>NC_047535.1:34017950-34617950 GCF_012275295.1 Melopsittacus undulatus | reverse complement strand
CCAGAAGACTTTCAGATCTGCAGATTCCATGGGCTTATATGCTTATCGAAATCAATATGCAAGGCTGTGCTAGCTGAGCACCATCACGGTCAGCAATCTACAACCCACAGTAGCGATGACTGTGTAAGATAAACCAGCTACTTGTCAGACACTATGCTTACCAAAGTGAGGTCTTATTTCTAACAGATCCAAGATGCAGCCAAAGCAGCCAAAACAATCAGTTATCTGCTCTGATCATGATTCAAGCAGCTTTAGCCACACAGGAAAGGTGACAAAAATTTATTACTGCAAATTAATTACATCTGATCATTGTTAATATTCAAGCTCTGTAAAGGAATGCATTTTCTTTTCAGATCTTTATGATACACAGTGAAAAATGGAACAATTGCACACTGAAAAGGTATAAAAATAAAGTACTACGTAACTGCTGATGAAATGATGACACATCATCTGGCCTGAGCACTGAACAAAGGTCCTGCAGGAAAAACTGATTGCTTAATTGTATACTACCCCATCAAGCACGTGGACAATGAATGATCACTACATGGACATGTATTAAATGCGTATTTCAATGCTTCCAAGCTAAATCTTGTTCTTTCAGCAGCAACTGCTTTGCAGCTAATAAAGCAGACTGAGTAAGACTGTAATTGTGCCATGCGATACATTAATGCTCTCTCTGGACATTCAGATCCCCACATGGGCCTCTGCTCACAAAAATACTGCCAGTAATGTATGGTTATCTTCTGCATGTACCAGCATCCCAGAGGAATAGCCAAAATCAAGGGTATTTGAATCACTAGAAAATTCCATGCCCTGAAGTATTCTGGGGTTCAATGTAGAGAAAAACTTGCCAGCTACATTACTCCAACTGCAAGCCCTTCTACCCCATGCTCTTCATTTTCTCTTCTCCCTTTTCCATTCCCTTCTCTTATACTAGACCTTGCTCCTTTCCTACCCAGTCATTGTTTAAAAACTTTTAACCTTTCCTGCCAGTCCAAGCCCAACCAGTCAGATTCTCTACTTCCATCCTGATTAATTTATTCAGTCCCCAACAACTGATTAATCCACCCTTTCTCTTTTTCTTCCATAACAGCAATGTACAGGTCTCTACCTCATACCTGGGGAGGAATTACGTCTTGCCCAGACAATCCTCATCTCCCAAGGTTTCCCATCTTCCTCATCCACATTCATCATCATCATTTATGCTCCCAAAGTACAGGAATCAGAACTTCTCAAAGACTGGGATTTTTCCCCTTCACCACCACTGTATTTTGCCAATCAAGAACACAATTTTTAAGAACACAGACCTTTCGTTTAAAACACGTGTGGCAAAAGTACCTGGCAAAAAAAGAAAATCAGCCAAAACAGCAACACTTATAAAACATCAGGCTGGAAAAGCATCCCCTAATGCAAAACTTTCAGCCTACCAGGAGCCTCCGCAGCACTTCTTATCTCCATCCTGTAGTGAACATGAAGTGCATTGCGTGGGGTAGGTAAGCTGCTGCTAGGGAAGTGAAAATCATCATATGGTCAATCCCTATAAAAGGGGCAATAACATCTAGGCTCACAGCTGCAGGACCTGATCCAAGAAATGGCCCATCACTGTTTCACATACCATCAGTTTGGTGAGCTCCCTGCAGCACTGCCCCATGACCACCGGCTCGCTGGCTAATCTGGCCTCATTCTACCTGCTGGGTTCAATTCAATTATATATGCACAATATTTGCTCTCACAGCAAAATTAAACATCTGACCAGACTGATATTTTTATTTTAATTTGCATGGGAATTTAAGTACCATTTAGGTAGAGTATTAGTCAAACTATTATAAAATATAATGCAAGACTTGTCCAACATGCCTAATAATAACCACTAACTTCAGAGAGGCAAGAATGATTTGGAGAAGCAAGTATAGTATATAAGAGCACACCCAAGAGCCAGTCACCTTTTTTCACACCAAGCTGCCTAGTCTTGTCTTCAGTTTCCCCCTGGAAACTCAGGACATCAAGTGATGTTATTATGTCAGTTCTACCCTTGGTACATGAAGACAGCTCAGAAAGCCACTAAACCGACACTGCCAACATCCAAAGCTTAGTGATGCCTTTGCTGGGTGAGAGCTGGACGCCAGCCACTATTAAGACTTCCCATCTTTGCTGCTTTCAGAGTTCAGCTGCAGCGCACTGTTCTTCTCCCTCTGCTACTCTCTACTGTGCTCATTTCTAAATGATCTGGAAGTACTTTTAGCTTCAGCCAGGCTGGTTGTGTAATACACCACTCATTTTTTCCAAATCTCCCCTGGCTATTTTAGGCATTTAGTAGAAAGTTTTCACCAACTTTTCTGCAGTTACAGCAAGCATCAAATACTTTGTTGGCAACAAAAAAGTGGGTAGCCATGCAATTTGCTAGACACAAACCCAGACTTTGCAGAATGCCAACTGGAGAAAGGTAAGAGTGAAGCAGAATTATTTGCCCTCTCTCAAAAAATCATTTCAGAGTACCTTCAGGTGAGGGGAATCTATCTAGTTAAAGATCTTTAAAGAAATCACAAGCCCCACTGAATATTTAACACCAACACAGCTGTTTCTTCATTACTTGAAAAACCACCCAAACCCAACTCCTTTTTGCATGGCAATACTAAAATTAAAATCAAATTTGCAATTCCCTGTTGAAATGTAGCAGTTTCTCTTCAGACTTCTCTATACTTGGATACCCGGTATTTCCAAGGCCAAAGCCTGCTCACAGTTGAATAAATATAAGGGTAGTATTTTTTAAGTTTTAGTTTAAATATAAGAGATAGCAGGAAAGAAGATGAAGTAGCAGCATAGCCAGAAATGATGAAAGTACTGCAAATAGAAGCTCTTGACTTTGTAGTTACGAAAGCTGCACAGCTCTAACACACTCTGAAGGATTTTAACACTCTGCTGGATGAAGACATTATTTATTTAAAAGCAAACCAAGACCCCTTTTGTGTTTAAGTGAAATATTTTCAGGCAGGAGGCATACAGATAATAGAAAACACACATTCCATCACAAGCAAGTTTTACCTCCTCAGAAGCCCCTGGATTACTACATCATCTATTTCTAGACTTGCGCCTTCTGAGGTTTAAAATTAAGATGACAGCCTAAGAGGTTCAAAGAATATAGAACAAAAGCGGCTACAGAAATGTGTTGATTATTAATCATTCCTGCATTTCCATAAAGGGGGAGAAAAAAAGAACTTTATCCTACTGAAATTACTGTCTTTGTGATGAGAAGACATCCTTTCATTTCCAATTTGCTGGGAACAAGCTTTTATAATAGGTATTTTGTCAGGATGCACTGAACACCTGACCTGCTGTCCCAGCGGAGCCCACTGCATCCACAGCTCCAACAAAACCAGAGACAAAACAAACCTCAGCAGGACACATTTAACCCAGTGGAAGACGAAGACTGAAGTTAAATCTCATGTTGCCAACAGTTCTGCCATGCCACAAGAAGAGAAAACGCAAGCATAAGTGTGAAATGCATTTGTATTCCAAGCCCAAAGGTCTTGTCACAATCACAGGCACCACTGCAAAGCAACCCAATCATTCAGGATTCAAACACTGAACTAATTGCATGACAAAATATATTAGAGGTTGCTGCTGCTGTGAAGTCTGCATGCTGCTGCATCTTGCCTGTTTCAAGGGCTTTCAATGCTTTTCTTTTTAAAGCAGAATAGAAGAGGAAAATCACCTTTGCAACCAACACTTAAATGGAGAGCCTGCATGATTTATGATCTAAATAGATTTTAATTTTTATGCTAAAATAACCACGCTCAACTTACATCTGCAAGACATGAGGGTAACCGCCCTCTTGCCACTGTACCAGTGTTCATAGTTCTACCGATGGAAATCACTACTTCCGTTTTTTTCAAGCTATAACAACATAGGGAAGAATGTAATTGGTATTAACTTAGAGCTGATGTATTAAACCAAACAAAGGGAGAACACTGCAACAGTGATTTCAGAGAATGGAAGAAGTACATACCCGAGAGCCCAACACCGAATATCAATGCCTACTAAATCAAAAGTATTCATTAATGCAACATTAATTAAAAAGCAACAGCTTTTTGAACACATAACAAATTAACATGACTTCACACCACAATGTTAGCAACTTTACAATAATAACCACAGCATTTTAGATGTATTTAAATTTACTGTAGGATAAAAGGCTGTCCTTCAGCAAAAGCTGAGGAAGACAACTTTATTCCAACAATGAAGAGCAAACACACAGCTCCTCATCTGCATTAACTCATGAGGCTCTGGACACACAGCCACATCTCAGGGTAAATTAAGAGCCAAAGCACAGACAACTCGCAACACTGAAAGCAAACACCCTCCATATCCCTTAAAACCACAACAGTAGCAAAGTGCCCCAAAAAACCACCAAAAGACTAACACAAGAAATGCACCTTGAAGTAAACATCTGAGGTATCAGAGTTCAGAACACACCAATGTTTGTTTTATTTCTGCATGTAACCGCTTCGGTCTCCTTCAAGAAGAAAACTGCTACTCGAAAAGAGAGAAATATTTAGACACCAGATATACAGGCAGTTCCAAAAGGAAACATTTGCAGGAAAGACCAGATGCATTTTTCAGTCTCTGCTACGAGCAGTGCTGATTGAAGATGCTTCGTGAAAGCACAAAGACAGAAGGGACAGCGACACAAGTAGAACAGAAAAACAAGTAACACTGACAGATTTAACTAAAACGGATCCCACTTGATATCTAGGGGGTCAGATTACAGTGCAAGAGAAGCAGAAGCCTCCCCATCACTGAGTGGCACCACAATGGCTAACATGTCCCTGGATAGCCAGCACATGGGGCTACAAGTAAACCCCAAATACAAATCACACACTGAGTTGTCTCAGAGGATACTGGTAAGAACCATGATGGCTCCCGGCTGATGACAAATCCAAACCAGAGAAAAACTTCTTAATGTTATGGAGAGAAGAAAACTGAAGTGTGTGTGTGGGAAACCCAGCCACTTCAAGAGAAGACTTAATAACTGCACGCACTAATTTGAGCTAACTCAGAAGCTATTGGTTTCAATGAGTGGTTTTACTGTCTTAGCTCCTCTCTGGTCCAGAACAAAAAGAAATCCTGGATTAGAGGCAAATGTCGCCAAGAGGTGAGCCCAAAGGCCAACCCCTTCTCTCTCTACCACAAGTACTGAAAACCAAATTTTACAAGCAGAAGCATTTGTACTTTATATAAAGGGAATTCAGCAAACTAATAATGTATAAGAGTTGAATTTTTAAGTAAACTGTTGTGGTTTTAGCCTTAGTCCCAGACTTGAGAGCTGCATTCTCAACTTGGTTACCCATCCCCCTTCTCCCTTTTAACAGTTTCCATGACAAATTTCAATACAAGGCATGAAGTCTCAGAACAGGAATCCCAGGACATTCTTCCTCAAAATCTTCAGGTCTTTGCAGCCTACACTGGTAGCACTTTACCCCAGCAGTAAACCCAAGTGTATTCATCTGCTGGCCCTATTTCATTTTATTTCAACTGGATTCTATTTTCACATTTGTTTCTTCACTTGCTCCTGTTTTTCCGGAGTAAAGTTCCTGCTCAAAATGGGTCAGGAAGTGGGGGCAGGAGGCAGGGAATTACTCAGGGAACTGCTTGGACACTACGAGCACAGGAAGAAGAAGAAGAAAGATCAGATTTCAGACATGCTCTGAAAGAGTCAATGTTGAGCAGTACAAAAAGAACAGGGCTGTGCTATTAGATAGAGCTGACATAACCGAACAGCATAATACAAGTAGTTTCTATTCAGGAACATTTTGCATGTGCTAACAAATGAGCCAGCACAGCATCACGTGAAACAAGGAAAATTCTTCATCTGTTCAATAAAGTAACTCGACTTTCAACTTCTAAATACATTTGGCTTAAAGAAGACTCATATTGCCAAAAAATAAGATATAGGGAAGCTAAATAAATATTTGATAATATTATTGAAGTCTATTCTGGAAGAACTGAAGAAATAAAACTGAATTCAGTGCTTTCATTTTTCTTACTGTTACCCAAAACTCTTATATGTTTCTTTCCCCCTGCATTGCCATCTTCCCAAACTCTGGCCATACTCCCTTCCGTAGAAGTGCCAATAGCACGGTTCCCAGGATTGGCAGACCCATAGAAAGCTCACTTAACTCATCCCTCCCTCCCACAGGCAGAATAAATTATGCCTGCTTCATTCTTGACGCAGCTCCTGAAGTCATCTATTACAGCACTCCACTCTTTCTAGATCTAACCTATTTATTCTTACCGTTTAAACCCATTACTTTTTTCCCTCTCCAGGTGGGCATGCAGAACAGAACTTCTCCCTCCCCCAGCAATATTTGTAGGCTCCTCCGCCCCTGTCCCACAGCTACCAAGACACAAGACTAACCAGGTCTTGTTCCTTACCACTACCCTTATCTGGATTTTCTCTAGTTAGCTCCTATCTTTCTGGAAGCATGAGGTGCAGTACTAAACAAGATGCTTCCCTTGAAGCTCTGCCAGGAAGTTAAATTGGAAAAAATAATTACAATGTCTTTTGGCAATGCTTCTTTTTATATATTCCAAGGCAGCAACTGTACTTTTTGTAACAGCACAGCATCAACGACTCCTATTCAAACTCTTATTCCCGTTATCTACAGACCCTTCCCTACTGCACTGCTGCTTGTTCTCTTCCCTGGATGCTGTCAAGCAAGCTCGATCTTAACACATATCCCCCTGAACAGCAACACTGTTTTTCAGGCTGTTTCTTCAATTTTCAAGGTAATTCTGAGCAACTTTCTAAGTTGTGGTCTCCTGTGTGGAGCTGGAAGTGGACAGCCAGCTGCTGAAAAACACAGCTAGCAGCAGCCTGGCAGCAGACATCCAGCTCTACACTGGCAGTAACAGATAGCATCCCTAAGACTTGTGCTGCCGCACAGATGTTCATACTTCAGTACATCAGCTAGAGATGAGCAGCACTACTTGAAGAGCTTAGCAAAGCAAAGATAAATGCAAAAAAGCCTAGACCTGAATTATAGGAGCCACCACCCTGGAGCTGAGTAGTGCACAATCATGCTGCTGAACTGTGCTGCACTCCCAGGCACACAGAGTAAAACACCCATGTCTGCATCTGTTTTCCAAGTCCAAAAGCTTTATTCCTTGCTTTCTGTTCCTAGGCTTGGCTTGAGTCTTTCAACCTCACTTACTAAAGCCTTCTCCCTCTCTCTACTTTAAACAGTCATGCTCCTTTTGGCAGGGGACCAGAGATGCTCTTGCTGAAGCCTATCAAATGATGCTACTCAATCTGTCCAAGTTCACTCCGTTGCTGTACACCACTTCCCTTCTCAGGAACAGAGCACAGAAGATGCCAACAAATCATGCAGCTAATTAAAATTTGGCTGAGTCCTCCACAACACAGTCTTAGCACTGAAGATCACACTCTGGTCGTGTTTTAAAAAGTAGATAGTGTTGAAAAGGTATATATACACTGTAAACACAAGTGCTGCCATATATTGCCCCTGCTCAAATTGTTTGCGACAGCATACCAGTGTGTTACAGCAGAGAATAAATCACCTCAAGCAACTCTAAAAAGCACAACATTCCAGTTTGATAGCACTGAAGAGTTAAGCTATGCCAGCACCGCTGCTGAAACACAATCTATAGCTTCAGAGATCAAAAATGAAAGTGGAAAATAGTTCCTAAACCAGTAAAACAGCCCCTTCCAGGAACAGCTTAAGAGCACTGCTTTACCAAATAAGGCGAGTGAGAGCTGGAAGCCAAAGCAGCAAAGCCATGCTGCATTAAAAAAGCCAGACAGCTGGATAATAGAAATGTGAATAAGCCAGCTTCACTAGGCTGGATTGCAAATGGGAAGAACAAATGTTCAGTGACCATGAGCGGAAGCAGAGCCGGCCAGCAGAGGCCTTAAGGCATTTATCCCAGCCGGCAGGAGCTGACAGCACATTCTTACTGGAATTTGGGTTTTTTTTAGTGTATTCTAAACAGGCAATGGAATCACCATAGATTATGTCTGGAAAGAGATGCTGATGGGGCATTGCCTGAAGTGCTTGGCACCCGAGTCCCATGAATGTGCAAAACCAGAAGTCCAAGCCCCCAGAATGCACCATGCACCCTAGAATAACACACAGTTTCACCCTGCTGTACAAAGCTGCCAATGTGCTACTGGATGAGGACATTGCAATGGTGGAGTTGCTGAAGAGAATAAACACTGTTCATTTTTCAGCTTTAAATAAAACTGAGGGTTTTCCCCTTTTCTTTTTTCAAATTACATGTCATTCAGTTTATTTTAGCCTGCTCTACTCTTCCACTGTCTTCCAGAGAAAATTAGTAGAACACACTAACATCCACCACTAAGGGATGTTTCATGCAGGTTCCGAGTGTAATCCGTTTGCTGAAATACACACTGTTAACCTGCTGACTATTTTCCAATGGACATAGCAGCTTCCTGGACTCCTTGGTTTATCAAAACTGATTATGTTCCTGAAGAACAAATTTTAAGAGCCTGTGATGGGAACACCAAAGCTTTATACCATAAATAAAGGAGTTAAAACATACTTGTAAAGAAAACCATCAGTTTCATTTCTTAACTTCTTGTCCAATTGTTAAGCCAAACAAAGAGGTTTAGTTTTAGGTGCTGTAATTTCACATGACAATGCCTGCCTTGCTCTCCTTACATCCTTGAGACAAGAGCGACCAAACCAACCCCACTATGCTGTTACCACAGTAAGGACATGCAAGCAATGGACCTCAAGTCTGCTTGTCCCTCCATCACAACAGCTGTCCCAGACAAAGCAGGAGCTCTCCTGCCCCATGCTCTCAGGTGCTCCACTCTGTCAACCCCTGGCTTTCTAATCTGCAGTAGCCACACTGGCACTCTACTAAAGCCAAGCAAGCAGTATCCACCTGCACTTTCAATCCTGACCATTGCTTGCTTCCTAAGTGCATTTACCTTCAAGAACACAATATTTACCAGTTATTGAATTTCAAAGCCTATTAATTGTTGCCTTCTTACAGTGTGTGTGAATGAACAGATCCATTCACTTCAGTCCCCTCTTCTGCCAGCTGCAAAAAGATGAGCAAATCTGTACATTAGTGGGGCATTTGACAGTCACAGCTGGGAGGCCTTTACAGCAACACATAATCAACTGAAAAACAAGAGGAGAAGACAAGTTATGATTAAACCTTTACCAAGCTATCACTACAGCAATGCAAGCTTTTCCTTAACATTGAGTCATGCATTTTCCCAGCCATGAATTGATCCTTGTGATGGAACTGTAATGAAGCTCTCTGACCATAACAATGATGCATCAAGATGCTTGCATTGTCAAGGGAAACACCAGGAAAGTCTGTGCATTACTATCTCATCCTCAAGGCACGACCACTGCCACCAAAACATCCATCCTGACTTTCATTTGTTTCTCAAATGTCTAGAGGAAATAAATGTATTTAAACTACATTCATTTAAAATATTTCCTTTTCCATAAAGAACAACAACTGCGTATTTTCAATGTTTCAAACCATCTTTCAAGCTGCCTTATTGACATAATGATAACATGTCAATCAGTGCGAAAGTAAGCTGGATTCGAAAATAATAGAAGGACTGGTGAGAGCTATTGAACAACACCAGCTGTATCACAGCCTGAACACATCCTACACCGGTATCCACACAGAGACAGCGAAGATAGTTGTCTTTGATCACAAATGCCACCTTTGTCAGTAGCCTCAATGGAGCAATATCCTTTGCAGTTCAGAAAAACAGCCTGAAGTCCTCTTTTAACACTACCTGCGGGCAGATGAAACCTTTCAAGGGAAGATGCCAGGACAGCCTGAAATGGCAATTCACAGGCAGCCCTGCTCAGATTTGGTCTCATGGACCAACCAACACTTCAGAGGCAGGACCTAACCCTGCTGGTTTCACATGATGGAGTGTCTAAAAATTACTGCAGCCCCTTCCTGCTCTGCCGTAAATTTAGCACGAGTTCACAAAAACTACCTCAATGGTGACATTTGAACAGCATCATTTCACCTGTTATGGTGCCAGTTGCTGTTTTTAACCACTAAAAAACAGCCCTTGGCACCGACAGCTACAAGAGCTCTCAATGCACCATCCCATGCCAGCTCTCCTGCAGAGGAGCTCTGAAACAATGCTTGCTAGCTGGATGACTTCAGAGGAAAATTGCAGTAGTAAAAGGTAGCACTTGACTATGTTACTCCTCTGTAAGCCCCAGGGATAAAATTGTTGTGGGTAAAAGTTAACACATGCTTTTGGGAAAACAAGTATATCAATGTCTTGAACCAACAAGTGACACTCTCCTACGATAAACTAGACATGATTTATGAAGGACAGCTTGCAAGAGTTCGTGGTATTAGAGATGCTGAAAGACATACATTCTGCCTGGGAGTTCAATAATAAAAGACTAATTCAGCAAAACCTAAAGGAAACCCAGACAGTGATGCTACCCAAAAGCTGAATCATGGAAAGGGCCAACGATGCTCATCAAGTATCTCAATCTTGTTCAAAGGTAACTGATAGAAGCAGGACAAAAACCCCCCCAAAACACAAGCAAATGTACGTTACACAAACAAAAAAAAAAAATTAAGTGACAAACATGTGAAAAACCAATTGCCTGTAATTTCCTGAGCTTTTAGATCTGAGCTTTTAGTCCCAAGATCACTTGGGACTTTCCTCATTGACTTTCAATTTTACTGAGTCACTCGAAGGATGAAGAGGAAGTGATTAGAAGCCGTGTTTTAAATTGACTTGTCTACTGGATTTCAAAAGATCAACTTTTAAAATCTCTGGATTGTTAAAAGGTGAACTTCAAGATCCCAAGCTTGCCTGCACTTTGTCCTGTGGAAATATTCAAAAAAGCTGGCTACTTTTCCATACAATTATACAAACTGCAGATATTTTTCAGGCACAAATCCATTATTTTCTTACTAAAGACTGGAGTGCTAAGGACCCCACATATTAAGTTACAAGAAAAACTTTAAGAAAGGATTATAAGACTTAACCAAAAGATAAGGGGTAAGAACAAGGGGTAATGAGCTTAAACTTGAACAGTGGAAGTTCAGGTTAGATATAAGGAAGAAGTTCTTCACTGTAACTGTGGTGGGGCACTGGAACAGGTTGCCCAAACAAGTTGTGAATGCTCCATCCCTGGCGGTGTTCAAGCCAGGTTGGATAGTCCTGGGTGACATGATCTAGTGTGAAGCATTGCTGCCCATGGCAGATGTTGGAACTAGATGACCTTAAGGTCCTTTCAAACCCAAACCATTCTATGATTCTATATTGGCTACTACAAACTCCTGCGCAGTGATTTCTATTTCCATGATCTTCAGCAGTCAAAGAAACAAAGAACTATTACAGACTTTACGTGGTCACTATGCCTTGCATCATCCTGGATGTGCAAGGAGCACTTCATGATGGAGTTTCCCCCTCTTGGTCATTCAAAAAGCTCTGAAGGCTTTTATAATGTGAAACCATACAAAATATGGCTAGAAACAGTATAAAGACCCAGTACACAAAGAGAAACACATGTGCTGATCAAGGGAATGTTGGAGAATCACATGCATTGTATAGCAGCAAGTTTCTGAGCCAAAACGCTTCTATGACATTGTGAGGAAATACAGAGCCTGAAAGCATATTGGTCACCACATTTGTGTGGCCAGAGCGAGGATGTAAGATAGCTTCTGCATTCCATCCCTGAACTTGCAGTACTACAAACTCTGCTGAATATTATCACTTTCACTCACAACATCGCCACTTCTTTACAATAACGTGCCTTGAAAATTGTCATCAGAGAGCCCACATTCTCAGACAACCCACATTTGGGGACACAAATGACTGCTAAAATCAGAAAGCTTTCAGCCTTCACTAGAAAGCTGCTCATGGAATACTAATTAGCTTCATAAACCCTGACCTTTATTCCAGAGAACAAGTTTTTCTTGTCAAACATCTCCACATAGTACTTTTACTAATAAATACATCCAAGTAACTGCTGAGTAGAAGCCTTAAGCCATATGCTTGTTATGTATACAGATCAACTACTTGGGGGGTTTATTAATAATATTTAAACTGAAAGCACTGATATACTAGCAATGATATACCAAGTATGGACCCTTCAGTTCAGCAACAGAACACCCCTTGCTCTATTCTAATGAAATCTGGTCAAGAAGTGATCCCTGCAATCTCCATTGTTAAGGTCTAGTAGGTTTACGATGAAACTTTTCAGAAATCCTTGGAAACTGTAATAAAAACTGGTCAGAATGATCACAGTGCTGACAGATGCCAGACATGCCAAAAGAACATCATGTCACAGTACCTTCCTTTATCCATTGGTACTTCGGATTTCCAACTCCTAACACAAGGGAGCAGTTGAGAAGCAAGTTTTTTATCAAACGTGTACTTAGTCATCCCCACAACTGGCCCCTGATAAGATGGACAGAAGCAAGCAGAAGAGCTCATCCAATTGGAATAATAGCATCTTGTAAAATCCCACCATGACATCCAGTCCTGCTGGACCGGAACTACACAAAGCAGTTCTGTAGGACTGCAGTTGTAAACTGCAGGAACACCTGACTGCGTAAACGGAGACAAATAAATGTTAATACACACACACAAACCCCATCTGACCAGGTCACAAGCATGTTCCAGTTAAAAGAGTGTTAATTATCTGCAAACTCTTCATGCTGGCAAGATTAAAAATTTGCAAAGCATTTTAAAGAAGTAATACAGTTGTACTCCACGTCCTGGAAGGGACACATCATTGAAAAGCAGTACTGCTTTAAACAATGCATAGATGTGCACAACATCGCTAAGGAACTCTTGACTAAGAACAACAGCCCATGAAGTCCACTATGCGTGTTAGCTCTGTAACCTCTTCCCTCCAAAGCAGCACAGAGAAAGCCAACTTCTTCTCTTTAAAAGGCCCACCCTTCCCCATGTGCCTTCCAAGCTCTTCCACACAACACCTGACAGCGAGAAGTTCCTAGGATTGTTTGCAAGAGCACACTTCAGGCATTATCCTCCCCCAGTCTTCCTCCCAGTGTGGCCCTAAAGCAGCTGGTTCCTGCCTACTCCCACCCCACGCTCTCCTCCATGGCAACATTTCTGTGTACCAACAGGGAAATACAAATCAAAATGAGTAAGAGACTATTTCTGTGTCCTCAAATCTAGCACCAGCACGATGCCAGTAATCAAGAATCATTGCAAAGCAAGATGTCCACTTCAGCAATTCAGTCAGTTGCATAAATTTTAATTGAGAGGTTGGACTAGCTCCATATGAATCTGAAAAGCCCAACCTGACAGCTGGTTGTGCCACAGACTTGTAAGCACAGAAAACCCACACAGGATGCTGCCTGACAAAGCTCAATCTGAGACTTATTAAAGAAGTCATCCTGTAGATCACTATGTCTTACGGAAAGGTTAATCAATTAAACACCTTAATCATCACAAATATCTGGTCGCTGTCATCTATTCCTCTAAGCACGCTCAAGCTTCTGTCCACTAAATAAGGATCGAAAGATATACTGCAGCTCCATCACATTGAAGAATAGATTCACATAGTTCCTTCCTGTACCATCTACTGCTAGTTCTGCTTTATGTGTATTTATATAGGTTTTGCTCAAAAATTCCCTTCGATGAGTTCAGAAACATCTCTCATAAGGCCACCCAACTGATTCTGCAAGAGCTCTGTCTAGAACCAACTGGATCCAATTCACCTATGCCATTCCCAAGCAAGGAGCCTGAGGACATAAAACACAAAACAGGGCAGGTTTTGTCTCCAAGAACATGAAGCACTGTACAGGGGAACACAGAAGAATTTATCTGAGGTCACAACCAGAAAGAAAACATTCATACTGATGCATACAAGAATGTCCATGGACTGTCTGCAGGTACCATCTGACCAGCACAGGATCTGAGGAGGCCAAAGCACTGACCGTCCATTTCTTGAAGTGAAGTCAATCCAAAAAATATCCAAGGAGCATTTTCAGTCCTTCAGAAGAGATCAGCATAATCCAGCATTATTCTGCAATAAACACTGGACGTGTTTCTGGAGCATCACTTTTAAATGTGGGGAGAAAAAAATATCTAGATAAACAATAAACTTACTTTTGCCTTTACAAAGTAATAAATATTTACAAACAAATATTCTCCTTTCTACTTACCAATATCAGGATACGCTGCCTTTATTCTTCTTTAAAAAATCTAAACATTTAAAGTACGTTTAAAATTAGCATAGCACAAGAGATACTTCCAATAAAGTACCCACCAATAAAACCATCTTTGGATGTGGGAGAAAAATCTTGGGGCCTCCAACATGAGCCACATGCTAACTGAACAGATATTCAAAGTAGTTGAGTCATTGTGGTTTTCTGAAATGAGCCTTTAAAGACAACCTGAAGGAAGGAACATTCAGTGACAGGCACTTCAAAATCTCTGAAGGATAGAAGTTTTTCTTTTTCAAGTTACTGAGTTTAAATCTAAGGCTGCAACCCATTTTCCTGACACTTTCCCCCCCCCCCTTTTCTCTATTTTCTTAATTTTGCTTTAGTACTTTGATGTCTAGTTCCCAACACAATGTTTAACTTTAATCCTGTATTAGCTATAATTTAAACACTGCACGAATATCACATTTGCTGCAGTTAACTCCAAAGAGTGAGGAGCTGCGATCTTGGACTGCACTGTCTCAAACATGCTTCTCTAAGCCAGTACTCTCAACACTCCTGCATGTGTAAGAGAGCAAGATGGTCTGTGGCAATAGATTCTTGTGACTAATACAAGGTTGTAGTAAAGCCTCAAGGTCTTCTCAGCCCAAACTCTACAATTATCACCCTTTCCCCAATACCTCCAACTGTCATCTTACAGCTATGGCAGCAGCAAGGCCAAAGCAATGACCAGGCTCCCTACACTTACAAACAAACCTAGTAGTTTCTGCACCAAAAAGGTACAATAAAGAAAACGGAGAATGTACATTAAGTACATGCCAGTACCTGAAGGGAAAGCAAGGAATGGCAAGAAGGAATTAATTTTACATGACAAGCAGACAGCTCCACTCAATCCCTTCCCAGCTCTCATCCGACAACCTCATTTTAGGCAGGAAAAAAACCCAAAAGGAAAGCTCACGAAGATCCTCAATACAGCACAAATGTACGCAAGGTTTCAGTTATGAAAACTTGAACACAGAAAGCTGAAAGAAACAACTTTCTGCAAACAGAAATTTCCTCTCCTGAAGCATGTCTGAAAAAGATATATTTTCTGACTTTTTCCCCCAGGAACCTGTACATCTTGGCCACAGTTTTGGTTCGTTTCTCGTCTGCATTTCAGAAAATTAAGAACTTCAAGGTCTTCAGAGTCCTCTCAATACAGGATTCTTGAAGAAGTTACAAGAATAAGATATTTTCTCCAGTTTTCTTCTTAACATTGTTATTCTCACCACTGTCAAGAATCCCACATGAACTCCGCATCTTCCCAGGAGCCTGCCCAGGGCTTTCCTCACACCCCTGTGCTATTCCCTGTCCTCCACCCCCTCTGCTTCTTGTTTTATGGGTGCTGGCTTGTGGGTAACACACTGGCAGCACAAGTGAGTTGTGGCACCTCTCTGGAAACACAGACTTAAAAGAGTTTAGCCTCAACACAGCTGAAGGGTTTCACCTCAATCAAACATTTTATAGAGGCAAAGCACTAATTACATTTGTTCCCTTTACGGCTTGCTTTGCTACCCCTATGCCTTCAAGGTCCTCAAAACTACCATTTAGCACTGAGGCCAGTGAAGACTGAAAAACTATGGTGACGGTTGCTGACCTTTCAACTTCAGCTGAATGCTAAAACCAAATACAAAAACACACTCATTTTTTTTGTATAGGATAAAAATTGGAAGTTAAATGTCAACCATAATATTAAGATTAGAAGATAATGTCATGTATTAGTGGATCATATTAAATATTAGTGGATATGCATAACATAAGGGAATACGATTAAATCGCTTATGTAGTCTACTCTCTTCCACTTCTTATTTGTGTATATATATGCACCCATGTAAGCAAACCTTTAAGGAGATTATAAGATAAATAAACTGTTAAACTCCCAGAATTTCTCTGCAGACAAATTCTGATCCCAATGCAGAATTATCATCTCTCAAATTTTCCAAATCTTCACAAATCACAGAAACTTTAAGCACACAACTGACTGCATGTATCAAAAAATATATCTGGCATTAAATCCTGTAGATCATATTTGAAGGATCTTCTCATTGTCATTCTCCATGACCGAGGCCATCTGCCTGACAAGGAGCGGGAGGATATAAATTCCTACTTTATTTTAAAACTTGTCAATGATAACCATGAATTATCTGCAAAATCTATACTGCCTTTAGCTTCCAATCCCCAAGACAGTAGCTCATAGGGTACTGCCATTTCTATTTAGAGAGTATGTACTTTGAGCAAGGAAAGATTATTTGCCTTCATACCGCTCAGTACTGAGCACACACAGTATGCAGTCATCAGCCCATTTCCATAGTCAAGTGCTCCTGCAGCCAGCAAAGATACAATTTTTGTTTCCCAGGAAAATGTGGGAATTGAGTTCCTCCTAACAGCACAGTGCCTCAAGTTCTTAAGCTTTCATTGCAATAACAGGAATACAGGAAACATTATTTGCTTTTTAATCAGTATGGAAAATGCGCTTTTGAAGGACAGAACTAAGTAAGTCAGTACAACCCCTGATGTGTGTGTACTCCAAAAACCAACTTGCTTAATATTGATCTTAAGACATGAGCAAGACATCAAAGTCACACTGATTCTTTTGACAAGAATATCTATTTAGATCTAAGTATATAATTTATCTATCTATAACAGTACCTAGTTATAGATACGACAGTGTAGTTGAGAACGTCATCTCTGTGCCAAAGCTGTTTGCCACCAAGCAAAAAGCACAAATTCACCACTTGTTCTTCAGCCTTTCTTTGAAGCCTGTGGTGCCAATTAATCAAAACTTCCAGGCTGGATTGATGGAGCATTCCCCAGATCACTGCTGCAGCTTCTGCTCTTGGGATGTGGTCTGAAAAATGCTGAAGTAAACATCCAGCTCCATCCTCTATCTGGTCATGTTCAGTATCCCAGCATCATGCAGAGAAAGAACATAACTTTTCTTCTTTCATACAGGTACTGGTTACATTCTAATAATACTGAGATTTATTTTGCTTCTTCAAGAATAAAATGCAGCTTTCCTGCGTAAGGAGCAGTCAAGGACTGGAAACCCCCACCACAAACCAACCCTTTCAACTGGGCCCCCTTGGGTCCTGAACTGCCACCTCTGGGTGTTCTTTCAAGTTCACTGGTGCTGGGTAGACCATGCACTGCTCTGATGGGGAGGAAAAGGATTTTTGTAGATACAGACAAGATTGTTTCCTTTTCAGGACAGCGGCTCCCTCATCCAGCTCTCTCACCTCCTCATGCCTCCAAGTTCAGTGTTTATTTTTCCCTTGTATAATTCTTAACCATGATGAATAAAAGAGCTGACATTCACTAAATACAAGGTCTAAGTGCTACCAGATTGCTTGTGCATAGCAAAGCTCTCGGTATCCTTAATAAAATCTGACTCAGAGATAATTTGTTCTAGTTGAAGCAGGAGAGGATCCTGTAGCAGCATTTCCTAGCAATGTCACAGTTGCTCTGCTCTCAGTAGAGCTCAGAGGTGATTTCTTATTCTGAAAATCTGACACAAAGAGCTACAGAAAGACTCTTCAAGCACAATACAGTTATGTTTTCACTGAACTTCTGTATATTACATAATCAAAACAGGTATCAGTTGCCAACACTGAGGCCTCAACACTGATTATTTTCACAAACTAGGTATGAGGGAAGTATTAGCCCTAATACATAAGCTACTCTCTTACTTGACTGAATATTAAGCTGTTCATTGGAACAAAACTTTGGAGGAACACTGTACTTAGTGTCAATCAACCGCTAATGGCTATTCTAGTGTTTGAAACATTCACATGAGATGCCAACTTAAAGCTTTGACTTTCACAGCAAGGTAACAGTATTTAATAAGAGCGTTAGAGCTCAGGCTTCTCTCTGCCAGGCTGCATCCAGACTCTCTGTGAAGGCAGAGGCACCAACAGCTCCATTCCCAACAGCTGGCAGAAAGCCTCCACCAGAGCTTCCACAGTATTAACGCCAGACCTTGCGTGCATTTTGTCCTTTGCTATGGCCACAAAGTCAGAAGTTTAAAAGGTAAACACAGTGCAAGAGAAACAGCCTCCAACATACACCAAGATGGCTTTTTTTAAAGCTAGTAAGAAAATTGAGCATAGGTATGTTTACAAACAACACTTTCTCTAAATGAAAAACACAACGCTTCTTTATACTTTCACATCTTTATACCAGTTGCATTTGTTAGGGACCACTAACTGCTAATCTGGGATCTCTGCAACTCCCTCCTTCACCCAATCACTTGTCAAGCAAGGAAACAAACTGATGTTTCCAGTTTATGCCTGAAGAACCAGTGATGTGCTTTTCAAGACCGACCTCCAAGCAGCAAATTCCATTCTGCATCACAAAGGCGGCAATGCAGTTTTTAGAGTCAAGAACTTTCACCAACAGCTCACTTGTTTCCTAGTATTTGGAACTTTCAACTTATGCAGGAAAGACTGGAGATCTTTCTACAGACAGGTCCCAAATTACTTGGAAGCTTGAAGCTTGACAGATTAGCACTGGCACTTTGATCTCCACCCAGCAATGTGAAGAACTCAGCTGGAGGTGCTGTTAATGCATCAATAATTGAAGAAGAGAAATCAGACTCAGGTGTTGACACATTCAGTACTTATATTTCATCTTGATTGATGAATACAAACCCCGCCATGAGAAGGACAGGGTATTCAATCTCCAGCAGCAATGGGATCCAAGACTCAAGCGTCACCCACAGCTCACTGCAGACAACTGGCAAGGTCTGGCTTTCATAACAGCACATTTTTTATGGCTGGCTATGCTGGCAGCCTCAGCATTTTTCTTCTGACTGCTCTCAAACAGAAGTACTTACAGCATTACAGCCCTGAGCTTACAGCTCAGGAGACATCACCACTTAGTCAGGACTCTTGCTCAGTGAAGAACAGGCTACCCAGAAAATGAGAAGTGAAATTATTTAACTTCTGAGTTGTGGGTGGGCTCCTTTTTGACTAATGACTTTCATGTGGTATTTGGACACAGTACCTGTAAGACCTCTTTGGTACGGATACTTAACATATTCATCTCTTGCCTTCTTCAGTAAATAACCTAAATTGGAAATATTTCTGAACTCTTAAGTCCTTTCAAAGTATGAGGCCTTATTTTTTATATAAACTATTTGAAGCTTGTAGTGTATCTAATATAGCATTACTGTTGCAAGCAGCACAGAACTTCACCGTCTTAAAAGCAACAGAGAAGTGAGATTCTACAGAACAGACCCTCTGAAGAGTTTGACACAGATGAGATCCTCAGGGGTGTCACACCTACCTGCTCCCTTTGAAAAATGAGACACGTCGTGATCATACCCAGTCAGGGGGTAAGAGGAAATCAAATTTGGTCACATGAAAATGTAAATGGGAAAAGATTGAGTATCATTCATGCCTCCACCAAAGTAAAAGCTAGGAATGGCTTCCTACAGTTTCCCAGGGAAGGCAGCTGGGTTTACAAGGCAGAAAAATGGAAATCCTGAAGTATAAACATGCTAATCTGAATCTGAACTGGAAGATCCAAGAATATGGATCACACCTTCCCATGACTGTGTGCTGTACCCAGAATCATAAGCTACATGTCGCAGAAGGAAACCCCATAGAGCCAAGCAGAGCTGCGTGACAGCTCAGCTATGCAAATGTCAGCACATTCAAGGTGAAAAATGCTTTTCTGAATCAAACTGCACTGTGTTTGTAACCAAATGTCTGTGCTTCACACCCAGGACAGTTCAAAGCTATGTCTCAGGAAATTCATGAAGAGTATTACAGTTGCTTTTCACTAATTACAAGTTTTTTTCACCTTAACTGCAAAGCAGCGTCAGAAGAGGTGAGGATTCATTAGTTACTTGCTCTGGCCAACAGAAATGAAAGCTATTTCCAAATTCATAAAGCATCATTCAGATGCTCCTTATCACAGTCTTCTTCCCATGTATTTGATACCTCTCTCAAGTACCAAGCAGTAAGAGAACACTGTTCATCACTCTGTGATACAGCAAGCAAGTCTGGATGGAGAGCAACAGGCTTTCATCTTGGTACTGCCAACAAGACACGTCTCACTAGCACGATCCTGCACATCAGACCTGCAGAGAAGGCAGTTCAGATTCCTTAGTGACAAACTGCCATCCAAGACCTACAGTGAGAAAAATTCAACATGATTGTGTCACCAGAAAGCTACACGTACAACATGGTTCAGCCAAGCAGAAAAACCAAATAAGCTGAAAGAGAACTTAAATTTCAAACAGAAGTGATAGCCAGCTCACCTACCCCAAATATGCGTATTCCATATTTTTCTTACATTAATAGCCAAACAACCACCTTGCACAGAAGAAAACCTGCTAATTCATCACAATTTCTATACCGCAAATAAACAGTCTTTGACTCTAGGTTACCACAGTTTGATATAATCTCACCCAAGGCTAGGTCGGTGAGTCTTGGGCATAATAAATGCAGTCGCATGTCAGGTGTTCTAGACTGCTGGCAATATTTTACAGGTGAGACATTATCAACCAGTCTCTCCCTGGATCTCGAGTTTCTCAATACTTTAGACAACTAGTAAAAAAGCTGAGAATGTCTCATACCTAACACCTGAGAGACAGCTTTTTTCCACAAACTTCATACCCACCTGTTTCAATATTTGCATCCTTCTGTACAAGTAAGACTCCTTCTGGAAAGCACTTGGGCTGTGCTAACAAAAAGCACAATGCTAGCTCTGAAGTTCATCTGAAAGTCCTCTGGAAGTACTTGGTATTGATGACACTCACGAGCTTACAGAACAGACTCAGGGCTTTTCAAAGGAACAGGGTAAAGGAGCTTGCACAGAACACACAGCTGAGCTACCCTAAATATTAAGCAAGCCACAAATTTTATTAACTTCACTATATTAAAAGATATGCACCAATGTCACCCCACCCCCACAATTCATCAAGGGCTCCCTTGGGCTCTTGTGACTAAGTATAATATTTCATTAAATATCCTGTTCATACTGGCTTATGTACTAGGGAACACACTAATTTTAGAAAACTGATTAGCTAGTTCTTTCTAACCGAATGTTATTATAGCTAAGGTCAGATTTTGCACTGAAACTATGGCAACAAAGCCACAGTATTCTTTTGTCTACAAGGTTGGGGCTAGGTTTATTAACAGTACTGTTCTACTTAATAGCTAAGCACAGCTTTCTGGCAATCCCTCCCTCATTCCTACCTGAAATACCCTGAACTTACCACAAGGAAAAAGCTCAGACCTGTGAGAGCTGTTGCAAAAGAATGAACATTCAAACCAGCGCTTTGCCTATTTCTTCACTTTTTAGGACACGGTCACTACACCAGCACATTCCCTCCATTGTCCTGCACAGAATGCCTCATCAGTGCAGAACTACTATCCACACTTCTCAGATGGGCAAATGAAGTGCAGAAATCATAGAACTTCTCACTAGGAGATCAATTAAATCCCCCCTCATTCTTTTGCAGTACCTTAACCAACAGATTGTGTTTTTCATGCAGCTTTCTAACATGCATATTAATGGCCACTTTCTATTTCCAAGGGGCTTTGCTCTGCCTTCTTCTAGATGCAAAACATCTAAGATGAAAGCACTTTAAAACCAGAAGTTGGCAGACAGCTGCTTGACCACAGTACTCTCTGCACAGACCAGCATGCAAATGCAACCCAGCCAATCTTCACAGCCTGTGCTGTATTCCAATAGACACAGCTCCTCTTCTTGTCCAGTATCAACAACTTTTGTTACACTAAGTTAAATAGACTCTCTTGTAATCTGTGCCATACAGACCTTTTCCGTTATGGTCTTGGTACCCCATTACCAGGACACAAGAAAAAAACCCCATGATAAACCATCTCAAAACAGTAATTATTTAGCCAGACACTTATTCACTATTTTAGCAAAGCACTCTGGCATCATATAGTTGGGATGTCTTTAGGTTGTTCTGATGCTTTAGCACACGTAGCTACCAACTGGACTTCAGACCTGCCTTTTCATAGGCAGCCAGAAGCCATGCTGCAGTAGAGGTGGCAAATTAAAACCAAATTACTGATTCACTCTCCATGACAAAAAAAAAAGCAGCTCTCCTTTGATTCTTACATCCAGTCACTATGGGATAACAAAGCAATGCAAACTACTTTTGCAATTTAAGTAAATTACAGGACATAGCAGCTTTGCAAGTGTATAACTTCCCTGGCAGTGTTCAAGGCAAGGTTGGACAGGGCTTAGTGCTATCCAGTCTAGTGGACGGTGTCCCTGCGCACAAGAGGCGGTTGGAACTGGATGAGCTTTAAGGTCCCCTCCAACCCAAACCCATGGTGTGGTTCTGTGGTAAGACCCATTTTGAAGCCATGCTTGGAAAGCTCCAGTACCTCCTCTGCTTGTAATACAGCAAACCTAATTGTCATTGATGAGCATGGCACCACCACATAACCTGTGGCTAAAAATGTCTGGAGATGAGGTGCTCAAGACACCACTCTGAAAAACCAAGTACAGCAGCCAAGGCAGAATACATTGAGTACCACCTAAGCTGCAGAGAGGAAGGGGGCTTAGGTATGCTCATGTAAGCCATGCATCAGCTTCTGATAGAACTCTCTCTCACAGGCTTTTTCAAGCTTTAGCGGATAAAAAGCACATTTGTCTGTACAAAAACACACCACTTGTGACTTTTCAGGTTTTTTTAAATACCTAAATGTCACAGTGACAATTGCTTATAACATCTGCTTGTATGTAGGATGCGGTGGGCTCAAGAGTCACATTTCAGAGACAGTGCTGAGGCTTTCTTCACTGTATAAAGGGCATCGAATTCAAATGCATACAGGCAGTTGGCAGTTTTCTAGTACAGTTCTATAAATACTGAGAATCATACTAAAGGATCCTCATCAAGGCAATGAAAATGTATTTTGGATTTTTCAACCATATCCTAATTCAATGAGATCAAATGATTTTTTCCTACTCAAAATGACCCATGTCTTAATTTTAATTAAAAAAAACCCCACAACATTAGATTATATTTTTATTATTTTTCTTTTCCATCACACCAACCTAAAAGTGGCTTTTGATTTCACACTAAATCATCTCATGGCCACAAAACAGAAGTTAGTTAACTAAGTATTCACTACTGTTGCTCCACTTTGTACTTTTGGTATTCAGCACGTGCGTTTTAATCCGTCTTGGATATCTCAAACCTGCAAAGGAGTCATTTTCCTATTGCAAGTGATGCCTTTCTCTTCCAGATTACCATTCTAAGCTTTGAACCTAGCCCTTGAGCACTCCCAAAGGTTCTGCCTCTTGCATGAGAAAGAAATCTTGCTATTTTATCTACTAATATATGGTTATTAGAGTGAAAAAAGCCATATTTAGACATCAGTTAAAATATTCCTTAAAGGCATTTAGGCACCTTAATAATTAACATACCCAAACATTCCAGCAGCATTAGAAACCCCACGTTCAAAACAGATAAAGGAGCCTAAACCTGGTCATGCAACCCAAGTCTAACACCCCTCCTCCTCTCACCATCATTCCAGGAGTATGTCCTCAACCCTCAGCAGAACACCCACTCGAACTCATCTAATATATGCAGAAAACCATACAATTCAGACTATTTCACAAAGTCTAAAAAGCAATTTAAGCTGATATAATCACTTTCACCAGAGTAGATGTGGAAAAGTATGCATGGAGGGCATATGGAGAGTGATAGGACTTGAGGTTGAAGCTGTACACGATACCTGAAGGCTTATACTGCAAAGAAATTGTTCTTGGTGAGTACAGGGGATAGCACTGAACTACATTATACCTACAAAGTGCACTTCTGTATGCTACTAATATATTCCCAGAACTACCAGGCAGAGGGATCTGGCTATTTGATTTAGTTTGCGTTTTAACACTGTGAACTCTTTGGGAAAACTATGAATGTGACCCTTCAGCTGAGAAGTCCTTAATCTCAGCTCTAATGCTGAACTGTAAACACACTTGCACTGGCTAAGTAAGGCTAAATAATCTTGTATGTATGCAACATAACTCCATAGCCTCTATCAGTACTAAATAAATTATATGGCTTCCTTCATATTAACCAAAACAGTAGTGTTTAGGCTTCAAATTATTGACAGAAAAGTTATGAAAAACATATCATAACTCAAAATATTTCTGTTATAGAGAAGCATATCGATTTTCATCAGTGCTGAACACAGGACGAATGTAAGAGAAATCTATGAAAAATATTGGGGTGTGTAGATTTTGTTACATACATATATATTCATATATTAAACTTCCTTTGTAGTGCTCAGGTCATTTCTTCTGCTCAAGATGAACTCATGGTTCAAAGGCTGAGATCCTAATACCATCAGAGAAACCTGACCAAAAGCTTTGTGAAGGCAGTATTCATAAAGAGCATACAGTATGAATTAGGACCAAAAGAACAAACAGAATCTGAACTACTCATCTGCTGCTTCACCATGAGGGTATTTTAAGTCTAAGATACGGGTTCATTCCTTGAACATCTTGCCAAAAAAAGAGTGTTGCCCAGCAACTACTAAAACAATGTTCTGGAAGGAGGTAGCTGCCGGACACATTAACCCAGTAAGTGCCCTTTTCCCTGCATTTCATGCAGCTATTGCAAAGCTTCTGGATCCCTGGCAGACAGATCTGCATCCCAAATAAAGAGCTGTAAGGAATCTCCGGAGAAGGCTGTCAGACAGACTGTTCTCGTGTAGTAGCAGTGTCTTGCATTAAGCAAACACATTTGGCTTAGCGAAGCGCTACATTCCGATACAAAACGAGCACAAATAAAACCTCTGAAAAAGCACATGCAAACTAACTAATACAGTACAGAAGCAGCAGCTAAAGAACACATACATCATCCCTGGGCTCTGCTTCAGCTTTGTCACTACTGCTAGAACCAACTTGACTTTACAGAATAACTTCACCTCTGTGCATTTAAGTACGAATGATTTCTAATGAAACACTGGTGCTTTTAGCCTAGCTAGAGGGTCAGCGGTAGTTCATAGTTTCCACATAAACCCATGCATATTAAAAGGATGTTCATTTATAGCCACTATTCAGATGTGCAGTCATAGTCAAAGACGGCAATTAGAGCAGCCATTCCTGCTTTATAAAGTACGCAAAACATCTTTTTTTTCTGTTCAAAGCAGCGGAGATAACCAAGGAACTGTCACACACTTGCTTTTTTTGGAGACACACACAACTAGGACTTTTTCCAGGAATCTCATCTGTACGCAGTATATTTGGACCAGTGAAATATTCTTTCACAAGAATTTTCATATTAGCATTTTTAAAAATAAATGAGAAAGAATGTACTCTTGAGTCTTAGTGCTTTGCAAGGCAGTTTTAGAGGACTTTCGAATTAGTTGGATCTGAAAGCATAAAGGGCCAGAGAACCATTACACTGAAATAAACCAGCACACCTCAACAACCATATTTAAAGTGGATTCAGAAAGACACAATAAAAATCCACTGAAATCTCAGGCCGTAATTCCCATCCAACCTCAAGCCCCTGACTTCAGGTGCTGCCTACTGCTGATAGTGATGGGGAAAAGGAGATTAAATAAACTATCAGTCTTCATACCTTTCAGTGACCAAACCAGTATTTTAAGGACCTGACGACACAACAGCATTTAATGTGTGAAACAGCTATGGTAAACATTCAGAGTGACTTGGGGACCAATACCTTCCTTTACAGTTCTTTCCAAGTCTTATACTTCAGTTTTTTCAATCTAATACACCCTCTGAATCTTACTTTTTGTTTAATGTCTCATTCATACTTTAACTCCAAATCTTACCTGAATGCTAGCCCATTTCACTCTCAGCTTCTTCTTGCATTTCACCCTGTTCAGAGCTCCACCACCACCAGATTAATCTGTCAGCCTACTTTTTCCACAACTTTTGTCAACAAAGCAAGGCCTCGTGTCCTCAGGATACCTCTGTATGTTCTCCTCCAAGCAGACTGAAAGGCTCTATCGCTCCCATCTCTGACTCCAGCCGTGCCGCTGCAAATCATTCTGTTCAACCCAGTTCATCCAAACACACATCAAGCTTCCCTCACTCAATTTTCCTTAGGACAACTTGAAGACAACATTTTTTAAAGGAGTGCTTTACTAGCACACAAAATCCATCCCCTTTTCAGCTACAAAATGTTTGCTTTTAGAAACACAGTCCTCAGGCAGGGACTGTTTTCACACCACAAGCAGGTTATCAGCATCTGATGGCAGCAGATGCTCACAGCTAAGCATTACTGTTGGTTGCCTTTCATATGAGAGGCTCTCTCTGCAAAGGAGGACTGGGCATGCACTGCATCACTGTGCACAGCAGCATTTCAGGAGTCTGAAGCAGAAAGGAAAAAAAACCCACCAACCTCTAGACCAGGGCCTTGCTGCAGCCACGAGATTCAAGTGATTAAGTGTAGCCTAGGCAACAAGACTTTTTAAAACCTCCTAACACCCATGGCTAAGAAAAAAGCAGGATGGATTAATGCTGCCACTGGGTATATATGCTTTAGTTTCACACTGAATTTTCTTGGAGTCATATGTATGCATAGCTAAGCAGTGAATCTTACTTCTAGATATCTCTTACCACTTTAATTAAGCATGAAAATTGTATTTACATCTGTTTTACATCTGCCCACAGAAGACAGGTCTGCCCAGAGAAGCTTAAAATCATATTGCTTAAAAATACTACCCAAAGCAAGATCATCCAGGCTGGCCACAAAGTCACATGTTCAGTGTTCCTCCTGGAAGATCACTTCAGATTTGGCTGACCTGTAACTGGACACCTTAAGGCACAGCTCGTTTAAAAGAGGATTTACACACAGATATAAACCAGGTTATAGCACAGAGGTGTTTTTTCTAGTATTGTTTAAAGCTGAAATATAAGTCACTTAGATCTGATGAATTTTGGTCCTGCTCTAATGAGATGTTTAAAAGTTACTTCTCAGGTGCCAGTGCTTTGCACCTATTCAAATTCAAACCAAGATCACACTTCTCAGGCCTCAAACTGCACGGATCCCATCGGCTGTGATGACTTGGATGGCCTATATGAAATCACCCAACAAAAGTGGGCACCATGTACAAAGTTTGCTGGACCCTAGAAATTTCCCATCACTTGGCACCCCAGGCTGCTACTGCACAGAAGGTACCTCGTGAAACTGATCTGCTGTACCAAGGACACTGCCCAAGGCAACGAAGACTAAATGCCAAGTACGACAAACCTAAATATTGGGACTACTGAATTACATTCACCAGATGCCTACAGTTGCTTTATATCCCAGATGTAAACATTATTGTTTGGATAAACGCACCTTTGTGAAGACTTGTGTTCCATCTGCGAGGGAGGTATTTTTGCAAGGTATCATAAAACCACTGAGCAAGACTGCAGAGACATGGCTGTAGTTCCTAACCTTGCCAGAGACTTCCGTGCAACACCACAGACAAGCCTCTGGGTGCCTTTGCTTCATAATAAAAGAAGGGGTATTTTCCATTTGTGCTGAAGATGGTGTGATAAACTTCATTATTACTTCTACTGAACATGTTTATCACAGAAAGCATTTTACCTTAGACTACTCTTACAAAGCATGTGTATAAATAATAGAAATGCCTGCTAAAGTTTTATGACTTTTGTTGCCATTCACCATTAAGCATAAACTTCCCCACAAAAGCTTTAGTGAAGTAACTACAAAGGTTGGAACAGGTTCACACCATTCTTTCTCCATGTATAAATTATAAGTAATATGAGAACATTTACAACGTCTAACCACAATGTTTTATGTCAGACAA
The DNA here is from genome assembly GCF_012275295.1 of Melopsittacus undulatus. Classification (NCBI taxonomy): domain Eukaryota; kingdom Metazoa; phylum Chordata; class Aves; order Psittaciformes; family Psittaculidae; genus Melopsittacus; species Melopsittacus undulatus. The sequence continues at coordinate 34,589,934 of NC_047535.1, read as the reverse complement.
ATGTCTCTGTACTTGCAGTTCTTAAACTGTGCTAGCAGGAATTGCCTTGTTCTCATTCTTTGCTCTCTTCTCTCCCCCCACCTCCTTCTACACCCAGCAGTCACAGTTAAATCTGGCTTTATTCTTCCATATGATTTTAACGCCAAGAAATGCCTGGAGTCACAGCTCTAGCTCAAGCAACACCATTGTTCTTTTCCTGGAGAGCTTAACACTGAATGCTGAAACTTCCCCAGGTTGCCTCTTCAGTATTTGAATTATCAGCTATTTAGTTTTCCAGTGAAAAAGAAAAAAAAAAACCAAGAACTCATGTATTTCAGCTATATCCTAAAAAGAGAGTTTCATTGTATGAGGCATCTTCATGTCATGGTAAACCCCCCAAAACCCAAACAGCAAACAAAAGCAGCAGTAGAGACTTTCAAGATCAATCACCTGCCCTTCTGGCCAAACCTGAGTAGATTTATGGCAGTTCTGAGCCCCTAATTAAAGCAAAGTATAACCAAGGAAGCAAGGTTCATCCAACAAAACCCCAAGATGAACAGTTGCTGCTACATCTGAGAACAGCAATAAACCAAAACTTCAGAACATTCAGCTGAGCTATGCCTGGGGTAAAAGATGCAACCAAAGGGTGAAGGAGGAGAAAAAGTAAAAAAAGGAATTCCAGGAGGTTTTTCCAAGCAAAGTCCCAGTTACTGCTTCTCTTGCTGTTTGAGGTTTTTCTTCAAAAAGCCCTAGCCAAGCTGTGCAAAGAAGTAGGCATTAATTTCTTATCACTAAGCATAAGTTTCCTGGCAGAATGAAAGCCAAGTTAAAGGTAGCTAATATTAAATGAGGTGAAACAACAGGAGTTGTTACAAGCATTTGCTTTTCATTCTCCTCTCAGTTTGGTACCAGGTAACTAAATGGCATGTATGACAGTATGCAGAAAAAGAACTGAAACTGACAGGGACCCTGTAAGTTTGGACAGATCTGAAAACAAACCTCAATTGGCAACCCCATCCTCACCGCCTCACAAAGGATGCTTACACGCACAGCTTTTGCTTTAACTATTACATTGCTTTTACTTCAACCTATGTGTTTCCTCACTTTCACCCTTCCGATTCTCTCCCCATCCCACAGGGCGGGGAGTAAGTGAGCAGCCGGGTGGGGTTAAACAAGTCCCACAGCTCCCTTCACACAGGCATTTATACTTTTGCAACCTCACAAGTTGCCCTTCATGGAAGATGACACTAGAATACTCCACAGAAGCAGTGGAGGTCAAATCTAGTTACACATGATGGCACAAAACGAAGGTCAGCTTCAAACCTGGAAGGGTACTAATCTGTCTAAGAAACTTACCTCTGAATTTTTTGGGTGGGTTGTTAAGATCACCTGCTTCTGGCTGTACAACACACCGATCATCCACAAGGCTGCAAAGAAATTAGAAGTAAAATGAGATTCTAATTCCCTTGCAATTGGTTACATCCTTGTTAGCAAAACCAGTTATTCATTTGCAATATTTTATCAGAGTGGCCACTTCAGCAGAAGACATTCCCCAAATGCCAACTTAATGCCAAACCTTTCTAAGAAGCATGCAGCTAGTGTTTACTGTTGCCCAAGAGCTATGCTCCTGGATAGGTGGGACAATAAATAAGTCATTGCTCCTGTATACTGCATCATCTTTATGTCCCCTCCTTGAGGTGCAGACAGAACAGCCCATATTCTAGTTAGGTGACAAGACAGCCTCAGAACAATTATTGCCTCTTGGACAGATCTGAATAATGTTGCAAATGTCTTTACATGAAGGGCAGAGACAAGGAAAACAGGACAACTGTGCAAACTGGACACTGCCCCTGTGACCCCTTGGGTATTGAGAAAAGGCAGAAATACAATAAAAATGGACTCCAAAGGGAAAGGAAGGCATAAATATACCCCCCTGCTCACCAGTCATAAACACAAGTCAAGGGATCAAACTAACCTCCTCCTGTTCTACCAGGAAAGAGTGAACTGGACAAGTGAACCCAAGAGATTCCAACAGGAAATATATCCTGGTATTTGTATGAGTACTCATCGGCAAATAGCCCCCAGAGTAAAGAAAATACTTCAGATGCAGCTGTCATCACTGCTCTGCATGCTTTGGATCACACGGAATTGCACTTTTACCGAATGCTATTCCCAAATTGTAAACACAACTGAAATCAAATGCTTCTGATTTGATTCTACATGACTCAATTTGGCCCCTTAAAACCAATCTGTCTAAGAGGCATTCTACACAAAAGTAGAAAGTAAAACTCCAAGGTCGTAAAGGTTTGAGAGGTCCATTCTCATGCAGAATTAACTTGAGAAAGACAGAGACCTAGAATATGAGAGTTGTTCCTTGCAGAGGCTGGTTACATGCAGGGAGCATCTTGAGACAACAATTTTGGAAAGTAAGAAGTGCATAAAATCAAGAGATCAGAGAGACTAAGTGGACTCAACAGTTCTATGCATTTAGAATTTGCATATGCAAACATTCAGAGTAAATTGTTTTTTCCCCATGGATTTTCTCCCTATTCAGTATAATATATACATGTATGTGCTCCAACAGGAATGGTAGTATTAATATTTGAGCTGACTGAAACACCTGCTTCTAGTGAACAAAGGCCCAAAAAAATATGAAGTCAAATGGGTTACTCCGATCATCCCACAGAGATAATCTCAGTGCAATATATCCCTCTCATCCTGACGTTCAATTGAAATTAAATGGGAATTTCCCAAACTACTAAGAAAAAAGTTTTACAGGGTGAAAAACACAGAAGAGGACATATTGTGCACCAGCAATTGTAATGATGACAGCGCTTGAGTTTGGGAAACAGCAAGAGCAAAGTCCTGATTAATCAATAGTCATGTCATAGGAATATTAAGTAGGAACATTCTTCAAAGATTTAGAACAACATTAGAATGTATAGTGATATCTGTTTCTCAACCTTCATTAACCACATGAACAAGTCATTACACATTATTATGACATAAGACTGTCAAAACTCCACATGGTATAGAGAGTACAATTACACCAAATCTTTTCTTTGCTTCTTTAATTTTCTCCAGGACAAAGACTAAATTAAATATGGGACAAAACTAATTTGATTATGAAAGCTTAATAAGATGATAATACATTTCATGTTTCACATAGCAGTTGGGATTTCTGGCTTAAATTAGGCTCAGAAGATGTGTGGCCATTATATAATGCAGTTACCTTAAAACAGTACTAATCAAATCAAAGAGGATGCTTGTAACACTAAGGGATCTTTAGATCCACCATGAGAACATCTCATCAAGCCTAGGAAATACATATGCTTTGAGCCTGTAATGTCTAAAAGGACTACCCATGGTGAAAAATATCTGCTCAGCAATGCCATCAAAAGCCACAGCCACTGCATAATGTTCATCATGCATTGTATGGGATTAAACATAACATAACAACTTTCTACTTGTTCTGGAATTATTTACTGCCAAACTTGCTTCAATACTAGGAAGAAAAAAATAGCCAAATGTAAAGTATTGCTTTAATTCATTGTGCCAGTTTTCAGCAGATAGTATTTGGCCAGTTACACAGCTGATCAAGTACTGCAGAGTGCACATCTCATATTTGACGAGTACCTGGGAAATATGTCAAATACATTCGCCAAATACTATTCGACCAACCCTACTTACTACATCCCTCGCAATTATCATACCTTCTTTCCCTTCTGGCAGCATCCCATATTTTCTTCTCTTTCCTATAATAGATCATGGTGCATCTTCAGTGTCTGCTTCCTTCTCTGCCCCCTTATTTTCCAGAATCCTAATAGCTAGAGGACTAAACCTACAAGTTAGTTTGGAGTCACTCAGATGAGATTCCAGCCCATCGGTTCCTGCTGAGAGACTTACCAGGATGCTGTCTTTGTACCCTGCTTGGGAGCTCCATTTATCAGATGCATCTGGACAGTAGGCATCAAAAAATTTGCTGTCACTGTACCCACCCTGAGGCCCTTACGGCTACTGGAAATGAGAAAGAGCATGTTGTGTGCGTGCCCACTCACCATATCATCAAGCCTCCTGGTTGCTTCTTTGCTACTCATTCAGTATTGAAGTACCACAGCAATGTGTCATGCAAGCTATTTTCCTCCCTCTAATTTCTCACTGCTTTCAAACAAGGTGGCAGATGTGCTCTTTAAGCTTCTCATCCAGCCCCTTGCAAGGTGTTCCAAATCAGTACACAGCTCCTCTGCCAGCTTATGATGCTCAGAGAGCTTTCTCCTCAGCAGCAGTTAAGCAGAATAAAACATACCCTGTCTCTCATCAGAGCTGTATTTCAATTCCATGGCTTTTCTCTGCAAACTCTTCCTTTTCCCATGTGAGGGGCTACTTTTTGTCTAATGAAGTAGCATACACTTCTTACTGCTTAAGAGGCACTCTCCTACAGAGCACCTACTCTGATGTCTTTGCAGAAAAAAGCGCAAAGGAGCTCTATGGGGAAAACACACCGGGGGCAGGAGCTGGCAAGGCACAGCTCCCACAGCTCTGGGGTGCTGGCCATTGGCAAAGCTGAGGAGTTGAAACATGTTCTCCTTTGACTAACAGGAGAAGAACAATTTCATTTCTAAGAGAAACCTCAAACACCAAGACAAAACTAGTCATCACAGAAAGTTAGTGATACATAAACAGTTTGGCTTGGGGCTTCTTTTTCATGTATGTCTGGGGTTTTTGCAATCATTTTATTTTTAACAACCTCCATCGCCTATGCTACATCCTTTTTTCCAATCAGCAGACTGCACTAGGGCCTAGTGATTCCTGACTGGGGGAGGCAGGGAGGCACAGGACGGGACACACGGATGGACACGGGACAAACAAGAACATGAAACTTATTTGAATCTCTCTACCCACACCTTAACTCAACAGCTTCTTCCTCCCCACCAAAGACATCAAAACCACACCAGAGCCATCAATATGCTCTCTATCCTCCCAAAATCTAGCTTGCCATATTAGCTTTAGGTCATTTTTACATTTAAGGCCTAATCTGTATATAAAGCTACCTTTCTTTACCCAGTATTTCACGGGAGTCAGGCTCAGGATAGCTAGCCAAATTCTGCTAGTCCTTCTTACAGATGTTTTTAGTACAAGAACAGCTGTTCTTACCCCAAAGTGCTAATAAATCCATTTGTTGAGCCCTCTGCATAGAGAGAACAAATATCTCCAATATGAAGGAAGCTCGACATCTTGTCAGTCATTTCCGGCTTACTGCCCCTAGAAGAATAAAGCACAACATTACTATTTATCAGGCAGAATTTCTCTGTATAAACTACTGCAGATTACAGCAACAGGATCCTTCACTTTTGGTTATTCATTTGTTTGAACTGAAGTTCTTGCAGTGACACTTCAGGTATCAAAGAAAACACAGCATGTCAAAATGCTTGCATAGGAAAACAAACCAGGGTAAAAAAGAAACAGCTACTGCATCCCATTTGTGGGACTGTTGAGGGGAATCTCTACTCATCCCAACAGATGATCACAGCCATTTCAGTCCAGGTATATAGATGCATTTCATCCCACTGGAGAGGTAAAAAGGGAGGAAAACCAGGCTGCCTCAACTGAAGACACGTTATTAGTACCATCTAAATCACAACATGCTGCTTTGCCAGATTCTTTGTCAGAATCAACGGTAGGTTTGAGCATATTTTAAAGGCTCTATGGTGTGCTCATGGAAATTGGAAAGTAAAATATTGACATGACTCCCATCAGTTTTTGGTCATGTCAAACTTTTGACGTGACCAACACAGAGGCAGCCACCTGCTGTGGTTCCAAAGACAGCATTAGGTGAAGACCCACTGAATATGCCTAATAACAGAATCTTTATGTTGTGTCATGTAAAAAAAAGGTATTTTTTCAGAGTCAAATACTTTGGACTATGTATATATCAGGCAACAAAATCCCAGTGAAATCAGGAATACTTCAATACTCTTTTTAAAACAGATTTTACCTACATAACAAATGTAACACTGAGGAGACAGTGACTTAGTGTTGTCAGTTTCCACAGTATTAATAACTACCCTTATTTCCTTTAAAGCCCCAAATCCTGGGTTGAATGATACAGGACCTACTTGTCATTTAAATACAGAAAAGCGAGTTTCTATCTGTCACAGCAACAAAGACAGAGACAAACAACAGAAGCCTGGATAAAAGAAGCACTGATGAATAGATTTTCAAAGATGTCTTTTCCAAGACTATGTACTGGTTTCTTGGGTATCCTCCTAAGCCATGCTCTTTGATCACCAAGTTCAAAACACTGAAAGAGCTTTCTATGCTTCAGGTTTCAAACAGCTCTTCCAAGCTGCTCCTTCTCACAGGCTGGTGTCTTGCTCTGCAGGGCAGCCCTGCCAGTGGGCACTCCCCAGGACCAGGCTCATAGATTTAAGGGAAAATAATTGAGAGTGCTTTCATCATCGCCAACATCACACCCCAATCAGTTTTAAATTGTCTATCAGGAGAACTAAGCAGCAGGAAATTCTGCTTATTATAGAGCACAGCCCTGACATTGTACAGGGGATAAATACTCCTTTTCACTGACCATTGTCTTGTTTACCAAATGTGTAAGGATCAAGTTTATTAAGCAAGGCTGGAGCTCAACAAGGATAAATTCATGGAGACTTAAAAGCTGATGTCAATAATGAACTGCAGATATAGAAGTGCAAGGAAAAACCTGAAGCTACCCTTTTCTTCTGGAAAGCTGCAAACAGCTCCTCCTCCTCCCTGCCTCACCCCTGAAGTAACAGTGGTGATGGTAATAACTTCCCTTGTTAATAAGTCAAAGCACATTACAGACATTCTCGTGTCTGTAAATCCCCATGTCATTTGTACAATTAAAAGCAAATTCAGGAAAACCAAAAGATAAGAAGCCAAGTTCATATGCAGGGTAAAGAGGTCTGAACTCCTCTGAAATACAGCAGGAAAACATTTGGCTTCAGGTTGCTTGTGTAACACCAAGTCCTTCAGTCCTTCCATTCCCTCCCTCTCTCCATCAGTGGACAGAAAAACATCACGACCTATTTTAAGATATATGCCACAAAACATACAGAAATATGCCGAGTGACTGAATTAGCATCACTAGAAATACAGCTTTCCTCATTTCCTGACTGCTGTTAACTACAAATTCATACTAAAAAATCTCTAAGCCCTCAAAATTAAGCTCAGCCCAAAATAAATACAACCCAAAGCAAAAGGAATCTAAGTCAACAATAAACAAAGGTACTTCAAATCACTCCTTTTTACAATGGCACTTAAGGTATCTCATTCAGGATGTGAAGGGGGTTACTTCACCAGATTACATCGTTTCCTCTTTGGAATAGGCAAATGTTCAGCACAGCTGTTCCCGAGAGAATGTGAAGGTCAAAACTGACTTCCGTTAGAGAAGAACCTTTCCATTGACCAAAACCAGGCCCAAGGATGGACACTCAAATTCCTCCACTCATTTCCAGAATGTAGCCTCAATTTTCTTGGGTTGTTTTGGCTTTGCTTTGTTGGTTGTTCTGTTATTTTACTGAGGAAGATCCCAACATACCATGTCTCACACCGTGGTACTGTAACCCCAACATACCATGTCTCACACCATGGTACTGTAACCCCAACATACCATGTCTCACACCATGGTATTGTAACCCCAACATACCATGACAGTGTAACCCCTAAAACAAGCCCTTCTGCAATTTATTTACATTACCAATAATAAAATGTTTAGAAACTTCACCTGTAACCATTGTATGGTTCCAGAAAACAGAGAGGTGGTTTTAAGCCTGGAAGTAGCTCAGCTACACAGCATGACTGAATTTAATTGCCAGTCTGTTCACCAGATCCTCTTTAATTTTTCCGGGGCAAGCCTGCAAAGCCATCAGCTTCTGCACACCTCAGGGTGCAAACCACTGAAGCCCAACCTCTCCTACTCCCAAACAGGAGAGCCCTGATCCTCATACTTCCTGCTGGTCATCAACTTTGATGGAGTTAAGACTTACAAAGTGTTGATCTGACTAAAATAACCTTATTTTTAAGGCTTTTCTTAAGCATGCAGCATTCAGCACTGGAGTCCTCACCCACCCTCGTCTTATAATCTGTTTGAATACTGTTTTAATGTCACTCAGCACGATGTTACCTCTATCAGGAGCTGCTTGGATGGACTGTGCCTCTATTGCTGTGGTGAAGCACAGCACCAATTCCAAGTAGGATGAGCCTCTTTGTAGAATACTTATTTATTGAACACTCTACATCTATTATATTCTTTAATAGCTGAATACAAAAAGTCAGGCCACTTCACATTTATCCTTAAACATGCTGTTTCTGAGGTTGGCCAGTGCTCAGGAACATGCTGAACTGGCAGATGGAATGAGGGACTAAATGACCCAACAGGCCTCCTTCCATGTAAGATTTACAAGTGAAGAGAATGATTCCAAACTGATTTAGCTTACCTCAAAGCTGCTTTCATAGTCTCCTCACAAGGGACTCATGACACCTAACAATATTACTCCACTAGTTGATCAATTATACACATTAAGTCCTGAATATCAGCTACCACAAAGCAAGTCTTTTTCCACCTTTGACGAGAATGACAACTGGGATACCTGGGGCACAAGGTAGAACTAAAAGGTTTTCAAGAGCAAAGTTCCCAGATACCCAGTTTGAAAACCTTTAAAAACCACCTCTGTCAATATCAGCTGCCAAAGCTAATCCTCTCAAAATCACAGCTCTGGGAATATTCAGTTGGAAACCACAGAAACTGAGGCACTACAAATCTGTCAACCTTGGCACATTTACCTCAAGTTCATAGCACAGGAAAACCATAGGAACTTAAGAGAACAAGTTCCTTCCTAGATGTGTCAGCCAAAGCATCTATGCATGTCTCCTTGGCCAGGGAGGGGGATGCTTCCCTGTATTGCATTGGCCAAAGACATGAGATGGCCACCAAAACCCCCTGGAAGCACAGGACAGGAGCCCCACATGCACTCTGAACTCGTTTCTTATAGCAAAAAACACAGTTATGCTCCAATTGTGCTCAGTAGACAAATACAACTATTATTCCACAACGTATCTATTTTAGATACGCCAGTGCCAAGAGCCATTGATTAATGGTAGAGGGGGACAGCCCTGAGAGAAAACTTGCAGTTATCGTTACTTACAATCCCAGTTTTAATGGCATTCTCACAAACACTGCAAGAGAGAGGAGTCCTATAAGAAACACACCGTGTTCCAGCCATAACACAGCAGTCTCGTGGCCATAGGGCATCATTGTCCTCCTCCACTTACACAGGGAAAGGGGAACAGGATTGCTTCTGGGTAAACTTACTTGCAAAATCGAAGATAAAAAGTGCTCTGATAAAGCAACTATAATAGTGTGGCAACACTAGCATGCTAATCTAGCAATAGCCAGTCAGTTTTCTCCAAAATAAGTATTACAAGGCTTAACATAAGGGCAGCAATGTCAATAGCAGCAACACCAGGTTTTAAAATTACATTCTTTTCTCACTATGCTGAAAAATCTCATTTTGACAGACAGAAAAACAGATTTTACTCATAAGAAATGAAACGTGAACTGAAACTGGACTGTACATGGAGAAGTAGACTGTACCTACCCACAGACATCAAAAAATACCTCAAAGATGAACACATCTGATAGTATTTTTTAAGCCTTGACAGCTTGATACTTTCAATTATGTTGAATTCTATGTGCTTCTTTTGTATATTATCTATATAAATTACTGTGTGTCTTTAAATATGTTTTTTATATCGTTTATCTGCACGGGAAAATGAAATTAAGTTGCTGTTTAAGAGACTTCCTCTCTCCACCACCCTAAAAAGAGAATCCTGCTGAATTTCATGTGCAGTGCACAGAACTGCTTTCTTTACAAGTCATTTTGCCAGTGTATAGCTTTGCTCTTTGGGACTGGGTCTTTCTATTCACCTCATTCACCTCAAATGTTTTAAGACCTGCCTTTCCCCTACAGGTCTGTGCTGCCTGAGTGAACGCAAATCTGTATCACAAGACCACAAGTCTGCTCTTTGGACTGTAAATGCCACAATTACGGGCTTCATTTCTTAATATTTTCTTACTTGAAGAAAAACTTGTGCATATCCTCAAAACAAGCTGCATTTCATAGAGCAAAAGCCAATAAAAAGAAACAATTTTGAAACGCTAACTAAGCACTTTGACAGGGCTTGAACAAAGCCCTTCACCACCAGCATTACTGCTCCTCTCCAAACAAAAGGTGAAGTTCTGCAGACCTTCCCTCATTCCATTGCCTTTCAGGACTCAGGCATATTTTAGGGCACAAGCATATCCAATGTTTATCCTGATGACCTTGAATAAGCCAATCTAAGTTTAACAGTCAACTCCGACAGGCTTCAATCCATTTTCTCATGAAAGCACATTTCATAATGGCAGTTAAAGCAGAATTTACAGTGGTTTTCACTTAGGAATCAAACTGACTGTTACGTATCAAATACCTCAATCAGACAGCTGCCTTCTGAAGATCTCAGAGTAAGAACTGCAACTGCTTTGTAAACATTTCACGCTAATTTCTCCCATCACTCATCTAGATCTTGATGCTAAGTTAGAAAAACAGGCTTCAGAGCAATGCTGAAGGTTTGCTTTCCTTGAAGAGCAGAGTCAAGGCCCCCTTTTGAAGTCCCTCCTTCTGGGGCCTGTTTGTAACAAGATTTCTGCAGTATGTTATTCCTCATCTCCAGCAATTTCATGCTGACAGGCTGTTCAAGGAATATGAAGGTATTTTGCCGATACCCTATCTCACAGGTCTGCTTTGTGTGGGATTTTAATTCTTTAACCTATGACTGCAAATCCTATTTGCAAAACAAAAAAGGCCAAATTTGTCTTACTGCCGACGGCTTGATTTCCAGCAACCGGGATACAAATTACTTAATCTTTTTAAGATGCTTCTAATGATGTTTGTTTTGAGTGAAAAAGCTCCTCGCTGTGCTTTGCAGTGCCAGGATGTACTCAGCTCTCTATTATCATATTTTCACCATGGTTCAGTGCTCACTTAAATAGTGAGTGGCAATTTTTTATGTACTGTTACAGAAATTGGAGCAGCACTTCATCAAAGTCTTTTCCACTATTTAGCTTGTTTAGGTAAGAACAGAATCTGAAACCATACTTAACTGCTTCAACTTTGTTCCTGCAGACAGGAAACTTCACAATGACAGTTTAATTTTGCTTCAGTTTTTAAACAGAGAAGATCAGAGTTTAGAAAGGAAGCACAAAAGCAGATGTAAAAGACTGCTTAATGGCATATGCTATTGTTATGTGTGTGAAGAATCATCCACAAATTAACAGATATCAGCAACATTACAATGAGACTTGACCAGCTAAGAACCCACAAGACCAAGTAAGTCAGTGTGCTTGAATCAAGTGGAATTGGGTCCTTAATATTTGCAAACTAGGTCAAGCAAGCTAATTTTTTTTAATGCACCCAAATCCTAACCCCCTTAAATTTAAGTGGAAGTCCAGTACTAAATAGCTTGGTAAATCCAAACTTCACAAGATTACTTGGCCAAAAATTTGCCTCTATGGGCTTGATCCAATGTTTCTCTTAGCTGACAGTTCTCTAATGATTTCCATGGGGTGTGGATAACACCCACCCAATATTCTTTATGTATTTTTACAGGTGCAGCTAACTTTTAGAAAACTGAAGCCAAAACCTTATGTTTCCTGTTCTTACTTCAGTAAGAAAGGGGCTGGTTTCCTCCCTGAAGCCTGTGAGAAAGACTCATAAGAATCCCATTAAAACAGCCAAAGCAAGGAGGAAGTGCTCTATTTAAAAGATCATCTAGTGAGTAATCACTCTTCTGGGGCTGCAGGGCGAAGCACTGTCATTTGCAAAGCTTCTGACTTAGCACATCTAAAAGGAGCTCTTTGCACACACCAGGGAAAGTGCTACAACGGATTTTGGTAGCGGAGCACAGCTGGAGTAAGTGCTAAGCACAGAGTAGGACGTCTCAGCAAGGTCGTTCACTCCTCAGCTGAGCATCAAGGCAACAGCCAAGCGAAACCCTGCAGCTTCTCCACCACCCATGCTGTTTGTAGCATGTGAAAAACAGCAACAGCATAGCGGACCCATAGCCACATTGAACATCAGGATCCTCGCCCTCGCACACTCACGGTGGGAGGCAGCTCAGGAATCGTGTTGGGTTTTGAGAGAGTTCAGCACTGCTAATTTTATGCACATGTAGTTACATTTTAGAGATTACACATTAAAACAGAAAAGTATCAGCATGGCACATTTATCTACCACGTGATCTTGTTTTCCATCTAACTGCAACCTTTCATGTCCAGGAGCCTGCTATCTGCTGACAAATTGTCATTTGATGAACCGTTAGATTAAAGAGGAGAAATGCACTTTCTCAGACAAAGTATTTTTCCTCCTAACGCAGGAGATTTTTCTAGTTTGCGGGCAGAACAGGCAAGATGAAGTGTGGGGAAGCAGGGAAGGAGGTTGCAGCACAGCGTTGTGACTTTGTCAAGGACATGCAGTGGGTCAGACTCAGCGCCTAGATAGGAATCCAGGTCTCCGGAATCCCCAGCCACTGGTCCACCCTGTCCCTTTTCTCCCAGGAGGAATATAAGTCTCACTGCACATCTCACCAAGAGCATGTTTCCCCCTTTCCTTGAAGCAAGTTGGAAGAGGTGCGTAAATTCACTCAGCAAGGAGATGGCCAAGTCAATTATGCTCTATTCGTGCTATCTGCCACTCTGACAGTTTTGGGGTTTTTTGCCATACTGATGACAGTTTTTCAGAAGTTACCATTTCATACAGAAGAAGCAGCAGATAAAATAACTAATTTTGTTAACTTTAACCTGAATAAATCCCCAATACAGGAAAGCAAACAAGCACAATGACCTCTTCTCAGAAAGAGCACCTGAATTATTTTTATTTGCCAGGTGCAACCAGACAAGCTGGTTACAGAAATCAACATGCTCATAACAATGCACTAGGCAGAAGCTACACTTTTAACAGCAGTATCTTATACAGCAGCCATGAGACTGATGTAAGAAACGTGACTGATGGATCCTATTGACAAGCATCTGTAGAAAGCTGAAGAAAGAAAATCTATGAAAGAAAACCTATTAGAGATACACTGTCACAGGGGAAAAAATCATTTTTTGTTTCAACCCAAGTATGACCTGACAGTATCTTTTTAATCCCATTAAAAGTAAAAAGCACTTACTGAAGTTGATACTCACTGAAGTTTGCACTCACTGGCTCTAACCCTGATGGGAGAAGACAGCTGAAACATCAGCCTCTGGACGAGGCCCCTACAAGCACACAATGTTTTCCAGCATATTTCTAATTAGGAAAGAGCTGGAACACACCAAAAGAACCAGGGCAACCAATGTCATGGGGAAAGCAAGCAAGCCTGGTTTGTAACATTCATTGGAGCTTAGCCAAAGAAGAAAAATGGCCAGGATAGAAGGTGGTACAGAACAGTCCCAATTTCATTTTGCACAGCCATATATCTACTGAGGCTTCAGCACAGAATGGGCTGTCTCCTGCAGCCCCATTCCTCACATCAAGCCTGCACACTTCCTCACAAGATTCTTTATCAAATGCAATATTCCCTAAATTCACCAAAGCGTTTTCCTTGCCTGTCCTCCTCACTAGCCCTCATCTATCTGTTCTGCTTTTCTCCCTCTGACTCTACTTGGCCAACACTTTCATCCTTCCCATGTTCTATACCTTCCATTTCTCCCTTCTCCAATACTGCACCTTGGTGGAGGTTCTCTCTCCTCCATGGTGGCACTGCTGTCGTCTTCCACGGTTGGGCTTTGACGGGCCTCTCTTAGTAGCCTGGGATCCACGCTGGCAATGTAGTTAGCGCTTTTCTTCCACTATCAAGTCTCTCCTATTGAAGGCTTGAAAGTCTTTCCCCTCCTTACAGATGCAGCACCCTTACAAGGGTAAGCTCGCTGCTCTTCCTTCCTAGACACCTCAGCAGGCACTCAGGTCTGCAGAGTAAAACCTAAGTGCCTGTGACACCCAGATGAAGAGGAGGAGCCGCTACCAGCACATGATTAACACGTGTGGAGAACCACTGGTGGCCAGGGGACCTACTTTGAGCCCTGGTAATCTAAAAACACCCAATAAGCTGGGCTCCTTTACAGATGAATGCTCCAGTTCCCAGTTGACTTGTACGTGCTGGCTCCCCTACAGTAACTTTCTAGAATGCAAGCACAAGTCATTCTTCTGAAGCAAAGGTTCAAGATACTGTACCACCTTAACTCACAAAAAACATTAGCAACTGAATCTACTTAACACCTACAGAGGAGTAGCCAAGGATTGCAAAGTTATTTTAACCATAAGTTTTCAATTAACCCTTCAGACCAAGCATCATCAGCCAATTCAGGATGTGTCGCCTTTGTGTCCACTTGTCTCTTCTCAGAGGAGGATGCAGACAGGACATACCTGGACCACAATCAAAACTTTTTTCTTCAGAACATCGTGGCAGATTTCTGATTTTCTGGAGTGCACAGGATGGGCCAAGGCATAAAGGACACGGTTTTAAAAGTTCTGTGCTAAACTGATGCTAAACAACTGCTAGAAGTTAAAAAATAAGAGCTACAGGCTTTTGGCAGCAGTCTTTTTTGGCCTACTGCAACCACAAATTTCTTACGTGTATATGCACAGAGATTACAGTCTTTTGACTGCAGACATCATGCATACGGCAGGGATGAGGAGAGAATGAACTGTTTGTGTACATCACGACATTCAGATCCAGTATCCAAGCCTCTTTCCTTGTAGCTTAATAACAGATTACTCCAAAAGCGGAAACATTATCTAACCCAGAAATTCGCCTCATCTGGCACTCAGTTTTCTCTGAGCTATTCAGCATCCTTTGATAGCCTGTTCAGCCAAACCATCAGTGAGATATGAACACTCAGCTTTCTGCAGCACTCCTTACACTGGCGTTCTGGCACACGAGGATGCAGTTACATTGCCACAAAGCTGTAAAACAGCACAGTAATGCATACACCCATGTGCATTTCTAGCACATTTTCATCCCTGAAGGATTAACTGCTCAAATCTGAAGTAACATTTTATTTTCTATATAATACTGTTAAGAAGGAAAAGTAAGTTCTCATCTAGGTTTTGACAGGCTTAACCAAAACCACAACTATAAAATTGGAGCCCCTCTGATTTCAGAATGCAGGGCTGAATTTTGCTGCTTTGCTCATCTGAATTACAGTTCCTGTATAGTTTTCATTTTATCTTTATTTTTTTTTCCCATGAAGAAATCTGATGCTCTGAAGACCTGGAAATGTACAGACAGGTACAGAACAAGCAAGAATTACACACACTTCTTGCAGTTGCCTCTGTCAATCTAATGAGCACTCTGAAAAGAGGGTTCTGCCTCCATACCCAGCCACTGTCCATCTGTGCCAATACAGAGCACCAGGCAATAATTGCTGTAGTGCTTTTGTAGTGTCCGTTGGGAATGGAAATCAGAAAGAAATAAATGAGCCAGATCAAAGCTCACACTGTTTGGCATCCTGCCTCCTGCAGCAGCCTCTGGGAGATGCACAGCGGAAGAGCACAGGAATCATTTTGAATAGCTATGGACACAGATAGGATCTGGCTTAGCAGCCCGAAGTACCTCTGCTAGCTTTTCAAGTCTTCTCCTTTACAGCATTCATACAGTATCCATCTGTACCCAGCACAGGACACTGTATGAAACTGCTCAACAGCTTTTAACTCATCTTCAGTACTATTACATACAAAGAGCAGGAAAAAGGCTCCAGACCACCAAAGGAACAGAAACCAGTGAAGGTGCTATTGCAGCACCAGAAGAAACTGATTTGGAATGTACAGAAAGACAGACTTTTATGAAACCAGATTAATACCATGGTTGCATTGTGACAGAAACATTACATTTACGTAACTTTCTAGCAGCACATAATTTTCCATCTCTAAACCCCTTGGTCTCCCATAAGCTGCTTTGGTGAAGCTGCCTTTTCCCTCACACTCACCCACAGGCAAGCGAGTAGCTTGTCTACCAGCTACTACAGAGCCACTACCCTCATCCCACCTCCCACAAGATCGTGAGATTGCTCCTGTCTTTAAGAGATAATCCTACAACTATCTTATATTTACGTGGTAATAACATCTCAAAGACTTCCAGTACACGCTGCAATTTGACACATCGGATGGGTCTAAGGAGTATGCTGTACACTGAAGAATTACCATGCACAGCATCACAGGGGACATGGACAACAAACCAACCACAATAAGATACACCTGCTCTTCTCACTGCTTCATCAAAGGGCACATCCAAGAAAAGGGCTCGAGATATGTGGGCACTGTTTTAAGCCTGCCTTATAGCACCGAGACAGAAGTTTCACCTCAATACTGTTCATTGCAGCAATTTATCAGGAGAGACCAGTTCATCTTACAGGAAGCAGCTGAAAGGAGCTTCGGCTTCCAGAATGGACTTCTGGACCACACCAGTATCTGATCAGGAATTGTAGCCTCCCCTCTGGTACACACACAGAGTACTGGAGCCTTGCTTGCACATTTCATCCTAAGTCTGCCACCCCTGCAGGTGACTGGCCATCCTGCCACATTGTCACGCTCATTTAGCATGGCTTTTACAAGAAGAGTTACCATAAAATCAGACCAAGACCTCACACCAAACAGCAAGTTGTCATTTTGAAGGTCCCTAAGCTGCAACAGCACTGGTGAGCTGCCAAGCCTTGAAAATATTCCTTCACTTGAACTTTATTTTCCCACTTTCTGATCTACCCCACACCAACATGGATTTGTCAAGGTGACACTAGAGGATTAATGGCATTGTGAATAGATCGTATTACAGCCCCTGCGCACAACCAGAGACCAAAGCTGTCCTTTACACCACCCTTCACCCTGTTTAAGAGTCTCAGCACACCTCTTCCATCTGGTGTTCTTACCCAGACCTGCTCCAAGAACAGTCACTGATAACACACCAACCAAGTGCTCGACCCTTGTGTTCTTCACAAGGGCCTGTTCAACCCTCCAATGATAGCATGCAGGACTAGCAAATCTTACAAAAACATACTACTTCCCACAGTAAAGCTCCACCCCATGATTGCAAAGGCAAACCAAAAAGTTACTCTTGCTGTTTGTTTACTTCCTAATTCATGAACCCCTCTAAGAGGAAACAAGATCACTCCCTATTTCAAGACTTAATCAAGGCTGCAAAACAAGCAGATGAGGATAAAATTCATCTAAGCCAACGCTTTAGCCTCAGGGTGGAAGAAGGTATTTTAACAAGAAGAGAATTGTTATGGACAAACAAAAGTTGGCTTAAAGAACACATTAGAAATAATCAGCTCAGGAAACAGCTTATCTGACAGTGCTCCTATAACAGCTCATTTTGAAAAACACTGAAACTGTGTTTCTATTTCCCACAATGACCCCTTTTCTAGTTTACACACTAACCATGACAAATTCACATCATCTCAAGTCACTGGTTACCCCTCCATTGAACTTTTATGCTGGGGGTCCGAACTAGATGATCTTTAAGATCCTTTCCAATCCAAACCATTCTGTGATTCCATGTGTCCTGTTATGTCACGAATTTTGGACTGATCAATGCCACAAGTTTTCTCCACTCACTGAACTACCAGTTGTATGACCATCACTTTGCTACAGTCGATGCCATGTGGTACTGTTATTGTTTCAGGCCTTACACCAGTGAAACCACTGAGCATTTAGAAAATTGAATATTTGCTGTGTGAAGAAACTCATTTAAAGTAGAGGTTCAGAAAATAAACTAAAAATCCAGCACCTGGAAGTCCATTAACTCAGCCACAGAGAAACCACTGAGGGAAACAAACAGATACTGGCTTCACATCACATCCTACACTCACACAGCTGAACCCTGCGAGGAAAGCAATTCCAGTGTGAGCCCCTGGACCAGGCTCTGATTCAGCAAGTCTTTTGGCTCAACAGGTTTGAAAGTCCTGGGATACCAGGCAAATTTTTGAGCACAGGAAAAAAACCTCAACTGCAAATACCAAAATTCACATTCAAGAAGTATGGGACAACAAAGGTACTGGCCATCATTAATAAATAATTACCACACACACACTACACTATGTGTGATTTCAGGTCACTGTATCTTCATAAAGCAACAATCTGGATTGTTTTAGCTATGGTTTCCCTTCCTGATTTGTTGCAGCTGAGCAGGCACTTGTGAACTGTGGTTCACCTGATGCAGCAATTCAAACGTTTCACCTGTTGGAGGCTTTCTTTATATAAAGCATTGTGAGCCACACTGAAGCTACATGGAGCAAAGAGATTTTGTACCAGAGAAACTGACAAACCCCAAACCATCGTGGCTGCATGCAGCTCTTCAGCAAAGCGCCCACTGCACCGGGGTAATGCAACAAGCGTTTGTGGAGCAACAGGCACACGCAGCCTCCCTACACAGGCAGGGGAGCACCAAAGCAGTCTTCAGCCCCCAACCAACCAGTGTAACTGGCAATAACTGAGCTTTTATGACTAGGACGTAAACCCGCTTACGATTTGGGCGCATCCCACGTACATGAGGAACGCACATGTACCCCCACCCGCCCGCTGAAGTCCGGTTATTGTAGTCCGGGAAACAGCTAAATATTTGGCCTGTCAGAGCAGTTACCAAGACCCTCAGAAGCATCCACCCCAGCTGCCCAGCTTTTGACCATTTAAGAATAAGCTCACCCATGGCCAAGTCCGTCCCCCCCCAGCGCTCGCAATTGTTTACATAACGCGAAACACCCCTTGCAACCGTGCCTCAAGTGCGAGAGGAAAAACACGGGGAAACTTGGCGCGGACACGCTGCTCCACTGCCGAGGCCTCGGCCGGTCCGCAGAGAAGGACGGCAGCAAGCCCCAGGGGCGACCCGGGCCCGGCCCGGCGGCAGCGGCACTGACAGAGCGGGCTCCGCGCAGCCAGCAGGGCGGAGAGGTGTCTGCCCCGTCCCGCGGGGGCTCCGGCGGCCGGGCATCCCCGCCGAGCACCGCTCCGCCTAACCAGCCTCAGCACCGGCCCAGCGACGGGTGGCATCCCCAGCCCCGCGCCCGCAGGCCGGCGGTGGCCTGGAGAAGGGGACTGCCCCGGGGGCCGGAGCGCCCGGGGCTCGCCGCTTCCCTCCCCAGCTGCTGCCGCCACTACAGCCCCTGCCCGCGCCCCAGTCCCCGGCCCTACCTGTCTCCGGTGGCGGCGGGTCGGGCTAGCGGCGGCTGGGCAGCCCCATACTGGCGGTGCGGCGCTGCCCGGTCCCGTTAGGATGGAGGCTGCGCCGAGCTCCCCCCGCACGCCGCCGCCTCAGTTGCACATCCACATGGTTACTGCGCCCGCAGCTCACCGCCCCGCGCTATATACCCCGCGGGGCAATCTGGGTAGCGGAGTCCTGCCGGCGCCGAGCTGCCGCCGCCGGCCCCCTTCGGGACAACAACTCCCGGCGTGCCCCGCGCCGCGGGCAAGGCGGGGCGACCCCGCCGCTAACGGGGGAGGTGTCGCGGCTCTCCCGGGCTCGGCTCGGTGCGGTCCCGCAGCACGTGCGGGTCTAGAGCTCGGGCGTTCCGGACGGTCCCCGGCAGCTGGGGGGAGGAGGGAGGGAGAGGGGAGACAGCGCTCCTGCAGCACCCACCTGTAGCAAGTGCAACCGCGATACTCGAGCCGCAAGGGGAGCAAGGCAGGGAACATAAACACCTGGAAAAGGCCGGGCTTAGCAGCGTTCGGGAGGTAACTGCAAACCAAGTGCATCACAGCTGCCATACACATGCCTAAATCAGTGCCACGTTACTTTTTGTATCAGCTCAAACAACCACCACAAAGCTGGGACTTGTTGCATTGAAATCTTTCCACTCCAAAACCAACAGAAACTGTCCTGTGCTTCAAATAGCTTCATAGAGTCATAGAATAGTTAGGGTTGGAAAGGACCTTAAGATCATCTAGTTCCAACCCCCTGCCATGGGCAGGGACACCTCACACTAAACCATATCACCCAAGGCTCTGTCCAACCTGGCCTTGAACACTGCCAGGGATGAAGCATTCACAACTTCCCTGGGCAACCCATTCCAGTGCCTCATCACCTTTACAATAAAGAACTTCTTCCTTATATCCAGTCTAAACTTCCCCTGTTTAAGTTTTAACCCATTACCCCTTGTCCTATCACTACAGTCCCTAACGAATACACCCTCCCCAGCATCCCTACAGCCCCTCCCTTCAGATACTGGAAGGCTGCTATGAGGTCTCCACGCAGCCTTCTCTTCTCCAACTTGAATATCCCCAACTTTCTCAGCCTGTCTTCATAGTGGAGGTGCTCCAGTCCCCTGATCATCCTCGTGGCCTCCTCTGGACTTGTTCCAACAGTTCCATGTCCTTTTTATGTTGAGGACACCAGAACTGCATACAATACTCCAAGTGAGGTCTCACAAGAGCAGAGTAGAGGGGCAGGATCACCTCCTTTGACCTGCTGATCACACTCCTTTTGATGCAGCCCAGAATACAGTTGGCTTTCTGGGCTGTGAGCTCACACTGAAGCTGGTTCATGTTCATTTTCTCATCAACCAACACTCTCAAGTCCTTCTCGATAGGGCTGCTCTGAATCTCTTCTCTGCCCAACCTGTAGCTGTGCCTGGGATTGCTCCAACCCAGGTGTAGGACCTTGCACTTGTCATGGTTAAACTTCATCAGATTGGCATCAGTCCACCTTACAAGCGTGTCAAGGTCCCTCTGGATGGCATAGAATCAACTGGATTGGAAAAGAGCTTTAAGATCATCAAGTTAAGACAGAATGATCAGCAGTGATAAAAAATAAGTACTATTTCCTTTTACTTATCACACTATGCAACTATTTGTCCTT
Source organism: Melopsittacus undulatus (assembly GCF_012275295.1). Taxonomy (NCBI): domain Eukaryota; kingdom Metazoa; phylum Chordata; class Aves; order Psittaciformes; family Psittaculidae; genus Melopsittacus; species Melopsittacus undulatus. The sequence goes on along the minus strand of NC_047535.1, from coordinate 34,569,057 downwards.
AAAATACTAGTCAAGGTATGCTGTCCATGATTATCCTGCACTTTTTATGCCCTCTGTAGGGTATGCATGGCAGTGTTTGGCAGCACAATGTGCCTTGCAGAACTGAATACCATGCCTGTACTGCTGAGTGCTGCATCCCTTTAATCAGCCTAAGGTGAAGAAACTGCTTCCCTTCTCTCACTTTCCCTTCCACCTCCCTGCTGCCTTACACTGCAGACAAATGGGATGGAACTGCTGCGCTTGTTTCCCTGTCTACGGCAGTGGACCACCACTGGAGAAATGGAATGAGTCCAGATCAGCCAGTGGTCTGGCTTGACACAACCTACCACTGTTACCAGTCCTTTATTAAAAAATAACATCAGAGGAGCTGTAACTATGGCTATCAAGCAAGAATATGCATAAGTCCATGACTTAGGAACTGAAGTGAAAGTCAGTGAACAGACTTCTACGATTCTCATAGATGGCTGCAACACTACACACCATTACTCATCAAAAAGTTGGCAGAGTAATGGTGCCTAATACCATTAGGTAATCCTAATGAATTCTCATGTAATCAAATCTAATCTCTGGATGAGTTCAGTAGGCTGAGGACAGTGAATGGCCAGAACGTCTGATGCACTCTGGCAATGACGTAAGGACTGTCACCAGGGCCAGTGGCAAAGAGCTTTGCCCACTGAATACTGCCAGCAGTTACGCCAGCAGCATGCCTTGAAATACCTTCATTACTGAGTGCTAAGTAAGAGCAGCAGCAGTATGTTAGAAACTGCATGCAATGTATGACATCGTTTTGGGGGGTTTCCCACAGACAGAGCATCTGGTCCCACAGCTACATTTAACCTGACAGGATGAAGTTCTGAGAATACGGGATGCACAGGAGCCAGCAGAAGAGACCTGGGGACACTGCTCTATCCCGGCCTGCAGATTCTCAGTTTGTTGTCCAAAGCGTTGTACACATCTCTTCACACCTCTACAACAATCATGTCCTGTGCTCCTGCTGCTTCTTGCAGCCTGTCAGTCTTGTGATGTGCAAAGGCTGCATTTCCTCCCATGGAGTTCATCTGTGGTCAGTTCTTCAAAGGCTGTAGAGCTTGTTCTACCGAAGGCCCTTCAGCCAAAAACACTCATCAAATACTGCAAAGAACTTGCTAAATTTGAAGGGGTACCAGCAAAGACAAGATAATAATGAAAATTCCCAACAGTGGAAAATGCTTTCATTTCTCTTTAGAAACTTGCTTAGGGATGCTGTTGCAGGCACGGTGAGTTCATAAGGTTCCTATAACCTTAGAGCTTTAAGAAGAGAGGAAACTGTAGGACAGTGTGGCAATGAAGTCCCACTCTTAAAGTGCCACTTTAAGAGTTATTTTCTTAAAGAAACTGTTTCACTCATAATATAAACTACAGCAGGTAGACCCCAAGACAGGGAGTAGAGTCTTGGCCATAGATCACATGCTCGCACATAAAGAGGGTCTAAGGAATGAGACTCGCTCAAGAATTCAGAGAGAAAACAGTGGAAAAAAACCCCAAACAACTACTTGGTAGATATCATATCAGTCTTTAGAATGCTGTAATATGTCTAGCCTAATCACATATGTGATTTCAGTCACAAGAAAACACATTGTAATAGGCTGGGCGGTTTTTTGTCATTGAAGAACTCCATTATTTCTCTTCTTTTTGAACCTTATTCTGGTCCATCACTACCTTATTTGTAGCAGTTATGTGAATTCAACATTGATGAAAGATGTAAGACAAAGTTTGAAGTCTTTTATTTGCAAAGAGTATGAACTGTGTTATTTTATGTTGCCAAGTCTGCAACTATCTATTTCTTTGGACTCTTTTGGACAAAAAGCACTCCAGCCTGCTGGGTGGGTTTGCACACTTCTTTGTCTCTGCTTTTGGTTCAGCTGCACGATCAGCAGCCCTGGAAGAAAAAGGAGTGCAGAAGATACTCCAGGCAGCCACCAGGACTCTAAGGATCAAACTGTCTAATCCTGCTTGTGGCTGGTCTTCATAATGAGGTAGACGATCACAAAAGCTTCCTGTTGCCAGAGCTGGCCATGCCAGCACTGCAGCACTAGATGAAAAGCACCATGAACAACAGGCACAAACGCCAGGCAAAATCTCACCTTTTTGGCTAAGTGTTGAAAAGTCTCATTTCTGTAATATTTTAATATTGATGAAATCAGTGTCTTAATCCTGAAGCATGGTGCACTCAGGGTGCGGAAAGGGATAATTAAACCCTGTGTGGAAGAGATTAGCTGCCTGTGAACAAATGACTTAGGAGCACAAACTCAATCAATACATGACACCAGCAAAAGTTCTCAAGTGTCCTCAGGATTAAAAACTGGAAGTTGGATGTTGCTCAAAAGCAAATTGCCATTGGAATTATTTCATCTAGTCTCCTGGGAGAATAGGGAACATAAACCTTCCTGATGCAAGTACACAAATGATGCAGAAAAGAATTATAGGAAAACAAGCAATGAGAACGAGTGGGCAAGATACACTAGAGGACCATCCTCGCTCATTAGAAATTAGATGGTTCTCTTCAACACCATCATTACACAGCCAGAGTCCCATGGCTTTAATAAGGGGAAGTTATCCTGCCAGACTGTTTTCAGTTCTAGAAGACTGTAGAATTTGGGTATCTGAATTTTGCCATCATTTCAGTAAATTGCATTGCAAATTTGGAAGGAGAAAGGAAGTTACATTTACTTTGCATTTTCATAGAGATTCATTAATGCACGGGCCAAGATCAGCATAAAAGGAATGTTTACATTTTCTGACCCCAAAGCAGCAAGGATTGATATTATAATTAAATTTGTATTCATTTGTTTTCCTGCACTCTGTTGCCTTTCTAAGTATGTCACAGGGCAAAAGGGACTAATGATGGATAATTGAAATCCATCCTTGTGAAGGCTGCCAGCACTTTTATTTTACACACAGTAAAATCCCATACAGCAAATACAGTTGAGATGTGTTCCTTTCCTGTACCAATACAAAACAAAAACCCCCTCCTTCACTATGGTCATGCTTCTTTTTGCTGCAAAGTCCTAATCTGTGCAGGAAAAAATATATATTAAATATTTTGAATTAATATCCCACAGAATGTGTAAAGCTTGCTTAGTGGAGGATCCAGAAAAAGATCCATTCTGTGGACAGTCCTGAACAGAAGCTCTCACAAAAAGTAAGGATTTACATGATACAGCACCAAAATCTTTAACAAATACAGTGAAATGCAGGAAAAATGAAGGAAAACAAGGGCCTTACCCTGATGTAGAAGGTATTGACCGTTGTGGGTTGAGACAGCTCGTCATCACCTGCCTTAGGCTATTCCCCTTAGCTGTGCAACGAGTACAAGGGAGTGCAAAAGCAGCGCAACCTTTCTGCCCGTGAATGAGGCAGCAGGACTTCAGATTTACGTCACGCAAACCAGCCAGCATCAGCACCTGCTACTCCCGCAGCCCCTTAGCGGGGGGACAGTGAGTGGGAAGAGCCTTTGCTCCGATCACAAAGTCCCAGGCAGCCACGCTGGCAGAGTGGGGTAGTAATTTGCTTCTTCCTACTAAGAGCAAATTGCTACCTCTCCCAAGAGCAAAGTAGGAGGCCATTGTGCCTCTATAAGGTATGCTTCCATTCCTGACCTGCTTGGCTTGTACACTGCTATGTTGCCATTCAACTGGTTTGCTACAAAGCGCTTCTCAGACACCTGCACTGAAAATAAAACTCAAAAAAGCTGCACATAGCAGCGCTTGATGTTCACTTGGAAAGAAAAGAGGGTTTCTCCTTCTCCCCCACCAGTGGTATTTTCCACCCCTTCCTTGTGATGCTTTTGCCATAAAGATTGCTGGTGTCATACTTGATATAATCCATCTTGTGTGAAAAACCAAATTCCCAGGATAGATACACAGACAGAATTGCCTGAGGAATTTCCCATTTCTTTTATTTTTTCCTGTGTCCTTATCTTGAAATAGTACAAGTTGCATCATCCCCCATTAAGAGAGGGGATGAGGGTACTCTGAGGAGGAATGCCAGCAGCCTACATTACATACTATTGTTGAGCAGTCGTAAGTGTAAACACATTTTGGGCCTCAGACCTGCACCCTCTATGAGTCTCTGACATTAATGCTACCGTGCAAGTTACTAACAATTATTTCCAAGAGAGTTTGCAGAAGGGCCAGCCCTCACTTCTGAGGGACACCTCCACAATTCGGACTTCCCCGTACTATGAGTATTGCTAACTAACATCACCGGTCAGCTATAATGACATCTGGTTGCAGGTTTTGACATCTCGAAGTAGAGGAGTGTTACAGGTAGTATCTACTTCCTTTTTTTTTTTCACCTGTGGAGGTGAAATGAGCAGTAAATGACCATTTCGTGCCAAGAAATTACACTGATGTGTAGTTTAGAAACTATCTTTGGGAACACAGCCCTACCTGCATTCACTTCTCATAGGTATCTTTCTCAAGAAAGTTAACTGTAACAAGAACTGGATGTGTATCTTGAATAAACCTAAATACCCCATATAAACACTAGACATTAGGTACCAGAGCACTGGGAGCGGCGTTTCTGCAATCGGACAGGTCCGTGTGCTTTGCTTAGGCCGTGTTTACCTCAGCACCCCGTTATCTTTAGAGCGGACAGGCCAAGTTGAGATCCCCTCAAGGCAGGGCTGTAAGAGGCGGCACAGAGCGGCCCTGCCTCCGTCACTCCCGCTTCCTCACTCTCCTCACGTACCCCTCGAAGGCACAGCCCGAACTCTCTAAGGACCTGCATGGTGTGAGCGAACCGGCCCCGGGGGGGGAGGGGGGGGGGGGAGGAAACAAAGCCCACCATGAGGTGCTCCCGTGGGCGGTAACACAGCCCAGGCACTGGAGCCCGGTGGTGCTGCCCCTTTAAGACGAGATCCGTCACCTGACCGCGGGGGTACGTGGTGCTTCCGCTAACATGGCTGCGCCCGCTGTAGCCTGCACCTGGTTATCCCGCAGCCGCTTTTTACTGCTGCTGGGGTTGGCGGCGGCCGCCGGGGAGGCAGGGCCCGGTGGGGACTGCGGGTGCAGTGCCAGCCGGAGCCGCGGTGACGGGCGGGAGGCGGCGGTGCGGCGGTACTCGGCGGTGGTGAGCGGCGGACGGAGCGCTGGGCACAGGCCGGTGAGCAGTGGGGTGCGGTGTGGTGACTGCGGTCGCGCACTAAGGTGGGAGCCGGGCGGGCAGTGAGGCGGCGGCCGGGGGGTGTTGGAGGTCCTCGGGAGACCTTTTGTGCTCGTGTGGAAAGCGGTCTCTTGGGCCGGGCTCGTGAGGGCAGCGCTCAGGCACTGGGGCCTCGCCTCAGGGAGCCCGTGCGGCTCCCGCCCCGTGTGCTGCTGGCCTCCCCCGTCACCCCTCAGCGCTCCTCTCTGCGCAGGGGAGCTGACAGGCGGATTCCTGGTGTCTTTCTCGGTTGTTTGCCTTGGCAGGCCTCCCCCTGCCCCCAGCTGGTTGCCATGGGAATGCGTGTGCCAGAGGTTCCACCTGAGCGGGGTTGTGTTTACTGGACAGGCTGATGAGGTGATAATCTCTGCTAGTGGGTTCCCATACTTGGGGTATATCAATTCTCTGATCTGTTTACCTCCCTTGCTCCATCTCTTTTTCGGTGTCAATGTAATTGAAATGCTGATAATGATGTGCCATCTTTTGTGTGTTTTTCAGCAAAGCCGTCATTTATGTGTCCATACCTAGATATCCCTTCAGGTTCGCTTTTAGTGAAAGTCTCTTTAATTGCTTGTTCCATTCTACTCCTGTTGATACTCTCCTGAAAGACACTGTCCCGTGCTCAATGTGCCTTCCTGATGAAGGCAGTGCTTAAAGTGGGTTGCTGTGCTATGATGTGCTATGGCAGTGCCTACTGCAAAGGGATACCAAGGCTTTTTGTGTTACTGGAGACCAAATGGCTCAGTGTATGAGATATCTTCAGTTATTAGGAATGGGATTGCTGCTTCATTTCATGGAAAGTGTTAGCAAACTTTGGCAGTCAAAATTATCCCATAGCAGACTTGGATCTTGTCCTTGTGTGAGATGGATTGCAAATAGGGTGTTTAGTGCCGGGTAGCTGGGTCAGCTTGGAAAAAGTCCGTGTTGTGCAGGCTTTGTGTGAAAACCGACCAATTAAAGGGAAGGGTACTCAGCGGTTTTGCCATTGCAGGCTACGCTTAAGGTATTTGATAATATATGAAGAGTATGAATGAAATAATTCATATTGCAGTTGGGCCCTGTGTCGCTAATATACATTTAATGTAATAGATATTGGCATTTCACTGTGGGTCTCACTGTGGAAAAAAAAAATATATGTTTGACTTTTGCCTTATAGAAGGCAGCTGGCACCTTCAGTAGCATGTAATGAAAAGTAATTATCCTGGGTTTAAAGCTATGTCCACAGCATAACTTGATTATGCTTAGCTAGAAAATGTTTTTACCAAAAGGGAAGTGAGGGAATAATTGGCTTCTGCTTCAACCACAAATGGGATTAGTTGTTTCCACTGCATTTTTAGAGCTGGGGAGCTGGAATTTTAATGGGTCTGCCCTAAATTACAACAGTACTTTTAACTAAGTATAATCACAGGCAAATGTGGTCCCTGTTGTTGAAGTTGAGCTTTGAGGACAATGAACTGCATGTGCTAGTTGAGTAATACAGTGAATTTGCAGGCAGTTATTCTTGCACACTCTACCTAATACAGCCAATGATGTATTTGTAAGCCTCTGCTGTTGGGTTTCTGTCTCCATAGTTCAACTTTGATATTTCTTGGAGATTAGTCCCTTGGTGTTAGCTATCTGTTTTAAAATTGGATGTTACAGCTGCTTAGTAACTATACAGATGTGGTTTCTGGATGTCTATGTGGAAAGTCTGTTCTTCCTTTAGTGTTGTATTCCACTGCTCTGAGGCTGAGGAGTGCTATCAGACATCTTCTCAGCCTGTGATGTGTTATCCTAAAGCTGGCTGTCAAAGGGGGGCCCTATTTCTAAACATGAGGTGGAACTGTGAAATGAGCCTTGTGAGGGGGATAATCCTGTGGAATCAATATTTGGTGTCAGTTGGGCACAACATTGGTGGACATGCATAAGTCTCGGCTGTCACTGTGCGAACAGCAGGTTCCCAAGGAAGCCCATTCGTAGTTGAATGTACACTGGCAATCTGCAGAGATGGTTCAGGTTTTGGACATGAATGATAGGTAGAAAAGTGAGAGTTGGTTCTTCACATGCTTTTAGACAGCAGCTCAAAAGTGAACTCCAAATCTTGCTTTGAAGGCTGCTTTAGGGAGTTGTTTTAGCTACAGTGCATTGGAAAGAGATTGGAAGGAAGTGGTGCAACTTTGTGCCACGTTGTCATTCCCTAAGTCCAAAAAAATGTAAGCAAATTTATCCTGAAGCCCTTTTATGGATTTGGTTAAAGACAGCCTGTAAGTGCTCGGATTCTTTTTAGTGGAGAAAAACTATGAGGATGCAGCTAGCTTTAAATGTGGTTACTTGAAAGGAAAAAGCTTCTTGTACCACTTCTTACAAGGCCTGGTGCAAGTTAAGTGTTGGTGGGAGAAGCAAAAGAAGACCTCTGTAGTGGAGAATAAACAATGACATGGGATATGTTGAATGCTTCAGCTTCTCTAAGTAGGGAAAGGTATTGAATAGCTGATGTGACCTTTTTCTGATCATTTGGTATGCTAGTAATAGTGTAACTACATAAATAACAGTAAACTCCAGAAGCTCGAAGGTAACTGATGATTCTTTTTGTCTTCCTAGTTTACAAGTTGTTGTGGGCACTGAGATAAACTGTGTTTGTGTGAGCATCTAACTTTATGAAGGGAAACTTGTGAAGTAAGAGAAAAAAATCAAACTGTAGAAGAATCAAGCTCCTATAACCTAGGTTGTGCTGCAAAATGGCTGTATGAACAAATTCCAGAGTTGACCTTCTGTGGCCCTGCCTTGTCATCTAAATAATGGTACATCAGTTCACATTTTACAACCTTACCTCTGCGGTCTGGCTACATTTAATATGCACTGTGTTTGAACTGTCGTACATCTAAAACTCAGTCTTCTTGCTCTGTCAGAACTTTAAATTTCTGGAGCAGTGTTGGAAGTGTGCTGGTCTGGAAACTTATCAGTGAATGTTTCTGTTGTTAGGCTTGAATTTCCTGCATACCAAACAGTAGGATTTTGCAATAAACCCTCACTATCTCCTGGAACGGGCTTTGTTCATTTTAGGTTCTGTCAGTGTTCCAGCTGCTTGAGTTCCTTGTAAGAGTAGTGTGTGATCACAGATCACTGCCAGGGTATGTTCAGGTGCCACATGATTTTCTGCAGTGGCTGCATACACCTGTGCTCGATGGCTTTCTTGAGGCTCACCCACTCACAAACCTCTTCCCAGAGATGTGAGGTGGCTGAATTCAGTGTGAGTTAGAAGATGAGGGTAGCTCAGGAATCCTGAACGGAAAGGAGAGGGAGTTTTCTTCTCCAGTTCTTTGACTTGTTGGTGATGAGTTGTGTGACTTCTTGGCAAGACAGCTCTTGTGCTGTCAGCCCTCGAAATATCACCTGCTCATGAGGAAGACTTTACAAAGTCCGAGCTGTCATTCCTTACTCCAGCACAAGCTTCTGAGCAGGTATCATGGATGCTCTTGATTTCTGGGTGAGGAGCGTGTTTCTCTGTCTGTGGTCTTTTGTCTTCCCGGAAAGAGCCTACTAAAACTGAAGGAAAATGTGTTCTCTTTCTCTGGAAACTGGCTGAGGCCTTAGAGGGGAAAACATCACGGAAATAGTTAAAATATTATCCTGTTATTTGTCCTTTACCTATGAATCTTGAGGCTCTTGCCCAAGGCCGATCTCCCAGAGGAGTGGGACATAATTGACTTGAAAGTTTGCATCATTTCTGGCACACTGAGCTGCAGGTGCTCTGTCTACCTGCCAGTGAACAGCACGGTTGGTAATAAAATGCTGCACGTGCCTGTCATTAAATGAAAACCCATCTGTAGTTAGTATGCAAACAAGCACAGGCTTGTCCGCAGAAGAGCACTTCATAGTTTAGTAATCTCCAGATTATTCATGGATGCATCAAACCTTCCTAGGAATAAAGTGAAATACCAAAATGTTTCATCTGAAAATGAACAGAAAGGACTCTGAATTATTTCTTGGCTCTTAGGTACAGCAGGAGAACATGTTTCTCCTCCAATATTAGAGCACAAGCATCACCCTCAGTGGAAGTTCTTAATTACTCAGACATTCATGCAAATGGGGGTTTTATTCTCAGTTTAAGTTCTATTGCTATTTCTTCCAAACAGGAGGTGTTCAAGATGACAGTTGCCATTTTGTTGTGCTGGTTTTGTCAGTGAAATGCTGCTCAGAGCACAAGCACCTCCAAAGATGAGGTGAAAGATGAGTAAGACTGGTACATGGCTTTTCAGTCTTTTATTTTCATCATCTTTTGGGTGGTATTTTCTCTGCAGATGGTTGCTATTCCAGGAGGAGTGTTTACAATGGGCACTGATGAGCCTGCAATACAGCAAGATGGAGAGTGGCCTGCTAGAAGAGTCCACATTAACAGTTTCTACATGGATCAGTACGAGGTCAGCAATGAGGAATTTGAGAGATTTGTGAATTCTACTGGGTACATTACTGAGGTAAGGCAGAAGGATGTACAGTCTCCTGTCATAACTGTGTTGGCAAAATTCCCGTTAAACACTTGGGCTTTTCTGTTTTGAAGGCTGTCACAATGCTTGCTTGGGATTTGTGTGCTAGAATATTTCTGATATAAGTAAAGGAGAAATGAAATGGTCTTGCCTTGCTGCCCAGGGGTCTGAAAAGCCATTTAGATGCATGCTGTTACATGTAGTAAGGGTCTTGATAGCTGAACTAATATCTTCCCTGCAGCATGACTGAGGCAGCCTGGGTGTAGCTAACAGATGGCTCAAGGTGTTTATGCAGGATTTTTTGGGTTGGTTTGTTTGGCTGAGTTTTTTGACCTTTGAGTCCTAGGACATCTTTGCCCCAGTGCAACTATGTTAGATATCCTAATATCTAATATCCTAACTATGTTATATCTTCCTTATATTAGAGGAAGAGGGGAGAGGGGTTTTAAAAAGTGATGATAGCTGAGGCCTCTGTAAGCTAGCTCAGTGCAGCTACTTGCTAATGAGCTGAGCAATAGAAAGCCCTGCTGTCTGAAGAAGATATAATAGCATGTATAATAATAGTTTTGTGCCTGTTGCTGGGAACAATGGACTAAGAAGGAATATGTTAAGCGTCTTCCAAGAAAGAAGCTACCTGTGCCTGAGGCTCTGATCTTTCTTGACAGTTGACTGTTCCTACGCAACTCTTATGAAACTGTGACAGGCCTTTTAGGCAAATAAAAGCTGTGGTAATGATCAGGTCTCTAAGGAGGCACTTTGCAGAATTTGCTTGATAAACTGGTTCTCATTTGGAAGACAGGATCCTTCTGGTTGGATGAAGGGCTTTTATCAACAGTTTTTAATTCTTACCTCAATGATTCTGGAAAATAAAGTTGCTTAACAGTTTTGAGCTTGAACAGGGCTTACTTGCTGCAAACAGCTTTGGGCATGAGCACACATGAAGCAACACTGAAACACACTGCTCCATCGGATGGAGTTTGTTTCAGACCATGCCTCAGCTTGGGTAGTTGGATGCTCCTCTTGGATCATTTCCCTTCCCACCTTGCATGGATACCCCTTTTCTACTGGATTTTGAAAAATAAGCTCAGAGTTAGAGTAAGCAGCACTGATTCTGCAGTGTTTTTCTGTGGGGATGCAGCTGAGCAGGTTTCTGTGTATTTAAACAATGCCCACATTACTTTGGGTAAGTAGTGCCAACCTGCTTGGTTTTCATTTATTAACTGAACTCCAGTGGCAGATGAAACCTGAATAAAGAAATCCCCAGGAGTACTGCCTTTTGTTGAACCAAGAGTGTTTGTTAAGAAACTTCAAACAAACAAACCCCTCCCAAAAGTAACAAGCAAACAAAAGAATCAAAGAAAGCCCCTGATTCTGTCAGACTCAAATCTGTGCTTCTTTAGGTGATTCCTGTTTGTTTCTGGGTCTTTCAGATGGGGCAGGAGAAGGGGGGGAAAAGGGTTTGGTTTTTTTTTAATTCTTTGATGAATTGATTTTTGTCTCTGTCTGGGTGTCTCAGATTGGGCAAAAGAGGTAAATGAAGTCTTTATTCCTTCACTTTCCTTTCTGAAACTGAAAATGCAAAGATTATATTTGTATGTTAAAACTTCTTGCAGTTTGGGTGGTGAATGGGATCCTTCTTTGAAGCCATGATTCTTGAAGAGTTCTGAGTGTGCAGAAACAGCTTGTGATGATCATTCTCAGTCTTTGAATACCTTAATATAATGAAGTTCAGAAGGGCAAATGTGTTGAATTATGATAACATGTTTTAACTTCCCTGGTATATCAATTCACTTAATTTACCAAGAGAGGGGGGGGGGAGAACCTTATATTGGTATTATGTACTGTGATCCGTTGAAATTACTTGTACTTTTTTCTTTTGGCTTTTTATAATGCTAGATAAAATGGTACATGGTGCTAGTGATGGTGAAGGAGCACTAACTGGGAAGGCTTAAGCCTGGTATTTTAGCTTTCCTGAAGGAAAAATAAGAGAAATGAAAAATGACTTGAATATTAAGTCATTGACTGTAGCATTTTAAAGCAGAACTGTATTTTTAATTAATAAAAGTAAAAACAATTGCAGAAGCTCTGAGAGCTGCCATCTGTCCAGTGGCTGCTGAAGAACAATGACATCCAGAGACAAAATGCCTTTTCTTTTCTGTTTCAAAATAGCTTTCCTAAAAGAGAACTCTAAGCTTCTATTAGAATTTTCTTATCCTTGGTAAAAGAACGCTGTAAATATGAGTGCTGTTTTAAGAATAACATTCCCTCGGTAGTATGGTTGAATCCTGCGTTCTTTCTACAGGCAGAGAAATTCGGCGATTCCTTTGTGTTTGAGGGAATGCTGAGTGAAGAAGTGAAGGCTGACATCCACCAAGCAGTGAGTAATACAGCAGGGTAAAACTTACTTGCCAATCACTGGGGTAGATGTGTTAGCAATTATGGCAGTAGTATCTCAATTTTGTGATGCTCCCAAAGCCATGTACAAAGATGGGGTTTAAGGAGTGGTGTTTGGCGTAGAATAACAAGACTCCTGCAGTTGTGGGAGATTTATAGTCTATTCTCTGCCCTTTTATTTGTTTTTCTTCATTGTAAAAACCCAAGCAATTAAAAAACCCCTTCTCCTCATTAGCCAAAGTTCAGTATCAGCCCCTTCTTTTCTGTTTTCTTTTTGCTTCCTAAATGAGAGGTATTTAGGACTGTAGTAAATGGTGCAGATACAAGATATTTGTATTACATGTAAGACAGGGATGCTTCAGAAACTCAGCTGTCAGTAGTGGCTTCTACTGAGTCATGTGCTGTGTAGGTGAAGACCAGGAGTGCTTCTGGCTCCCAAGAGCACATGTGCATATTGCTGGCATGCTCTGCCAATGCAGTCCAAAGAAAGTGGGTAAATCCCAGATCCTACCGATTTAAGAAAATGAGGATAATCCGGGTACCTGATATGACAGCAGTGCTTGCATGGGTGCATTTTCTAGGTTAAGGCAAATGTTCCAAAGAAGTGCCATTTCTATGGCAAACCTGAGTCTATATGGCTCCTTATTATATTATGGCTGGCTTAAGTTTACTCTTTTTCCTCCTTTTTTGTAGAACACCCTGTATACTTTGCTGCTTTTCCAGCTCCCTTAGTCTTGCTAGGGCAACATAGTGATGTTGGCAGGGGCAGTGCTGATTAAACTGGAGCTGATCTAATTTTCCTCTTGAATGGAAGTGAATATTGGTTAAAATAAATGAAATTACAGCTTTCCTGCCCTGCCCCTCGCTTCTGTGCTGAGCTTTCTTAGGCATCATTTCCCTCCTCCTTAACCTTAGCGGGTCACTTAACCTTTACAACACCAGGTAATAAGCAGATTATATCCTGTCGCCTGGATAAATTTATCTGCTTTGAGCAGAAGTTTGGATAAGATGACCTCTTGAGGTTCCGCCCCATCAGAATTATCCTCTTGTCAGACACACATAGTGCATTTCTAGATCTCCTGCCCCGTGCCTTTAAAAAGGACTTAGAAATTAGGTATTCTGATATTCATAGTGTTGCATTTACTCTACATAGGAATTTGTTTGCTTTTTTGGTTAATTTTCTTTTGGATCAGCAAAGGTAACTTGGCTCATTCTGCAACTGCTTGAATCATCGCGGGGAATCAGGATGCACACAAGGCAGGAATAAGGTAGCAGGACTGAAACTGCATCATTTGGCAATAGTTCAGGTTGACAGAAGTAAACTTCAAGTGAAACTGCACCTATATAGGAAGGCAAGTTTTTGTTGCCACTTTTTGCACATTTTGATGCTAGATAAGCAAAGAGAGGTGGGACAGTTTGAGATTAAATTCTTTCATTTAATTAATAGTTTCACATAGTTTTACATAGGCATGCCATTTGATCCAAGGTGCAACTTCTCAGGTTTAGAGGATTATGATTTGTTATGACAAACAACTGGGAGTAGCTGGGGCTTTAGTGTTTACTCATTTATTTTTCTTCAAAAGAGTTTATCAAAGATAATTTTCTTCCATGTGCATGGTGCAGGAACTTGGAGTAGTGAATGCTCCTTGTTTTACATAGATGAAGGGAATTCTGCAGAGTTTGATTTTTATCTTCGAAGGGCAGACAGTTGGAGGTTTCAGGAAGCCCAATGTCAATGCATGCTGTGAATGACTGGCAAAATATGTTCGGTTTTGCTCCCTGCTGCAAGGAAATGAAGATTGCAAGAAAAATTGATCTTTTGATTCAGGATTAACATTTGTGTACTATGAGATAGAAGATGATGACTAAACTGGGCTTCCCTGATACTGGCATAAATGATGCTGAAGGTGCAATAAATCCAGACGGGCTCATCCCATCTTCACAGCTGTCAGTATTAGAGAAATTCCTTTTCCTGCCCTACTTCTGGGATGCAGGAATCCCTACGTCAGGCTCCCTGTTTTAAAACAAACAAGCCCTAAGAATGCTGGTGGAAGCTCAGCCTTGGCTATTTGTATAAACACATACAGAGTATTGGGAGCCACTTTCCTGGGTGTGTCAGCCAAATTTTTAAGTGTTGGCTGTGATGCTAACAGAACAAGCATTATGCCAGGGAGCTGGACTGGAGCCCAAACTGATCTTTTTGGCTGGTTCTTTATGAAGGTTTTTTGTATTTGTTAAAAGTAAACTTCAGGAGTCTGTCCTTTTGCCATGTTTTCAGTATTTATTATTAAATCATTTTGCGAGTTGCTTGCACACAGAGATGATAAATAGACACAGGGAGACTACTAATTATTTTGGTAAAGTGATCTGTAGAATAGTGACTGCCTGCCTTGTAGCTTGGCACTTCTTAACATTATGCTGGTGCTGTGGACAAACTTATGTTCTAAAACATGGTAATATTGTGAGGAAGTGAAAAAGAAACCAGAAGCAGCTTTTTTTTCCTCCCGTCTGCCTGCCTCCTCACCAGCTACATACCATGAAATCCAACTTTTAGCAAGGAACTTCTGTCTGCAAGGAGAAAGTGTCAGAAGGCAGTTCAGTGGCAGAGCTGGAAAGAAACTCTTATGTCTGAAGAGACAGCTTAGGATTTCATCTCTATATGCTTCTGCGGCTCAAAACTGCGTCTTTTTGCTGCTGTAGTATGCATTTGTAGTGAGGGGTGAGAGTGCTGTGCTGACCTTAGTCATTCTGGGGGTCTTTGGGTTTTGTGACAGTATGATTTGTACACTAGAACAAGCACACATCTTTCAGCTGCAGAGAAGTGAAGCGTCACCCATGGGGATGGGGTGGTAGAGGATAATGTAGTCAGATGCTTCTCAGATAGCCCAATTCTCCATAGGCCATGCTTATCTTGGCTAAGTGAAACTAATAAAACACATTAGCAGCTTCCTATGGATCAGGATTTCAAGAAACAAGTTTCTATTGGTGATCTGTAAGAAACTTCTTATTGCAGATGAATCCCAACTGTGGGGCAGGGACTTTAAGGGTTCTGCAAAAGCAAATTCTTCCTATGGATCTTCAAGCTTGAGTGAAACGCTAGAAGATAAAAGCTCTTGTTACATTGCCCAGAATGGTCAAGTTCGACTAAAAATAATAATCTAATGTTTTAAGAAAAGTGAGCACATTTTTAAACCTTGGCCTCTGCAGGGTAACTGTTCAACTGTAAGCAGAAAACATGTGTGTTGCATCAAGTTGGTTTGCATCAGCAGACTGTAAGGATCAGCCAGAGGAAAGATGAAAGCTTTTTTCTCAATGTATACCTTAGTCAACTAATACTTTAGCTTGTGGTATGAACCTTCTTGAATCATAACTATCATCAGGAAAAGCAGAAATAAGATATAACCATTGGTGTGTTATTGGTACTGTAAATCTTTCCACCAGATTAATGAGAAAAAAAGACTATTTTTACATTGCCTTAGTGGCTCAGATGTGTTTTTCTCCAGCTGAAGTACAAGGGTGCTAAGCGCAAATGTAATTATACAGGCAGATCGACAGGATTGTGTATTTTAGAAGTAGTATTTCACACACAGTGAAAGAACTGGGGGGAGGTGGAAAGGAAGATACTGAACTAAGTGGAGTATAACAGTTCCTATAAATAATGTAGTGCTTCTTTCTGTTGGGGAATATCCAGGGGTTTTGCTCTATTTGCTCAATTTGGCTTCTCCAGTTCTTAAACCAGACAAATTTATCATAGGCCTTCAAAGGAGCAGACAGCTAAACTCGAGCAGAGGTGGGGCTGGTGAAAGCTAATGCAGGAGCAAACCAGCTTAGCACGTAGAATAATTGTTGGAGCTTTGGGTGTGCATTTCCTGGAGGTGAGGTAGTCTCCCAGATAGCCACTGCTAAAGAAATGTAGGTTGGACCTAACCTTCCTCTGGAAGGGAAGCGGTAAAAAGGGGTGTAGCAGCCAATAATTGAATTGTTCTAGATTTCTGGGAACTTGAGTTTTAGTATTGGCCTCTAGGTCTGCAGTGGTAGCTTGGCAGAGAGTGGAAAGTTAGCTCTGTAATAGATGAGGGTGTTGCTGATGGAACTGGTGAGGACTTCTGCAAATAAAAAAGGATTTTCTAGGGCAAGGGTGGAAGGTCCTTTGAAAGCAAAACATTTTGTGTGGGCTTAACCAGTTTTGATAGCTTCACATAGTAAAATCAGCTCTTAGACTTGCAGGTTAAAGGCAACTACTGATTGCTGAATTTATTACAGCTATTGAGTTATGGTTTTTCTTGGATAGTTGGCCTTTGGTTTAGATGTTGTAGATAAAACACAGCCTAGAATTGCCAATAGCTTGGCACTTGGAGATTATTTTTTTCTTTCCTTCTCTTTTGAGAGAATTTGGGGAAACGGAAAAAGCTCAAACATTTTCGTTATTCTTATTTTATGATGCAACTCTTTTCCTGCTCTTTTTTCTCCCTGAGTTAAGAGGTAAGTAGAGCCGGGGGGAAATGCATGCTCAGTGCTGCTATTCCATGGCATTGTAAAATGCCACTTACATGAGATTTTAATGTATCCTAGAGCAAAAAGCACACAGATTGTGTCTGTGAGATGAGAAGGTACTGAGACACGCTTGTCAGTGAGGGGATTCGAGAGCTCTTGCACATAATGGCAGGTGTTTCACTTGCTGTGCAGCTACCCTGAAAAAGGTAAACAGGATAGCACTTACCAGGGTTGGAGTACAGCATCAGCCAGATTTGCTCACTGGAGAATAGTGGGAATGGTTTTTATTCTTGGCTTGTGGAAGATAGTAAAATTAATTTTTGCTCCTAGGCCAGATAAATTGTGCAGTGAAGAGTCTGAGAGCATACAAATGTGTGTACTTCAATTGCCTTTAGGATTGTTGCATTTTTGGTCTGAAAATGCAATGAAATTGGTTCACTGCCAGACATGAGCAAATACTGTTAAGGAGCTCTGGTCAATCTAGAACTATTGGATGCTGCTTTCTTCCCTGTTTACATGGAAACCTCTACAGTGGTCTTGAGCTGTGCATTTTGCCTATTTATAGCAGTGTCTCTATCCTGTCACTTGAAGGGCATAGTCCCATTCTAAAACTATGAAAACATTAAGCATTTCAAATGAGTATTTCGAATAAACAAGAAACAGCGATGTTTGCAGGTAGGATAGCAGGCTGGTGTTTGCAGAGGTTACTGTGAAGGATGTAACTGCTAGCAGCCTGTGGTAATAACTTGCTTATCTGTGGCTTAGGGTGGCAGGTAGGTTATTGTATAATTTGTCTGATACTGTTAAAATGTCAATGTATATAGGATGCATAAGCAGAAGTTGATAAATACTGCAGCCTTAAAGGTAAATTTTATCTATACTACACTTGGCTTTTGCTATTTCAGATGCTTTTTAGAGAGGAAACTGAAATTAAAGGAGGAGATGGGTGAACCTGTTTCTTGCAGAACCCAGTGTTTGAGCTATCGCCTGTAAGGAGTTGGGAAGATGGAGCTATTGAACTGTTAATCTCTGTCTTATGCTGTACTCCCACTCTTGCTACTGGGATAAAGAATGATGTGCATGAGGCATCTGTCACTGGGAATTACCAGTAATATTAGTCTATATTTATCAGTATAAACTACAGCTTTAAAGAAGGGCATTGCTTGTGCCTCAGGCTGTAGATATATCTATGTATGCCTTATTTTCTTAAACCTTATATTCACATGGTTATTGGAAAAAATTACTAACTTGAGTGTAGTTGGCTGAAAAATAGACTTCCAGAGATGGAACTCACCAGGGAAGTTAGTTCCTCAAAAGAAGCTTCCAGAACTTGCACTTAATGAATCTTACTGGAATATATTTGGTTATTTTTCTTGGAGGTTTGACATGGCTGTGAAGCATTACACTGTTTGAATGAGATTCAGTGGCATTTCCTTATGCAAAAGGAAAAGGTCCTTTGTAAAAGTGAAGTACTAGTTTCTAATGAAGTCTGAAATCTTTTCTCTGACTGATGACTTAGAATATATTTATTCTATGAAGCTGCTGCCTTAACTGTTTGTAGTACTGCAATTTCAAACTACTTTAAGATATTGGGACTCAAGACAAACAATATCAACATCAAACAAAATCCCTTATTGCTTTCATTTCTGAGCTAATGAGGGAAGCTAGAAACCTTAGAAAGTAAGAATGGAAACAGTCTTCTGTAATTGGAGCTTTTGGGGAGCTGGGGCTTTTAATTGACAGTAAAGAATGTGGGACTTGCAGTAGCATTGCAGAAGCTGGCAACAACAAGTATTAGTTATCTTCTGTAAAAAATACTCAACTGTCTACTTTTAAGCTGTTTCTGTCCATGGTTAGTGATGAGGTAGAGAATCTGACAATTGTGTTTCACTTTAGTTTATGCACATACTTACAGAAAGTTTGCTCTCTGCAGAGTGTCTTCAAATACAGATATGAATTATAACTGTATGTGCAGATGATGTTTCCCTTAACACAGCTGCTATGACAACCTTGATAAGCTGGCTAGGAGAGATCTAGTCTTTGTCTTGAGCCTTGAAGCAGTGTTCACTTCCACACTATTTACATTGCAGTGTCTCCCTGACTCAGTTACAGCTGTTTCAACTTAAACACAAGCCCGTTGCTATAGAGATGATGATTGGCATAGAAACAGGTCATGTTTGGGCCTTTACCAGTGCACTGGTATAAAGCAGAAGCAGAGCTGCAGACAGGTGAAGGTGAATGGGAAGCATGCATCTGCTGGAGGGAGTTTCCTTTCATTTGGAAAAATCAAGTGGGACCACTACCTGGCTCTGGCTTGTGTCAGACTGCCCCTCGTGGTGTGATGTTCTGAATCTGCAAAGCTGAATCAGAGTTGGGGGCTAAGCTTTGTTTCTGCCCTCCCCTGGTTTCCCTCTCTGACCCAGAGCAGGACTCCAAGGACATGATGACAGCAGCCAGCCAAAATCTGCATGGGAATGTGTCAGCTCAAAGCTGGGCTGTGCTAGTGCAGCAGCTGCTGCTTCTGATGTCTGGGATGGCTGGATCATAATCCAAGGGCTGTATTGATCTGTTTGTACCCATAGTCCATGTCTGCAGGCAAGTGGAGGTTGATGTTGCCCTGTTACTGGCAGTGTGGGCTCCTATACTGCAGAGGGAAGGAGATGCTGTTGTGAGGCCTGGCAGCCATATGTGAAAGGTGGGAGAAAGATCTCTGCCCTGAATCTTAGTGAGGGAAGGACATTCTTGAGGTTTGTTGGGAAGGCACAAAGCTACTTTAAAAAATAGGTGTAAAATGACTTGTGAACAGGACCCCTGCTAATGTGATTTCGTTGTGGTTTCTGAGGGGAAAATGACAGCTGTTGCATAGTCGTCATTTCTATTTCTTAAACTCCCTACCCTACTAAAAGTGTTCTCTTTTCTGTCTGCCTCTTCAGTAGTTCATTAATCATCTGCTGAGGGTTTAGGATATGGCTCAGAGGAGGAAAAGTTGACAGAGATTGATGTGTATGTGCGTTACATGAATTTAAAATAAAACCTCATCCAAAAATTGCATTCTTTACTGAGTAACTATTATTTCTCACGTGCTACCAGTGCTGGCAGTGAGTGTGCCCAGACCACTGCCTGTATTTCCCAGAGATAATGCTTTGTAACATCCCTGCTTCCAGCTGATGTACACAATGGCTTTTGCAGCCAAGAGGACGCTTTTGCATGTACAGTGCTTAACACAACCGGATTCAAACAAGTGGTAACCTATTAAATCAGCTTCTGAAACTGATGTGTACGTATGTTTCTTTAGGAACCCACCAGAACCAGTTTTTTCCAGACTACTTCGCACTTGGAAAATCACTTTTCAGGCAGTTGATTCCTAAATTGTTAAAGTTCTTACTCTGCGGTAACTTTTGCTTCTTCCAGATGTTCATCTTGGCCAAGTTTATACAAGCCTTACTACAGGAAAATAGCATTATAATGATCTAGTACATAAAAACCCCATGTTTAGTGCTATATATCTGGCTGACAGCATGAATTTCTCATCATCTCATAAGCCTGACTTAAGGTTCAGACCTACAGCTTTGTTATTTCAAGTGACTTCCTGCATGTTAGAAATGGAATTAGAGCCAGGTTTAGCTGCTCAGTTGAGTTTATTTTGGTAGTTATTCTAATACATAAATGTGATTTGATTTAGAAATTTGGACTTAAAGTGTCTTGGTTTTGTGTGTTCCTAACACAGCCAATGCCATGTTAGGTGCAAGACTAATACAGATGTTTTCATGGCTACCGGCTGGGGTTTTGGATGTGTTTTTAAGGGTGTTTCGCTATTGCTTTTGTAGTACCAGTAATGGTGTAATGCTGGCAATGAAAGTGACTTGCTTGATGTTCCCCCGTTTCATTTGTTCTATGTATGTTTAGTAAAGAATTTTCTTCAAGATAATTGTAAAGTAGTTTAAAAATGTTGAAGTCACAAGTTAATGGAGCAATTCAAGTTAGGATTTCCTCAACTACTTTGAAAAGAAGATTGAATACTTAAAACTTTGAATTTTATGCAATCTGATGGTGGGAGTATAGGCTTTAGTGCTGCAAATTGCTTCATTTGAGCAGAAAACTTGTAGGTTGGAATTAACTCTTAGTATATCTTCCCACTATTATCCTACAGCGTTCTCTTTTTCTTAAAGTGCTACAAGTCTGTGGTAAGCAGAACAGGGAGTCCTTAAAGTTTAATCCTGGAGCAGAGAGCTGGATAATCCAAATTTTCAGCTGGATCAGACCAAAACAAGCATTGAGCTTCTCTGCCTCTGAAATGTGCTTTGCTCCTAGAGCTGCATTTCCTGTATATGGAGGCAGTTGTATAACATTATCAGAGCAGTTACGTTTAACCAGTTCTGTTTCAAGTGTGAGCCTATGCTGTGAAGAGTTTATCTAAATGAAGGAGATACTGTCCTCTAATTCAGTATCTCTTCAAGATCTACTCAGCAGCATATGCTGCTATTTTTGCAGTATGAATCTGTTGCCAGTCTACAGAACACATGTTTTGGAGTGAAGCATGAGAACACTAAGCATTGTGAAAGTAACTAAGCTCATTAGCGGCAAGGGAGGGCTTTGCTGTGTTAATTGTGATGTTGTCATATCCCTGTCTAATTAGTTCTACTGCTAATTAGATTTAGAGCAATTAAAAGCTTTAAAGACTTCTGAGAAGTTGTTTGAAAGGACTGTGAATTTCAGGTAGATGACTTTCTCTTTTGGAGGGAGCATCTTGGTGTCTGCTTGCTGCTGTCAGTGGCTGACTTAGATAAGCTTTCAGTTAATTATTGAAGGCTGTACGTGATCTATCATTGTTATCCTTGTCCTAGTACTATATGTGTAACTGCTCTGAAGATCTGGGTGTTCTGCAAGGACTGTCAGCCATTTGGCGTTCAGTTCAGCAGAGCCAGAAACAGAAGACATGCACACGTAGTGCTCTCATGCGGAGAGACTATATTTTTCTCAGTTTAAAATAAACCATTCTGATTGAAAGCATCTGCTTTTTCTTTTGCATAACAAAAGTGTTTTCCAAAATTAAAGTCTTCTGAAGTGTCTTTGCAGTCTCCTGCAGAGGATTTCTTTTTATCCAAAACCCAGTGGTTTAATTTACAAAAATGTGTTGTGCTTGGAAACTTTTGGGATGAAATCTTACTTGGGATCTTTGAGATACATGGAGAGCATTTAGCAGATGGTACCAAGGCTCTTTTATTTTTCCTTAAATAGCTGTAATATTCTAACTTCGGATTTCTGGCCTATCTTGACTATAGATTAAAGGTTAAAGCTCAAAACAGACAAGGAATTGGTTAAATGAAACTAATTTTAGACCTAATGACTGTAGTATCTGTTTAGCAGCTTGGTCATTCTGAAGCTTTAGTGCTATGAAAGTTGAGCAGAGTATCTCTCTGCATGAGGATTCCATCTTTGGGTTTGAATCCTCAGGAGCAGAGCTGTAGTTTCTAGTAAGAGATCAAATACTTCTCATGCTTTTTTGAGAAGGGTAGGGGCTCTGCTAGTGGTGAGAATGTTATTGGCTTTGTTAGATACTGAGCCAGGATTATGTGGTTGTGTTGTCCGTTTATGTGGCTGCTATGCTAGGGAGACCAGAAAGCAGGATCTTTAAGAAATGTTGTTACTTTAGTAGTATTTCTGGAGGGTCCCAGTAGTATTTAGGTGGAGAGAGCATGGACAGAACATCAGCACCAGCAGGGTGCTGAGAGCATCTTTATTTCTGTTGTACTTAGCATTGATGTCTTTTCTTCACTCACTTTGGAAGAGAGAGTGTCAAAGACCTGCATGTGGATGGCTTCCCAGCCTGGACCAGAGCCCTCCCCGCATGTTCAGGGACTCCAGTGCTCTTGCCTAGAGCTTGTAAAGAGCTGTGGGGTAGTAGCTGAGCTTAAGCCAGCAACCCTGCAGCTTTAGTTTAAGTTTACTATTGACCTTTTAGGTAAGGTACCCATATGTATGCTGTAGGCAAAATCTGCGTATGATGATGGGAGAAGAGTGAAAAGCTGTCATGGGAGCTGTTACAGCATAGACTGGTCAGATGCTTTAAAAATAATGTCTTTATGTATTAGCAGCACTTCTGTTTCTTAGGCACTTAGTTTATTTTTGTACCGAAACATTCAAATGAAGGATCTGATGTGTTTGGACCAGATTTTTTTCTTAACAATTTATGTCATAGATAATTTTCTCTTTCATACACATTTAGTTACTTGTTAAATGCTCTTCACTGCTGGAGGATGCAGCTTCCTCCTGGAAGTTGCTGTTAAATTTGTTTGACTGGACTGGTGCTCTGTCTCCTGAGTACTAGATTTCAGGGACTTTTACTTTTGACCTTCCTGTGGAGGATTTGGTGAGTTACAGGACAACGCTCTTGGCACAGTTCCTGCCTGTATATATAATGCTTTAAAAAAATTTGTTTAGCAGTGTGATGAAGAGAAATAAATGTTCTACAATTCCTTTTGCCATTTCTTGAGTGGGGAAAGATGAGGGGCAGTAGAGTGGATAGAAGTTGCTGAAGGTTATTCTTTACGTCCCTGTTAGAGGAGCATCTAGATCTCCTAAGTCTAGGGCTAAGCAGCTGGTAGGTTGTTGAACTCTTAAAACGTTGGAGACTTATTTACTTTGATTTTTGTCCATTATGCAAATCATTTCTGTAACAGGAGTATTTTGGCAGCAGGCACTCAAGCTGTTGGAATAAAACCGCTATTGATGGTTAGCATAAGAGTTCTTTTTAGCCTCAGCTTTCTGAAAGGACCTGTTATCATTAAGATAAGCATTTCTAAGTGAATGTGAATCAGAATAGAATAGCTAAATGTGCTGCACACTGAACTTCTCAGCTTTGAAGTAAGCTTAATAGAATCAGTCCTGAATTAATATATTCCAGGAATAATTCCTTGGCATTGCAGAGCTGAATTTGAGACTTTTGGTTAGGGAGAAGTACTTGATGTCTGCATTGTTACCGAGTATTTTGTCTACTTAATGTTGCTCAGCAAACCAATTGGAAAAAAAAGGCAGTTTCATTTAACTTCTGTGGCTCTTCTGTCTCCACCTTCTGGAAGCTGATAGCAAATAGTTTAAAATCAGCTTAACCATGTTAATGAACTGGAAAGCAAATGTGTTGCAAGATGTGTGCTTTGACCGTAGTTAAAGGACATCATCATGGTTTTGTTTTAGTTATTCCAAAACACTGAGTCTAAGGAGCAAATAATTGGGAAGAAAATTCTCTTTAAGCCCAAAGTATCTCTTTTTTCCATCATCTCTGCATAGTGTGTCAGACTGGAGGCAGCCAGGAGGTTAGCTGGTTTCACTGTACTGTGGGCATCCTGTTGTGAAAGGATGCAATTGTAACATTCCAGCTGACCTCTTGCAACCACCACCCTCTGAGTGTTCTTGGCACATGTTTTCAGAGGTCAAGAACTGAGAATTTCTGAGAGGACAGCCTGCTCCATCACAGTTAGTAGCTGAAGGCTGAACCTTCAAAGAGAATGAACTGTGCCTTTCATCAGACCTGCAGGTGAGAAAATAGGGAAGGAGATAGCCAGAGGGCAGCACTTGGGTGAAATACGCTTGGGATTTGGTCTTTCTCTCACTTGTTTTATGGGTGGTGTGTTTTTCCTACTGTTCTATACTCTGGTATTCCCTGGGAATGTGGATCAAATGATCATCTTGTTTTATTAGAGATGATTGGAACATAATAGGTCAGTTTGCGGCAGGCAGAGCCATGAGCTGTGAGTGAAAGCTTTGTAGCCTGTTGTCACATGGTGGTATTTCAGAATAGCCTTTAGGTGGGAATTCAAGTCATTTCTTCCCTGTCCTTGTCCATTTTTAGGTTGCAGCTGCTCCTTGGTGGTTGCCTGTGAAGGGAGCCAACTGGAAGCACCCAGAAGGTCCTGACTCTAGTATCTCCAACAGGTAAGCTTGTAAGTGTCCATTCAGTTCTCAGAGTGTTTGTAAATATACCTGTAAACTTACTCCAGGAATGGGGGTGCAAGAAAGGGGTTTTAAGTAGTTGCCCATTTGCTGCTGCTTTTGTGACTGTTTTCCCATGTTCTAGTGTGTTGCATGTGATACTTGGAAGTCATATGGTCCGTGATGTAGTATTTCAAGGAGTCCACACTTTCCACCTGAGGGAAAAGAGACCATACTGAAATGTGCTTTAGTGTGTTTTGTATTAATGTTTCTATAGCAGCAGTGAAGCAGAGTGCATCTTCAGAGGGTCAGGAACGTTAAGAGCATTCAGTGTAGATCTGGTTTTGGAGAGGAAGACTAAATACTAGCTGCATGCATACTCTAGGAGTCTGTGTAGTGGGTCCTCCATCTGGGATTTGGAGGCCTCTCTCTGGCAGCAGAAGACTGGGAAGCTTTGCTCTTTTTATTATACGCTTTGTGGGGTGATTATTGTGGGAAATCAATTATGTCTTTATCTAGAAGTCATAAATAATTTGTGAAACTGTACTTAATAGCCTATAGTTAGTGCCATGCTTTGCTAGCTTGAACCCTGCAACTTGCTGACCCATGTCTTTATGCATTCTCTTTCCATTTGGAAGTGGAATGGATTCTATGCCTAGAAAATCAAGAGAATTCATTATTCTTGGGTGATTTTTATGGATACTGCATACCCTGGGTTGCACATGTCAAAGGCTGTTGTACCACTGACTATGTTACTCTGCGCTTACCCGGATATGACTGTCTTCATTTGGGACCTCTTACATTGCACCTCTTGCTCTCATTAGGCAGGTGTCAATGAGGTTGGCACTAGCTGCCTTAATCAACTAGATAAAGTTCCAAAACTACTGTTTGAAATGAAGTCAGATTCTAGCCTAGATCTAGTATATGGTGGCATGTTTTTGAGTCCTCTAAGGACAGGGCTATGTTAGTGTAACATCTCTGATGGCTGAACTGCTTAGTAACGAGTCCATTGTCTGTTCTCCAAGGGCAATGAAAGAATTATCTGAAGCAAAAATAGAGATAATATCAGGAGGCACTGTTAGGGGAAGACAGAAATTCAGGTCACAGTCAGCAGATAGGAACTGGAAACCTGCCATGTAAATCTGGTCTTGTATGGTGCAAGCCTAGCCTGGTACAACTGCTAGTGAGCTTGCCATGTGACAGTAACGTAAAGGACCAATGCTGGCTTGTTAAACAAGTTAATGCCAAGTCCTCTATGTCTTTGGACCTTTATCTTCAGCTTTTTAAGTATCTTAGTCTATTACAGGCTTGGATCCTTGTGACAAGAATGACCTGGCATTTTTTTCTGTCTTTTTCTGGAAAAAGAGATCAGGATTTTAAAGGCAATCCTGGATCCAAACTGAAGGAAAGATGGAAGCTTTTGTGTAAGCCATGCTCTGCTTGAAACACCCAAAGAATAATACTTTCTTGGTAAATTTCTGTAGTTCCCTGTTTCCTGGATTGGGTGCTGCAAAAGGTGGTGTAGCTGAGAGTAAGGACTCTTTCTCATCTCAGTTCTCCCTCAAAAGCCCCACAACTGACAGCAAAGAAACTAGGCACAGGGAAGTGAAGAGCATTCACCATTGCATTGCAATGTAAATTTCCTTATTGAGGATCCTAGCTTCTTGTTAAGGTATTGTTAAATTTGCCTGGCAAGGAGTAGCAATGATGCAGGCTTGTGCTGTCTTCCTTTGAGGCTCTGAGCACCTATGTTTCCACAAAAGCCAGTGTATTGATAGTTCTTTGCTGGCTCCTGGCTGCAGCAGGTTTCTGAGGTGAGACCATGAGAAAGCACAGGCTGTAAAAGTCAGCTGTAGAGAGCTGCGTGTAAAAGCATGAGACAAACAGAAGTTAATCTCTTTCTCTTCCTTGTTTTTCTCTGATGTCTGCATTTCCCTTCCAGCATATTGATGTTTTCCTTTAAATAACTTTTCTGTAAAAGTAATCTAATACCTTCTCCAGTTGTAACTGCACTGTGAACTTCCTCACTGGACTGACAGCCTCACTGGCTCACAGTCCTTTGTAGCCATCTCTTAACCAGTTTCAGAAGGTGTTTGTGCTGTATAGCTGTAAGATTCCCTATTTCTGCTGATGATCGTGTCCTGTTCGTTTTGCTCCCTAGAATGGATCATCCAGTTCTTCATGTTTCCTGGAATGATGCTGTGGCATTCTGCACATGGGCAGGGAAGCGGTTACCAACTGAGGCTGAATGGGAATACAGCTGTCGGGGGGGCCTGGAAAATAGGTACCTCTCACCAGTGTGTCCCTAATAAATGTTTAAAACTGGTATTTACTAGATAGGAAGAGTTCTGTGAGTTCTTATTACCCTCAATGTCTTTTTCTTGTGTAGTATGCACAGCTGTGGTAAATATAACACTGACTTGCCCTGAACAGATTCCTTTTAGCAAGTGAGTTTCCCTAACTACCTAAATGATAGATTGTAATCTGAACTCGATAATGGGAGGAGAATGCAGAGAGCCCAAGAGAGAAGGCATGTGACAGAAGGCTAAAGGCACAGGACTGTTGCCATTGCAGGACATGAAAGGTGCTACGGCCAAATGAGTTGCAAAGAGCTAAAGAAGTAAATAACAACATCATTGCACAGCAGCTCTAGGGCCACGGGAGCCCTGTTTTACCTGACTATGGGTTGGGGAGACAGGAAGACAAGGTGAATAACAGTCTTATGTCTACTCCATCCTGTGTTCTGGGCTGCATACTGCACAGTGCAGCACTGCTTTTCCCTCATTTGTGTATGAATTGTCATTGTAGAGCCCTTTTCATTTTATTTAAAGACAAAAGAGTGTCTGACGACTCTTCTGCTGTATGTCTTTTGATAGGCTTTTCCCATGGGGCAACAAGCTTCAGCCAAAAGGTCAACATTATGTCAATATCTGGCAGGGAACCTTCCCAGCTAATAACACTGCAGAAGATGGATACAAAGGAACTGCTCCTGTAAGTGTGTCTTAGTGAATTAATCACATGGAAATGAACTTTGACTTCCTAAAATTAAGGTCTGTGTTCAACACTGTAAACTATGGCTGTTTTCTATTCCTGTGCTCTTTCACCAGTGTATTTCACTCTAGGTTTGAGTATTATCAAGGGACACTTAAAAAACTAATTGAAAGTAAAGATTGCTTTCATTTTAACTTTTAGCTCTTCTCAAATTGACCTCTTTTCCCTTTTTCCAGACAGTTTGTAGTCAGAAACAAATACTTCCTGCTTGCACTTTTGGCTTGGCAGTTCTTTGAACCCTCTTTTTGTGGTTAGTTGCTCCCAAGGCACAAAAATTCATCAACAGTTCAAAAGAAATTAAACTTCCTATTTTGGAAAGGTTGAGTCTGTTTGGTATGGCAAACAATGGAGTGGGTTTTTAAAGGCAATCAAGAATGTGAATGAAGTATTAAATGGTAGTTAAAGCAAGTCCAAAGTATCAGTAGAGAAGTCTGCATACGCATGAGGTGACAGCTACCCTTGCTTTCTGTTTATGGGAAGGGGAATCTGGAAGTTGTAAGCATGCGCATGGAGGTCAGATCAGTAAAGCTATGTTCAGGTCTGTGTCAGCTGGTCAAACAGTGCCTCTCTATTTAGAGGCAATGAGAAGTTGCTGTGTGCCATAGTAGAAATGTGACGCTGAGAACATAGAGGGTGATAATGATTCATTCTCTCATTCTGTTTTATTTAAATGAATTATGTAAAAATGTTACAGTTCTGCACTACTGATTTGGTGTCAGCTTTTGAGCTATGAAGGCAGAAGCTCCCATTAAAGACAAATACACCTCCAGCAGACTGGTGATCAGGGTTTAAAACAGTATTTCATATTGAGTGGTTACAGAACTGGCACTGTGCTCCCTGTTTCATGTAGGTCACTGCATTTCCTCCCAATGGATATGGCTTGTACAACATTGTAGGGAATGCCTGGGAATGGACGTCTGACTGGTGGGCTGTTCGTCATTCAACGGATGAAGTTCACAACCCTGTAAGTGTTTTACATGAAGTACAGAATTCCCTCTTGCTGCTCTGACCTGGCTGCTGTTGAAAACCTACTGCTCTTTGCTCCTCTCTGCTGTGCCTGCAGTGGGGTGGGCTGTGTTCTAGTGAGTTAGGAAGGACCACACCGCAAGCCATCAACACTGGAATTGTAGTGCAATTTTATTTACTTTCTGTTGGACAGGACAGGCATCCAGAACTGGTCAGCAGTTGCATACTTCGAGGTTGCCATCATATTACAAAGATCAGGAATTTGCCAATGCAGTGGAATTACTTCTCACCGCAAAAGGAAGTTTCTCTCTTTATGTTGCTACAAGCTGTATTACTTCCCCCTCAGCTCTCTCCCAAACACCTGACAAACCATTATGTATTATGTTTATGGTTTCTACTAGCTCCTTTAAAACTCAGCATGTCATAAAGCTGAAGTTCAGGGAAAAAGTATCTTCCCAGGCTTTGAGAGGTTAATCTTTAGTTTTCTTTGTGGCAGGCAGAGAAGGAGGTCCTGCAGGGTAAGCCTTTTGTATGGGGCTTCTCATGCAGTATCTCTCAGCAGATTCAAGTTCTAGCTTTACATCTCCTTCTCTCCCATTTATCCAGGATAAATAATCCTGAGAAGTGCACTGCTCTGCTTTCACCAAGCTTGTTTTCTTCAGGCACAGTTATCTGCAGTGAGAAAGCCAGTTAAACCTCATGGGGCAGGAGCTCTCTGCTGAAGGATTTGTGTATCCCGTGCTGTGGTCTCTCGTGATCTGTATAGCCTTTCTTTGCTGTGCTGCACATAACTGGAGGCCTCTGTGGGATGTCAGCTATTGGAAGTAGCTTGAGGAACTTGCTAAACCTTCATTGCTGTTTTGTACCTTGCAGAGTTTGGCATTCTGCTGTTCTTCCCAGAGGATGTGTCTAGCAAGGGAAGTCAGACTCCCCTTGGGGTCTAGATTGTTCTAGATCTGTACCAGCAGTTCCCTCCATTGATGGAGCATCTGGAGACCTCCTAACCCATACCAACCACACTGGCCAATTTCAAGTTGGCCATATCCCAGTAACCACAGGTTTTTCTAATGGCTTCAGCTCTGTGTCAGACAGTGCACTATCTGCATTGTCCTGAGTAATTGAAGTGCTTGGGACTGTAGCTTTTTTGTTGTTTCATTTTTAGAATAAGATGGACTATTCTCCAGCTTTTGTTGTTAGGCAATCTGAGTGGTCTAGCAATGGCTAAAGAGCCTTCTTTTCCTTTGGGACCTTGGCTGTGTTCTGTCTCCATTTGCTATCTTTTCCACACATTGCACAGTAGATATGATGCGATTTGAGTATTTCGCAGCAGTCAGAATTCTCGGCCAGTTTCTGTGATTCTGCAGTAATGGAAAGCTGTATTGCAGGATTTGTCTCATGAACGTATAACCCGTCCTGTCTTTTCCCAACATTGACTCACTGCTTGCGTACATACACAGCTGAAATTTGGACACAACTTACACTCAGCATTCTAACTAATTCTTCAGGATTTCCCTGTTTGCATACTGATTGATTAGGAGAGAAGTATCGGCTGACTTGCAGCTCTGTTTCCATTCTGGTGGGATTTTTATATGCAGTTAGGGATAATTTTTTTTCTGTACCTTTTGAGTTGAAACAAGAGCAGTTTAAAAGCAACATTTCTAAAGATGAGGTCATAAGTAGCTACCAGAATGTAAGTTTACATGGAAGAACAATAAAAACAGCAAACTTTGTACATCAGGGTAGACTATTGACTTGATTGCAGCCTTATAAGTTGAGTATGAGGAGGAGAGTGGGCAATGCTGAGCTCCCCATTCCAGACAATGTGGTCACTGTGGTTTGTACCAGGGAAGCTCCAGCTTTACCCCCCTTGCTACTGAAGCTTCACTTCAATGCCTGGAGCCAAAGCACTGCTGTACTGTGTAGTTGGAGAGGAAGAGAAAGATCCTGTGCCCACCCACACCCTTGCAGAGACAAAGAGCATCAGAGGGCTGCGAGGGAACACTCTTCTGGGTGTTGGTACCATACTGCAGCTGTCCCTGTTCTTGTTCACCTGTTTTGTAGTCTGATAGTTACTTCAGTCGGATCTGGCTGCTTGTTTGTATTGTGGCCTCTCAGGGCAGGGAAAATGCACAGCTCTGCACAAGTCTTCTTCCCTAGCAAGAAGTGACAATGTTGGGAAACAAAACTAAATGTAACTAGGCCAAGTCTGGAGAATAAAACCACTTCTGATGCTGTGAACTTGAAGGTCACAGATCTGGGTACTATTGCAATCTAGCTATGTTCTAGTTTTTGTTTGTTTTTGTCCATGGGGTACCATAATGTAATGTGCATTACTTATTTAAATAGATAGATCGTAAAGGCTCTGCATAATTAATGACAAGTTTAAAGGTTGGTTTGTTGTTTTTTTTTTCATGCAAGATGGCTGGATTTTTTACATGAAAGGCATGAAATGACTAATTTACATGGAATTTGCGTTCATAATGGAAAGAACCTCCAGGAGTCTTCATCCAAACTGTAGCTTTCAGCTAATCCATTTCCTGCCATTGGTGCTAGTAAAATCTCTCTTAATTTGTTTTTAAAAGAAAATAGATTTCTCTGCCTGTATCAGCCTTTCCAACTTTTCCAAGTCGCACAAAATCTAGCTAGCTGGAATTGTGCATATTGCTGAAGCATGGATACTGTGGTCTGATGCTCAGAGGGGGCTAAAAATGGTAAAGTGTGCTGGAAGAGACCTTAAAGCTCATCCAGTTCCAAACTGCTGCCACAGGCAGGGATACCTTCCACTAGACCAGGTTGCTCCAAGCCCCATCCAACCTGGCCTTGAACACTGCCAGGGATGGGGCAGGCTGTTCCAGTGCCTCACCACTCTCACAGTAACAAGTACTGCAGTGGTGCACCTTCATTAGAGTTACTTATTTGAATGAGACTCTTCTGTGCTCACAATTTCCATGCAGCAGTGCATCGGTGCTGAATTCAGGTAATGGTGTGAATTTTGCTTTCTTTTAAGGGGCTATGAGTTTCCTTAGGTTTTTAAACTCAGGACAAACAGTTTGCAGACACTTCAGAAAGCATTTAAAAATTAGGTGTTAACAATGATGCTTTTAGGTTTTGGGTTTTTTTTTTTCAGATGGAAACTAATTGTCAGAATCTAGTGAGACAGAGCACTTCAAAGTGAATTCCAAAGGGTTTTTCTGATTAAATGGGTAAGGAAACTGAATCTCCTAATGTGAAAAGGTGTCCCAAAATAGCCAGGCTACAGTATCTTCTGAGACATTAAAATGATTAGCACCACATCTATCAGAGCCAATCTCTTCAGTCTCTCTAGAGTACAAGTCAGTGTAACCTATATATAGGATGTGTTCTTTCTGCCTACAAGATGAGGAATTCTTCTAGAGGGTCAGAACTTAGTGAAAGTCTCTTAACATATTTAGCATTAATGTCTGTGCTGGCAAGGTTTGGGGCACACTGTGGGTTGGGTACAAGGAATGAATGGGAGCTTGTATTTGATCATTTTGCTTTCACAGATAATTACCAAAAGGAGAAATAAACTGGGACACCTGAAAGTGCTTTGTAAGTTGTTCACTACTTTTTAAGGTGTCAGATTTAAATTGCATTCTCACAATGAAGCAGTGTTCTTCCTCTTCTTCACCTGGTGCAGGACCTGTGCTTGTAACTGTTGAAGCCAAAGAAACAAACTTAAAAGATCTCTATGCAGCTCAGGAAGTACCTGGAGTGGAGAGCTTGGTACTGTCTCCTTGCAGTTACAAGCTCTAATGTGTCGGGAACATGGGACACTGTCAGCAATAACAAGGTTTAGAAATGCAGCCAGAACTTCCAAGTTAGTGACATTGGAGGGCATCATAACTTTAAGAGCAGAGCGTCAGTAGAACTGGGAACTTGCTTGTACAGACCTTTTTATAAAAGTCTCTTCAACTGTTGTAATCCAGACACTTATTTGTGTAGTAGCCATGGCTTGTTCAAAGGATAAGGAGCAAGTGGTTTGTGTTCTGGATTCCTCTTCTTGTCAGATGTGTGCAGCGAGCTGCCAATGTCCCTGTTCATTTTTGACTTGAGCAATGAAAGTTTCCCCATATTAGGAGCACACAGGATCAGTGGAGGTTACTGTACTGTACTGAGGGACTGTTTGTGAAAGCAAAAAACCCAATATTGTATTTGGTTGGGATTTTTGGTAACAACTTGTGTAGGAACTTATTTGTCATCTGCAACATGGTGAATGGCCCCTTGATTTCATGTGAGATCTTTTTACTCTCCCAGGAAAAAAATGGGAAGTGTCTAAGCCAGTGACATTGACTTAGTGCAGCAGGATACTGCAGTTGAAATCTCATACCAGGAATCCAGAACAAAAAGAACAGAAACCAGAATAAACTCAATCTAAAATAGCTGTCTGTGGGAAACTTCTTTACACTTGGATATAAGTTCTGAATTTTCTGCATTTCAAGAGGAATAGCGTCTCCCACTTGTGACTTGCTCTTCCATTCCCTGCACTTCACAGCATAGTTCTTGTCTGTATTTTCTGTTCACTGACTGCTTTCTAAGCAGAACTTTGTTGTGTGTTGAGATTACAGTGCCAGGCTGTACCTACCATGGCTGATCTCCAGCACTCATTGTGCATTTTGGCGCCCCTTTCTGAAGGGATTCTTCACATGGGTGACTGCTGGGAGATCAAGGAGCTAGCAGTCTTCTTGCTGCTCTCTGGAATTATTTTGCTTTCATTTGAAGACATCTTGGAGTTGCTCTGAATGGGGCTACATCGTGGTACAAAGGCAGTCTTGCAGCATGTCTTAATCATGTACGTGAAGCAGTTTTTATGTGGTCAGACTCAGGTTGGAGGGAATGATAAAATCCACTTGAGAAAACATAAAACTGATACTTCAGCTCCTCGAGCAGTGGCAGTGGGTGAGCAGCCAGAGCACTGCTGCTGTCAGGACAAAGCGCTTCTGCGCTGATTTATCTCATGAGTGGAAAAAAACCCACAGTTTTAAGACAAACTCACAAAAACATTTCTTTAGTGCATCTTGCATCTGCTCTGTGGTGTGCCACGGCTGGGGAGCACGAGGGTTGATTGTTGTTTGGTTTTGTTTCTAAATGTAAATGATCATTTGGCAGACAGTAGCCCCGTGTGTGTGTGTGAGATTGATCAAGCCACAGTCCCTTTATGGGGCCATTTTAATCGTGGTGACTTCCGGCTCAGATTTCTTTGTATACAGTGCATAGGTTCTTCTGACCAGCAGTTCTCTGTTTGAAAACTGATTTAACTCAGAACAGGGTGGTCATGTAGCTGACTGTGCATAGAAAATGATGATGCAACTTCAGAAAGCATCTGTGTGATGTAATGAAAGAAATACAGGTGGTTTTTTACTTAAAAAAATAAAGCTTCTAAGGTGTATTTTAATAAGAAGCTTTGGTAACCACATGCACAAGCACTCTTAATTGTGCAATCAGACTATTATATGTCTGTTACAACATTATTTTGCAAATATACAATAAACGCTGTGCTTTAAGCCTGGGATCAAAGTCTGGGACAGCCCTGGCTCTTTACATACAGACAGCAAACAGCCTTCTGCTTCAATACCAGATGGTGCACTTCTCCAGATAATGGCATAAAACAATATTGTTGGGTGGAATAACATTGTTTTAATCAAATGTGACCTTAATTGCCACACTCTGATTAGTATTTGTTATGGGTAAGCACAATCAAAGTAGGCTTCCCTTATCTAGAAGGAAGATAGAAGCATGAGCAAATACATTGCAGGCTTTCTCTTCATTAGTTATTAGAAATATGTGATATTAAGCTGTAACATTGTCTGGCCAAAGCCAGTGACGTTTCTACACTCTTACCAAGTGTGTTAAAAGAATGCATTATTCTGGAAAAGCTGTTGGGTGGGGGAGATACTGTCTTTTGGGGATACCATACCTGAAGCCTGTTGAAGACAAAGGGGGGTCATTTTTGGGGGGTTGGCTGTGATTTTCTTCAGTACCCTTTAAACAGCAGGCACTCTGACAGGAATGAGTTTCTATTTTTGTCTGTAGATGTAAGGGCTGCTCACTTTCTTTGTAAAACAAGAGAAGGTTTAAGCAAGTGATGTAGATAGGAGACCATCCAGAGAAGAGGACTCTGGTCAGGAGAGCATGTATGAAGCTCTTGTATGCAGCATCAGAAGGAGTGTCGCTGGTAAGGGTAGATCTTAATGCCTTTCAAGAAATTGAAATCTCTTATTTCAGTTTGTCTGTAGGGACTTGGCTTCTTCCTTTACCTCAGTCTGGACCCAGGAACAGAGCCTTATTCTGGATAAGAGGTGATTCCCTCTACAAGTAGACCAAGGAGCTGCAGGACCCTTTTACCTACCTGCCAAAATCATTCAACTTCATGTGCTAAGAGAATAGTCCAGGTGGCTTCTTCCTGCATGTGACATGTATGAGGCCTCTCCAGTAAGGCAGAGGTGGAGAAAAGAAGATAAAACTGAGACATTGGGCAGTACAGGGGCAGTGCAGCTGCTGGTCCTGAGCTTTACCACAGTGGCTGAGCTGTGAACTCACTGGGAGCTGCAGTACAGGGCTCTGAAAAGTGCAAGTACAGCCCATGGCATCTGGGGTGCTGGCAGAACATGTTGAGGACTTCGAGGTCTTTGGTCCCCAGCACTAAGTAGGGGTTGTGCACAGGATGCAAAAGCAAACCATTAGAGAGGAAATGAAATGCTCAATTCCAACACAACATTCTCCTTGGGTGTTGAGAGCTGTGATACAGAGGTACAAAGCACTGTCAGTGGTGATGGGGGTTGCTCATGAGTGTGGAATAAGAATGTCTTATTCACTTAATTTTGGTTGCTTTCAGGTCAGCTCATGGCTTTGCTGGGGACCTGGTGGCTATGGTTCTTTTTATGGTGAAGCTAACATACATATTGAATGAAAGAGTAATCACTGCCTGCTATGTTCAACATTATGGTTCTAATTTTAACTCTGCAGTAGCCTTCAAATGAGAAAGTTTTTGTCAGCTGCATTTTTAGCACTAGAAAGGAAAACTGAATGCACTGTGCCCTGCCTTTGAGGAGCTGTGGTTCTTTTCTGACCTCCCTTAAATTAATTTGAGTTCAGTCATGAGAAGGGTATCAGTCTAGCTGGTCTCTTCCATAGTTACTTGTGCATCTGACTTTGTACATATGCAAGTAGCTGAATCCATCTATGGTGAAATCTGGCTATCCCAAATTCTTTGTATCTTTTCCTTTGCTAAGCTGCAGGGCAAGACGGGAAAAGAGCAACCGCAAGCCCATAGACAGTTGTCAAACAGGCAGGGATGGTTTCTCCAGCTAGTGCCTAGTGATTTACTGCTTTTCAGAGAACTTTGCCAGTTGTTTTATGGTAAACGTTTTGCCTTCAGAGATTTTAAAGAATTATCTATCAAAGAGGATAATATTCTGTAACAGAATAGATCATTGGAGAATACTGTATCAGATATTTGCAGGTTGTGACATGTTTTAAGTGCTGTAATCTTGCTTCAGAGCCTGGAGGGTATGTATGTGTGTGTCACTTTAACTTGGGTTTTGTTACCAAATAGCCTTCAATGCTTAAGTTTTGTGTGGTAGAAGATATTTGTAATTAATAAAAAGAGCTTATGCAATTACCATGGTCTTTAGTTGACATGCTGCTTCAGTGTATCCCCTTATAATTCCTGAAACATACAATAGTCTTATGGCTGGACAATAAACCTCCTAATCCCAAATTAGCATGTTCCTCTTCATTTAGAAAAGCTACTTTAGAGCTGATAGCAAGGATTGCTGCTCAGTATTTGCATTATGGATTTTAATGGGAAATCCTGTTCCAACAGCTCCATTGTTCTGTTTTGTCTTGTTCTCATGTAACTTTTTTTAGGTCAGTTTTCTTCTGGCTGGCTCTACACTGGCTTCCCTTAAAATGAGATTAACAGGCTGTTAGAGCTGATTGTGCTTGCCTAGTGCCTTATCACAGAGTGGGGATCTCTGCATCTACATGCAGGTTTTGTGATGATAGTTTCCAGAGGCCATAGGAAAGGAGTAAGCCTATCTCATGGAGGAGCATCCTGGCTTGGAAACAAGTGAACACTGCCTCTGGGGTGTGGTTTTCCCTAAGTATCTGTAGGTAGTTAAGTGCAGTAGTAGGTCAAATAAACATGAAGCTGCTGAAGTTTTACTATGGTAAGCTTTCTATATGTATAATCACAAAGAAAACTTGGTGGATGCTGTCAGTAGCTTCTGTAGTACCAGTGTCAACTTTCAGGGCTTTCTTACAGTCCCCATGACTTATATATTATGACATACTATTTTGTATCATTTACATACTCTATAGCAATGAACTCTTCTTCCTAGCTGCTAAAAGTTGAGCTGGTGCCTTTCTTGTAACCTGTATTTATGGATACAGGTAGAGGTGAACATCATGGCTTGTTTTTAGTTCCTGTATTCCACAGATTCTTCTGATAAGGTTTTGTGTAGGAATACAGACTGGATTTTACACCGTGCCAACCAGTGAAGTAACCACAGCTTGTACCCTAAGTGAGAAATTCTTTACTGGAGGCTTGGACATGATAAGAAAATGTTTTGGTTGTGCACTAGTGTAACATGTACAGAAATAGAAATGCATGCAAATGGGGTCTCTTACAACTGTGAGAGGATTCTTAATGGTAGCACTAACTTCTAGGCTGGGCTTAGCAGTTAACTAATAAAGCATGCTTTATTTCCTTGGTCTTGTTTGTCACTTCCAGAAGACACATGTTCTTGTGGCTCCTTCCTAAAAGTAGTTTCCTAATGTACATGGAGCACAGCAAGCATGGAAGCATGTTTGGTATCAACAATAGAAACACCAATACAGCAGTAGTTTCTAAGCATTAGACAGATGTGGTGGTGACTTTCACACCTAAAAGGAATGAAGGGGGAGAATTGTTCACCTGCGTAATAAATACGCATCAAAGCTAGCAAAAGAGTGTGTATCAAGGAAGCCCAGCTATCTCCTTGAACTATTAGGCCGTCCTTTGGAGCTGGAATTGAAAAAGAAGAGTGAAATAACCTTGTTAAATCAATTCTAGGGCCAATTTCATAAGCACTTCAAACAAATCACGTATATTACACTGCAAATGTATGTGCAATTATGGAATTGTTGCTCATAACTGCAGTGCTTTCTGCAGGCCTTTTTAGCTGTCATGATCCCACATAATAACAAATATAGTTCCTAATGACTGAGAGATGATACAGAATGTCTTGCATAGTCACTAACTGGTGCTTCAGACTGGAGTTTGGACCCCAGACGAGAATAAGCACTGGATGTTGGGCGTTGCAGCCCCTCCTTGCAATGAGCCACCAAGGAGTGTAGATGCATTTGGAAAAGTGGAAGTTCCCCGTATTCCTTTTGGAGTCCTAAGGGTGTCTGTGGCTTTGTTTCATAGCAGTGGAACTGATGAGAATCATGGATTGCAGTACATGTGCAGGCCAGCACGTGAAAACTTGCTCATCTCTCTTTAGGAAAAGTCTGATAGTAGAAAAGCCACCTGTGTTCAGATCAGTGCTCTCTCACACTTGCCACTGTGTTTTTTGCAGCATATTGCTAGGTGCTCTACAGAAACAAGGCACTCCAGGCCAGTGGGCATCAACTTGAATGTGGAATCCATGCAGCAGTGGGAGGGAGCACAATCACTGGCTGCAAGGCCTCTACAGCATTATTTCAAGCTTTCTGGTTCAGACAGAGCTGATGTTTGCTTACCTTGAATATTGATGGCTGCTCCTCCCTACTGTTACAGCGTTTTACCCCTTACCTTGTAGTTAGCAATTGTTTCTCTCTTTCATACTTAACCAGTGTCCTCTCCTCCACAGAAAGGGCCCTCATCAGGAACAGACAGAGTGAAGAAGGGTGGATCCTATATGTGCCATAAGGTAATGTGGAAAGGCCTGTGGTATTTTCATGTTGATCTTTCTTCTGGAAGGAGTTGACAATAAAATGATCTTCTGACAGTTTCCCAACAGCTTGTTGAGGGGTTCCATGCAATTTAAGGAAAAGCAATACCTAATGTTTTTAAGGATTTCTTTTTTGTTAGCTTTTTTGTTACCCAGCATGGGGCTTTTTGAGATTTAGAAGTTGGAATTTATGTATGCTTCTAGTGCTTGTTTCATTATAGTGCTTGAGTGATACATGTAAGAATAGAAAGTATGGATGTGACTTTTTGGGAATGACTCAGGATATCAGGTTTGCAGAAGGGAGATGAATGATTCAGCTTAGTCAGTAGCACCCTTGAAATGATTTCTGAAAGGTTTGGATACCACCACAATGCAATGGCTGTTCCTGACATAACTCAGGTTTTAAACTGTGTTCACACAGTGCTGGAAGAAATGCTTTTTGTGCATCTCCTTTTTCATTAAAGCTGTCCTGCTCTTCTTCCCTTTCAAAGCCTGCAGCTGGCAAATCCTCCTCATAATTAGATTACATTTTCTACAATGAGATCCCATTTTCTACGCTGATTTCCTCCTTAGGTGAAATCAATGTCAGATGTTAATTAGCAGTTTCCATTAAATTAACACTTCAGTGATGAATAATGTGACCCATTTTAAAGGGTTGTGAAGATTCTGGTCTGTCCTAGTCTTTTGTTTTCGAGGTGATAAAACTAGGCTGTGTATCATGACAGAACCCCCACTGAATACTATTAGTACAAGGGCTCTTTATTAGGTGTCTAAAAATCTGTTCCCCCTAAGCTATCTGTGCTATTGCTCCTTTCCCTCTCAGAGCCGACAAAGGCTGAAGTGGCACCTTCTTACATGTATGCTTAGTAGCTACTTTTATGTTCAAGATAGTCCAGCCTGTGAATCCTATGGTGTCCTGTTGAGGGTTAGGGTAGACCTCTGCAGTGTGAGGTAGCAGCGTGCACTGTGCTTGTTCAGGACAAAAGCTGCTCTCTGGCTCTGCACCCATATGGAAGAGCTTGTGAGGAACTGCTGGTGAATCTCCTTAGATGGAGATACTGTTAACTCATGGAGATAAGCATCAGTGATGGCATTTCCTTGATGACAGAGCTGCTTCCAGTGTCCTCATCCTTGTGGTTGTATGAGTTGACCTGTTTGGTAGCTGTGCCCAAACTCCTGAAGGGAACTGGGATAAAGGAGAAAAACTACCTTCTTCTCCCTGTTCTCCTCTGCTCCTCCATGCCTCCCAAAAAAGGGAGGGGGAAACCATGTTTGCTTTTTAACTCAGCCATGCCAGAAGTCTGCAGCTGAACCAGCCTTTATGGAGGTGGTGTAGTTTTCTGTCAGAGGCCAGGAATCTGCAGGAGTATAGGAACAAAACCACTGAGCCAGGTCTTTTGAAGTAATGTCAAAATGGGGCAGAACGTGGATTAGACTGGAGTTGCTACATAAACACACAGTCTGGGCTACCCCAGCACTTCATTAGTGAAATTACCAATGTGCCTGTCCTTCCATGGCACGGTGGGTAACTGTTTCTGGGTGCTCAGTCTGACTTAAAGCAGCAAACATCTTAAATAGGTTAGTCATGCAATTTGGAAACCACCATTCCTAATGCCGGACAGTTGAAGATCTGCAGCACTGTGAATAGCACGTTTTTCTTTTTTCAAAGAATGTAAGTATATTCACATGCTCTGAGACATGGCCAAAACTGTAAATCCAGAGGACATACAAAGCATGTTACACACCAGTGTCTGTACTGGTCTGTAAAGATGTCTGACCTTGTCCTTTTTAGGTTTATTTGGCTAGCAGCCTTTCTTAAAATAGTGGTACAAAGCACCCTGCAGCAGTCCTTTTCTGAATCCTATGACATTTTTGGTCTAAATTGGTCCGCCACAAAAGTATCAAATCCAACAAGCACAAGACAAGCAACCCTGGGAATGAAAGCACAGAGGCATCTTCTACTGACATGCACCAGCAGGATCAAATCTGTGCGTGATGGGTGTGAGGACAAGTCCTGTGCATAATCTTGTGCTGTCTTCTCCCTTCAAGAAATAAAAGAGCAATGGTGGTTCCTCCTTTCATTTCCTGTGATGTGGCTGCTGGTGTGATTGCAGCACATTCAGGAACAGTGCTCAAAGGTACCTACTAGGAATATCTGAAATGCAATTGAACCATTTTATCAGTGCCTTAATTTTAAATGTAAATGCTTTTATAGTCACCAGTCCAGATTCTATTTCAGTTATAAATATCCCTAGATTATTAGCCACAGAAATATTGGAAAGGAGTTTGCCTCCAGTTATCCCATTCTTGTTGCATCTTTCACTGAGATGTTTTTTGACACATGCCAGTACCTGTCCATTTCCAGTCATCCATTAGGATGCTCATACACAGATCAGGGCACTGAGATGTGCTCTCCTATGAGAAGCGGAATGGTTGTTTTATCCTTTTCTCAGGGCAGGATTATTATTAGTTGACATGTTATCAGTTGCTTTGCCATTCAAACTACTTTTTCTATCAGCTGCAGCTGGCCTCTGTATGTAGTGGGTTTCCCCTTATTTCTAACACAGTTACTTTGATCTGTATCAGTGCACTGACCTGTCATTTGAAATGATTTGCTGCATCAATCTAACAAACTCTTCACTACAGAAGCACAAGCTGTGAATGCTCTTAAGTTCACTTGTTCTCCTCTTTCTCTGCAGTCTTACTGCTACAGGTATCGCTGTGCAGCCCGTAGTCAAAACACTCCTGACAGCTCTGCTTCCAACCTGGGATTCCGCTGTGCAGCAGACACCTTGCCAGAGCTATAGTGACTACAGTGTACAATACAGTGTCACAGAGAGACAGCAAGGGCTGAATTTCACCCAAGGAAGAAGAGACGTGGAGTAGCACTTGCTGATGACACTAAAACTTCCTGCTGAGGAAAAAAAATCCAGCACTACTCAACACTGCTTGAAGAACCTTTATGTATTTATTTTTGGGGAACATGGCCTGGACTTTTATCCTGACCAAACTTTTTATCAATGAATTCT
Source organism: Melopsittacus undulatus (assembly GCF_012275295.1). Taxonomy (NCBI): domain Eukaryota; kingdom Metazoa; phylum Chordata; class Aves; order Psittaciformes; family Psittaculidae; genus Melopsittacus; species Melopsittacus undulatus. The sequence continues at coordinate 34,527,612 of NC_047535.1, read as the reverse complement.
GTTGATTTTAGCACAAGTATTCTGGAGGTAACCAGCACAAAACTGAACAGAAATACGCGTGTTTTTAAAGGTTAATTAACAGCTACTTTAGAGAAGTTCTTTATTAAATAGTTTTATTTATGCATAGTTCTGAGTTTCTACACTCAAATCCAATAAACAAGGACGTTATAATTCTATACAGCTTTAAAGGACAACCGAAGGAGTGGAGCGGGAGGACTCGCAGAGAGCTGCCCACACTGGCACTTAGTGCAGCTGTGCTGTTACGTTCCTGTTGCAGTGTAAATCAGCCCAGAAATGTGCTTTTTCTGGTGAGATACTTGCTCTGCTTTATGAAGTGCCTTTTGCAACTGAGAGATGCTAATCTTCAGGGTGATGGTGATTAGAAACGTTGTACATATTTGAATAAAACTTCATGTTTTATTTTTGCTGAACACTTTTACTGATGGAAAAACACTGTCAATTTCCCCAGAATTTCTTGGATGTGCTGTAGGCTTATTTTGGGGACTTGCAAATTGCAAAAATGGCATCATTATAAACTGAAGCTTACAAATGATTCTACTTGAATAAAGATCATTAAAGTGAAAAGATGGCAATGTAACTGTGAGCCCTAAGGCCTAATAAGGTAAGTTTTGAAACTGTTCTGTTAATAAATTGCACTTAAAAGGAAATGTTAGCAGGGAGGGAAGTAGGACTAGTGAGAGCCACCGTGTTAGGGCATCTAAATGTATTTCACGCCTTTCACAAAGTGTTTTGCACTGCCATCCACGACAGGACACAGTATCTGGTTGTATTTCTCTGCTGAGCCCTCACTTGCTCCAAGTGCAGAGGGAACCAGAAGCTACCTCTGCAGTAAGGCTGCAGCAGGTCCCTGCCCTCTTAAAGGCTGCAGTGCTGCCCACCTGTAAACTGAGAACAACTGGCCTGCCCTGCTGGCTTTTAATGTGTGAAAAATATTGCACATTAACAACTTTGGCACTGATGTATCCCTCCCAACATTGTGTTTGCTGCAGTAAATGGGGGTTGGGTTTAATGCAACCTGAGATTAATAGAAACCCATCACTTGCCAGCTCCTTCACTGCCAGTGCTCCATGCTGAAAAGAAGACACCGGAGAACATCTTTGGAGCTCTTCGGCAAATACCAGCCTCTGGTTGGGGGGAAAGGCAATTCTTGCAAGTGGGGGGGGTGAGGAAACTATTCAGAATGCACCACTCTGACCTGGCACTCACATAAGCATGATAAAAACTGTGGCAAGTATTTTGTGTGATAAGGACTGCTTTAAACAAAATGTTTTATTAAAATCTGTGCATTCCAACCATCTATTTTATTGTGAGGAATAGTGAAAGACTCTATATTTGTATCTTTTTAAGAGGCATGTCTTTGCCACAAGAAGGAATATACTTTTATGAAAGACTTTGACAGGAGTTGTTTTGATTTTTATTCTGGAAAAAAAATCCTAGAAAAAGATACACATAATTGAAAAAAATTATTATGAATTCAAGTAAACAGTTTCATGATCACCATCAGGTATGTCATTGTGCTGTTGTTGGCATGGGTGGGGGGGAATCTTCCTGTTTGCCTGTGCAGATAGTGGAATGTGTCCCATTCATCCTGCCTTTGTTAGGGTAATGGCTTCTGTGTTTTACTATAAGGTCTTTCATTGAACATTTTTGAATTAATCTGACCAGATTTCAGTAAGAAAGTAAATGTGCAAACTATAGGGAGTATTTTTACTCACTAGGTATTAATATTAATGACTTAATATTAATAATTAACTTAATAATTAATTATCAATATTAATGATATTGATAATCATTACTGCACTTTGCAAGCAGAAAGGAGGAGGAAGATTTCACCAGTCTCACAATCCTCAGAGCCACTGGGTTGGATTCAGTTGTGAAAGAGAACACTAAACTATGGAGAGGTAGATTAGGACTCTGAAACTGAAAGGCATCTGAAGGAAATAGTGATCAGAAATTCAGTAGATAGAAACAAGGGTCTGGTTTCTCTTACAGTTCCTTCTTAGAGGATTTTTTTTCTTTAGTAGATAAAGCACTAGCACTACAGCCCAGGGCAGCTGTAGTGCTAAGGCAGTTCAAAGCACAATGCATGTGCTCTGTGAAAAAGGCCATTAACAACTGCTGTGATGGTTTAAAACTCAATGACAACATATTATTTAATGTTCTTGCAAAGCCTTTCATGTGGCTGGCTGTTTCAACAACGGCTCTCTTGTTCCACACTGTGGAAGCTTGTCCTGACCAGGTAACTGATTGTTTGCTTTACTTGCTACAAACAGCATCAGCTGGCTCAGACAGCAAGGGTTTGATTGCAGAGACAGATGGCTTAGTGGTATTCTCTGGTTTAAAGCTAGTGATGCAAGGGCTAGATATTGCTAACGGTGTTTGGGGTTTTGTGTTTTGGGGGTGTTTTTTTGTGAATCTACACTTCCTTAACTACTCACAATCACGCCAAGTACATATTCATAACAGGAAGCTAACAAACCATGCCGCCCTCCTGAAAATGAGGAATGCAGATGGTGTAAAACTAGTCTTGAAACTTTTTCCAGGAGGGACAGAGGAAGTAGATTGGATCATACACTCCCAGCCTTCCAGTCTGAAAGTGGCTGGCATAGTGCCCTTTAGGAGAAGAAAACCAGATAAGCCTCCGCAAAGAACAAGAAACCCTGCAATCCAAGCAGCATGTATTCCAAGTACTGGGATCTGGAGAATGGCTCTGTAGAAGCAGGCACCTTAACCAGGCAAGGAATAAAGATAATGGCTGCTCAGCCATTATTAGTAAACTACTTTTGACAGGCAGCTGAAATCCTGTCAAAGGTCATGGGTACGGTTAAAAGATCAAACTGTGCAGAGCAAATAACCCCCAGGGATTTGTGCCACTGATGGCACACTGTGCATGACTGCAAAAAGGAGCACTGCAGGTTGTCTGTCAAAGCTGGGGGGGAAATTCAAAACAACCCTGTTTGAAGCTTCCTTAATTTGACCTTTCTAGAAAGGAAGTGAAGTAACATACAGCTGCAGGACATACCTTATCCAGCAAGTGCCCTTGTATATCCCTGGCATAAGGGGATGCTCAGTAAAGCAGCATACCTGTTAGACCAGCACAAATACTACTGAAAAAAGATGCAGTGACCTCCCTCTGATGGGGAGGCACAAGCCTTGCTTAATGCTGTGGCTCTGTAGGAATTGTGAAAACAAATCAGTTAGTAGCTGAAAGGAACACTTGTGTAACTGCCAGCCATTCAACAAGGTAAAAAACCAATTTTGTTCACATGTATTTATCTATTTCCTGCTTAATCCATCTCAGAAGTCAGGATAACCATTATACTGCTTAAGACTGGAGTCTGAATTTGCTTCCTGACTGTGTAATAACAGTGCTGGAAAGTAACATGGACATACTGCTTGCTATTATTGCAGAAATCTTACTAGATGAGCTTTGGGATAGATGTAATCCAAAAAAGATGGGCTGACTGTACTTGGAGCCTGCAGAACTGCAGGATTTACACACAAACTAAATGGTAATGAACTTGAACCAGTCAATCAAAACCTGGTTTTGGCATGCAGCTGGATGTGACTGGAGATGTAAAAGGACTGGGGGGCTGGAAGGGGGTTAGTATTCAAGCTAATCTTTCTGGACAAAATTTTTTACATCAGTAATCAGTTATTTATGATATACAGAACAAACAATTTATAGCAAATAAGCTAAAGAAAGTAATTTGTTTGCATAGGACTTAAGAAACCTCCTGCCTTTCTGTTAAATGTCACGATTCTTCAATCATCGAATAGCCAGGTTTGGAAAGGACCTCAAGATCATCCAGTTCCAACCCCCTGCCATGGGCAGGGACACCTCACACTAAACCATGGCACCCAAGGCTTTGTCCAGCCTGGCCTTGAACACTGCCAGGGATGGAGCATTCACAGCTTCCCTGGGCAACCCATTCCAGTGCCTCATCGCACTCTCTTCTGTAGTTTTCAGCAAGGTTTCTTCTTGTTACCACATATCCTTTCAGTGTACCAGAGCTCAAGTTCATTCCTTCTGAAAGGCACAAACCAAGAGAGCTGCTCTAACATACAGCAAGCTGTCAGAAGAAAACAGGAAAAAGAACCCCAAATATCAGGCCTGGCTTTATTGTGGTATATCCCAAAGCTCTAGTACTCCCTCATGGCACCCACCTCAGAAACAGTCTCTAGATGTTGCATGAAGTTATTCTCAGTATCTTGACTTTCAGTTATTGCTCAAAACCAAGTGCTTTCTTGGTGGAATACACAGTTTTAGTTAACTGCAATTTAACCGCTAGAGAAAATCATACTTGTTAAGTATGCTTACAGCCTGAAAATCTATGGAGAGCTACCTGAACAAGCATTTGGTGTGGAAAAGAGGGAGCTGTCCCAAGGTAAGAAGGAAGCACATGTGCGGGAACCACAGTAGCAAGGTTTCCTCAGTCTGCTGTCTTCCTCTAAGGATTTTTGTTCTTCATCAGTTACTGGTAAATTATAGACTCTTCCAGAATAATCAAATGAAAGTTCTTCTCCAGCAGAAATGTCTGTAGCTGCAAAAAGTGCCAGTCTAGGCACCATTGAGTCGACTCGAACTGGCACCATAAATAAATTGGGTTCACAAGAATGATTCAGGAATCTGCCTACATTACCTATGTACCTAGGGTCAACAAAGGTCTCCATTATCTCACCGTTATGGAGGTGCTCCCTTACTGCTATAATATAGTTTGAATCCTTTGATGTCTGGGCCTGAATTCTTCTACATGCCTCATTAAAGCCTAAAACTTCACCAGCATATTCACAGACAAATCTTCCTTTAGCTATGAAGTCCAGCGTACGGAGACCCCACCCTTTCTTTTCAGTCTTGAACACCTCAAGTCTGAACTGCAAACCCCTCTGAACAACCCTGTTTGAACAGGATTCACCACAGTGGCACATGGCATTGCATTCAAAAACAGGCCTGGCGTACTCCTCCTCTTCCTCTGTAGGCCTCAGGCATAAACTGTTGTAATTTGCACCACGGCAAAGGCAAGAGCACACATGAACCACACAGGAGCTGGTATGACAGGAACATCCTGGAAAGGTGATTTCAGTGGGATCAATGTCTCCATCTGCTCCAGCTACGTTGTCTGGGCTGTACTGTGAAAAGAACAAGAGTCAAATCCTCATCATGTTCAATGTTTCTTTCCACAGTGCTATCCAATTTTTAAGAAGCTTGTGTTTGGCAGCACCTGATCTCTGGACTGAACTCATGAACACTTCTTTGCTTGTAAACTTCTAACTACAAGTCTAACTTTTCTAAATGACTTGAAATAATGCATGTCAGTCCATATAAACTGAAAAAGAATCAACAGCCTCTTTGTGACCCAATTCCTCAAACTATTCTACTAGCCAGAAAAAGTACTACTTCTTAGCAGGAAGAACACATCAGCTGATTGGATCTAGTTTAGTAGATAAGAATTTTATTTATGGTAATAGCAAAGCAATTTTAAAGTAATTTTCCCCCCTTCAAAGCACTAAGCTACTTATAAGGTTAGTCTACAGCTATTTTAACTTACAGAATTTCAAATGCCCATTTTTGTTGATGCTTCCAATTTATCTCTTCAAGATGTTGTACGAGAAAGCGATGATGGCGGTGTGCTAGCACACCTCTACATCTTTACAAAGCAGCTGAGCTAACTACTCTGTTATCAGGGCATAACTGATATGAGATGGTGTTTGCTTTACCCTCAATTCTGGCTTTGGGGATAGATGTAGTTCAGTTCAAGCAACTCAATTTTAAAATCAGATTATCAGAATTACACTAATGCCCCCAGCAGGTGAATGATTATGGAACCATGGACTGTTGCAAAATGAAAACTGATAGGAACTTTGCTAAATTTGAAAACCAAAATATAAAGACAGCTACATGTATATTTTTACTTCCATCTCTGGATTCAACTTCCAAAGCTTTATTTAGAATCCTGGAGTATGTGCTGTTACTAAATATTACACTTCACAGTAACTCATGTCTGATACCTTCTGGGTGTTGTTAAACATGCCAGTTAATTGGAAGTTTCTGTTTTCATAAGCATCAGCTTTCTCAAGCATTTAGTTTTATCCAAGAACAAGTTTAATAATCCCTTATCTGTTTGTGTGTTCTCCCATTCACTGACTACAAGCTTTCCTCTTTCTGTAAAACATCCTTGCACCCTGCAATTTAGGAAGATGATGGTCTCTCTGGATTACTCATTTACTTTTTCCTCAGCCTTTCTAGAATCTGCTTCATTCTGTTTTCTAAAGACTCTCTAATATCAGTGAAGCAAACTCCACGGCAATAAGGTACTTCCAGGAAATGCATTTGGGACCTACCATAAGTAATACAGAACACAGCAGAAACTGATCTATGCCTGAGAAAGTATGAAAACAAAATTTAAGTGTAGGAAAAGGGGGAATGGCTTTGAACTGAAAAGGGGTAGATTTTTTGTTGCATAAAAGGAAAACGTTCTTCTGTGTGAGGGTGGTGAGACACCGGCACAAGATGCCTAGAGCAGCTGTGGCTGTCCCATCCCTGGCAGTGTTGAAGGCCAGGTTGGACACAGGGGCTTGAAACAACCTCCTCTCGTGGAAGGTGTCCCTGCCCGTGGCAGGGGTTGGACCTGGATGAGCTTTAAGGTCCCTTTCAATCCAAAACATTGTTGATCGTTCTGTATTTCTAATTTATACCTTCCCTTGTGAACTACTCCAGATGGCTGTGAAGCAGAAAGTGTCTGCCAAGCCTATCAGCTTTTGACTCCCAGTCTAGTTCCTGCCTACAGCCGATGCTAACACCCTGCAGCACAGAAACTTTGCTCCTCCTGAAGGGCGACATCTTAACCGCGCGATTAAAACCTACAAAACGCCACAAATCGAGAGAAAACTACATATATACGTTAACTAAAGCGCACGGCTAAGAACAAGCACTTTATAACACCAGAACCGCGAGCTGGTGGCGGAGGTGGACGAGGCCCCACAGCCCTCCCCGCCGGGCGCTCCCTGAGGGGGCTGCGGAAGGCTGGCTGAGGGCACGGACCAGGAAACCAGCTCGCCAAGGCGCGCCGGGCCCTTTCTCTCCCCCCCACCACCCTGGCCCGGCTCCTGGGGTGGCCGCAGCCCCCGCCCCTACCTGAAATGCCGGCGGGGCCTCCGAGGGTGGCCATAGCGCCACAGCCACCGGCTCCAACCCTCCACTCAGGTCCGTCCCCGCCGCCATCACCCTGACGCCATCCCCTGGCCCTTTGAGGATTGGCTCTCGGGACCGAATCCTCTCTCTGATTGGGTAGCGGCGGTGACGTCCCTCACTGGGCGCGCAGGCGCCGTGGTAGCTTAGGGCGGCCGGCGGGGGTGGAGTGTCGCGTGCTCGCCTCAGGTTTGGCGTGAAGCCGCCATATTGTGGGGTCCGTACCTCAGCGAGGCTGGTGTGAAGCCTGGACGCTTCTGGGCGCGCAGGGCGGCGAGGGGAGCTCTGCACCGCCGAGTGCCAGTGGGAGGTGGCTGCAGTTGGCCAGGGGCTGAGGGAAGCCGGTTGGGCTGTCACCCCAGGTCATTCCTGGCAGCGGTGTTGCCACCCCAAGTCACTCCCAGTGATGGGACAACTTCTCCAGAAACCGGTGTGGCTTTGTAAGGAAATAAACCGTGTACTTTTAACTGTTAATTACAGTGTGATTGTAAAGTCTTGATTATTCTGAAGTTAACAGAATTTGGTGGTGTTTGTGGGTGTTGATCTTACAAGGCCTAGAAATTCTGCTGGCTGTGCCTGGGCACTGGAAACAGCAGCAATCGCCTGGGGATGAAAAAGGGGTTTGCAGGTTTTGTGCTTCCAGGCATGCAGAACAAGGGCCTTTTCTTCCCCTTGGCTACTTTGTCAGGAGATAATTCAATCAACATTAGTTTTCTGGATGAAGTGAGACGTAGACCCATGAAACCAACCTATGGCTTGGTCTGGGAGGCCTTCCTGGTGCTGTGCCTGATGTTCTAGAGCAGTTGAGGCAGATCTGCTCCAGCACAGTGTGGTAGGAATAGAGCAGTCACAGTTGGTCTCGCCTCATCTTTGTGAACTGTCTGAGCTGTGGCTAACAGTCAGACTTGTGCTCTTTGGTTGGTGGTGTTTCCACTAGATTTTCTGTTTTCCCCTTGGGTCAGTGGTTTTGGAGCCAGCCTGAGGTTGAGGAACCATCTTTTAACATTCTTCTTCCGTTTACATGAGCTGTTTTTTCATTTCGAAACCAGTTATCCAGAAATGAGCTTTGCAAATTTAGGAGACTGAAATCCCTGGCGCGTGCTCTGTGCCCTCTAACATGGTATTATTATTTGCATCTCCTGCCCTGCGGCTGTTACTGATGTGACTTTTGTGACCTCTCTCTGCAGCATCCAGAAAATGGAAAGCCTGCACCTGTTGTGTCCCCTTCCTCCTGCCTGTGAAGAGGAGCTGAGCAACCCCAGGAGAGGTCCAGGTAAGACTGGATGTTGACATTCATGTCTGTGGGTTGAACAGTCAATTGGGTAGCAGAATTGATATAAAGATAATGAACGGGGTTGTTTAGGATTGTGTTTTGTCTGTAAAGAGAAGGAAAAGTATGATAAAGGAAATTCCGGAGGTCAGTGCCTCCCAGTATCTGGCCTGTATAATTTTTTGGAAGACTGATCAGTTTAACCCTTCAATTAGTGTAGGCTGCTGTAAATGTGAAGGAAATGTACCTGTAGCATCAGTGCTTTATAACTGGATGGAATGAAAATGGTGGAAGGCTTTAAACAGACACAGCCTGCCCCTCTCATTTTGTCCTCTTAAGCAGCAGTAAAGCTGTTTCTCGTGGATGCCTCTGAGCTTTGGCTTCTTGGGGTTTTGTGCTTTCTCATTGTGGGGAAGGCTGTAGATCAGTTTTATGAAGTAGATGCTGAAATGTCGAGTGATTGCGGATACTGAAATATGCTTTTGTTTTGTAGTTAAGGGCTTTCTGCTATTAGCAAGTGACCTTTAGATCAAGACACACATAATTTGGCTGCTAATCTTTAGTGCCAGATGGAATTCTTTTCAATTTTTGAGTAACAGAAGAAATGACTCATTACTCTGTAGTAAAAGAAACAGATTGCTTACATGTGCAGGAGATGCGGTTTGGAAATATGTGAGAGGTAGTGGAAAATGCAGTGTTTTCCTCTTCCTCCTTCTCCCACCCAAGGCTTCTGTTGTATTGAACTATGAACAGGTTGAACTGTTGAGTTGTCCAGGTTGGGTGAAAAATTGATGAAAGCTTATTTTAATTTGTTATGTAAAATTGTTGTTGGAAGAAAGCTTAAAATGGAGTTGAAGAGAGTGAACTGTATGTGAACTTTGTGCTGCTGAGCTAAGGCACCTAATGCAGCTGTGAATTTCTTTTGCAACAAGCTGTGCTGTCTCTAGGAAGAGACTTGTATGAATCATTTTTCTTTGGTACTTTGCGTTCATGTAGCTGTTAGGTTTTTTTCCCCCAGTATAACGCTTTTTGTTGATTAATTTTTATGACTTGTCTGCAGTTTCTCAGATTTCTTGATATCACTTTGATAATTAGAATTTCGAAGAGTCACTGTGCTGGGTGGAACTGGGAGTTCACATGAGAACTGTCTTCATCTCGCGTCACGGAATTTTTGGAGTTGATGCAGTATATTGTAACAAGGTGGTGGAGCTCAGGATGGTGTGAACCATGACTCATCAGACTGCAACTAAGGGAGCTGTGCTCAGAAAGCTGGGCACAATCCCATTGTATAAGGAATTGGATATAAAGCTCCTTGTGTTTTCTGGTAGGCAGAAGGCCCTGAAATCAAGGAAGACTTTTTTTTCTAAGAGGTTTCTTTCTCATATCAGTGTGTTGGAAGTCAAGTAATCTTAGGTGATCAGTACATAATACTGATGCACTAACAAATACTATGGCAATTTCATGCATTCAGTGTGTCATCATGGGTACTGTTGGTTGGAAGGGAACTCTGGTGATCTGGTGCAACCTTTTCTTCAACTAGGAGTCTTAGGGCTGTTGTGCTGCATGGATTCCATTGTAATCCCCAAGGTAGTTTTCAGTGGGAGTGTCCCTCAGATAGTTCCCAGTGCACTGGTGTAAGAGAATTCTCTGCCTCAGGAATACTCTTACATTGGTCTTCCATTTGGCTGGACTGTTGGAGTATTTTCTGTCTCGAGCTTGCCTTAAGGAACACAGGCAAGTTAGGCCATGCAGGATGGCCACTTTAAATTCCATAGCACGAGAAGCTGTTTGCTACCTGCCCTAGAACGAAGGTTAAAAGAGGCATTTTGAAGGCTCCCTTCAGCTTCCTAGTTTCCTACAGAACTGATCTCTGGAAGAATAAAGTATTCCTTTTAAGTATTTTATTTTACATTGCACATGGTTTCTCTCTGATTTTTGTTCTGAATAGGCTATTCAGATAGTTCTCAGATATTTAAACTTGCTATTTTACTTCAAAAGGAAATAAATCTCATCTGATATACTGGAGATATTTCCTGCAGGAGACCTAAAGTGCTGCTTAAATAGTGATGTTGAGTGAAGACAGTCCAAAGGGACTTCAGTCTGTCATTCCCAGGTTGGGAGTTTATCTGCCTTATCTGTGCTCTTTTCAGGTTGTGTCTTCCTTCTTCTTGAGTTAATCTTAGATATTTCTTTTTTATTTTAATTCCCTTGCTTACAGACTGTTCTTTTTGTGCTGCTGCTCTTCTTGTGTCAGGTTTAAATTTTCCTTTGATTTGACCTTCATTTCTGGATAATCATCAGGTGAGTGGGCATGTGCTCTATACTTCTGCCAGTCTAGTATGTGTCTATTAGAATATTGATTTGCAGAGAGTAAGTATAAAAAAATCAATATCCCATTAAGTGAAGTAGAGTGACAATGTTCTAAGACTGTAGAGTCTGGTAGTCAAGTCCAAAGGCTAGTGTCTAGACTCTAAAGTGGTGGGGTTTTGCCCGTGTGGTCTTGGCTAGGCAGGTAAGATAAAGTGAACACATCCTCTTATGGTTTTGTTCACACATGCTAATGTCTGCAAGACTTACTACGACCAACCAAATCTTAAAAAGTCTTGGTTATATAAAAGGGTGCCTTGATGTATTGTGACACTTGTGGTTTGTTGCTTTCTACTAGTAAACCAGAATATAAATGTTCTACAGTGTATTTAGGCAGGATGTGTAGATGTGAGCAGGCTGATCCTGCATACAAGTGTCTATTCCTCAGTGTTCAGAGAAGTGTGGAAATATGAGGTGTAAAAATTTCTGTTGTTTTTATTCAATATGAGATGCCTACCACCTACAGGGAATAAATGCAGCCCACCTGATTCCTCCCCTGTTCTCTGTACAGTAGTCTGCCATTTGAAGGTGGGGAGTCAAAACGTACGTATTTTTCCATTTCCTGCTTTTGAACCATTCTCAGACCATTCAGCAGTTATTTTAAGATATGCTACTTGTACTTCAGTGCTAGTCATAAACATCTGAATGACCACAGGTATGATTCCCTTCCATGCACATGAATTGCTGTTGCTGTCTTTCAAAAAATTAATAAATACATTAATACAGTCTCCTGATTGCTTAGCTGGAAAACCAGGTTTTGTGCATTTACAGCTCAATTTGTTCAGGCTTTATACCTGGTAAAATACATTAAAGTACCTTCTGGGTTGAGAATTTGAAATGCTGAGAGGCTGCAGTCCTTGCAGTGAGTCAGCCATGGCATCGCACAGTGTCAGTTTGGCTGGAATACTGCCTGCTTTCTGCAATGTCGAGCTCATTACCTCAGTCACACCTGTCCCTCACTGAGCTTGGGAGCAGGACTTCTGAGGGGCCTTCTGAGCCTGGGGCTCCTGCCTTGTCAAACTGCCTCCTGCTGTGTGCTAATGAGCTGGCTAAATCTTCCATGAGTGAATGGATGCTGGAATGAAAAGTCTGGTAATCATGTTTATAAATCCAAAGAAGGAGAAGCTGAAGATCAGTTTATTTAAGTATTCCTTAGCTGTGCAGAGAAGAGTGACCTTGGAAAATGCTGTGTTTGAATACCACAGTTTTCCAAAATATCTCCAAGTGCTTTGCAGAGATAGATGAACTTTGCTTCGTTTCTGGTACAGATAACTGACTCAGAAACAGATGAAATGAGTTAACAGTGGTTGAGCTATTGTTCTTGGTTATCACAGGGCTCTGCATTTCATCTCTCATTGTGTGCTGCTCTTGAAGCATCGATTAGGTAATGCAAACCATAAATCTCTTTGCCAATACACAAACACTCGAAGTCTTGACTTCTGTATGAGTAACACAGTTACTTAACAACATTTTGTCCTATCCTCAGATGTAACAAAACAAGTTTAGAACAATGGGAACAGTTCAGCTCTCGCATGCAAATCTCTGATACATAGCAATGTATGTCAGTAGAAATTAGTCTCAGAATGTATTTCAGTTAAAGAAATTCATGTCTATAAAGTATTTTGGCCTCACAGAAGTAGGGAGACACTTGCAGAAACTAGATGGACCACACAGCGACTGGCTAAAATTGTAATAATGCTTTGCAGGGAATCTGTCCTGACTGTATTCTAATTTTGATACTAAGAATGCTATATAACAGTGTTCCAGTTAAATAGTTTTCTGTGTAACAGTATTTCTTCAAAAGAAACTCATGACTAAGTGAGACCTAGAACTGCCTTGCAGACTGAAGGAATTTCTTCCTTTGAAGTGCGCGTCAGACTTCAGTGCTCCCAATCTGCCTTGTATGAAAAATCTTCATTTGACATCTGTGACCTCTGGCAAGCTGTACAGAGATAAGGAAGATGTATTTGCACATCATTTCGGTCTATGTATGAACTATGTATGTAGTGGATAGTTTCAAGGGATTAAAGCCAGTGTTTCAGACTGATGTATTAGTGTGCTTAGCAAACTTCTGCTGCCAAATTTGGTTCGTAGTTTTACTTAACACACTATAACTTCTTTTCAGCAGTTTGCCAGAGACAGCTGCACTTGCAGGAAGTGAGTTAGTGAAGCTGAGGAAGTATCCATGTAGATTTGCTGGGCTGCCTTTCACCAGCATGGTGGTTGTGCAGTTTCTTTGGCCCATTCCTGTATAGGGTGATTTACTTCATGGTTAGTGACATGGCAACTTTTGCATTTTTATTAGGCTGCACCAGTGCCAGATATATTTGACTGCAGTTTCTGTTTTCACACAGCAAGCGTGTATGTCATGATCCTTTACGTTTGTGACACCTCTGTATTGTAGAATACATAGATGAAGCCAGCCTGAAGTCAAGCTTCAGTTTCCTGTTACAGCTGACAGTGACAGGGGCATCTTGACAAGGGCATCTTGTCACTGTGGGCTACAGCTTGTCAGCAGCTCATTGGCGTGGTATATATATAGAGCCTTCACAAAGGTGGTCGCGGGAGATGTGCTTGTAGTTGTAAAGATGCATGTCTGGTGCCAGGGCAGGTCTTGCTGCTGCTCAGAAAGTTACTGGTCACTTTGCATAGCTGGGTTTTGAGGGGTATCTGAAGTTTATCTCAGGGATACTTGTTTACTTAGCCTTTACCTTGCATGTTCATTTATAGAAAGCAGTACTGACTTTCTGTGCTCTGAGGCATGGCTGGTCACTGCAGAGATTCATCCTGCACGCTGTCAGGAAAGATTCACAGTGCGGGGTTTCTTTTGTTACACGAAGATGTATTCTCCTGCTCTTTATCAAGGGTATTCTCCAGACCCCACATTTTTTCTCTTTGTGACACAACTTTTTTCTCATCCCTGCTTAAGATAATTAGAAAAGGACTGTTTAACTATTGCCTGAAATTCCCATGGAGAATTTCACTTGGAAGACTGAAGGAAGATAATGCCTCTTTTAGTCTCATGGTAAGACTGGAGACTTGTGAAGAATTGCTGTGTGCTGTAACTGCATCCTCCACCTTCCTCAGTATTTACCAGAGAAGGGGGAAGTCTAACCAAGGGTAGAGAAGTGGAGGTTAACATACATTAGAATGACCCTGTGCCACACTCAGATTTTCCAAAATCCCATTTTCCTGGGATATGAATGGGTTTTTTTTTTTTTTCTTAAATGTATTACTAAGTTTTCCACCTGACAGTTCTATACTATTGATGCTTTCAAAAAGATGGTGTGTTGCATGTTTTTTTATTAGCATAGTTGGGAATGATGTGTTGCAAGAAAATAAAGAAGTCTGTTATCTTGCTGCTCCATAACTATACTTGGGTTTAAATGAAATCCATAATTTTTCCTTGTTGGTGTGACAGCAGAAAACATAAAGGTGAAATTGGAATAAAGGTACAGATAATTGTATGTGCTGCAGCAGTTAAATCACTTAATGATTATACAATAATATTTCAGTATGGCATGCAGTCAAACAGTGCTTTTAAGAGGGGAGGAGCAGTATAAAGAATGAATTATGTGTGTTTAATGTAGTATTTCACTGTGATAGTAAATCAGTTCCCCTTGTGAGATTATACAAACAAATTTATGAGTATTTGTGTATATGAGGCAATTAATAAGCCATCTTATATAGGACTAAGACACCCAGTTTTGCACTGTAACCTTCACATACAATTTATCTCAAAGACATGATGCTAAAAACTTTCTAATTGTTCCTTCTAAAAGACAATCTAGGAAAAAAAAAGTTATGCCACTAAAAAAAAGGTTCCATAGTATTCCAGTTACTTAAAATGTAATTACCTTTTAAAGTCACTAATTTTGATGTACTCTCCTAATTTTTATAATGTTATCTGCAATGTTACTTCTGCATGTTTAGTGACATGAGAATTTTCATGTACCTCTCATTCTTTGCTTTATGTCAAGTGCAGTCCAAATAGGAGCCATGAGAAATGGTCTAATACAGTGAACGTTAATATATGAACATGTTCTTCCCTTTTCACCTTCCTGAAAGGAGTTTGAGGGAGGTGGAAGCCCAGTAGCCTTCAACTCCAGTACAGCATCCCTTAATCACCCTGATGCATGCTGAAAAATCCCCAAAGAGGAAAAGATTAAAAAAACCCCTCAAGTTCTCAGTTGCCACAGAGCACTGTTATTTTGCAGGATCCACAGTGAATACTACAAAGAGGAAATCTGGACTGCATTGAGATCATTTGTCATCAGTGAGGCAGGGTTATAGCCCTAAACATTTTCAGTTCACTAAAACTCAATGAAAAAATGCTCAGTTCACAGCACACAAACTGAAAAGAAAATTAGAGCAGTGCTCAGCTGATAGTCTTGAAGCAGTAGTAGTGTCTGGGGGAAGGTGTAAGGCATTCTGAAAAACAGGCTTCTGTTTGGGCACTTAATCACTCAAGTTTTGAAATCATTTAGGAATATTAAAAACCAATCAGCTTTTATTGGCCCAGAGCACTGCAGTAGTTATCTCACTTTTCATCAGTCCTGAATGTGAGTGCCCAAGTACTCAGGCTCATATGCACTTGTGGTGTTGTTGCTATGGTGATGGAGATTATGGTTTTCAGGTGTTTCAGTGAGGTGTAAATGGCCTTCCTGTAAAGACACACAGCTGTAAGGATGGCACTTTACTGGGTTAGGAAGTGTTGAAGAAATTCCTCAGGTTAGCTTAAGAGCACAAACAGCTCTGTGCATGGTTCCCAGGTGTGGCATACCATGGATTGAGTTCCCAATAGGTGTTCCCCAGCTCTATTAAGAATCTCACAACAGATTCTTCCAGATATAATGAATCAAATCTAAAGCCACAAATGTGAATATGCTAGTGTTAGACTGGGGAGATTCACTGTAGCAAGTTAAGGTTTTAGGAATTTATCACTGAAGGTCATTCATTCTCTTTGGCACAAACCTCCATTAACTATGTCCTTTGCATACAGCCCCCATTACAAACTGCTGCGTAGGTAAAAGTGAAGGAGTGGGCACTGCTCCTGTTTGGAAAAACAGTTGCTCCACTGTGGGAAGAGTCTTCTCTGATACTTCGGTTAACACGAATTGTGTTTGATGCCTTTTGGCTCTTTCATTTTAAAGAGTTTGGAGAAACAAAGAGAATGTTAAATATTTAGGCAATGTTATGAATGACAGGAGTTAGCATCATTCTCAGAAGTATTATTTAACTGGCAACATCTACAAACAAGCAGCTGATGGGCCTGGGGTATTGCGTTTAAACAACAGTACTTCCCAAATCTGACATGTTTTCTGGCTTGGCTTGGTTTTTTTGCATTTGCTCCCAACTTCTGTGAATGCTTCTTGTTTTATGGTTATTTCTCTCCTTTCTTGTGGCTGAGCATTACAGTCCTTCCTCACAGAAGCCAAATTATAAGGAAGAGGTAAAAGACCTGTACTTATCAAAGCTGTAGGTAAGCTGCTTGCTGTCTCAGAGGGCAAAACATGAACTAATTTGAACTCAGTGGATTTAAAAGCTGGGATAAGTTTTGACAACCACATTTTCATTTAATATTAGAAATGAAGAATATTAATTGGGTGCAACAGTATTCCTGGTGCAATGGTCCTGAGAAATAGGCAGTTTTGATAGAGACCAAGATGTTTCTAGAATCAGTTTAGGAATGGTTTAAAAAAACCCAACTCAAACAAACAAAACCAGAGAAACTTCCACATGTAGCATATTGCATTCCCTCTTTAGGGAGTCCCAACCTTAATGCAGACTATAGTATAGTAAGATCTTCAATTCCTCTACTTGTTACCACAATGCAAATACTGGTACGACTGTTGTAATACGGATTAGCCAATTAATTATTTGTATCAACATTCGTGCTGATTATTCTTCATTTCTTGCTGGTAGTTTTGTCATGTCTAATAAGTTAATAAGTACTGAAGGGAAGGCTGAAGTTCCTTCTTGGCCAGGCAACTGTGTGGTGGTGTTGTTGTGGACTAGTCACCTCTGACAGCAGTAGATGAAATATGGATAAGTATAAAGCAATCCTGCTTTCAGGGGGTTGTTGGTGACCTTTAAGTTAGGGCTGGGAGTCTCATCATGAACTGCAGCTGCAGGATACATGACTTACTTCCCTTTCCTTCTGAACTGAAAGGTTGTTTTCATTGAAATTACCACTTATTACAGAAAGGTCAAATTCATATAACTGCATCTCAAGTAAGTAGACAGTGACCTTGTTTATCTCAGCACAGTGTTTGCAGCTTCATAATTCTGTGTCTTTTTTTAAAGATCATGCTGTTGTCATTCTTTAACATGTTGCAAATAGACGCATTTGATGGGCTTGACTTTTAACTGCTGCAAATTGTTTCTGTTCACTCATATGGAATGATGGTAAATTACACTAGTGCAGAGTTTGGTGCTGTGTAAGAATTGCTGCTCAATTGCTCTTTGGCTGCTGTCTCCCTAGAAAACAATGCCTAAAGACTGTTTTATGACTATACTCTGTGAGTGCTATTGGGCCTACCAAGACTTTCTATGTCAGGTAATGCAGAGTAGCTAAAGTCTGCACTGTATATTTTAGTTTGACTTGCACAGTGGCAGAAATTATGAATAACATTTGAAAAGCCCCCTAAGTGCCACTGAGGTTCAACAGGACAAATTCTCAACCTGTTCAGGGACTTGCTCTTAGACTAGATTTTACTGCTTTAAGTTAGATATGTAAGGAACCCCTCTTTCTGAGGTCGGATCAGGGTATTTAGAAACCAAATCAGTGCTGCACAGGAGGTTCCCATTCTACAGGGATGTTGTTCTCTTTGGGAAGGAGCTTGCTCCTGCAAAACTGGAGCAAAAGTCACTCTTCTTCCCAGTGTAAGTGGGTGGCTGTGTATGCATGTTCTCCCTCTGTAAGAGCTCTGTTAAAACACTTGCTGATATCAAGGGAGCCTTACATTTCAATCCTTGTTTTGTGTATACCAAAGATTTTCAGCCATTAGAACACTGAGGACTGTGTACATATAGAGGAGGAAGGGATCTGCATCAGAGGGCAAGGCATCTTGAGTACCAAACTAGCCTAACATAGATGTGGAAACTGGAGTTAGGAGCATGTAGATAGTAGTATGGATGGTGTTTCTGCCAGTGGGTGGTGACTTATCTTTATGCTTAATACTGATTTGTTTCTTTAGCTATCAAAACTTAAATCCTGATCATGTTTTCTGGCACAGCTGCTTACAATATTTTTGTGATCTCTTAGACCGCATATTACAGGGAGTGTAAACATTGCACATCAGAAACTGTTAGTAACTACTTTCACCTTCCTCTCCATTTCCACTATATACAGGTGGCATTAGGCTGTATTCCTGCCTCTGCATTTGCAGTATATTTTAAATTGTTATTTATGATTTTATATAGTTGAAAGGATCAAGAACTTCAAGCCCTGTATTTGCCCACAACTCTGCTGGCATTTAGATACCGTTTTAACCAAGTGGATAAAATCTTCAACTCAGGACAGTGGTTAAGTACTAGTCATATAAACTGCCTACAGAAATTAGTTACTCTCTTCTGTGGATTAAAAAAAAAAAAAAAAAAAGGTATTTTGGCCCATATTTAAACTCCTGACAGTTGGGTTTTAGGTGTGTCTAATGTTAAGTACAAATCTTGAGAGTCAGGGAAGTAGACTGGGTGTAGACTAGACTCTTCTCCTAGAGCTTCAGTCTGGTTTTATGTAGCTAGTAAGAGAAACGTCTTTAATTTTTTTTTGTTTTTATTTTTTTAATCTTTTAATGTCTTAAATGCGAGTTAATTCCTGTGCTTGCATAAATTTGAAATTGTGATATCAGTATCTGCCAAGAGATGGCAGTGCAGTGCTGCTCAATGTGCTGGGTGAGATTGTAGGAAACTAGTGGCTATGGCAATACAGAGCCCTAGTTCCTGAGGTTTTTGGTGGCCTCTCCTTGAACAGGCTATGTTTATCAGTTTACTTGCTATATGCTGTGGGTTGAGAAAAGAAGCAGAAATCCAGACTGTTGCTGGCTTTGCAGTGCTCTGTTCATCTTAGGAAAATTACGCTTCCATCCTGCATGCAGAGTAGATTTCTAAACTGTGCCTTGGTTTCTCAATCTCTAAGAGAAATACAAATGTAGCTCTCAAGCTGGCATCATTTCCAGCTCGTGTACAGCTGATGTAGAACTATAGACAGTAGTGGTGCAACACTCATTGCTGTTAGCATGGAATATTAAAAAAAATACTAAATCCAAAAGTATGAAATCACCTTGTATTTCTGCTGAGTGCTGTATATATTCAAGTGAGGTGAGGCTTGTAGAAAGAGGTAATCTCATTTGTCAGAGTTACAAGAGCAGACAGGCGTTCTTGTTTGAAAGCACTTCTTCAGATCTCTGCTGTACATTCAGACATTCAGAGCACACAGAAACACAGAGCTGTTAATGCTGAAAAGCTTTGTCTTCCAAATACCAAAGCATGTATTGGAAAACGTGGGTGGGAGACCAGAGGGATAGCTGCCAGTGTTCCATTGCACTGTTCATACCAAATCAACTTGAGGCAGTGTCTGAAAGAGGTTTCTTTCTTCTGTTTTGGTGGGTTGTCCCTGCATTTGACAGATGCATGTGAAGTCTGTTATAGTTTGTCAGTGCTTGTACCTTTCTATACCTCTTAAGTGCAATTTAGTTCCTGATATCAGTCGGAGGCAGTCTGTAGATTATAATTGTTTGGATGCTGGTGTTGATAGAGTCCTGATTTAGAAGAGAAGCCTCTGAGGAGTGAGTAGTGATCATCTTCAGAATAAACACCGTCACCTGACCTGAGCTAACCCACCATCAGATGTACTGTGATTCTGCACATTTCTTTAACAACACTCCAGTTGGCAGCAGCATTCCTCCGCTTTTCTGTTTAAGCACACCATTCTAACCTGCAGTGTTCTCATGAAGTTTGCTCCTTTGCTAACGTGTCTGTAACAGTTTAAGTGAATACGTAACCCTCCTTCTGTCCTACTTGGGTTGTGACTGATGAATTCTGTTGCCAGGTCAGGAAGTTTCAGGTGTCATCTTGCTTAGCCCAGAGCCTCAGCCAGGGTAGCAGTAGAATTTATACTGGGGCATGCCACACAGCTCCAGGAGCCTCTCATCCACCAGGATACACCCAGGCACCTGTGTGTGTCTTTGCTAAGGTCTTCTCCTTGAATTCTGTGCCTTTCTCCCCAGTTACTCTCAGTAGCAACTCTGTTGTATGTAGTTTGTATCTCGCGACCTGTCTTTTTACTCAAAAGGAAGTGGATTGACTGGCAAGTATATATAAAGTATATACAAGTATATGTATAAAACAGAGATAAGGGAAGTCTCTGCAGGTATGCTGAGAAGACAAAGCTTCAAGAACAGACAGAAAAACCCACCAGAAAACCCCCTTTCTTGTGAATGACTGTGGCTGATTCCACAGTTCAGCTTCTCCGTGCTTTCTCTGTCAAGCAGAAGGTCTGGATCTGGCTGTTACCAGTTGCAAGGTGCAAATCTGTTCATTTACTTGTCTGAAGACTCATGGTCCTTGAGGGCACAGAGGGGACTGATGTCAACCAGAGTGGTCTACAGATGCTCCAGCATGCAGTGGGGTCAGAGCAGCGATGGAGTTCAAAACCTGCATTTTGTCTTAGGTGATTAAAGTCTTTCTCATGAGCTTTCTGCTGTTCCAGATGAATGACCTGAAAGTCGCCAGTAGTGCTCACCGAACAGAAATATCTGCTAGTGAGTTTAATTTCCTTCCTTTCCAGATTATCAGCCAGAGATATTGGGTGTCAGAACCTGCGACACAGGCTTACCTGTGTGAGGAGCTGGTCCTCCCCTGTTCCACTTGGGTCTGTAATTTGTAATTGGAGTGGCTGTTTTCCAAGCTTTGAAGACTGATGATAATGAACCCAAGTCTGTAACAGAATGTCTTGGGGTATGTGGTGAGGTGTCAGGTTGGTATTATTCCTTCCTTTCCTTGGAGAAAGACTGTATTTGGAGTAGGTTTACATAGAGAATTTGCGATGCTTGGCTGCATGTTGAAGATATTAAATGTTGCATTCCTGTTTTCATCAGCCTGCTTCTACAGCTAGGCTTCTACTTTAGATTAACTTTTTAATGTTTCTAAAATACCTAGTTTTGTAGCTTAGAATATGGAAGGTAAACAACACCACTTTGGTGAGTTTCTTTGTAATTAAAGCATTTTTAAGCCATTGTTAAGCTTATATTTTGGAGTGCAGGAATGGAAGAAAACCTGAGTACCATTTGAGGTAGGCATTGCTGAACACTGCTGCTGTCTGTGGGTAGAAACAACCGACTTCTGAATGAATGAATTATTCCCCCTTGTATGTTCTCTGGGCTTTTTTTTTCAGTCCAAAATTGTTCTAATTGTCAATTGGCGATGCTCCCTCCATTCACATAGGAAGTTACTTCTCTAATGAATAGCACTTTGTCAGGACAGTTTCCTACTATTCATTCTGCATTTTCTGCTTCTTAACACAAGACACTTCTGTACCTGATGTCTCCTTTACTATAATAAATATTTTATAATCTTAATCCAATTTCATATTTTTTTTATAATTAGTAGTTCTGAGTGGATGGGAAGTTTCTTAACTAGTGCACGTCTAGTCTATTTTCTTAATTTTCCCTAAAAGCTTTAATAAATATTCTAGTAATTCTAAAAACATTCTTTAGTTGAAGAAGATGGAGTAACCTTTGCAGTGGGTGAGTAAAATTTTTAACCATCTGAAATGTAAGGCTAGACTCCGCTGTCCTTCATGGTGCTGGTGTTGATGTTACTGTTACAGAGCCATGATCTGTTACAGAGTCATGATCTCTGTGGTTATGTGTCTCAGTTCAGCTATATTGCAGATGGCTGGCAGGGAGACCAACAGTTGGTTCTTGGCCAACGAGATATAAAATTGAGAAGCTAAACTCTGAACAGAAGTCTAGAGAGGACTTGATCTTGATTTGTATCAGCAGAGGCCAGTGGAGCAGTGGAGCTTTTTTCCTAAAACCACATCACGAGGACTTTCCGAAAGACATGGGTGGGGGACTGGAGAAGTGAGATCCAGAGGACAAATGATTCATCCAAGATTGCCTAGTGGGATGTGGCGTGGGAATGGGGCCTTCTGAGTTCATCCCAGTAGTCTTCTGGCCAGACTGCCACAGCTAAGGCAGAACAGTCCAGCTGCTCTGCCGTGGTTCTCCTTACCCCTGGACTCCACAAGACTGTGTTGTAACCAAACCCCAGTGAAGGCAGTTGAGTCCTTCCCTTGATATCCGCAAGCTTTTGGTTAGGCTACTTTTGCAGAGAAAGGATACATAATCTTCAGCATTAAGCACTGTTGTAGTTCTTGTGGTGTTCAGGGGTTTTTAGATCAAATACTGACTAAATTCTTGCTTTTTGGAAATGATGGACTGCGTCTTGTGCTAAAAACCATGCTGAGGCTGTTGTGTGTTATCACATGGAAACTTGTGTACAAAGGCCAATCTGTGTTCCCCCTCAGTTAAAATAAACTGTTGCTTAGCATTCGGAATCCTCCCTACTCAGGATTATCTACACATATGCCAGTCTTGCAGCATTGAAAGATGTGTGTGGAGGGTAAAACAGAGTGAGAAAGCCTTTTGTCAGTGTTGGCTGTGCAGCATTAGCTGAGGTGGTTTGGGTTATTTAGTAGTTGAGTAGATTTTGTACAGTTCCCTGAACAGCATTATTTTGCTCCTGATTTTTTAACTGATAATTACTATGTTGATATGACCAGCCTGTATGTGGTCATGGAATGCTTATGAATAAAATATATTATTATTACCAAGATAACAAATTTGTTTTGATAGCAGAGTATTGAAAAACTTAAGGGAAAAAAAGTAACTCCTATTGAGAAGAAAACTGAATGGAATAACCAAGGCTTTTGCCATCTGTCAGCATTGTTTATAATTTATTTTTTATTTCACTTTTTTACCCCAAACCTCTCTGGTCATTCTCAAAAGCACTTTGAATTTCATCCCCTTCCATATGTTCATGGAGTGCACTGTTCAGTACCGTATTTAAATTTTATATTACAAACTGATTGTTCACATTGCTGGAATTAACTTTGTGTCTTTGCTGCGCTTCCTTGTTCAAAGAATTTCCAACATGAGTGTATTCATCCATGTCTTTATTTTCCATACATGTTCAGAACATTTTTGGGGGTTCTTGAGATCTGTCCTTCTTACTTCAGAACTTCTTACTGCTGTCTACAGTAAAGGGGTAAAAAAAAAATCACTTGACCTAGTTACAGAAATAAAGACTGTGAAATGTACACTGGTGGAGAGTCTCCTTGTGAAACCGTGTGTTTTGATTCCTCATTGGCTTTGTCTTTCCATCTGTTCATCTCATCTGCAGCTCTTCCACTGTCTCTCACCAAAGTCTGCTCAGAAGCTGGTAATTATTGGTACATTTATTGTGTGCCAGTCTGTTCTGGGACTGGCTGCTGACTTCTTTCTACTGTCCTGATCAGTTCCTCTGTCCTTTTGTTCCTCTGACTCAGACCTGCTTCTCCCTGTGCCTCTCTCTTTCCCTGACATTGACACTTTCATTGCAGTGAAAAAACTGACAAGATTTTTATAGGAAACAACAAAACCAGAATCTGGGGGTGGTTGTTTCTGTTTTGTTTTGGTTTTGTTTTGCATAGGATTTACTTCTTCCTGTGGCCTCTGTCCAAGTTTGCTCTTGGATTCTGCCTTCACTGTGTCATCTCTAACCTTTGTGTTTCCTGTCATTCTGTTGCATAATCTTAGTGTGATTTAGGTTGTTTTCTGCTATGTTTGAAACACCTTTTCTTTCATTACTGTGAATAATTAGGTGAGCAGTCTTTTGTGCTGTGTATTTGAAATATTCCCCGTGTACCAGGTTTCTTCCCCCTACTTTATTGTGAGAGTCAACTGGATTGAGTATCATGCTGGTATCAACACTGGTTTCTGCAGGGTTATGCTGGAATACCTGCTGTAGCAGAGATCAGAATCTTCCTACTGTGCTCTTTTATTAAATGCATTACAAACTTTAAAAGTGGAAGACTGTATTGATCAGAGGCAGCTGCCCTTCAGTTCTGTTCTCACAGTGCTTTGTAATTTTGGGTTTTGAATGAAGATGCTGGTGTTCCAGACTTGGCCTCTTCTGAGAGGATACTTTCAAAGTGACTCCAGGATATAAACAATACACAGGCCTGTGATCGTGAAATGCAGTTGAGCTGCTTTCTGGTTGCTTGAATTTTAATTCCAGTCACCTTAGAAGGACGTACGTTGTGTTAGAAGAGTTTGACCAAGTGGTTCGTTTCCAAGATTCGAATTGTTTTATTTTTTTGTCTCTAAAAGAACAAAGCTGAGAAGAGCTTCAAGCTTGGTACTAGAAGACTGTTTCCCTCCCTCTTCTCACATGCCCACTTTCCATTGTTTTCCCAGTGGCTTTGGAAGCTTAATTAAATTCTAAATATATTTTTATATCACACTTGGCACATGGTACTATTGACAGTATAAACAAAGCAGACAAATGGTTTAATGCAAAAAAAGAGATAACAAAAAGGAGAAACAAATCCTTTCTTGTTTACAGTGGCTGCAGGGAGGGCTTACTTCTCAGGTTTCTAATGTCATATATAGCAAAACCCAGCAGGTCCAGATTATTTCAGTTCTAATATACCTGACCGTAAGTCCCAAACTAAACCGAGCTCCCTTGCATTCCCTCCTGTCACCTGGTGTCCTGAGAGGTCTGGCCAGCTCCTTTGCTTAGCTCTGGAGTGTGCCACTGGCTCTAGTGTGGGGTGTACAGTCTGTAGGGATCTCCTGTGGAAAACAGCCAAGCAGTAGAGCAGGGCCACATCTTATTGCTTCAAGTTTCCCGAACTCAAACCGTCTTGGCTTTCCAGAGCTGCTTCCCAGGGTGCTTGCTGGCAAGGGAGATTCCACACAAGAAGTATCTTTTCTGGGAAAAATGTAAAATGCAGCTCTTCCTAAGGGAGTAGCTGGTAAAATGTAATGGACAGGTTTTTTTAGGAGGCCAGAGTATATGAGCAGTGGCACTTTTTGGCCACTTAATCTTCAGATACCTAATGTCTTCCAGCTAAATTTTCAGGAGAGAGAGGTGATTGCGTTTGCCTTTATTCCTGAGATCATAGTTTGAGATACCTCAGGGGAAATAGTAGAACCTGTCCCTTTGCAGTCAGGCTGTTGTACCAGCTGTTGCTGTGTTTACAGTGTCTGCATATATTTTGTATACATGGGTGAAAAGAGACACATTGCATAAAATATATATGGTTCCTATTTTTGTATGAAGTCCTCAGACTCTTTAGAAGTGACAAAATAGTTGTTGGACCAGTTTAAATGATTTGTGATTTGCCTCTATAAAAAGTGAGAAATAGATCTTGAGTGATACAAATATTTCTGCCTTCACTGAGAGCAAGAGAATCAGGACAGTTGACACCAGCTGAGAATCTACCACTAAGGGACATCAGGTTGGTAGCTGTTGGTTTACAGAAATGAAAATAGTTTCATATAAACATAGGTAAGTTTCTGTATGAATGACCTACTGTGACTTGTTGGTTTTGTTTCACTTAATTTCGAGTGAAATAATAAAATAGCATTAAATGTATTATTGGTAACAACAGAAAGTGTTATGGCATTTAGTGGGCTGAATGAATGAAATGTTGGAATTGTGTTGGAGTCTCTCTGTTCTAAAGGTATCTTTGTCATTATGAACTTTCCCATGGCCATTTCCACTTTCTTTTCTGAAAAGTAACTGAATTCGGGAATGTGACACAGTCTGTGAGGTCGCAAATAACGTGTCATTTCACACTTCTGGTACACATGGGTTGAATTCTGTCACATTGAGGAGATTTGATAAGCTGGGCCATCCTTTAGCCCTACCTTCACCTGTTGTGAAAGCCCTTACTTACTCATTTGAGATTTTGTGGGCTAGTGCTCAGTAGTATAATGTGCAAAGTACTTTTAAGCATTTAAACAAAATGGGAATTGAATTGCTGAGACGCTAGGCTTTAAAAAAGGAATTTCTCTGTGTGCAAAGTATCTACTCCTCCATGAGGGCACCCTAAATTTCTGCTTACTCTGCATGTTTGGTAGAGTAAAATGATTTTAAGCATATTATTTTTGAAATATGTCGACTTCCATTGGTATTGTAGAACATAATGACATTTCCTATGACACAATCTGCAGACTGAAATTCCCTGAGTAAACATTTCCCTAATGGTGCAGAAGCACTTGTAGTTCAGCATTTTTTTTCATCCTTACAATAAGGGTTATTTTTGTATGTGGGATCATTTCTTTGTGGTGTTAGTGATGATTAGGTGGGATGTACATGTACCAGTACTGAATACTGTAGACTTTCTGCACTAAGAAAGCTGATTTTTCTACTATTGTAGCTAATTTGAGCTTACTTAAGCGACATCAGGGTGTTTGATGTAAGCTTCAGTCCAATCAACTTGTCAGTTCCTCTGCTGAAAGAGAACAAAATACATCTTACCAAGAAAGTTAAACCCTATTTTAGATGGTGTAGTTCTTGTGATCTCTAACAGGCCCTCACATCTCTGGTGTGAAGGTAGTTTTAGTGCAGTGCTGTTACAATTCCCAAATTACAGGAGGCCATGCAACCACAGGAGAGGCTGGGAACGTGGTATCAGTGCTTAGCTTCTCCTCCAGCGAGGGGGTTTTGCATGGGCTGTGCTGTTTGCTGCAGTATTCTGAAGCAAACGTCCATGTCTGTTAAACTGGGACTGGTGAAGGTGATTTGAACAGAGTAACATGATGGGTTTGCAGGTGAGTGATAGAATATTTTGCTCTCCTTTTTCTTTGGGAGGGAAGATAACTTTTGTCTTTGTTGTTCCTTCAGCCCATGTCTAGTGTTGCTTCAAAGCCTGTAACACAGTCCTTCCTTGATGTTTTGCCTTCTTTGTGCCTTAAAGAGTAGAGGGAAAATCAGAAGCTAAAAGCTTGTGGAGCAGAACATTGTCTAAATTACCATTCCAGCAGAGATGAGGGGGGTGTGTGTGTGTCTGTAAAAAGACCCTAAGGTGACCTACTGTTATTTGCTTCTTGCTCGTACAACTTCTTGAAGCTGTTTATTGTACTGAGTGGTGTTTGTGTAGCAGTAACACAAGCATCCTATGCTTTTCATGGAAAAACAGCATAAGAACAAGAGAGTGAGTATGTAACAGCAAAGGCAAGCTTTTCAAAACATGACCTGGGCTGCTTTTAAGAAAGCTCTGATGGACTTCAAATCTAAAGATGTTTCCTGTTGTTCAGGTATATTCTAGGGTAGAGGTGCTTGCGTAGGTGTGTTACTGACACGACTGAAAACTGTTGAAAGCAGACTTTGAGAGATGCTTTAAAGAGAAACCTAGACTTGAGGGGGGAAAATCTAACCGTAGCATTGACTTTGTTTGTGATAAGGTCTCTGAGATTTTCCTCAAATAATTAGCAGGATATAAATATATCAGTTCAAAGAAATGTGCAAATCTCTTCTGACAAACATTATTGTCTGAAAGCATTCTTTTTATCTGCAGGCATTGTTTCTTCTTTTCTACATGGTTATGTAGTCTCCCAGAAGGGTGAAAAAAACCTATCTGTTACTAGGTATTGTGTTTTACCTCTGGCTAGAGCTATGCAATGGGTGAAATAGTTTTTCTGCCTAATCTATCCTGGGAAATGGTCAATAACTAAACCTGAGTAAAAGTTAATTACCAACCAGTTGGTAATGCTGTTAAAAACATGCCTGCGGTAAGAAAAGGCGCAAGAGATACGAAGGAGGTAAGAAGAGAACACTTTTCAGTCGGGTTGTGTGTGAAAGGGAAGGCTAGAGAAGGCAAAAAATTGTAATTCAGTGGTTAAATCTGATATGCTGAAGCCTTACTTAGTTAAAAAGAAGTTAATGAATTTGTTATAGACTCACAGAATGGATTGGCATGGAAGGGACCTTAAAGCTCATCCAGTTCCAACCCCTGCCGCGGGCAGGGACCCCTTCCACTAGAGCAGGTTGCTCCAAGCCCCATCCAACCTGGCCTTGAACACTGCCAGGGACTGTGCAGCCACAGCTTCTCTGAGCACCCTGTGCCAGGGCCTCAGCACCCTCTCAGGGAAGAAGTTCTTTGTAATTCCCAATCTAAATCTCCCCTCTTTTAGTTTAAAGCTTCTTGTATTATCCTTACATGCCCTTGTACAAAGTCCCTCTACAGCTTTCTTGTTGGCCGTTTTAGTTACTGGAAGCTGCCCTAAGGTCTCCCTAGAGCCTGCTCTTCTCCAGGCTGTTGTTTACAAAAATTGAGAGGCATATTTGGGTATATTTAATTATGAGATTTCTTTACGTACATGCCCTATGAAAGAGAGCCACATGAAATGAGGTCTCGGGAGGTCTCTGACAGCCTTTCTGACCTCCCTTATGGCCAGCTAAAGTATTAACAAGTTGATTTGTTTGTGCTGTAACAGCTTTCTGTATCCCACAGCACAGTCTGTTGCCGCCTGAGACTGAATATCCTGAGAGGTAAAAGCAAAGCCCCCAGAACAGCAGTTCCTCTTCTTCTGTACAATTTGAGTCATGAATAGTATCACCTGGGTGTGACAACAGAGATCTTTTCACTGCTCTTCTGTCAGCTTTCCCTACAGTCAGGGATTTCTGTGACAAAATCGAGGTGAGACTGAAGTTCCTGGTGTGATGAGCACATATAGTGCCAGTGAGTTCAGGAGCCTGCTGCTGCCTGCCCTATGTACCCCATGGCTGCTGTCCCCACCTGTTGTGTGTGCTGCTGTTATGGCAGCAGTCAGTCGTGCTCAGGGTACATGCAGTGTGAGCAGCGCTTCTGGAGCATCGGAAGGGGCTGCTTCTGAAAGCTGGCCTGGGTGTGCTTGGGAGAAGTCCTGCAGGGTCAGAGCGGATTTGACAGCACAAGCCAAAAGTTGAGTTCCTGTGCCACCAGAAATCAGGGCATTCACATTCTACAAGGCCAGTAGGGACTCACAGAAGGAATCTTGACTCAAGTGCTGTCAACACAGGCTGTGAATATATTGCTATTGCAAGAAATACTGTCATAACCAGACGTTCTGTCTGTACAGTTTTATCACTGCAGTTCTTGTGTGTGCAGTACTTACCAGTCTGCTGATACCTGATAATGGGCAGACTGGAAACACGTTTGTTCTTGGTTTTTATATTTATCTGGTTTATTGCAGAAGGCAAAGATCAGGTAATATTGGTTTCTACATACTCCAAGCAATGTCTTTATTTTAAGAACAGCACTTCATCTTTCTGAAGGAGGGAGTATGGGCTATCAGTGAACATTCCCTCTTTTGTCATTTACACTCTTAACAAAAGAGTTGACTTATTAGCTGTATGTGATGAGTTACCTTTTTCAAGCAGTGATGATGATCCACACTTAGATGCCATATAGAACGCAGCATAGTTGAGACTGTTTCTTGAGCAAATGCTGGGAGTATCTGAGATAATCCTGATTTCTACGTAAGTCTTTTTTTCCCAGTTTCTTTTGCCAGGAATCACTATAGCACACAAAGGTAGCAAGTGTCACCTTGTCTTCAAGGGGTACCACCAATGGGGGCATTCAGGACCTGGCTTTAGTCTGGGCAGCTCAGGTCCTGTGGCAGTGCGGCCATGGTAACCACGAGCTCAGGGCAGGCTGACTGCCTGCATCACAGCCAGTGTAGGCTCTGAAACCAGGAACAGCCAAGCCACCTGCTTTAAAATCAGCATAGCATAGACGTGGTCTAAATAACTGTGCTGGAAGATCACATGCTGAGATGCCAGCTGCAGTCTTGTGGAAAGATTTGTGTGTTTCATGAAGTTCACATAATTTCACTTCCTTTGTGTAGCATTTTGGTGGCTATTAGCATTTTAATTTTTACCATGTTTAGCAGCAGAAACAGCAGAACAGTGGGGATATGGCCGAAAACTGGTCTTTTGGATACTTTGCTTGGTTTTAGTTCCTTCCTAATGTGCTTTTTAGTATGGGTTTGATATAACTGCTTGAGAAAGATGCCTGGATATTGTTCAGCCTAGGTAAAAATAGCCTCATTCTGTCAGATAGTCTGTATTTTAATAAGCCTTGTGCTAAGACTATGTGTGTTTCACAGCATAGCAGAGGTGACCTGAGAGACTTGTGGGTAATAATTCATATTCTGTATTAATGAGTTTTCTCTATCCCTCCTTGCTGCTTTCCATCTGCCTTCATTTCATGAAGCAAAAATTAAGGATATTCGAGAGCAGAGCTCAAATTCTGCTTGTTGGCACAAAGGACAGACGTTTCCTTCTGTTGTGACGCAGGACTTGCTGTCAGGGTGCAGGTGTGCATGCTACTGTCGTCCTTTGCAGGGAATGCCAAGGCCCTGCTGAATGTGAGCAAGTACCGAATTGAATCTTACGTGTGGAGGAAGGTCTTCATTCAGTCAGTGACTCAGTAGCTGATGGCAATCTCGGCTTGGTGTACACCAGCAGCCTTCCTGAAAAGATAGATGTCTCATTGCTGCTGGTCCTGTTATGAGGAGCTGGAATATCAAAGGCACAGTGAAAAATCTGCAAACACTTGACTGCAGGATGGTGCTGCTGCTGTAGTTGTATGAGGTGAAAAACTGGAGAGGGTGGTGTGGGAACAGGTTGTTGCTGTGGGCAGCTTTTCTGAAGCGAAGCTCTCATGTAAAGGCTGAGCACTGCTAGAGCCTAAAGGATGATGAGGAGGAAGAAACCTTGGGAAAACTGGAGTTGTGGTTTCTTCAGGTAGGAATTTGTAGGAGACCTGAAAAGCGAGTTCACGCTAGGAAAGACTGTGGAAAGCCAGCAGATGCCAGGTCTGCAGAGCAATAATGTCATGGTACTTCAGTGAATAAAGGAAGAACTCATTTCCAGGTCTGCATGAAAACTGCTGTAGTTTTTCACTTGTGCTAATATTTGGTTCACTTAAAATATTTTATAAGAATCACATTTGTATCAGTTGGTTTTTAATTAGGATTCTTTCTATATGTGACATAAAGCTTGAGTATGAAGGAGTTTTCAATGAATGATACTTCCCTAAAATGGCTGATATGAAGTAAGATTAAAATATAGCTGAGACATGGCATTAGGAAATGTATCTAATGTTTCTAAGCTGTCTGTAAAGCATTCTCATTCTTCCCTCCCATCTAATACAAATTAGTGAGAAGAAATCATTTTAGTTATAAGAGACTAATTGAACTTTCTGGTGCTAACAGAAATGTGCAACACAGACAAGTAAATTAGGACATTATGGTACCAAGAAGTACATTTGCCAAAGAGAGCTTCACATCTTTTTCCTGACTGCAGAGAGAGCAGGATAACTGATAGCTAATGTGGTGCCCTGTAATGGGGTACTGTCAGCTTGAGTATGTCACTTGTTTAGACTTCCTTTCATTCTGTGTTGCAAGCAGTGCCTCAAATCCTGATAATGAACTAAGTGAAAGGCAAAGTTTGATGAGGACTATATATAAGCTATTTTAAAGTAACGCTGTCAGCAGAAATAAGAATAACCAAGCAAGCCCAAGCAGCTTTTGAGAGTACAGGTACAGCTTTAGTTTCTTTTAGGTTTGGGTGCTTCAAGGTTTATATGATTTTTTTTTTTCCTTTAAATCAGTTAGTCTTTATTAAAAGATAGCATTGATGTTCAGAGACCGTAAGAGAGGTGAGATTTGTAGAAAAAGGTTATATCATCAGCAGTGCAGAATGTGGAATTTGTTGAATCATTTTTCCTCTGCTTGCCTTTGTTGCCTCAAGCTGCACTGCGTGATTAGAGCTATGGTGGTTTTGTTGCAGCAGTACTTGGGTGACCGTTCATGCAGAGGTGGTCCTCTGGGGTTGAAGGGCTTTTCTACTGTGATCCATTGCTGCTGTGTCAGTGTTTTGAGTTAAAAGGTCTCTTTTAAGGAAAAAAAATATTTTTTTTCCCCTTGTAATTGAAGGTTGTTGCAAGTTTAATCTTCAAAGTCTGAGTAGAGCTTTGATAGCTGTTGAAGTGGCTTGGAGGAGGGTGAACCTGTGTGCCAGGGCCCAGCTGGCCTCTCAGCAGATCCAGCGGAGGATGTTCTGATGCATTTGATTGTAGCTGGCTGTTTACCTCAATGTTTTTATGACAAACACAGAAGTAGATACTGTAAGTGTTTCAAACAACAGATTGTTGAATTCTTTGTGGGTAACAGTGTCTGCTTGAGTAGGAGTGAGCAAATTCATTATTGAGAGAATAGTTTTTTATGCTGTGATGGTCCTATTGTTATGCTTCAGAAGGTAAAATGCATAATCTCAAGAGTCCTTGTAATGTTCTTTCAAGGTTACAGGGTCCCTTTCTATGTTTGTTAAACTGCTTTGGTCAGGCTTGTCCACAGCTAAACTCCAGTCTGAGCTTTGGACCATGTTTCGTCCTCTCCTCCCAGGGGAGGCAGAGCATAATACAGTACTGAATGGTCTTTTTCAGTCTTTGTTTCCTAGTCCTCAGTTTTTCTGTGTCTTATATGGAAACTGATGTTGTAAAATATACAATAAAAATTAATTTTAATTATGACAATGCATTCCTATCACTCCAAATACCAAGGGAGGAATTATTAAGCTTGCTTTTCTTCATTGTAAATGATTCTAAAAAGGTGATAAGATATCTTAGGAGCATGAGATAACTGTTGTTTTTATTAGTTACTGGCAGATGGTGACTGTGTAATAAATGTGGAGGTAGTGGCAATTCACAACCACAGTAGTTCAAGAGAGAATTTTTGATCCCTGGAGAGTGCAAATCGGCCTGCTCGGCATCTTGAGAGGAGTTTCTGGTAACCTTAGGAAGTTCTTTTAGCCAGGAAACCATTTGGTGATGAAAATTATGACTATGTTAATTATGACTCTTGGGTATACAAAAATTATGACTTATACATTAGATACTGTAAAGTTGGGTGGTTTTGTGATCTATGGTGTTGAATGCACTGAAGACCAGTGAGGGAAGAGAACTATTATAATGCTTTGCATTAGTGAAATGTATTACTTTGCAGACAAGCACATAAATCTGATGGGTTTATCTGCAGCTCTGTTTCCTGAAGATCAGTGCCAATTCATGTGTATTTGTGCTTCTGTATGACTGTTTTTCTTTTGCCTTCGAAGTCAAGATCTTTTAGTGGATAAAGTCTTGCTTTTTCTAGTGAATTTCACAAGCTTGAGTTGCTTTCTCATGCATGTGTAGCCTTAATATTGGGGAAGGTACAATCATTTGGAAGAGCAGCCTTGTCTGCAGCCTCTCCTTGCTTCAGCTACACTGCTAACTTGTTATTTTCTCCTGATCACTGCATTGTTTTTAAAACCTTTTTGTGTCCCTGTTCTACAGAAAAGGCAATCCCTGACAAATTCTGTGTGCTAATGAAAGAACTGGTCTAAATGGATCCCAGGCTAGTTTCTGGCTAAGAAATCCCTCTCTCAAGAACAGAATTGGTCTTGAACATTCTTTTATGGCTTGTATTTATGAACAAAGAAATTGTTCAGGCTACATTAAACCAGTATTTAAATATCTATAAAATCTTCTGTGACTTTTCTGTAGGTAGATGCTCACTAGCTATTTTCCGAAGCCTATTTTCTTTCTGTTAGTAGAAGACTCAAGCTTACTGCCTCTTTCCTATAACATGAAAAAAGGCATGTATTAGACCTCCTGTGCAGTGTTTCTCAGGTCAGTTGCAGAAATTAGGGTGGAGGTGAGCATTTTTCTTTCCGGCTTCTCTGTGCTTCACAGAAATTATGGTGTTTTGTTTTTTGTTGTGGGTTTTTTTTTTTCTTGAGAAGGGAAAATTTTGTTGCCCATTATAAAGGTCAGTGTAAGTTTCTTTTAGAAGAACAACACAGGAACGGCTCTGTACATTGCCTTCAGTGATAAGCAACAGGGTAGCTTTTTCTCTGTAATACTGATCTGCAGAAATTCTTCTGCACATGTCCTGGGAGTCAAATATCTGAAGTCCTTGTGTATAAATGGGGAAAAATCACTCTATGTTCTCCCTTCCTCAGCCTGTAGTGATGTGTGTCTTACATGGAGGCACAAGGATGGTTGGGCTGTGTAATCTGCAGTTCCTTGGTCTTGTCCGTATCACTTTTCGTCCATCATTTCCTGTATCTACTACTCAGATAAAATTACCTGATTTTCAATGTGCTTGTCCAGATTAGCTCCACTGCTTAAACTCAACCCATCAGATCCTTCCACACTCTTCCTCCATCTCAGTTTTGCTGTGAATTTCCCCATGGGCTAAGGAGAGTTCTGCAGCCATCCTTCACATGAACTGCATACAACTCTTTTCTGGTCGCTTGTTGTAATTAAGGGAGAACACTCCGTTTCCTTGAAAAATGGAAAGCTCAAATCCATTTTCCAAACCTTTTTTTTTGAAATGCTAAGAAATAAAATGTATGTGAAGCAGGATTATGTTGTGGTTTGGGAGAGTTACAGTGACTAAATGCCAGTGCCATTTCCTCCAGGGATTTCTTCTGTGTTGCTAGATGGGTCACTGTAGACAGCTTCTTTATCTGTAAACAGATGATGCAGAGTTATATTTGCAGTAGGGTACTTTTAAAAGTGCAATGTGTGTTGCAAAGCAGCATTATGATGATTAAAGAAGAAAGATGATAATCTTGAAAATACCCTGCTAGAAATATAATTGAAAATAAAACCTTACTATGTAGATTCATAGAAGAGGATTTTTGCTTAGTCTGGGGACTCCATTAGTTTAAAGCCCATTTCTATGTACCCAGCAAAGATTATGCCCCCAGAGCAGATGTAGAGTTTGGAGTCCTGCTGAGGTGAATCGTCTCTTCAGTGCTTGAGTTTACTGGCAACAAAAAGAAGGAAACAGCTGGAGAAAGCTGAGAGGGGCTTTTGGGGGTAGGCTTCCTATAGATTATTCTCCTAATTGCGACAGCTGAGCACACAAGAAGAAAGGCAGAGCCGGGGGAGGTGTATTTATGAGAAATGTGTCCTTTCTGTTAGCTGATTGTTGGCCTTTGGACTATTGTACTGCTTGGGTTGAAGCTCTGCTGCTGGATTTTATCATTTGACACAAATACGAACATGAATTCTTAATAGCAGTCTCTCGTGTAGCACTTCACTTTCTCAAGGTATCTTCTGTTCTAATTGCTACTAGGTAAGGGGGGGGGGGAAGGAAAATCCAAACCCAGGCCATAAGAGACTTGTTAAAGATTTATTAGCTTCAGTCTCCTTCAATGTGATTTGGCAGCAGCTTCTATCAAATGGGCCAGAGCCCTAACTTTGTTCTTTGGTGCCCATAACTCTCAAAAAGAAGGAGGATTAATCAGATGTGGCTTGTTATCACCGAACACTTAGGAAATAATAAAAGGCAGAGACAGTTTCACTGTAGTTGTTAAGGGTACCTGTCACAAGTGACAGCATGTAACAATAATTCTCCAGGATGAAACTAGTGTGATTTATTCCTGTTGCATTTATGTCTGATACAGAGTTCTCTGCTCTAGGCTCAGCTCCATTTTGGGCATTATTGCTTCCTCGGTTTTAAAGTCCTCCATATAATCAACTAATTGTATTCCAACGAGGTTTGCTATGAGAGAGTGTACGCTTGCTAGATAAAAGAAAATAGTTCTCAATGAAGTCATGAGATGGGCTCTTAACTTTATTTGACATGCTATGCTAGCAGTTAGTGTGTGTGTGTGGAATGTGTGATACTGGCACTGCCATGCTTAACACTTGGTTGTGGCCTAACCTTTTCCCTGTATGCAGAGTTGCCCACCTTTGACAGTATGAAGCTGCTAAACCCTCAGTGGGATTTAAGATCCTGGGATCCCCAACTGTATTGTTTGTGGGTCAGTATAGAAGTCAAAGCAGATGTATCTGCCCAGAAATACAGCTGGGAGGAGAGACCATTGCCCATGGAAAGCTGCTGGCCAGGAGTCTATACTGTCATGGACATGCCCAGACCTTCCTGACCTGCTGAGTTTGTTCCAACACTTCAGCATTTCTTCTGGTTGCTAATGTCATTCATTAATGTTGCATTGAGGTGCAGCCAGTTGACTGCTGGAAATCAGAAAAGTGAGAAAACAAAGTACTTGCACAGAGTAATTGTTTTGATCTTGTTTTCATTAAATTTTAGAAAATGGGCATGTAGTTGGAATAAACACTAGCGACTGTTGGCCTTGTTCTTTGAAATAGATGAACTAAGTTCGTGTGTTCTTGTAGCATTGTTTCAGTCTATTTCCACTAATAAATAAGCCTTCTCAAGAGGCACTTTGGTGAAGATCTAATACAGAGTTCTGTAGATAGTTATTGTCCTCAGATGCAGGGGAAGTTTAGGGCTAAATCAAGAAAAGCAGTTACAAATCTGAGTACATGTTTCTTTTTTTCCCCATTTCTCTCTGCTTTTAAATCATGAAATCATGTAAATGACTTTATGCTTTTTTTTTCTTATCATAAGAGGCTGCCTAACCTATTGCAAAAAAAAATGAGTAGCATTTTGGGAACTGCTGAGTATTAGCTGCTTCTCTTCTTGCCACTTACTGAAATTGTAGTGCCCAAATGGTCTAAAGAGCATGACCACCTTTCTTTCTGTGGGGTCTGGAAAAGCTATTTTGCACATACTTTATAGATGCTGCTGTCTTTACAGGAAAGCTGACTTTAATTCCTTGTCTTCCTTGGGAAAAGATTGCCCTTCACATTAAAGCAGTTGTTGCAATTTAAATTCCCAGCAGAGGCAAGATGTAGGTGCAGGTTTGTTTGGTGCTTATTTTCAAAGGCTGCTGTAGCTTCTTCCAGTGTTAAAGTGCTATATTACGTACATGGAGTTGAAATTCTCCCATGGAAGAGCTGGCAGCATGTGCAGATCCCAGAGCAGGAGCTGTAGTGTGGAGAAGCTGTGTTATGTTGTATATTGCTTTTGAGGAGCAGTGAGCTCTCTGGCCTCCGTCCTTGTCCATCTGTGCGCAAGACTTTTTAGCACAGTTATGTGTTAATAAAAGCAAACTAAAGTATTTTTAGATTGAAGGCATTTTGCTTGCCTTCTGGCATTGTGATTTTGTACACTGTCTGCCTTCTAATCTGTGGCTGTTTCTGCGGTGTACCTATCTCCAAAGTCAGACTGGATGGAAACTCAACTATTTCACTGCAGAGAACAGCTACATAGCTGAGCTGGATGTGATTAGCTTTTTCGAGCTGAGATCCTTCTGATGGCAAATTCTCAGGAGGTCTAAAAGCCCTGTTTAAGACTTGGTTGCATCTGTGCTCTATTTAGTAAATGTCAGCTCATTGGTAACTTTGGTGTGCCCAGAGACATGCTGTGGCTGGCAAAAAATACTTCTTATTTCCCCTGTGCCTTCCCGCTGTTTTCATTAGGTTTGTAAAGTCATTTTCTTCAGCTAGATGATTAGTGTCTAACTGGGTTTATGTTAATACTTGAATTCAATTCATTTAAAAAACTGATAAGGAACTGTATTTCACTATTTGAAATTGTGGAACTATTCGAAGATCCTTTTGTGCTCATAATGGATTTAATAACAATGTGTAGTTGAGAGAACACTTCATAAACCAAGACCTTTAAAAATGTACCTTCTGCTGCAGT
Source organism: Melopsittacus undulatus (assembly GCF_012275295.1). Classification (NCBI taxonomy): domain Eukaryota; kingdom Metazoa; phylum Chordata; class Aves; order Psittaciformes; family Psittaculidae; genus Melopsittacus; species Melopsittacus undulatus. The sequence continues at coordinate 34,490,159 of NC_047535.1, read as the reverse complement.
TAAATGGCAGCACCATTACATACCAGGATAGACCATCCTGAATGTGAATCAAAGGAAGATGGCAGATGTTACATTTGGGATTGCAAAAGCATAAAGCAGTCACTGCCACTAGACAAAGTGACTCCTGCATTCACAGCCTTGATGCTCTTGTCTGGATTAGAAGTGCGATATCCCAAGGAAGACTTGGAAACTTTTTCGCTGGATCTACGGATCAGAGGAGGCCAGAGGTGGCAGAAGAGAGTTGCAGGTTGATCTGTGTATAGAGCTCTTTTTTCTGAGAGACCAGTAGGAAAAAAATAATCAATTTGTCTGTCTACTAAAGTATTTGTAACAGTGAAATGGAGGGAACACATAAATCTTCAAGAGAGTTTGGTGGATGATAGCGCACTTCATCACTGGTGATAGGTGCACTGTGCTGGGAATTGCCTGATGTTTTCAGAGGTAGGGGTTGTTCAATAATGTGCTGTTTGTCTGGGACCTCCTTCAGATGTTATTCTTAATTATTCATTTTGAGATTATTAAAATACATTGAGGTAGTTGATAGCTTTAATAGCTGTTTTAATTGTCTTCAGTGAACAAGACAAGCTTCCAGAAGAGAAAGGGTGCATGTAAGGAGAGTGGGAGTTGAATCTCACTGAGCTCCTTCCCTACAATCAATACCCCACATCAGAGAAACCTTTTGGTAGTTCTGCTAGTGTTTCTCAAGACACATTATAACACTTGGGCTGCTGATTTGCAAGATGCTGAAGTGTGCCCCATCTGCCAGTTGTACGTCCCTGTCTGGATTTCGTATCTGGGGAGAGCTAAAGCCTCCTGTGCAGATGTGCCTCATGGGGATGGTCAGGTTTCTTGGAAAATCAGCTTCTGGGAACAGGACATGCAGGGATACAATTTTGTTCTTTTGTGTTGTAGCCATTCTGGACACATATCCCTTTTTTCCTCCAGTGTTCATGGCACATTTGTTGTGTGTCTTTGGGACTGCTTTGTACAAATAGTATACTCAGTGCTAAGAGCCCTATATACACATCATTAATTTCTTCTAGTATGGGATTTGTGTTCAATTCTTTATTTTCCTATAATAGCCAATAAATATTCTAAGCAGTGTGCTAAAGAGTATTCTACAGAGCAAATTTCTCTATCTTTTCTATCAAAGTTATTCTACTTATTAGGGAAAACTTAGTCTTTGAGAGAGAAGTGATGGAAAAGAGTGATTATAGCCAGTGGGGTAGAGGACTCCTGGGATGGACAAAGTGAGACAGAGAGAGCCTGGATTCTAATTTTGTCTCTCCTGAATATTTATTTATGCAAAAAAGAGCAGGTTCAGTAGGAGAAACAGAACAAGGTCTTTCTCTCAATTATTCTGGAGTTCATCTTTGAAGTAATGGCAGCTGAGCAGTTGCAAGTGACAAGGAAGCAGTAAACCAGAGCAAGCACGGTGCTGGAGTGTGTGGATGCTGTGTGGTGGTGGGATGCTGCTGGGGCTGTGCAGGGCTGGCCCTGCCCAGCTGAGCTCTGTGTGACCCACTGACAGCAGAGTGGCACAGCCGGAAGGCCTTAGCAGTGGGAATGGCACAAAAACAGGAGCTAAGCCTGTGAGGCTTTTAGCTGCTGCTGGGGCTGGTCTACAGAGAGATGAGGGGAAGGGAGCCAAGTGCTCCAGTCCTGCTGAGGTTGGCAGGAGAGGGCTACAGCCCTGGCTACAATGGTTCCCCAGGGGCTGCTCTGAAGGAATCTCCTGTGTTCCACTCCTTAATGGAGGGGTTAGTGCCCCAGGGTGGCATCTTCAGTGAAGGACCTAGATCTGTGCTATTCTGGCTTTCATAGGGATGTGGTTAAAAGGTGCCTCTGGGCAGGGTGCTTTTTGACACAATAACAGTTCTCGTTCAGTCACAACAAGAAGTGTAGTTGAACACATTGCCTTTTTTTTTTTTTATTTGCAGTCATTTATTTATATTAGGTTTTAAAATGTGGCAAATCAGAGTAACCCTGGTCTGCAGCTGACCTCTACTCAGGGGTTGCATTCTTAAAGGAACAAGATATATGTGAGCATGTCTCTTGGTGTCTTGTATTCTCTTGGGAAACCGTTAGTCTGTAGTAAGCCTGGCGAGCAGAGCTGCAGGTGCCCCTGTGTTGTTATGCGTGCTGCCTGGCAGGGGTGTGGGGAGTGTTTGCATGAGTATAATGTGCATGTGTGTGTTTCTGTGCTGAGACAGAAATATGGCAGCCTGAGGTAAAGCAACACCATTTTTTAATCCCAAACCCTATTTAGAAGAGCCTGTAAGTATTCTCAGTTCATCCAAAACTCTAAATCTGTCTCTCATTTAACTCCAACCCCCAGTGGGGGAATTGAGACAATTTTATCATCTGTTTATGTAAGCTTTTGTCACTGAAAAGTTAGATTTATGCAACGTAGTTAAGTCAGATTTACGGGGCACCGTTAACTCTGAGAGAATGACCCAGGGGATATAAAGAAACTTCAGCTGAGGAAATATTTTATTTTAGTGTCTGGAGGAGTTTTACACTAGACAGGCACTTGCACCCTCATGCTGGTAAGAGTTACAGCAGCATATTTCTGGCTCTAGAGCTAATGAGTTTGCTTGAGTGCATTTTAAGTTCTGTGTCTGTAACTGGCTGGAAGTTGCCTGCAAACATTCAGGTTAACACTTCCCCACTCCAGGTGGGTATCTGGTGCTGCTTTGGGTCTGGCACTGGCATGGCTTATTCCCTGAACCAGGCCAGAGTGTGAGAGGTTTCCTGCTCCCAGAGGAGGGGGTAGAGCTGCTTCACCAGCCATGCAAAACTGCAGCACAGGTTTCAGAACAGGACATTGGTTTTGAAAGTGGTCTTTCTCATCTACAGATAACAGATAGTTTCTGAATATCTGTAGTCCCTTTATCACCTTATGTAATCAAGGGAACTTGGTCTCATTTACCAATTGAATACTTGTGAGCTGCAAGGGAAGAAAAGGTCCTTGCCTGATTTACTGCTCCATATGTGTTGCTCTAAAACAGAAGCTTGCTTTGCATCAGCAGGGCTGAATTCCATCATCACTCCTTCTCCTCCTGACATCTGGAGCTGTGGGGATTCAGCATGATGGGTTTGATTTGTGAGCTGAAAATCAATGAAGTCTCTGTTGTCTCAAGTGTGGGTGAAGGCGTAAGCACTTGTGAACAGTTGCTACAAAAGCTGCTTAACGCTGTTGTCTGGTTAACTGAAGTTCATTTGCACTGTTGTCCTGATGAGCTAGGCAGGCCCTGGGGGACATGTGAGTGGGTTTGGGCCAGTGCCTTTGTCTTTGGGGTGTGCTTAGCAAGAACTGGGGCAATCACTTCAGCTGGGCTTGTGCTGGGTGTCTGGGGAGTGTCAGCACTGCTGACTGATGAGGGGTGATGAAAGCTGTGATTACTTAGAAAAATCTGTCAGGAAAGGGGCTTGCTGCTTCCTTTCTTTTCTTGCAGAGCAGAGAGATGACAGGTATTCCCTTGTGACCCCCAGGTCTGGAATCTCTGTGCACAGGGGGTGTGTAAGAGAAATAAAATAAAAGATTATAGCCTAAGCTAGAATAGTGAAGGTTTTGGTGTACTTCATCAATCCTGTTTGAGAAAACAGCTGAAATGTTTGCAAGAATTGGGTGTTACATGGGTTTAACTTTCTCCATCAGTAGTAGGTTTTGGCACCTCAGACTGAAAGGAATACATCCGAGCCTTGGGAGATATTCTCATTTAGGATAAAACTCAAAGGGAGTAATTTTCTATTTATTTTCTCCCTCTGATCGGTAGCTCTGAATTTTGATGTTCATCTTCTATGCTTGGATCCAGACAACACTTCATGCAGGTCAGTGTGCTGGTGGGCATCTGGCCAGGGCACACCAGGCTGTGCTGCACCCACTCTGCTCCAGGCTCCTCCATTCTGTGGAGCTGCTTTCTCTGGGCCCTTTTCTCACATAGGTGCTGTTTCTTGTTTCTTTAAAAGCTTGCTATTTTTTTTCCACTCTGTAAACTGCATAGTTTTATTGATTCTCCTTAATTCCAGCCTTAGATGTATACAGCTATTATTTTGAGCACAATAAAGGCACAAGAGAGACCAAAACCTTTATTCAAAGTCTGTCTACCCTGATCTCTGTGGATTTTCAAGTCTGAAGTGTTACATGCATGATAAATGTTACATGCTGAATTAATTTTTTGCGTATTTTGCGGTTGCCTTTTTTGGCAAGCATCAGATACTTTTATTGATTCTCTGAATAAAAAGGGAAGGTATTTAGAGACATGATCTTTTCCAGGACAAAAATTACATAGGATTGGTAGAGCAAGACATGATATGGAGGAATTGTGGTATATGTACTCAAGACAGCTTCAAGTCGAATAGTATAATTTAATAAATTGCATCAAAAGGAGCTATGAAATTTTATGAATAAAAAAATCCTATCTATGTAGAAAGATTATAATCTTGAGACAGTGATAGAAGAACTTGTTACAATGTACTGATAATGTCCATGAAAGGCAAAGTGAGATTAGAAAAGCTGCAAAAGCAGAAATTAGTCTGCAGTTATGGGTATATTGACTGGGTTTGGGGCTGGAGGTAAGAGGTTAAAGATTTTAAATCTTACAGACCTCTGCTTTTTTGGAGTAAAATATGTAACCTAACCTGAAATGGCAGAGCAAGGCTTGATTACTCTTGCATAGCAAACAGGACACAATTTGAGATACCGTTGTGAAGTTGGCCATCATGTTATTCAAATTTGATCTCCTGGTAGAAGCAATAAATATGGCACAATAAAACATTTAATGTCAAAAACCACCTCTTAAAAGAGGCTGTTTAAAAATAATTTTAAAGGAACAGCTGAAAGTGTAATGCTTAGAGGTGAATGACTTGGAATGGACACCAAAAGCATGGATAAAAAGTGAAGTGAGACTTTTCAAAAGGGATAGCAAAATGAGGAGGATTAAAAGAACATACTTTCTATTGAATTTAAATGTAAAATCACAAGAAAAGCTAAAAAGATTCTGATGAATTGACACTCATAATTAAAAAAAAGGCAAACACAAACACTCTGAAAACAAGTCTTCAGTAGCCTGGCACTCATCCTGCTTTTGTGTTAATAGGTAATCAATAGTAAAGTAATAAACCATAATACAAGTCACATTCAAGGAAAGTAATGGGATAGCAGAAGAGTAAAATGCATTCTTTTCCTTGGCAGGCAGCAGAGGAAAGCTTAGGGAGACTCCAATCATCTCCCTATCGGCATCTTGTCATGTGGGAATAGTCTAAGGAACTGTCACAAATTGATGTGTCAGTAGAAGATGGCCAAAACAATCGATAAAGTAACAAAATGACAGGAACAGATGGCAGCATCTTTGGTGAAAAAGTAACTTAAATATGGTCTATTAAGTGTAGAGTAATCTGTCATTTAAATCAGTGTTACAGAGTCAAAAAGGACATACTATTTTATGTGGAAGAGTAGGAGAAGGGGGTGTGGGAAATGACAGGTAATAAAGCAGGTGTGTCTTCTGTGTTAGTGGCACATTGATAGATAATGGAGATTATTAGACACATACATAAACAAGATATAGTAGGAAAACAGAACTTTTTCAGGGGAGTCATGCCTGATAGATCATTCAGGTTTGTAAGAGTTAATGGATATTTGGATAAGGGTAGTCTGGTCAATAGAGTGCCCATTAATTTTTTCAGTGCACTTCGAGGAAGGTCCTTGGAGGCGGAGGGGAGAAGTCTTTTTATTTATAGTACCAAATGGATTAGTAACTTCCTAGCATGTAGGCAACAGAGGTAAGAATAAAGGTCTCTTTAGTTGAACTGATGGAAGTTTCCATTAGTCAAACAGATTAGTTATTGGATTTGTGCTGATCATGGTAGTTGTAGCTGGTCAGGAAAAGGAATGAATAGTGAAGTGCTAATGTGTAATCATACATACTGCTGTATAAACAGTATGTGTGGGGACGGCTCTTCTGGAATGACCATACAGCATTTCATACAAACACAGTAACTACTCAGTGAAATTCTTAGGCAGTAAATTGAAAACAACCAAAAGGAAGCAGTCTTTCTCCCCACAGCATGTAATTACATTACAGCACAGGATGTTGCAGAGATTTGAACTACAACTGTATGCAAAAAGAGATTCACCAGATTTTCTTTTGGAGGCAGAGTCAACTGGTGAATATTAAACAACGTGAACAGAAGCTTCCCAGCCTGGGGATTATGCCATCCTTGTCATAAAAATCTCCAGCTGGCTGTTGTCAGGCAGGGTTCTGCTTGCTTGGCCTGTTCTCTTACCCACTGTGTCAGTTCCTCCTAGGAATTCCTAGTTCATTTTAAGACCTGGTACTGATACTTGGAAAAATGTCTTTGTGTGAGATGATGTTAATTTTGAGGTGTATTTTCTATCAGAATGAGCTGGCAACCTAAAGCAATTTCAAAATGACTTTTGTGTTTGTGGGCAGAGGGGAGGGTAAGCTGCTTCCCACCAGTTCCAGGGAATGATCATCTCCAAATTTCTTGTGTGAATGCTCTTGTCCTGCACTCATCCGATGTATTTATCTGTGCTGTAGGCACGGTCCGTGCTTCCTTGACCTATGGTTACATCTCTAGAAAGGCTTTCTTATTTGAGCAGAAAGTATTTGAAGCAGTCAAACCACTCCAGGGATTTTCACCTGTGCTGGAAGAACCACAGAATGAAAGGTTTGCTTCTGTTAAAAGAAACTGTGCACTTTGCATTAGCAAGGCCTGTCACAGCTTCTTGTCCTTACAGCTTTGTCCTTCACCTTGAATTACACAGTGTGAATGGGCTCAATCCTCAGCTTAGGGCCAGAATTCATGCAGTTGTGTAAATTCACGCAGTTTGTGATTCCCTGGCCAAGGAGCTCCTTTTCCAGTTGGTGTGCAGCAAAAGGCAGCAGTGCCCCAGTGACCAGTGATGGGTACTTGTGGGTGTCTGAGCTGATGAGCTGCGTGTGCTGCCTGACGGCATGCTGACAGCAAGAGATACAAGCTGGATGCAGCTGAGATCTGAGCACTAAACTTGTTTTCTGGTCCCTCCAAAATTTTGTGTATAAAGAGACATTTTTATTTAAGTACTCTACATACAGTACTGGTGGGATGTCGGAGTAGCAGAGCTTGGTGGTAAAATATGACAGATAGTGCAGAACAGCAGTGAGGGTCTTGCTACAGCTCAGACTGGTGAGCTATCGCTAATGACCGGACTGTGTAACCATTGCAGTATCAGGAGTAGTGCTGTGTGCTGTAACCTCCTGGCACTAGAAATGGGAATATTGGGGACAAACTCTATGTTAACACATGAAAAGTTATTTTTAGCTTTCTACTTGGAATCAGCAGTCTAGTTTTCCTCTAGTGGGTTAAATCTTTTGTGACATGGTAATTAACAGCCTTGTTGACAGAAGGATTGCACTGCTATTAATAGATACGTATCTCTGTTTCAGTAAATTTTAGCCACCTTTGTTCTGAGCTGTGGGAATTAATAATGTAGCTAATGAAAGTCATGCGAATGAAGATTGCTGAGATAGGCACTTCCTCCATTCTCACATATGGTGGTACATGCTGGTTTAGATGTTGAAAAGAAACTAATAGAGACAGAAATTTATGCAAGGGAATCAAAATAGTGAAATAACTATTGCTATGTGAAATAACATTGCTATGTTTTAACAGAAAGTGGAGTATATTTCCTTTGACTTTACAAAACTGAGTTGTTGAAACACGTCCTTGTGATAGCTGTCCTAAGGCAGCCAGGCTACTCTCAGGGATGTAGTCCTTACCTCCAGGTCACTAACAGTGGCACTGTGTTACTTTGATGTATGGATGCATCTGTTGTATGGAAAACATGTTTTGTCCCCTGTGCCCACCCCCTTCCTTAACCTCAGAGTGGTAAGAGCTGAAGAAGTGGGCACCATTTCTGACAATGCCAAAGTGACCTCAGAGTTTTTTGTAACTCACTCTGGATTACATTAGGGTGAAGCAGTGAAACCCGGGCCTCACGTGCAGAGGGGAGCAGCTGTGCCGGGGCTGCTGAGTGAGCAGGGATGCTGCTGTGCTTTGTTCTCGTGACAAGGCTCTGCAGAAAGCAATTAAGCAATGTCTGTGTAAGCACCCTGCACCAGAGGAGGATGCAATTACTGCTTCCCCGTGGGGCTGGCAGGGCAAAGTGTATGTAGAGGTATAAAATCTACCGTGGGTTCCTTAAAGTAACCATGCCCAAGTAATGAAATGTGTCTAAGGTTTATCCTTCAACATTTAAAAATCCTCTGAGAGGAGGACTTTATTTTAACACAATTGAAAATGTTTTCTGTCTTTCAGTGTTTGTCTTGGATTTCCAACACTCTGGAACATAGGGATGTAAAAGGTCTTGGCTATCAGCAGTGCCTGTTGGTCCTTACGTCTTCCTTACTTAGCTCTCTTGTCCTATTTTTCACTACTAAAGTATGCTTTAGTTTAGGATTTAAAAAGAAAAAACTGCTAGCATTCCTTCTTGAACACTTTGGCTACTGAATCCCTAGAATCCAGTTCATTGCTGTAACATATTTTCATTTCTTTTTCACTTTTTCCACATTAAAAAGAAAAGGAAAATGGGAAGGATTTATTTTTTAGGTGAAGGCCCATGTCCAGTCTCTGAAGGTTATCCACTGTAGTAGATTCCCTGGAAAAAATACCCTGGGAAAGGGAGAACCTGCTGTGTTGAATTCTGTGCAGTGTCACTGTACTGGGGAATCCGTCCAGTTTTAATGACAGGTAAATTCTGCAGGACTTTCTCAGGAGAGCGAGAAGTCCCTTGGTGACTCCCTGTTTGCTGCCAAACTCCTCTCAGTAGCTCTTCCTTTTGATCAGCTCATGGCTTCACTCAGCGCCTCTTGTTGCAAGGGAGAAGCTAATGGGGAGAACAAACCAGACACAAGAGGTTTCCTTCCTGAAGATATGTTGACACTTAACAGACATGAAACTGCCTGCTGATTTTGATATTCACAACCTGCAAGTAAAGAGCTGACCTTGAAGAAAGAGTCATGATAATGCACTGGAGGACATCTTTGTTTTCATACCTGCTTTATTTTTATTAAAAATAAAAAAGTTGATAATTAATCCCATAGTATTTTCTGATTTAATGGATACTTGCTCTGAAGCAGTGCAGGTGGGTACATACATACCATTAGATTTGAAAATGGGAAGACTTGTGAGTCAAGTTGAAGGAGCCTTCAGCAGTTTAAAACCAAAGGAAGTGTTCTCCTGAGTGACGCTTGTTGTGTACAGTTACTGCAGCGAAGCTGCTGCACATTGTATTCTAGTTCCTTGTTAAACTTGTTTCCTTTGCTTGCTGAGGGCAAAATTTGAATGTCAGTACTTCAGGTAACACTCTTCCAATTCAATCTAAGCAGGAAAAAATAACCTGCTGGTACATGCTAAAATCTGATATTAAACCTTATGACTAATTTTAGTTTTATAATATTCCTTTTCTCTCCTTTGTGCCATAAGAGGCTTATATTTTACCTGACTTCAGCCTTCCCACACAAAGCTAAGTGAGATTTACCTAGCACAGTGTGGAACAGCTTATTTTAAGGTGGAAAAAAAGTCATTAGCTGGCTCCTGCTGGGACCTTGCATTTGAGAAAGCTGAATTACAAGCCACTGAAGTTTAGCATGAAGAAGAGGTAAATTATTGTTTATTATTTTACTGTTTCCTGTTTGGAGCTCTCACGTTGTTAATAGGGCATGTTATGTGATCTTTCTGAGGTGCTTAGAGGTTGGGCAGGAATTGAACTGAGAGAAGAAACTGGATAGAATGCTTAAATAAAACACTAGTTTCTCATTGCACAGGTTGATTGGAAAACTGTGCATCTGTATCAGTTGAGTCCACCACTGCTTCTTGCAGTGCTTGTAGGTGTCAAAGGCAAGATGTGGCTTTGCTGCCTTATCTTGAGAAGTTTCTCAGGGCTTTTTTTTAATGATTACTTCCTTGCAGCAACTGAACATCCATAGCAGAAATACCTTTATTATTGGTATTTTTATCACAGTTATTGAGTAATACTACTCAATTATTATTGCAGTTACTGAGCAATGCAAAATGCAGAGTATTGTAGGGTGTCTGAAGGGCTGCATGCCTGCCTGAGCAAATGAGCTGGTCCATGGGATCTGAGAAAATAGCTGAGTGCTCCATTTTGAGGATTTATATCCCAGTACAATTAATATTTCTTTATTGTTTTTTTACAAGCCTCATCTAGTCATAAATGTTTTAGAGCTTCGGGGAATATTTCATAGGAGAAGTTTCTACAGATTTTATTAGGTTGAATGTTTATTTGTCCACCACAACAGAAGCAGTTGTATAGAAAAGGATGCTCAAAAAAAAGGACTCGTGACTTTTGGAAAGTCTTCTCCTAAGAAGGAGGATTTTTATTCCCAGGACCTGGTGAGGCGCTTGATGTCAGCCTGTATGCTGACAGCTTTGAAAACGTCACATTATTTTTCTTGCCTTGTGGAGGGCTGTAAGATGGGTGAGGACCATCACTTTTTGAGAGTAGGAGGAACAGAGCTGTGGTGTTTTATGATTCACCTGTCCTACAAAGCATTTTGTTTACTTGTGAACTAGCTTCTGGCTATGAAAAGCTAGAGTGATATAGCCTGCTCTTAAAAAAATGGAAAGATGGAAAAGGTGGTAACTGCCCTCAGGGGTACAGCATTGTGTGTTGCCATGTGGGCTCTGACACTTGTAAAGGTTGAGAGCGAAGATAAGAATAACTCAAACAGAATTTAAGATGGAAAGACATAGAAGTTCAGTCTCTGTTGATTCTCTGGTTATTTCACGGTCAGGTTTGCAACTAGGACTTGTTCTGCTGTCATTCATTACATTAATAATGCCTCCTTTAAGTAACAGTTTGTCACTCCCCTGACAGCAGAATTCAAAATTCAGTTATTTATCTTCCACGGCCTCTGCTCTCATGAGGCTTCAGGATGAGCGTGCAAATCCTGAACTACTTTTACAGAAGTCCCTATCTGCACTGATACAAAGGGAGGGAATGTTCTTGTATGGTGCTGGAAAGGGGGTTAGAAGGATATAGATCCATGAGGGCAACGTGAGACTGATTTTGGAAACGTGTTTCCTGTTGGCAGCTATTGGAAACCAGGGTTCAAATACAGAAAGACCTGTAATTGAACACCTGTTTTGGAAATGATATTGAATATGACTTTCTGTACTCACTGCTGGGAGAATAGGGTAGAAGTGTGGTTGGTATTTCATACGTTGCAGACAAACATGTGCATATCACATTAGAAAACAACAAAGCAACAGTTCATGTTGAATTACCTCTTGTTCTCTAAATGGAAAACACACACTTGTATTCGAAAGGGGCTTTATCAAGACTTTGTGCTTGTGCACTGGTAAGAGACTATAACAAGGAAATTGCAATACACAATAATATATTTTCATAAACCAAAATCTTGGCTTCTTTAACTGTAACCTTAATATGTACTATCTATAATTACAGTCCTTTATAGGCATTTCTTAAGAGGACTTTTTTTTGAGCAGTCACTAGAAAGCAGTAATCAGTAATAAAAATGAAAGCATTAGCACTGAGACCACAGTAAAAGCATCATTAAAATTGAAGTTCGAAGGTGCACTACTTTAAATTTGCCTCATTACATGTGCAATTAGGGAATACACAATAAAATGACCATAATTTTTCTGCAATTTCTTATCCTGACTGCCTTTTTAAAGTTTAATTAATGGTAAAAAAAAAAGGAAAAGAGCCCAAGTGATGGGCTGAGCCGAAGTTTAACAGCAGTACCATCCTTCTGAGGGATCAGTGCTCAGTGCCTGCTTGAGGTCCTGCAGGTTGCTCTTCCTATGGCAGTAAAGAGTGTTGTACTCAGATACTGTGTGTGGTTTATCCACTTGGAGCTGCAAAGAGGGAGTGATCCTGTCCTTGCCAGGGTGAAAAGCAGCGTTTCTGCTCCCCTGGGGAAGGAGGAGCAGACCTCTAGAGTTAACTCTGCATGTCTGGTTCTAAGATAAGATGCAAACTAAGATAGCAGTCACTGCAGGACTGATTGTTATATATATATATATATATTGTTGTATATATACATATAGCTATTTGTGTATGAGTTTTGTGATCCATCCTTTTGGTTGCATCTGGACAGATAAGTTAGCTGTGGGTTTGGCACTAACAAAAATCAGCAGAGTAATGTATTACATGGTACAGATGTCTCATGGCTTCATCTGCCTTCCGAAGTTTGCTGTGTACATGTAGCTAATTGTGGTACCTCATCTGCAAGATTAAAACAGAGCAATTGAGACACATGATGCTGACATGGCATTGGAAAAAATGCTGTGTTAGCCAGAGCTAGCTGGGGCTGTTACGTCTGCTGGGACCATGCTCTGCTGGTAGTGGTGTTATTTAAGATACAACATATAGATCTCTTGAAAATGTTGTTTCTGATCCACAGCTTACTGTCTACTTAGACAAATACCTACTGTAAGAGTGTATTGCAGACTTTCTTAACTGATTCTAATGAAAAATAAGCTTCTGGTCAGATGTTACTTAAGGAACCTCCTGTATTTAGGAGGCATGAGGCCAAAGGGTAAGTCCCTGTCAACAGGAAAATTCTTTGTTGGTTTATGCTAATAAATAATACAGGAAAGAGAAAGCTGTTTATCTATTTTGCAGGTTTAATGTTACTGGGTTTTGCACTGTCTGGGAAACATCTGGAAGAAGAATAGGACAAGCATTATTGTGCATTATCTGACAAGTGTTTTGAGGAGAAAACCTCTTGGGAAGTGAGACATTACTTCAAAGCTTTAGCAGAAAATCAGGAACTATGAAAGTTAATGCAAATATGGCATGAAATGAGATTGTTTCTTAACATTGTGTTGCTGGTTAAGCAAGAGTCACTGAAATTATGGACCTAGGTTAGAGATACCATAAACACTGGATCACATCTGGTCACTTTTTGTGCCAGTCTTCAGGAAAAACAGATCTTGCAGCATTTAGTGTCTCTCACATCAAACTCTTGGGTATGTTACCTTGATAGCAATGTGAATGTATCAGCCTGTAGCTCATTGTGCCCAGACTGTCCAGCACAGGTGCCTGAGGGTGGTGTTACTTGGGGTGATGGCCACTGCAGATGCTCCTTCTGCCCATGTCCTGCTGGGCTGCAGCAGGGGGGAGCTTTGAGGGTGTCATGTGAACTGTGCTGTGGTTTGGGACGGGAAGCAAATGGCACTGTGCTAATTGGAACTGCAAGAAGGAATTTGAAGTTGAGGACAAATAATTGCTTGTGCTGAAATTGGGCCATAAGGTGGTTAACATCAGTGATAGAAAAGGCCAGGTGGAAGATTGTGTTGTTGGGAATACTTGAGAAATGTTCTCTTTATAATTAAAAAGATGACCTAGGTGCATTGTTGTGAAGTGATGGAAAAACAGAGGTGATTTCTTTGCAGATAACAAGGTAAATTTATTTTTGCAGCTAGTCATGGCTCTTGGAGATTTTTATCTAGTAATTGTGTTTGTCTGCAGTGTACAGATTGATGGGAACTGATCCTGCTCAGCTTGTGATGGCTGGCAGGATCACAGCGTTAGAAGGTATGACTGACATGCTGATTTTCAGGTATTACTTTCAAGAATCCCAGTACCCTAGAAACAAGGAAATAAGACCTATTAAACAAATGTGTGGACTTGCAAATACAGCAAACGTGCCTGCTTGGGAGTATCAAGCAGCCATACAGTGAAGATATTGTGAGATATTTTCTGTAGCTTGGTTAAGTATCCAGATATATCTCAATCTTCACAAACTAATATATTAAGCCTCCTTTATAACCCTTGAAGTACAGAATGAGGACAGTGAAGAAGGACCAATTAAAGTAGAGGCAAAAATACCTGCGTGTCATAGGGTTAAATAATTTTGTTTCTTTCCTAAAGGGGGGAAAAAAAGAGGCTGTAAGCTTAGGTACTAACTTTAAATTAGCTTAACTTGCTGATACCTTAAGACTGGGGATTAGTGAATTTAATTATAGGAGCTAGGAAGCACATTAAGATAACATTGGGCCTTAAACTAAAATCCACAAAGCAATGAAATTAAAGTTGGAGGTTTGTGTTCTGTCTTTATAATGTCCTATTCTTGTGCTGCATCACAGGAGGCCCTTCTTGCTCTGCTCGCCTCTCAGCGTGTGCTTTTGGGTACATTTTTGAAATGAATGAATGACCTCTGTGAGCTTTTAATATTGTAGGAAATGGTGTGCTTGATTGGCACCATTGTACATGGACTACAGTCTGTTTTACCCAGTAATGATGCAGCTGGCATGGCAAAGTAGTCAGGTCCTCTTGTCATTCTGCTTCATGCTGTTACAGTCCAGGCCACTCTTCAGCTTCTCAAATGTGATGAAAGCAACTTCAGTCAGGTTGTGAGGGCTCCAGCAAAGAATATTTGGTTTCCTGGTGAAGGCAGGTTGTTATTAGTATAAAGCTGGCATAGTGTGTGAGGAAAATCTGATTTTATTCCTTATTTGCTTCTACCTTGCTCTTCAGTCTGCTCTATTATTCATTATTGGGTTTTGTATCTGGACTTATTTACTCTTTTTTTTTGAGAGGGAGACTCAAGATTAAACCCTTCTAAGCCTGCTTTTATGAAGAGTCCTAATTCTTAGTCTGTTTGATAGAGAATTATGCAATACTGACCTTTCTGTTGCCTACACAGGATGATGTTTTCTTTTACTTGCTGATGTGGAAGTTGCGTGCCCCTTACCATACATTTTTAACTTAAAAATGATACTCTTTTTTTTTTTGGTAGAGCACATGACTGTGTTCTGGAAACAGATTTACTTGTTTTGGGTTATGTCATGCTTTTCTGAGCTTTCTGTTACTAAACATGATCTTTTTATTGGGTATTTACTGTTTGTCTTTATCTGATGGAAATGCAGTAGTCTTTAAAAAAGACTGCAGTTTAGAAGTACCGTGCTCTTCTGCTTCAAACGGAAGGAGCTAGAAATATTGCATCTGTAAATCTGGAAGAATTTATAGGCAAAAAAAAAGTTTTGACTCCCCTTGAAAGACTTAAATCAAGGATCTTGTTTGTCAGAGAAATCTATGGATGCATTTATCCATAAGATAAATGCTTGAGACAGACTGAACAAAAATGTCTGTGCAGCCTTGTAAGTGTTGGCACTGTACTGAGAAAAGGAACAAATCTCAGGACTACTTGTATTTATCTTCATTATTAGTTGTTAGTCCTGAAGAACTTCCATGGAGCTTTCACAATTGTCATTATTTGACTATTTCCCATTATTCTGTAAGAAGTAAGAGATCAAAGAAGGCACTGCTTGGGCTTGAAGCTTTTTATTTGAATTATATGGCCCAAAACAAGCTTTCAGGGGGAGAAGAGGGAGTGGTGGTTAATTGACTTTTTACAGTAATTGACACATTATGGTCATCTGAATTTCTGTAGGGAATAAATGTATGTATCTAAGGAAATGACAAACATAGCTACTTATATCACTACAAAATCATCATTGTTACAAAGAGAACTCTTGAGTTTGTTGCATTAAATGACATAAGGAGTACAGGGAATAACAGACAAACTCTGACAATAATGCTGCTTCTTCCTATGAACCTTGTCTGGTTTTGTGGCGCTGACGAATTTAGCAGCCCTCTTCCCACAGGGTAGTCTCAGCTTTATGTCACTTTATATATTCCTTGGTTTATGGATCGCTGGAAAATAATTCTGTTGGTTTCTGTTGAACCGTTAGTAAATGTCAGGATTTTCCTGATGCTGCCAAGTACAGTACCCACCTGGTCTGTCAGTTCTGTCCATTTTAAAGAACTTACTCTAATAAGCATTTTACTCCCTTTGTGGTTGGTCTCTTCTGAAGGACTTTGTGGTCACTACATGGTATGCAACTTTATTCTCTTGATATGTAAGTTAGTGTTCTATTTTCACTGTGTATTTCAGGGTAATTCTCTTGGGTTTTGTTGTATTTTGTTCCAGATAATTAAGAAGTGTAGAAGAGGATAGCAGTTGGGTTGGTGTAACAAAAAACACCTGGGTCATTCAACAAAATTAATGAGTCAGCTGGCAGGGAGTGTGGCATAGTGAAGGGATCATCCCATGCTGGGACAAATGGCTCTCATTCTTCCTAGTAGCACTCCTGATTTTCACTCTAGGTGTTAAACACTGCAATCAGAGCCTAAAGTTTCTGTGTTTCAAGCTTGTTTTGAGATACTCATGTTTGAGGGACAGTGTGATTTCAGAATGAACAGGTACTTAATGCAGTGTATGCAGGAAAGCAGTAGAGTAAGTTTTTAAAAGCAGTATATGCAGCATCTTGCCTCATGAGGTGAGGAGGTCTGGTATCTTATTCTGGAAAATGAAGTTGATTTTAATGTTGTGTAGTTGCAGGGAAAATGGAAAATTGAGATTTTCCTTATTCAGCACTTTCACAGTTTCTTCAGGAGTCATTTGTTCTGCAAATAGCAAAGACAGGAATTTGCTTACTGAATATACAAGAACATAGGTTGCCTGTGATCCTCCATTCCATTCCTCTTTCATCACAAGGCAGCCTATGACGTCAGGCATGTTCTCTCCTGCTTTCTTCCAGTTAGAGGTGCGGTGTCACATATGGCAGAGATGCAATATCTCTCTGGAGTAAGTTTTGCCTGTGCTGTCTCTTCTTCCTGCTTCCCTGCCCCAGCCAGCCTGTCACTGGGGTCCCCAGCTTCAAGGGGAAAGGAGAAAAAAATCTCACTAAGCAATAAATTACTTGTTTCTTTATCACTTCTGTGGGTGAGATGAGTTGCCCAGCTCTTTCCTGTCATTTTTCTTTGGGATCATTGACCTAGACCTCTACCTGATCCTATTTTTAAAATAGCCAAGGGATAAGCCGTGTCTTTTTTAGGATCATAAATTGCTGGAAAGAGCAAGTTACAGTTTGAGGTTAGGCACTGGCAGCAGTGTGTGGGGGTGAGAACAACTCTTAGTTGTTCTGGCTATTTGTTGTTATAAATAACTTCTGTATTTGACCTTCTGTTTATTCGGTTGTAAAACAATTTGGAAATAACCTGTCTAAATAAAATAGAACAATAGTATCAATGATGGGACAGTGCAGTGTACAATATAGTCAGGCAATCTCAAGGAGACAGGATCTACCTGGACTTGTGCAAAGCGTTTGACACTCTCCCACATGGCATCCTTGTCTCTAAATTGGAGAGACATCAATTTGATAGGTGGACCACTTGGTGGACAAAGAACTGGCTGGATGGCCGCATGCAAAGAGTTGTGGTCAATGGCTCAGTGTCCAGCTGGTGACAAGTAACGAGTGGTGTTCCTCAGGGATCGGTGTTGGGACCAGTCTTGTTCAACATCTTTTTCGCTGACATGGACAGTGGGATTGAGTGCACCCTCAGCAAGTTTGCTGATGACACCAAGCTGTGTGGTTCAGTTGATACGCTGCAGGGAAGGAATGCCATCCAGAGGGACCTTGACACACTTGTGAGGTGGGCTGATGCCAACCTCATGAAGTTTAACCATACCAAGTGCAAGGTCATACACCTGCGTCAGAACAATCCCAGGCACAGCTACAGGTTGGACAGAGAAGAGATTCAGAGTAGACCTGCGGAGAAGGACTTGGCGGTGTTGGTCAATGAGAAAATGAACATGAGCCGGCTTCAGTGTGTGCTTAAAGCCCAGAAAGACAACCGTGTCCTGGGCTGCATCAAAAGGAGTGTGACCAGCAGGTTGAAGGAGGTGATTCTGCCCCTCTGCTCTCATGAGACCTCACTTGGAGTATTGTGTGCAGTTCTGGTGTCCTCAACATAAAAAGGACATGGAACTGTTGGAACAAGTCCAGAGGAGGGCCACGAGGATGATCAGGGGACTGGAGCACCTCCCGTATGAAGACAGGCTGAGAAAGTTGGGGCTGTTCAACCTGGAGAAGAGAAGGCTGTGTGGAGACCTCATAGCAGCCTTCCAGTATCTGAAGGGGGCCTATAGGGATGCTGGTGAGGGCCTCTTCATTAGGGACTGTAGTGATAGGACAAGGGGTAATGGGTTCAAGCTTAAACAGGGGAAGTTTAGGTTGGATATAAGGAAGAAGTTCTTTACTGTTAGGGTGGTGAGGGACTGGAATGGGTTGCCCAGGGAGGTTCTGAATTCTTCATCCTTGACGGTGTTCAAGGCCAGGTTGGATGAAGCCTTGGGAGACATGGTTTAGTGTGAGGTGTCCCTGGCCATGGCAGGGGGGTTGGAACTAGATGATATTAAGGTCCTTTCCAACCCTAACTCTTCTATGGTTCTATGAAACTATTTGAAGCACAGGACAGTTTCTGTTGGTTTTTGAGTGGAAAGTTTTCAATGCAGTAAGTCCCAGCTTTGTGGTGGTTGTTTGAGCTGATACAAAAAGTAACATGGCAGTGATTTAGGCATGTGTATGGCAGCTGTGATGCACTTGGTTTGCAGTACTCATTTATGAAAACTTTACCTAGTATTTAAAAAACATGTAGTAGTGGTATGTGTATTTTGAAATTCATTAGGAATAGTCAGAAATCTGTCACAAGCCTTTGTGCTAGCAGTTGGTCCTGCATTACTCCTTTGTTTTCACCTTCTCATTTGACTGATCTCGTTTGTTGAAAATCCAATAATGTGTGACTGGTTTGTGAAACCATCTGTAGTAGTTGCTTGGCTGCTTTTAGTGCTCCATCCGAACACGTTTCTTAGTATTTATTCTGCAGCTATTGATGAACCCCGTGTTATAGTCCTCAGTATTTTATTGGCGCAGGATAGTAAATACACCAGAAATACTTTTATTCTGTGGTGGTTGTGAGTTCTGGCAAATGTTTTTCAGCAAGGAATGGGTGAAGTTATAATATCTATACTGTTCCCAGCAGGGTAGTGGCTGTATCCTTTATCCTTCATGCTCCCAGCAGGCAAGGTGGGGAGCTGTTTGTCATCTCCCATGGCAGCAAAAGAAATGTCTTAGACTGGGTCTACAGAAACCCCACCTTTTGCCACTGCAACCAGAACAATTGCATAGCACACTGTACTTCTGATGTTCTTTGCCTTGGTGGCAGGTTGCTGATAATACATTGCTAAGCCTTTTTTCTTTAGTTTAAGATGGTTATTTATTGATCTGCCTTTGGCAGTTGGTAAAATGCCAACTTTTAGTGTTAGCTACTGGCCTTGTTTTATTTAAACCTTATAAAATTTTACTGTTTCCCTTCAATGCTGAGAATGTATAAATGTTTCTCTTAAAATGGTTTAGAACAATGCTTTTGATATTTTCTGCCTTAACCCTTTAAACTCTCATTGTGCAGATTTCCAGAAGGGCATGAATCCCTCACCCATCCTCCTTGCAGCCTTTGAAATGGGAATGCTTTAAACCCAGTGACCTGTGCGTAACAGTGCTGGGAGGGAGGCAGGCAGGGGGGAAGCAGCACAGCACAATGAAGTTCTGAATTCCCACAGATATAAATTAATAAGCAAGAGCCCAAACAAAATTCTTAGCTAGCTCTTGTTTTTTAAAGTGTTACAACAAAACATAGTATTGTGCCTCCTTAGGCAGTAGAATATAAAGGGGTTTTGTTATGTATATCTCAATGCTAATTGACCTTGTAGTGAGGAACAGCTGGCCTGGGGATTGATTTCCTGCCACAGAGGTGTTGGAGAGCACTACAGGGTTCCTTGGAGCAACTGGAGAAATGGAGACAGATGTGGTGAGAATCACAGAACCTGTTAACAATCCATCTTCCTGTGTTATTAATACACAGTTGCCACATGCAGGTGTTGGTGTATTGATAAAGGGGGTATGTACAGAGTGTCTTAATAGAACATGCTGATCCTTATTACTATAAACAGGTTGTTTATAAAAGAAGTTGCTTGGAAAGATTTCAGGAGAGTGACTTCTTGGGGCTGATGCATGACTCAACAGTTCTTATAGGTGAGAACTTGGAGAATACTTTGCAGTTAGTTAAATGCGTTGTTGAGTTGCTCAGCTATTCTGTAGCTGTTTTCATAGAATTTAGTGTGCATTATCTTTATTATGAAATTGCCATGGATGTTTTTGATATCTCCTCATTACCCAGTTAGATTAATCCCTGTTCTAGTGAGAACATGCCAAGCAGAACTACAGAGAATTTATCTTCTTGTAGCCTAGTCATATTCCAGCAAACTTCTCCACTTCGCCTGACTTGTTGCTTGAAGAAATTAAACGTTTATAATTTTAAGCCCAGAAGAAGCAATCATCGTAATGCTGTCTGTTCCTTTTTGTCACAAAAGCGGTTACCTTCTCCTGCGTAAAATAACTGCTTTGCTTGTGTCCTGTTAGAAAGCTGCCATATTGTATGGATCAAAAATTGTTAGTGAAGAAATGGAAAATAAAGGGCTTGAAGCCAGTTACTTAGATAATATAAGCTGTTATTCCTTTTAACATTGGGTTTGAGTTTTCTATAATTATATATGAAATAGTTGACTTTCCTCATTCCAAACTGAGTAATAAAAGCATAATCATTTGGCAAGAACATAAACTATGGCGAACACAAGTATGTTGTGACAGTGCTAAGAGAAGCAGAGTACTTGAATTTCCTGGTATTTCTGATAGTGATTGATGATTTATTGTATGCAGTCACAAGTTTATGGTGTCAGTTTAACTTACAGAGAGGTAGTTTGTTTAGCTCCATGTAGATAACTGAGGAAGACCTGGTTGCAGTATCAAGCCAGTTCAGAAATTTTACATAATGTGGGTCCACCCAAAGAGTTAAATGATTATAATACACCCACCTGTATCCTTTCTACACTTGCAGTAGAGGCAATATTGGTGGCTCTCATTTTAAAAAATCACCTAACTAGTATTTGTAGTGAGTTGCGTATGCAATTAAAATTCCAGTCTAATTCAACTTCCATGTATGACAAATCATTGAAAGGCAGCAGACTCTGTGCCCATTCCTCTGTTTTGTGATGCTTTGTGTTTCTCTTGGTGAAGTTAGTTGTAGATTTGATTTGGGTTTTACTGCTGAAGATGACCACCACTTTGATAGCATGTAACAGCCTTTGAAGCAGGTTCTGAAAGCAGGGTTTTTTCTGCTTTGTTTTTGTTCGAATTTTGCTAGGTATTTTACTTATCTCTGAACCCTGCAGTACTGCAGAAATGGCACTGTAATTTTTTGGGTAGGAAACACTGGTGCTAGATCTAATGTTACCCTTTTTATTACTCCCCTGTTATGGTAATGATCACAGAGACCCAGAGAAAACGGGCCGTGTAATGTACAGTAGCAGGTTTCAACTGGGTCTAAGCAGATGGAAGCAGGAAATGAGGAATAGTGACAAACATTACACTCCTTATATTCTTTGCAATAAATTCATTGGAGTGCTGAGTTGCTGTGTATATGTGCAAAATCAGTCCCCATCTAATTTTAGGAGCACAATTTGTTTTACTGTTGGCATCTCTACAGCTCTTTTGCTTTGTCCCCTGTGGCACAGGCATATAATATATTTTTTCATAGAGCTTTGCTTGCTTTTGTGTATTTCTTTGCAGCAATTAAGTGTTTTAATTTCTTATCTCCTCTAAGAATTTGTCTCTGCTCTCAGTTCTTGGTTGTGTAATCCATGCTTTTATATACTTCAAATGTTATCACTGCTAATTCATAGGCGAGAAAGGAGTTTCATGGTGGAAAGGGTGAAAGATCAAATTACTTCATTCAGTCTTGCATCTTACTACACCAGTATCAGGTAAAACACAAGTATTACAGCCAATACTATAAGGTGTCCAGGAGTCAGAGCCCTGAAGTTTGGTTTGTTTCTCAAGGCTGTAATAGAGACTACAAGATTCTTGTGGCTTCCAGAACTGTAACAGTTGAATAGAAGACGTAACAATTGAAATTCAGTAGTGCAAACCAAGGTCAAGAGTAAGTGCTCTCCATTCTGTATATTGCAAGCAGCAAAAAGTTAGACTTGGAAGGAAGATTCTTGGCCAAAGAAGAAAACAAAAAGAAACCCCATGAATTAGGAGTAATGTTTGTTGCCAGTTGTGTGTAATGATTGAAAAGTAGTCTTTGCTCAAATTCATCTAAAGCAACAAAGCAGCCCATGTGAGCTGTAACCCACCAGAACTGGCATGGGGGGCAGTTTAAGCAAATTAAGGAAGTCTGACAATAAGGCAGCAACACAATGCAGACCTGAGCAGGGGTGAAAACATTTTTTGAAGTTGCATTAGGTGGGTATGTTAATGTAGCCTTAAGGGATTTTAACACCGGTCATTTTTCACTCAGTCAGTTCTTACTGCTGTAGAACCCAGTGGTGAGAAGGAGGGATTTTGGCCCCAGCAGATGGGGGCTCTGGAGGCACCAGCCTGAAGAACTCTGCTGATCGAATTACCCACACAGGGCTGTTGCCTTGGCTGAGCAGCTTCAGCTAAAGATCCTGTTTAAAGTTGGTGGAAGGAAAAGGAACAGACATACACCTGGTATCTCACTGTAATCCTGGGGGGCATATACTGATACGGCATCTTTACAAATGTATGTTCTCTGACTTCTTGAAAAGACCTCAGGTGGAGCTGGAAAGCCATGCATCTAAACTGTGAATTGTTCAGTGTTCTGGTCCAGGCCTTGCCTTGGGAGGCAGTTGATGCTCTGATATGACAGACTTGCCTGGGTATTTTGAATGTCAGAGTCAGTGTGCTCTGCTATCTGCAGAATGCAGGGGTATGGATGTGGAGTAGGAAATTTAGGTAATAAGAAAGCACAATTTCTTCAGAATCATTTAATTCTACATTTTGTTGGTACAAAGTGAAGAATATTGCAGAACGTGACCACATATCCCTACAAATAAGATCTTAAATTGTTTTCCTTCCTATGCTACATGTTCTAGCAGCTAAAATAATATAGATTTTTATATTGTATTACTGCTTGAAAATGGAAACAAATGAAACAAAGCTGTGTAGCAGTGATTCTCATTTTGTGCTATCCATTCCTGTGTCAGGTCTCTATTAGTCATCATCATTGGCAGTGCAGGGCGTGCTGCTGCTTCTCATGCTTGTGGGCAAGCCTTTGCATTGCAGCTCATTGATTCTGGGAAATCATAATAGAACCGAGACTGTGATTACTGCTATGACTATTGGCTTACCTTAAGTTTGCAGAGGCTGATTGAATCTCAAGATAAACAGTGTAGTATTTCCAGTAGAAGTATTGTATTCATTAATCTTCAGTTCATTCCTCTCTTAAAATTTTGTATTCTGTAAAGAAAAGGTTGTAGATGGGGTAACCAAAATGTGGAACAACTTGTTCAATCATCCCTTCCACTATTTTACTAGGACTGAGTTACAATTTCTTACAGTAGTATATGGGACTCCCACTTACCAGTTTGGGGATATTGCCTTTAAGATGCAGAATTACTGTCAGAGTAACTTACAACAGAAATAAGACATTTACTCTCCCTTACAAAAATCACAATAGTTGTTTGCACCTGGGGGTTATGGGAAGTTTTCAGTATGGATTTCATTACCAGTATGGCAATTCTCATATCACTTGTGGACTTGCTGTTACATTCCTCAACACATTGGCAATTGATGCATGTTCTGCTGGGTGCAAAGTTATTTAAAAATTGATGTATAGCATATACTCCCCTCCCCCCCCCACCCCAACGTGCAACTGTGTATAATGAAGCAAAATGTTTTACAAGCCTGCATCGCTGAGTGGCTTGTCTATTTACAGTGGTTACATATAACCTTTCAAGTTGGGTAGTTAGTTAGGTGTGAACTGACTGTGCAGCTGGGACTGATGATGGTAAAACTCAGCAATTGATTCGTGTGGAATAGAGAACAGTGAAAAGAGAAAGATGAGGAACCTGTTTTGTGTGAGATGCTGAAATCAGGTCACACTTTTAGGCAAATGGCTTGTGGAGGAACTTGTGAGAATAGCCAGGTCAGTTAGAAATCCCAGACTGGTACAGAGTGAGGTTGGAAATGCTGTACTGGCTTTCATATATAGGAAGAACAGTAAACATGAAGCATTTAGAAACAAATGTGACGGGAAGCTTCATCACTCTGCTTACTAGGAGTGAGCTGGACCAACAGTCTTCAAAAATGATGCCTGTAATAATGCATCTAGTTTTGTAGTTATTAATGTTATAATTACTCATGGTGTGAATTATTTCCTTCTAGGTGGCTACAAAAAAAGCTGTGTACAAATGTTCTGAGATTAGTGCAATGACGTATGTGCTGTAACAGAAATGAGAGATGTTTCTTCATTGATTTAACATTCTTCCGTTTAATACAATTGATACTAGGTATGAACCATGCCATTCTTCTATTAGAAATGCAATGTGCTGAACATCATTTTTGTACCTCCTTAAATCACTGGAATATCTTGGCAGTGTTTGTACTAGATTCTGTGTAAAATCAGAAATTTATCAATGCTCTATGAATACTTAATTATGCTCCTTCTTGTATCCATTTGGTGTCTTGGTTTGAGAAGTCCCCTAGCAAGAGAAGACAAGTCCAAGGCTAATATTTCTTGGAAGTATAAATGCATTTGTTCTTTTAGGTTGTGGTTTTATTGGCCCATGTTAATATGATGAAATGGAATTTTTCTGTTGTCTACTTTGGAGACAAAATCTTGTTTGGAAGACTTGCAGCTGATAAGTCTTGTGGATACTTAATAAAGGAACAAATTTGTCTGATGTTCTACTCGAAGGCTATGTGCCTGGAGGAGACACAACTTTGGAAGGGGAAAAAATAGAGGATTTCTTATTCTTTAAAGTTTCTGTGGAACTTGTGTATTTGGTATCAAAGCTTTAACTGCAATAACACCAGCAGCAAAACGAGCTGAATTAATGAGTGGACTGATTTGAGAAGAATTTCTTAGCTTTCCAAGTTCACCAACTTTGAATTAGTACTTGCACATCTCTGACTTGTAGGCCCTTTGTTTCATCTAGCTCTTGTAGTTCTTACTACTGCAGTTACATGGTACCCATCAGTTCCATAAGGATATTCAGTTTTATGTGCCTAATGTTGGA
Organism: Melopsittacus undulatus; assembly: GCF_012275295.1. Taxonomy (NCBI): domain Eukaryota; kingdom Metazoa; phylum Chordata; class Aves; order Psittaciformes; family Psittaculidae; genus Melopsittacus; species Melopsittacus undulatus. Next base: position 34,465,158 of record NC_047535.1, on the reverse strand, counting down.
CATAGGTGCTTGCAGAACCTTGATCTGCAGCTCTAGTGTTGTAGAAGGCGCTGAACACAGGCGAGGACTGAGTGTGGTGTTTGTGTGCACAGTGGCTCAGGGAAGCAAGGGCAAACTCTCCCCTCCCAGCTCTCACCTCCTGGTGCACATGGGGATGAGGTGGTGTGTGAACTCCTGCAGGGCCTGTGTGCCCCCGACCTCACAGGCATTTGGTGGCCCCTCGGGTTACCCCAGTCAGTAGCCCTTGCTGTTATGTGGCCTTGTTAACAGGGGGGAGAGCGGTCTCAGGAGACTGTTACTGGTGTAAGGTTTTCTACTTCATGGTCTGGCTTTCAAATCTAACACCTGCTTTGGTGATTGAAAAGTTGTCAGCATTGTGGTAATCTGTTGTACTGCCTGCTCTTGTCCTGCCTGAGCCAGCAAAATAGAAACTTGCTGTGTACCAATTCACTAGAGAACAGCAGAGCACACATTGCATTTTTTTTTTCCTCTAAGAAAAATGCAACCCAGTAATCTCCTTCATCTGGATATGAAAATGTGGACCTCTTTCCATAGCAAAATTTGGTGTATAAGCCTCATTAAAAACAGTATATTGCTTTAAAGTACAATCCTTCAGATCTCTTAGAAAGGTATTCAACACTGCAGCCTTGGCTTATCTCTCATCAGATTATATTAGACTCTCTGGCATCTGTCGCCTAAGCACTCAGAGTAATGAACCACTTTCATCTTGTGCTGGGCACACAGCGTGCACATACGTGCTGCTACATCCTGCACAGAGAATGAGGCATAAGCAGGTCAATTTGGGATGTGGAGCTTTTCAGAAGTAAGCACTTTCCACTTAGGTGGATATGCTCTTTTGTGTTTGTTGGGGTTTTTCCTTCTTCTTTCTTCCCCTTTTGAAACAAGATGGCTCATCAGAATCCAGCGGATGCCATAGGAAGATGCTTAAGTCAAAGGCTGATGCATATAAATATTCTAGATTGTCTTATTTTCAGCTATATTAACTTTTCTAGTCTGAAAGGCATCTTTTGTTCAAGGTTTAAGCCCACTATAATGTGGATGCTTTGGAATCGTGTCATGGGAATGAACTCTTTCAACTCATCTTCATACCTGTTTTCCTTTGGTTTTAACATGGTTTTTTTTTGCCCCTGCTAGTTTGCTAAAAATGAGAAAATGTCTTTTCATTTTCCCTTTTTTGTGGCAGGGATTCTTTTTAATATTCCTTTTATAAATGAATTAATGAAGAAAAGTTATCTCACTACAGAGAAGCAAAAACTTCCCATAACTTCACTGAATAAAGATCAGGATTGGGTGTTGATGTTGATGGAAAAGAGAAAGGAGTTGCAAAATCCCTGCTAGTATTTGTGGCTAGTCTCCAAAAGCAAAGGTTCAAATTCTACATACTTACCACTTCCAGGTATTTGAAAATGCTTCTTTCCTCCATTTGTTCACTTCAGGTTCTGTTCTTTTTCTATTTATCTGCAGTTAAGCATCCACCAAAATTAAGTTTTCATGCCTCGTGTGGAGGGCAGGATGGCTTTCTCTGCAACAAAGCTGTGATGGCATGAAAGCCCAGGACAAGGGGGATAGCAAAGGAAAGAAAGTTAACTCTGAGACTGAGTGGCACACCAAAAATACCATTTCTTGGTTCAGAGTAACAAAGCCATGCCAGGTTGTCTGTGTGGCACGTGGTGAGGGATGACTGTGCAGAAAGTGAGAGCATCTCTGCATTGTACTTCTGTGCCAGTTCTTGAATCCATGTAGAAGGGAAATGGTAGCACTGCTGCAGTCCTGCTGCTGAGCCAGTGCAGCCCGGCAAGCTTTAAATAGGACATTTCACACCAGGAGCAGATCTGTGTCAATCACAGTGTGTCAATTGTTCAAGTTCTGGGAGCTTTCAGACTTCTGCCTTTGGAGTCGTGTGTATCTTGGCAGAAAGACATGCGTTACCTCAGATGCCATCTGGAAGAACTTACAGACCTTTTTATAATGTGCCCAATTTTTATCTGTCAAAGAAAGTTAAAGGAACAATATTTTTCAAGTGATAACTAGAATAATTGGAATTCTGGTAGGCACAACAGAGCAATCTTTCAAAGAGTGGGATGCTCAGAGATGTTCAAGGTCTGGCCTGGCGTCAGCAGGAGTTGAGGGTAAGATTCAGATGTCAGAGAGCTACAGAATTAGCCCTTGGTCAAGGGCAGCAGTTGAGAAAGTGGCTTAAATCTGCTTTCCAGCTCCCCCCAGTTTGGATTTTTCCATAAGCCCTCCTATGTTTTCACATACTCATTTGGTCACTGGCAGGCTTGGTGAAGGAAGTTAGCACTGGAGACTCATGAAGGTCTGTGCATTTGAAGGTGTCTCAGGCTGTTTACTCCCATGTTGGAGAAAGTGATGGTGCTGCAGGGCAGCATGTGTTCATGCACCTCTGCTTCATGTGTTCTGTTCTAGCACAGTATTTTAGCCCAAATCCTGGAAATAATTGCCATTTACTGCGTGCTGTTTCCATATGAAAGTGTAAGGGCAGTGTCTATGCTGTGTTGGCCTTTTCCTTGTTATTTTAACAGTGATTTGCACTGGCTACAATACTGGGGTGTCACAAGTCTTAGATTGTAGATTTGACCTTGAATTGTAAACCTGCCAAATAAAAGACCAAATTAATGGAATTTAATAAAACACAAAATATTTTTGGGTTTACCTAAATAACATTTTCCGTTTGTTTGGAATCCTTTTCCCACTGTAGTTAATTGGGGAAAAGGGTCTTCATTCTAGATGCGACTCAAGTATTACTACTTTTGGTAGTTGGCCATGCAGCTCAAAAATACTGCTTTATTGTTATAGCAAAACTTGTGCAGCCCTTTCTTGCATCAGTAGTCACAAGGACAGCAGTGGAACAAATTCTGTGTTTGAGCAGAAGTGTAAATCAGAAGCAAATCCTTGATGGCTATATGATTATTCTAGCAGGAATTTAGTATGTATTAAAGACTGAGCACATGGGACCATCAATATCAATTAAATTGGTGGCTAAGACAGAAGTGGATTTTATTTCAATTCCAAGGTGATTTAAAATGAAAATAGGGATTTTATGCAGTGGCCAAGAACTGCCAGTTGTGTTCAGAACAATTTTTTCATACTTTCCTGAAATCCTTCACCTTCGCTGATACATCCCAGCTACTGATGTGCTTTATTTTCAGTATTGGTTTATAGTGTATGTTGAAATGTCAGATGAACTGTTTAAATAGATCATCCCGATGACATAAAATGTAGTGCTTACTGTCCTGATTATTTCATGATGAATGATGCATTGGGAAAAATAGGGGAGGATATAAGTAAAAAATCAGTGATACATACAAGGCTGAGCAATAGAGTACTATTGTTAATCAGATTTTAATGTGGAAATGGTTAATTTCTAAGAATAATTTCTTAATGATTTTTTAAGAAATGATAACAGATGATTACAGAGGATTATATTTATCGAGCAGTAACTGCAAAGTGTTAAATTACTGAAATACTGGTACTGTTCTGTCTGTTCACCAGGCTGTGCAGCCTGTTACGCACCAAGTTCAAGTGCGATATTATGAGGAGGGGAAAAAAAATTAGGGCATGTTCAAGATATTTTGGGCACTGCATATGTAATACCTGAGGAAAACCTCTATTCAGTTATTTAAATTTAGAATCCAAACTAGTAAGCCAGCAGAACCAAAAATAGAACCATAAAATGGTTTATGTCAGAAGGGACCTTGAAGCTCATCCAGTTCCAACTCCCTGCCATGGGCAGGGACCCCTTCCACTAGAGCAGGTTGCTCCAAGCCCCATCCAACCTGGCCTTGAACACTGCCAGGGATGGGGCAGCCACAGCTTCTCTGGGCAACCTGTGCTAGTGCCTCACTAGTTTCACTGTAAAGAGCTTAAAAATAATAGCTAATCTAAATCTCCCCTCTTGTTTCATCCCCACCTGCCCTTGTCAAAAGCTCCTTTCCAGCTTTCTTTTTGGCCCCTTTAGGCACTGGGAGCTGCTCTAAGGTCTCCTTGGAGCATTCTCTTCTCCAGGCTGAACAAGCTCAGCTCTCTCAGCCTGTCTCCATAGCAGAGGTGCTCCAGCCTTTGGAGCATCTTTGGGCCTCCTCTGAACTTGCTCCAGGTGCATATCCCTGTGTTTGGGGCCCCAGTGCTGGACACTGTACTCCAGGTAGGGTCTGATAAGAGCAGAGTAAAAGGGTAGAGTTACCTCCCTCAACTTGGTGCTTACACTGTAGGAATGCAGCCCCACACATGGTAGGTTTCTGGGCTTCAAGTGCACGCTTCTGGGTAATGGTGAGCTTATCAACCAACGCACCCAAGTCCTTCATATGGCTGCTCTCAATCCATTCTCTGCCCAGCCTGTATTTGTGCTTGGGATTGCCCTGGTCTACCGTGCAGGATTACTGGTTTTAGAACTGATGGTTTGTTTAATTAATATTCTTGATCAACCTTTTTCTTATAGTTTAATTTGAAGAAAAACTCGACTGATTACAGTCTCATTTCATTGCCAGTTTTCTTTTGCTGCCTTGCTCATAGTCTGCTGTTGCTTTAAAACAGAAAATTGTTTTGACAGTGTCAAATACCAGGGTTGGCACTGAAGGTAGGTTGGATTTTAATTCTTCCTGGTGCTGTGAGGCAGCAGATCTGTTTGTTCACCAGCCACTCAGCCTGTGACCTTGAGCAAGGCAGCAGCAAGGGCTAGCATTTTTTGAGAAGTGGTCTCTAATTAGAAGAATTCCTATTCTCTGCTGCGTGCCTTGCAGGTACTTCAGTCAGGATGCTGCTGGAAAAACACGCTTGTTGGGCCTTGCTTCTGTAAGATGGGAAGCCAGAATCTCATGAGTAAAGTCTGTGACCTTGGTCACTCACTTGAAAAGAAGCACAGTTTTCAGTGGATGAACTTCTGTTTATAGGTTATATCCCAGAGTGTCCACAGAGCTGCCAGTGTGGTGGTAACATCTTCAGCCAAACTGTCAAGCTGATGGGAGTCTCTCTGCTCAGGAACCGGGCAGAGCATTGCAATGTGCTCATCTCCAAGTTCTGTGTTTAGCAGCTCCTGATATTCTCTGTGTCTCCACCCAACACACCTTGAAAATAGGTGATCTTGCTCCCAAAGGAGTTTGGTAGCAAACATGAGCTGAAGAGAGAGCTTGATTCCCAGTTTAATCACGGAGGCAATCAGTAGTAATCTCAAACACCATATATAGTGAGTGTGTCTTGGGCAAGCAGCTTCAGAAGTGCTGATGTGAACGAGACCTTGAACTGTACTGGCCAGTGTGTAACTTATTGGCAAGGGAAGCCCTAGCCCACCACAGTCTTGCCTGTTTTAAACCTCACAGTTTTAATGAATTGTGCAGGACTTAGCTCTAGGTACCCAGCATCTAACAGAGCTGCAAAGAAATATCACTTTCTTTCTTTCATCAATTTAAAAGCTTAAGAAAATTCCTAGAGTTCAAAGGAGTGTGCTGGGATGTGACTTTGTTAACCTCAGGAATATTTGTAGTTCTGCTGTGCCAGGCCCTTTCAGAGATGGGCAGTGTAGGATTAGGTTCCTTGCTTCTTGCAGCAAAAGATGGCAGGTCACAGTCTGGTCATCTGTCCTTTATGCAGGCAGCTAATCTGGATTTATTCACATCCTTTGCTGGATCAAGGCCAGCATCCCCTACTCTTTGTTAAATAAATTCCCCGAGTTTATATTCTACAGACATACACTCTCTTCCCAATAAGGACATGTATTTGTTTCTTTTACTGTCAATGGCCACTGTAACATCTCCTCCATGTTCTCTTAAGCACTTGATGTTAAAGTATAGGCAAAAAGTACTGAAATAGAGGAGATTTTGTCTCTTAATTTACATGAACATGTACCTCAGTTTGTAGGCTTTATAAATAAAGGTATTTACCAGCAACTTGTTCTCTGCAGACACAAAGCTGGAGGCAGTTCCATGCAAATTTTTCAAGCTTTCTGAAAGCTCAGGTTAAAAAATGGCAAATCTGATGTGGTGAGAGCAGCTTCAGCAAAATAAACCCAATAAAATACCCAACCATTTTTATTTCTTCTATGACTGTTTAAAGTTTTGGAAGCCAAGACTTCCATGTGTCTTCTCCATGTCTCTGGGGTAACCTGTGCCTCTAGCATTTAAAGTGGTTTTCCTGAACAAAGGATTTTTTTGTTTGCAGGTTTCTCAACTGCACCAATTCATTCTACTTCATAATGGCTCAAATAATCTCACCTCATTGATTTCCAGCAAAACCACCTGGACTGACACTTGAACAAATTGAAAGTTCAGTCTGGAATAAAAGCTGGTGACAAAACCTCACTGCTTTGTATGGAGGCGTGAGATTAATGGTTTAAATTATTTAGCTGCCAGAGTAATTTAGCACAGAGTAGTACCTGTCTGAGCTTCCTCTGCCCTCTCTCACCCCACTTCTTGCTACTTTTCGTTCATCTCTTTCTTTTTACTTTTGCTGGCTGTGATTTGCCCCTCTGATGGTTTATTTGGAGGTACCATGCCTGAAGCTGGGGAAGCCCCAGCACCAGAAGTGTGTCCGGCATGGCAGGCTGGTCTGGATGTGGTGTCCAGCCATGCCGGTTGCATTAGTGCTGTGTCTTCGAAGGATGTCAGAAAAGTGGAACCCTCAGGGCCCGCTGATGTGTACAGAATGTGTTCTCAGGACCAAGGGTGAGTGTTCATTGGGAATGTGTTATTTACTGTGCAAGGAGACTCTCCTTACGGATAGTCCCTGAACAAAACCACTGCTCTCAATTTGCCTGTAGTGATGTTTTGGATGCTTTAAAAGTAGTTACACTTGGAACTGTAAAACCGTACCTTCACTAAAAAACATGTAGTAGTCACAGAGCTACTGGGCATGTGTAGAGACTCATCCACAAGGCTGTTGGCATGGATTCTTCATCACTGCTTTTGCCCTTGCATTCTGAGACTGACTTTGTGACTCTGGGTCCTCTGTCATGTGTCTCTGGGCACCCAGCACCTTGGCAGGCACTTTATCTGCCCAGCTCCCAGATGCCATTGTTCCCATTGCACAGGCTTAATACACTCATGCACATACAGATTGGGCTCACTGGTGTGAACCTGCTGTCTGGTGGGTCTCCTTATTTTCATGCACCTGGAAGTAGCTATTTCTGAATAACCTTTCAAAGAAGTCTTAGAGTATTAAATATGGCTGAAAAATCCATAGCAGACTATTTTTAAGGACGTAATAGGATATGGCACAAAAGAAAGACCTTCCTCCAGGGGTTTATAACCTAATTCTGTGGCAAATATGTAACTGTATCAGAGACTGTTGGTGAGCTTTTAAAACTTCTATAGAAAAGTTAATATTTTCTATGGGATCTGTGTGTGGTGGCCAGTTTTATTGGCAGGTTTATTAACTCCTTTGACTATGTAATTATGGCTTACCAATAGACATTATTTTTTCCCCTTTGTTAGTGTGATTTTGCTTCCTGGAGTTTGTTGTTGTTGTGTTTGTGATGTTTTTTTTTTCTAATGATTAATATTATTGAAACCAGTTTGATTTATTTCTTTAAACTGCAGCATTTCAGAAGCCTGATCAGGGCCAGCACCCTGTTGCACTAAGTGCTGTACTTTAAAGGAAAGATATGTAATGTAGTAAGTAAGTTGGCTTGAGGCATTGATAAAACTGAACCTTTTTTGTGTGTTCAGTCTGCTGCATATGTATTCTAGTAAGGAAGCACTAAATCTGATTTGTCAAGGTAGTTACTTAGAATTAAGCTTGCCTGTAGGTGAAAAATCCCTCCAATTTCCTTGGGCTACTCATTTGTTAGAGATAGACAAGTGCTGATATGTGATGATGAATTGACTTCATGTTGTGATGATCAGATCATGCATATGCTGCTTTTGGAGGTGAATTTTAAGATGGTCATACACAGTATAAATAAACTGGAAAAAAATTCTTACTTAATCACATGAGTTATCCATGTTTCTCCAGACACATTACCAGCAAAGCTCCCACTTACCCAGTAATGGCAGAGGTGTGGTCTGGAGTTTTCAGTGTGCTGTCAAAGAGGTTTCAAGAATGGCTGTGCTGCCAGGGTGAAAGCTGATCAGTGATGGGTAATTATTTAACTATAAAGAAAAAACCTCAACAACATTCAAATTAAAGGCTGTTGTTGCAGCTGGTATAGAAATGTTCATAGCCTTATTTAGAATTGTAGAATTGTTTAGGCTGGAAAAGACCTTTAAGGTCATTGAGCCCAACTGTAAACCTAACACTGCCAGGTCCACCACTAAGCCATGTCCCTGAGCACCACATCTACACATCTTTTAAATCCCTCTGGGGATGGTGACTCCACCACTTTGCTGGGCAGCCTGTTCCAATGCTCGATAACCCTTTTGGTGAAGACATTTTTCCTAATATCCAGTCTAAGCATCCCCTGGCGCAACTTGACAATAAAAGTTTTTACCCATCATTAGGAGGTAAAACTATTTTCACTGTCCTTAAGAAGAGGAAAGCAGGAGCTGTATGCCAGGCTGTCTGGCTTACAGAAAGCTTGTAGATACTTTGCAAACAAGGGCAAAGTGCATCTTGTGGAATGGGAGCAGAGGACTTGCACTGGGCAGGAGATGAAAGGGAAATGCCAAGTGATAGTTTTCTGCTGCATCCTCCCTGCAAGGATCTTGATCATCAGCGCTGTAAGAAGCATATCATGTGCCTGCATTGCAAAGGGGAGTAGAATATGTTCAAGTACAACTACTAAAAAAAGTAGTTCCAATTTCTAAGGGCATGATGACAAAACTCTCTGAGATCACTTTCCTCCTAGCAGTTACCCCAGAAGTCGTAGATTCTCAGTTTGTTATGCAAGCTCACAAATTCTGACAGATTTCGGGCTATTTTAGCAGTTCTGCAGATTGGAAATACATCCTTTGCCTTGTTTTTGTACATGCTGGAAGCATGCACACACATGTCCCCTCACATATATGTGTTATGCATACACGGGAAACAGAAGCCAGTGAAATCCTACAGCTGCATCTAAAGTTGACATGAAATTAATGAATTTCCGCTCTTTCAAGGACAAATTTACAAAACATTCCATCCCTAACAGTAAAGGAGTCAGTTCCCTTTCGTTTTTGTGTCTCCCTTTCTAGACCCATAGCCTGTGGACAAAGCAGTGTTACGTTTGTTACAGCCAGGTGCTCCTGTTCTGTACTCATCCTATGGACTGGAAATGTAGCTAGAGCTCTGTGGAATATCTGGAAGGCTCATTGTGGCGGGTACTTACAGACCTTGTAATTGTCTGCTGTGAAGAGCTAAGTCCAGCCCTCTGTATCTGCTTGATGACCTAAAAGGTGTAGGAGCTTGGGCAGGTTTTCACTGAGTTGGTTTTACTGTGTATTTTGGATGAAAAGCTAAACTATAGAAGATACAAAGGTTAAAAAGAAAACGTAGCAGCAGCTGGATTTGTTGTTTCTGGTCTGAATCTTAAATACATTTGGATTGAAAAAGTACTGTGCTGAGGTTTTTACAATTAAGAGAAATGCTTAGTTTAGGCATCCCTTTCCATAGTAGTGACGTGCCAAGAGCACAGCATACTGACCGTATGTCCCCTTTGATAGCAACTTGGGTCATGTTAATCCTCTTGTCAGTGCAGTTACTAGTTGTGGCCAGAATGTATGGCGGTGATGAAGCATTTTTCTTCTAGCTGTCCTGAAGCGGTGGTTAACTCATATTCTTGCCATGCTTAAGGGAAATGGGATGTGCATAAATAATGGCAAGATGCTTTATTAATTGCTGTGACTGTGACATAAACACTTCACTGAGAAATAGTTATCCTGTTGTGTAGAATAAGGTATTCAGAAGGTTCAGGTAAGCCAAAATGTTGGCTGGCTTCTCCATTCTCATCAGTAAGTAAACTTGTGATGACTATTTGCTAGTCATAGCTCTGTTGATCACTGTAAATAATGATAGTCAATGACAATGAAAAGTGATGCTCCCAGATGTAAATGCTCAGAGCAACCACAAGGAAAAACCATCAACAAGCTTGGGGTAGCTGTTACCAGTGGGGTCTCAGAAATGCTTGGAAACTGAAGTCTTAATGAATAGTAATGGCAGATGCCTTAGAATTCTCAACACTTTCTACTTTATACCTTGTTGCCCTTAGGACTTTGCATAATGATGTCATTAATTTTAATGTGTTTCTGCAAACTATAGTCTGTTCCTGATGTGACGTTGTAGCACAAAGAAGTTACGCAGGGTGGGAAAGGATCTGCTCTTGTGCAGGCTGTATATGAATCCAATTTTCTTTAGCATCCAGTTCTAAAATAATTATATTTGATACAATGTATTTTTCTCTATTATGATTTACTGATATAAAAATTTGGCAAAGATATAGATATTAAAAATAGTTATTACACAGTCAAAGACATTTCCCTAAAGCTGCTGCTTATCTTAGATCTGCAGTGTCTGCCTTGCCATATGAGAGCTGTGTGATGTGCTGCAGCTTCCTGTGACCACACAATGCAGAACGGGGGCACTGGGATGGAGGCCCTGGATCTGTGACCTTCACTCAGGAGAAGCTCACTCTGCTTCTTTTCCACCTGGTATTTACACAAGAGCTGCACCAGACATACAGTAAAAGTAATTTTTACATATGGAGCATTCTGCTTTCCACAGAAGTGAGGATGGTTTCTGTCTTCCCCTTTTTTAATTTCTTTCTAGCTTCTCTAAGAACCTTTGTTCTTCTCTGTAGAAAATGAAGAAAGGGAGCAGCTTTATAGCAAAAATAGAGAAGAGACTCCTTCCTACCTGAAGAGGAGCAGGGTTGTGAGCAGTCACCATGGCTGTGCTAGCCAGAAGACTTGCTTTCTGGTTTTGAACCCTTTCAAGCTGGTCTGCAGCAGTGTTAGCAAAAGGACTGTTTCTGTATGCAAATACTGCTCAAATTAGTCATGATTTCTGGGCTGAGTAACCACTGGAGTCAGTAGTAACTAATTCTGGCCTTCTGAGAAGGATGGATAATCTTTTGTTGCCAGCATTGTGTGAGTGGAGCATGGAAATTCATCTTTTGACAAGCATGGTACTGCTTGTAAATATTGTTTATATGAGTGCACAGGTAGTATTATTACATAGGCTTTTTTTCATCAGCTTTTGGTAAATTGCTGAGTTTTGGCAGCAATGATCATATTTCTTGGCATATCTATTTTAAAAAAAATTAAATCCCACTGTGTCCTGCAGGGTTTTTTTTGAGGTGTTATGTCTCTTTCAGTGTTGTATTTGTGGCTGCTTTAAAAAATGTCAAGGTATGAATTTCATTCTCAAATATAGAGAATTATAGCAAAAATGGGGTTTTTCTTTTTCTTCTTCTCTGATCTCAGGATAGAGCAATAGTAGTGAAATGATTTATGTGCCCTTCTAAGCTGTTTACAGGTGTTAATCTATTCCATATTGCTTGTTAATCCAGCTGTTGGCAAGCCCAGAGGTAGTGTGGCAGGGTTGAAGTCAGTCCCTGTACTTCCTCCCTTGTTCGTGCTAACTCTTCTGTTTGCCTCTCTAAACAAAAGGAGATAATTTCAAAGTGATTGATGATCATCTCCTTTTTCCGTTCATTAACTCCTGACTACCTTAGAAAGCAGCTGTAACGCCTGACCATAGATGGTCAAATGAAATAAAATAGATAAGGATAACTGGAGTCCATCAAAGCAATTTATACAGTGGATTGTAGAGAGGAATGGATTGGATACTTCAAGAAGTAATACCAGGCAATCAGAGAGTGGTGGTTTTGCCTATTTAGTAATTTATAAGCCAATGGCCTTAACTCTTGTTTGAGGATATTGAATTGTTTTCAAGGGTGTATCAAGCTCCTGGACGATGCCATCAGTTTTCTTATAAAATACATTCATTAATCTGCAAACCTCAAGTGTGCTTGTATTGATTGCCTGCTCTCTAACAGCCAATCAAGACACTTTCACCAATGCATCTCTTATGCGCACAGCATTGCTTATGTATCATCCTCCCAGAGATCTGCATTACACTGGTGGGTGCTATACCTGCTCTTTGCACATGAAGTATTGAAACAGTGGATTCATCAGTCTGGGGGATGCTGTCATCTCCTGGCAGTTTCTTTTGTATAGTAACAAAAGGAAGTGCTCCTCTGTAGAGAACATGTCAGTAGCAACATGGGCACCTTCAGCTGTCGTCTGAAAGGGACTAGCTCTCCATGAGTGGTGTGGAGGGAGCATAAAGGAACCAGTCTCATCACTTGACCATCTAAAAAAGCCTCCCCTGAAGTTGATAATCTGTGATCTTTCATTAGCTCTACATAGACATGTTTTATTCTGCTGGAAACCCAAAAGATGACTTTCAGCTCACAAAGATCCATCAGGAGCAGGCTGAACCCCTCAGTCATTTGTCTCTGCCTAAATATCGTTTGAGCTCTTAAAACTTCAGAATTCTTTGAAAAACAATTTCTAGGCTAAAATCTGATTTTAGATCATCTAGAAATAAAAACCTCATAAAGATGTTTTTGTCCAACCAAATTCATTGTAATGGCAATATAGTAGGGGAGAGTTTAGTGCTGGCAAACATCAGTGTCTATATTCTTTCAGCTGGGTACTTAATGTCTTTTGGTTCCTTCACCTTCACAACAGAAACTTCCCTGTTTAGTATGAAACTGTCTTTCTGGGGAGCCAAGTTACAAGGCAAATGTGACCACTAGTGATGCATTTAAAGAACATTTTCCTTCAGGCTTTCAGTGGAGAGCGCTCTAGGGCCCCGTATGAACCATCCTGATATCTGAGCCTCGATAATGATTCCACTGGTCTTTCTGATAAATGAGCATATTCTGTATGTGCCCTCGTATCTCTCTCCGGGATGTAATGGCGATTGGGAAGGGGGGTTATTAACTAAGCCTTCCCAGGGTGTTACCAGATAGATGAGGATAAATGTACTCATAAAATGAGTGATTGCCTTTTCTCGCAGTAACTCAGAATTCATACTAAATAAATGGACTGTGCCTTTAGAATGATTTAATGATAACACATGGCCTAATCAAAACCATCAATAATTAGGATTTTTGCATAAAGGGAATATAATTTTTAAAGTGGAAGATGGCTGGGACCAATCCTGGCAGCAGTCACTCTGTGCCTGCCTCAGCTGTGGAACAGCTTCCTGAGCTAGTCATCACTGCCTGGTGCCCAAGGGCCACGCTTAGGGATCGGAAGCCCTGTCTCCCTCTTCCAGGGCACTGGCTAAACTGCAAAGAGCATAGAAGCTTCCCTTCACTTTAGTTTGCTTTTTTTTCCCTTGTGGTTACATGGAGTGGTTGAAAGCTGAGTGAATGTCTGAGTGTGTTCGAGGTGCATCCCTAGCCTGGAGAGGCAGCTGGGCACAGAGGCCTGATTCACAGCAGTGCCAGCACTCGCTCTGGCTTGGTCAAGTTCCCGATGCTGATAAGGAGGGAGGACAGAGTATTTTCTGTGAGGCAGGAGGGACTGGCTCAGGCTCCTTCCATTCTCCAGCTGCACCATGTAAAACTTGTTAATGCACTAATATAGCTAGTCCAGCCACATAGTGGAAAAATTAGGGAAAATCCATGTTTAAATCACTTAAAAGGCACATATTGCAGTTTTGTGCTACTGTTTTTCCCCGAGCAGTATCCGTTTCTCTGAATGTGTCTGTCCCCAAACTGTCCTGTCTCTGTCCAAAATAACGTCAGCTTTCCAGCCAGGCTTCCTCCTGTCTGTCCCACTTCCACGGTGGGGAAAAGATGAGCAACAGGGGTTAGAAATGTGCACTGTCTCTCCAGAACTGGAGAGCTGGAAGGACCTCACATCAGTCTTCTGGGATGTGACAGCAGAGAAGAGTTGAACTAAAACGCTGTGTTAATGCAAATAAAATATTACCAGGTGGGAATAACTGAAGCCTCTTTCTTTGGCTTAACTTGCCTGTTTTATAGTGTAGGTCTGTCTCACTGTTATCTTTTGCTGTCTCCAGCTATTTATTCTTTTGCTCATTATTTCCTGATCCTGCAAAAGCTTAAGCACGTCTTGTGTCGTGCACTGGGAGTAGTTTGTGCCTGCAGTCAGTGTGCTTTCAGGGTTGGGGCTGTAGGTTTCTGCTGCCTGCAGGCAGGGCTGGTTTGTCTTGCCCCTTTGCTAGCCCTGCAGCTTTCTCATGTTTCCAGCTGCAGTTGCAGTGTCTAATGAGGACTGAAATGCATTTTTCTTATGCTGTCTGGCTCTTTATCCAGATTATTTAGAAAGGGATGTGCTTGAACATCTAAATTACATGTTGTCTGTACGCAGGTTGGGAGTTTTTTGTGAGTGTGACAAATTCTGACCTTGATGCTACTCAGTATTTATCTGTGTTTTTATACAATTGGATAGTGTGCACACAAACTGGGTTCGTGGTGATGTACCACATTCTAAAGTTTAGGACATTACTGAAGTGTTAAATGAGAATCTGTTTCCAGGGGCATTCTTTGTAATTGGAAATAGAGCTGGGCTTTGGTGCAGGAAAGGACTAGGTCCTTTAAGGTCATCTCAGGTTGACTCTTTCTGATGAACCTAATCCTTCCCCTGTTTGAATTTTCCTCACAGTTACCGACTAACTTGGCTTCTGCAGATGAACTGAAGACATCTGTAATGAAAGACCACAGATACCCATTTGAATACTGTGTTTAGGGTGATGCTGTGCAGCTTCAGCACAGGTGATTTTTCATTTTCTATAGCTGCTTCACTACAGGGAGTAGAGACTTCCTGATGACTGTTTCCTGCTGGGAACCTCTTGGTTTGAAGTTGGATTACAGAGGGGAGTCAGTAGGAGCCTGGTAATGATCTTTGAAAATGAGGAAGGTTTGTAGGGCTGCAGGTCCACCCCACACGTGGCAGGTACAGGGTCCATCTCTGCTCTACCAAATCCAACCACTGGCACATGGGAACTGTTACAGATCATTTCTTGCTTCCCAGCATTTGTCATATTGCAGGAACATGTGGAAAAAAATTCATCAAAGGGTGTTTGTATTCCTCAGCTGCCTCGTCCTTGGCTTAAATCTGTGTTTTACTGCTGCAGTGTCTCTTGCTGCAAGTCAGTCTGTAGATGACTTGCTTTTCTTATTGTTACTCAGTGGTTGGGAACTGCAGGAAGCATTAAGATACAGGTCAGTTATGGCCTGTTGAAGGGAAGATAAAGTCACTGGTGGTTAGATGAAATGCTTTGGTATTCTTTACTGATGCAGTTCAAATTATTTTTTAACTCTGAAGAAATTGTTGACTTCAGATATCTTGCAGTTTGGAGACTTCCATTTGGCTGGGTTTGGAAGGTTGTGATAATTTGGTTCCTACTGACACGAAAGGATTCTCTCAGCTTCACGGCTCTAATAGGTGCTAAGGTACTTGACAGATTTCTCCCACTTAGGAGAATTGAAATCCCATAAGCAAATCAATCTCATTCATGTCCTTTCTTCAGGGAACTCTTTATTAATTCAAGCACACCAATTCAGGCAAAATCCTCTGGTAAAACAAAGCAACAGCTCTTGTATTGTCCAGCTGAAGCCAGAAACGCCTTTTCCTTTGTCTCTGCCTGTCTCAGGCACGTGAACCATCACTCCCCTCTGTTTGCTCTTCCCCAGTGCAGCTCAGCTCACATTTCAGCCGGTGTCTGATTCTTTCTTTGAGACCCAGTGACTTGACAAGGCTGCTTGGACATACCCGTCAGACATGGGCATGTCAACCACAGCTTGTTGCATTCAATCCCACAATGCTGCCTTTGCCAGTGGAGACTTTGATCCTTGCTTTTAGATTCCATCTTATGTAGCTGTAGGGGTTTTCTTTACTCTCCATTCGCAGGCTCTCATCTTTGCCATTTAGATATGTTGTTCACTGTGTTCATGGAGAAATTACAAGATCGTGTAAGGTAAAATGTCCTCTGACAGGGAATGATTTGACAAGCTTTCATGTTTGTGAGTCGCAAAGATTGATATTTTTCCATGTAGACATATGGATGATCATAATATTGTTGTGGATGAGTTTTTTGAATTCCAGTGGCCATTGTTGTCAGGGCTTTTTGCCAAAAGTAATTTTAAAAGTATTTCTATAAGTTTTGGGTTTGTATTTTTGTTTCTGTTTTGTTCTGACAGTTGGTAAACATCACAGAAGATCCCATAAAGAGGCAGATGCTGACACAGTTTGAATGACAAACCAAGATCAACAGATCATTATTTTTCACAGCAAGCAGAGAAGAGCTGAGAGAAATGGCTGATTTTAGTGCCAGCCTGTGCTGATAGCAGCTCTTGTGTTCCAGAATGCTGCACAACAGGAGAAGCTCTCTTGCACTATATAGAGGTTTTGCTCTGTTTGATTGCAATTACATTTTTTCACATTCAGGTCACCACCAGTTTGCTCAGTGCACTGCCACTGCAGAAAGGAGGCTGATAACCTCCTCTGCTCCGGTTCAAATCAGAAATAATCAGTTGTTGCGTGTTGTCAAATATTTACTTTAATTATCTGCATTTTGATCAGCTTTTGGGCTTTATTCCCAGCTTCATTGGGTTGATGGGCACATCAGTTAGGTGGAGGCAGCGTGGGTCTTTTCACTCTCTTTAGTCATCCTTTATTGTTGAACTAGCTTAACTCAGGCTAAATCTTGGTGCAAGTCAAAGTACTCTGCTGCGGTTGCACATCTTCTGATGTCTTCAGGAATCCCACTATGTCCTTAGCTGCTTAAGGAAAAAAAGTAGGTGGTTCAGGACATAACCATTCAGTGCTTGTAGAGAGCAGCTCTGGGGACTCTTCCCATCATTCCAGTGCTTCTAGGGTGTACCAGATGTCTTCTGTTTGCCATCTTGCTATATATATGGTGACAGCGGTAGTGTAGTTTAAAATTCTTTGTGATTATTAAATGGATTAAATTAGTAGCATGTGGAAATGCCAGATAATACTTGTTTTCCATTTCTGTGTTTGACTTCCGAGGTTTGAGTGGCAATTGGCTGAGAGAAATACCTATTTCTATTTCACATTAATCATATGTTCATCATCATAAAATATGCTCATGTGAAAGCTTTTCACATCTCTTACTTTGATTTTCTCTTTGCTTTCATGGAGCTGTAGAGCTGATGAAATGCACACACTGTGTCTCAATTTTAAAGCCAGTTTTTGACTTAATTCTTCCAGATAGGAACTGAAGAGTTTGCTCCAACTGCTGCTGCTGAGCAGCTGGTAAGGTGAAAGCTCTTTGAAAGCATAGTCACAACCTGCCAGTAACTCAGAGCTCAAAGAGCTTGGTTCTGCGTGTAAATATTTGTGCTCCGGGAACTGCTTTATTGCTCTCTTGGATAGCAAATGGCTTGCCTGTAAATTTTTTTAGCCAGTAAGTGCTGTTTTACTTGACCGCACTTGTGTTCTGCTCGTAAATCCTCCAGCCACTTGGGATTGCTTAAGTTTGGGACATTCTGCTAAAACGAGACTGCACCATGGGGCTTCATAAACTCAGCATGTTTTTCTGGAGTTGCTGCACTTCTCCAGAGCCCTGTTGATGTGCCCTGCACCTTTCCTGTCCTTGTCTTTAGAGGTTTTCTCTGTAAACAGTGTGACCATGTAACAAAGCATTAGTGTCATCCATATTGCTGGAGCCAGTCTGGACCATGCAGACCATTGGAAATGTACCACCATGTATTCTTAAATGCCAGGAACTGAGCAGTTGTACTGCTCAGACAGTAATTGCTGAAGCCATTTACTTACGGTAAGCAAAAGAATTGAGACTGATGTGTTATTTAAGAGAAAATGCACAAAGACCTGGTTTTCAGATATAGGTGATAAATTGTATTGGCAGGTGAGGGATTTGAGCCTGCAGATTGCCATGTTGGTCCATCAGGTGATAATTTGATCAGTTAAATGGCAAGATGAACCTGAATATCAGAGTGAGAAGACTCTGTCTTTGGCAAGCAGTGCTTCTGACTGACCAGTGGAATAAGGCATCTCTCACATAAGTGGCTGTGTGCTGGTGGAGGCTGCATCCATGTGAATCCAGTTGATGCTACAAAAGGTCACAGTTTTCTCAATCTATTTAATTTAAACATCCTTAATATTTGGAATTAAGGAGCAATTGCATGAGCTAGGTAGGTGTGAATTCTTAGCATCAGTCCCTCCTAAAAGGCGTGAGCTGTTACTCACCTTCTGTCTTCTGACTTCATGCCATTGATCCTAAAAGATAATTTCTTCTAATAAATGGCTTTGGGGCAGAAAAATGTGTTTACTGTGGTCTTGATACTGTAAGTGGCCAGGAGCATGCAGGAGGATGGCCAGCGGGATGTTCTCCAACCATTGCTGCTGAATCACTGCAGTTATTTTCAGAAAGGTCAGTTAAAACCCAGTTGTTGTAGTTTAAGTGATGGATTGTTGAAGATGTTTTGAAGAAGCCATTAATCTGGTACTGATACTTAAACCTTTGAACTGGATGGTTGGGTTACATCAATATAAGTCAATGGCCAGCTGGATAAATCATAAAGATCAGAAGCCTCAGAACTTGAAGGTGAACCTTCTGAGCAGCTCGTGAACTGGGTGTTTTTATATCAAATCATCTCCAAAGTTCAAGACACAATACAGACCACCATGCTGTGCTGTGGCTAGCAGATACATCATTCTCTTTCAGTACAGAAGTGATGCCCTGCTCCTACCCTTCCTCCTTTGCTCACATCAGCCATCCTTGGGCTGAGCACTGAGCATCTTCACTTCGCTTTGGGATCCGCTGGCTTGCTCTGTGCTGGCATCTCCAAACAGAACTGTATTTGGTTAAAGGAAGGAATAAACCAGTGTGTTTTCACTGTCTTGGTTACGGTGATTTCAGGCAATGACAGGAGAGGGGTGTAAGGAGGGTTATTTTCCTGGTACATGTGAGTAACTCTTGTCTGGTTGGACGTGTTTGTGAACCTTCACAGGGATTTTCTGTGATAGACTGACAACCTGTGAAACCATGACGTTAGTATCAAATCATCCCTGTGACCTTGTACATCTTTCCCACTACCTGCTTCTCAGATTTCAACATGGAAATAGCAAGTAGAGTTCCCGTAGGTTGCTAGGGTTGGAAATTGCTTTCTACAAGTAATCACAGTTCGAATATTGCATCGTGTGTTGAGAGAGCACAGAGGTTTTTTAATAATGAATATTTGTAAGACAATATAATATTTCAGAAAAGAAATTGTTCTGTTGCACCTGAAATACTGTAAAGAGGATGAAGACTTTGTAAAGAAGGATGAAAACTGACCCAGGCTTTTGGCAGGTTTCAATATCAGAGACGAGTCCTAATGCAAAATGAAAATGTGACTTCAAAATGGTGTAGTAGGAAGGAGATGTTTTCTAGTCTTTTGATTATGGTGCTCATCTTAATAGAAACACCCGAATCTACTTTGACGTGATGATTGGGAACAAAGCTAACACAGTTTCCAGAGATGCCAGTCATGCTCGGTGAAAATTTATTTCCCTCTGACATAAAATTGTACCACCCACTGAAATTAAAACCTTTTTTCCCTTTTGTTTGCTGGGATGTCAGACAGAAGCACACATTTATCTGAATTTCAAGCAATCTTTTGTCTCTTTCAGTATTCAGTTTGAATTTCTTTACTATTAAGATGCAGTGATGGTTTTGCAGTAAATCCTCATTATAAACACGCAGGCTGAAGAGCCTTGGTGTGCGCAGCCGGAGTTGTTAGCCGCCTGGCATATTTGTTTTCCATTTTTGAACCTACTCTGATTCAAATGTAACTCTGTTCTTCTTGCTGTTTAACTTGATTTCACACAGTTTGAATAATATAGCCGAAGGCGCCTTTTGTAGCACAGAGTAGAAGCCATGTCTGGAATTTGTTAGAGGAAAGCCCAGCTGGGTGCCTGTCCTTTCAAGGCAAAAAGTAAAGTAATTCTACAAAGTTCTCAGAAGTTTGCTGTAAAATGGCAGGTTAAGTGAAAGATGAGTGGTTCCAAAGCAAGCTAGCAGCCCTGGTGAAGGCTTCACCTCTGGCAAGATGCTGATGTACCTGTTGGTGTTCCTCAGCCTTCAAACTCCTGCAGCACTTTGAGGCCACTGTAAGTGACACTGATGCGGGAAACCTGGATTGAGGCATACCTGGATTCTGATTAAAAATACATGGATCAAAACTGGGTCTTGAGATGGGCTTATGTTGAGGAGACACGATTGTGGTGAAAAGAGAAAATGAGAGGGTTGGATCTGATACTGTGCACTTAAGAGAGCGTCATGCTGAGAAGCAAACCCATGATGATAAATGCTCTATTTTTCCTCCCACCAAGCTGCACACCTTCTGCTTCAATGTTTTGCTTCACTAGATTCATGCTGGTGATGGACACCGTAAGATGCATTTTCCTCACTCCTCAGCAAGAGATTTCTTTCCTTCCATAGCTTGTGTTTTTCTTGCCCTTTATTGAAGCTTCTGTTTAAGTGTTTTGAATTTATTTGTTCCTTGGCATGTTCTCTTCCCAGGACAAGACACATGACTGTTAGGCACCAGCTGGATTACTCCACCTATTTTCCTATAACCAGTGAGCAAAGAGAGAGATGAAATCATTCTCTAAGTTTTTCCCATCTTGTGCTGTGGAGGTCTGGTTTTCTGTGTAGGAGGATGGTCATCACTCTTTTCAGTACTGAAGGCTTGTTTTGTATGGAAAGCACTGGTTTTCTACTGATCAATTCCTCACTTAGGGCTTATTTTAAAAAAAATGAAAAGTTATTTTTCCAGGTAGAATCAAACTATAATAAACACAGTAGCTGTGTTTTTGCACAGGGAGGGTGGCTGTCAAGTAAGATGGCAACAAAATAACTAAGTGCTTTAAAAGAAATGAGTGCAGCTCCCAGCAAGACAGAGGGCAGCCAGGAGAGGAAATTGGTTGGGAAGCATCGAGAGCAATGTGAACATACCAACAGTTGAATGCAGTAATGATCCTAAAGAATTGCCTATCAGCTTGGTGAATTCTGGTGTTTTGTTCAGACAAGTCGTAAATTGGAGAGGGAAATTGGGACATTAGGGAGAAGTAAATTGGCAATTCCTGGGGCTGTCAGAATAATATTGGGAAAGATGCCCAAATCTCCCTGAAGAACTTGAACAGATCCCCTCTGGGTTCTGTATTAGGTTCTGAGGGATTCTCAGCTCAGTGCTGGGCAAGGGAAATGCGGGGGGATTTTGAAAGGTGGTGTAGAAGACTCCTACTTCATAATTTCTGATGGCTCTTCATGGCTTTGAAATTTCGTGTCCCAAATCAATAACTCCAAGAAGGTAAGTCCAACACCATGAGCCAGATCCTGAATTGTTCCAAGTCAGCAGGGCTCTGCTGAATTCAGGGACTGCAGTAGCTTTTCTCCCATTCTTGAACAGAGAGGAGCCTTCACACATGGCCTTAGTCCTTCACAGTATTTCAAGAGTTAATTCTTTTTAAAGTACAATTGTGTTTAATGCGTGCTGACACTTAATTGAAACAAAGCCTCTGGAATGAAAAACAAGATAACAGAAGATTACCTAAATCAGAATGCATCTAGGTCGGGAAGAACTTAATTTCTATATTGGAAATTGCAACTGACCCTAGAGCTGAGTTAAGCTTTGCTTCTTATTTACATGAGAATGAATCAATTTCTAATTCATTGGCTTTTAAGTCTGATACTTTTCAGGTGAAGGGGGTTTTGTTTTGGGTTTTTTGAGGGAAGGGGGCTTGTTTCTGTTTCAGGATTTGTTGGGTTTGTTTTTAAGAATAAAGACTTATGGGAGAATATTCCACTATAATTTTTCTATGACTTGTTCTGTTCCCCTTATGCTGTTTTAAATATAGTTTCTATGCATTTGTAAATAAACACATTTTCTCCTGCAGGATGTTCCTATTACTGCTCAATCTCTCAATATAAATTTTGATACGTGCTGCACTCAAGTCAAAAAGCATCGTAAATATTTTTTTCTCCCAGCAATTACCAAAGGTTACTCAAAGAGCAAAGGCATTATTTAGTTTAGTGGTTTAGAATCATTCAAGAGAGAGTACAATTGTTGCTTTTGGAATTGTCTGATGCTGCTTTTGCCTCCAGCCAAAGCAAAGAGGATTGTGTTTCCCTGGCAGAAGGGTACTTTTATCAGCTGTTACCACTTCATTGGTGACATTGTACCTTCGTATTAGTCTTAATTCAGGGATCATAAACTTTGTCAGGTTGATTACTCACCAGGTAGTCTCAAATGGATTTCACTGTCTGATCTGCTTACTTGTATTTGTCGTATGCCGCCATATACCTCTTGTAAGACTTGGAGCAACCTTTGTACTGCTGATTTCAGCCCTTGATTTGGAGGGAACCACATGTGACATTTTGAAATGTCAGAAGTGACACATGGTTGTTTCAACCTGGACTGTCTTTGTGTCTGTGGCTGGTCCCAGTTACAGCCTAGTCCTAGTTGAGGTGATGGCTCAAGGTGATGGCTTGTCTGGGTTGTTACATGCTGCTTATACATGTGATATGGGTGAGTAGCATTCTGTGACACCAGTCACTAGCTTCTGTTGTCCAAGAAGAGAAAAGAGGGGGAAGCATCTTCTTACCCTAATTAATAGACTCATGCAATTCTGAAGCCTGCCAGGTTCAGCTCCAGTAGCACTGCTAATATTTATTAGTTTAAAGGATGGGAAGTTTTTAGATACAACCTCAGAACTAAGGGGTGAACAACTAGTGTTAAAGTTCAGCAGAAATTAGGCCATTTACAAGGTTCTCTGGTTACTGGTGCTTTGTGCAAGCTGCTCTTAGAAGTTCACTGCAATTGGAAATCAAGGAGAATTGTCCTTTCTTTTTTTTTTTCCATGAAAAATACATTAACTTGTGTTGCCATTTGTAAGTTCTGCTTCTGCTTGCTGGAGCAAATATGTAGCTAAGCCATTGGGCAACATTTCTTCAATTAATATTCGTACATTGTCATTTCATTAAGAAGCCTTTCATTAGAGTTGAATCCTTTTACAGTATGACAGGACTCTTCTTTTTCTTCACATGTGACATTTATGAGGCGGGGGGGGGGGGGGAAAGCCCAACCTAAAAAAGGTTCACTGCTTTCCTGTGTAGGTGTTTGAGCATCGCGTGCTGGCCACACAGGCTGCGTGCTGTGCGGTGCTGCAGTTCTGAGTTAGGTAGGAATGAGTCCTTCCTGCTGGATAGTATCACTGAGTCCAGCTGTGCTCTGCAGTTGTCTAAGGGTGGATGGGAATACTGTACAACCATTATTTTCCTTGGAACAAAACTCCTTTGACTGTGTTAAATCAAAGCTTTCTGTAGCTGATTGCCTGCCAGTCTTGTATGCCAGTAGGTACTTTAGATTGAGTTTGGGTTCGGCACCCTGCTGCATTCTGGCTGTGTGCTCAGGCCCTGACTGCACCTCCACAGGCTGACACCTCTCAAACTGGGCATTAGCTGGTGCTCTCAGCCAGGCTGTCTGGTGGGTGATCAGGCTCAAGTTCAACCTGGGATGATGGTCAGAAATGGATGTTTCATCTTTGGATTTGAGAGAGGTTGTTTGAGCTCCACTCAGGTCTGTGTTACCAGCTGCCCCAGGCAGCTGGTGAAGGATACTGAGACTGTCCAGCCCATCTTTGACTTTCACCAGGTTACTTCCCACTGTGGTGCTGGGCTGGCTGCAGTGGCTCATCGTTCTCGGGAAGGTTCACGAGTGGTGAGATCTCAGATGCTTGAATAATTTAGAAGGCAACTCATTTATTTATTTAGAGACACCTCATATTAGGTTCAAACTTGCCTGTCTCCTTGATACAGTAACATTTGGGTGGCTTTGTGAATTATTCATGTCACTTTGTGTAGGGTCTTGATTTTCTTTTGAAGGTTATCAGTACAAGTAGGCTGCCAATTGATACTGCTTAGCTTAGGAGCTGTGATGAGGCAAGAGTCTAAGATATATCTAGGAATGACAAAACCACATTTTCACACATGATTGTTAGTACTAAGATATTCAGAATTAAGTTAAAAAAGAGAAAAGTGGAGACAGTAATATGCAACATAGCAACACCTGGTTTCAGAAAGGATCCATGGAATTATATTATGCAGGTATGTCACTGCCATGAGCAGCAATGTTTCAGCAATCCATTTATTCTTGTTGCTGAAGACATCATGCCTTAGTCAAAAGCAAATAAAGCAAAAAAACACCATATGAGTTTTCCCCCCAAATGCTTCACACCCTGTGTGCTCCCTTTATAACCACTTTGAGTTTTATTTGGTATTCAGTGAAAGCCAAATGGTTTAAGGATGCTGTTCAGTTTAGCTGGCAGGAGATGTTGAAGCTCGATAAGCAGGTGTTAAGGCCCGATAGTGGAGGCAATGTGTTGACCATCAGTTGCGTGTGAAGAACAACTTCCATGGGGAGAGCTAGGCACGGAAATGTGCTTTGAGGGGCAGGGAGCCATGTGAGAAACCAGCCTGTTTAGTATGTCTATTCCTGCCTGTCAGATGAGCAGAATAAGAAAAGGTGGCAGGAAAATAATTGCATTCTCTTTACTAATGAAAGAGCACTTCAAGTCACCTGTAGTTATACTGGCTTAATTACTTTGCAGTGGCAAATACTCAGTGTCTTTGATTGGAGTTTTATAATAGCAGTTACATGGGCTTACTAGTTCCTGGGTGCACCAGGCAATTTTCATGCAATTACGTTTGAAATGTATTTAGTGCATAACGAAGAGTACACAAAACAGAGGGAAGTGATTAGTGAGCAGGATAGGTGTACCGGAGGAGCAGGTCCCAAAGGAGACCAGAGCTGGGGGTTCAGGTCTTCTTGTTCCTCTTGTCATTTCAGTCCCACAGTGGGTTCAGCACCTTGAGGTCTTCTGAAAATGGGCCCATTTATTTATCATCAATTTTTACATAGGAATAAAATCCCACTCGGGTGCAGGGCAGAAACTGAGAGAAAAAAAAGACAATTTAGCAACATTTTTAAACTTTGTTTCAACTCCCTCAGTACAGTTTGTGAAAGGTGGTTATGAAACTCCTGTTCTTGTTTCTGGGGTGAATTCTATGAATTCAGAGCTATATACCAAGGTCTGTGTTCAGCTTAACAAATAGTTTTGCCTTTGCCAGTTTTACAGTTGCATGTAGAAAATTGAATTTAAATGAAGAGCAATGGTTCAGAAAGGCTGTGTAGTCACAGCAGTCAGAAGCTTGCTCCAGCAGGCTCAAGGGTGCCAGCTCTGTTTGTCCTGCAGTCATTGTCTCTGCTGCTCATAAAGTGTCACAGGGAAAAGTGCCTTCTCACCTTGAGGTGCTCCAGAGAGTCACAGTGGAGGAACCTGCTCCTGGGAAGTGCCAGCTGCCCTTTGTTCGCCTGCTTGTGGGAAACCCATCCCAGTGCAAGTGTGACAGCCACTTCAGGGGCACACGGTCCTCACCTGGATAAATGTCACTTCTCTGGCAGCTTACTACTATGGGAGGAGCATCTATCAGGCTCCACATTAATGTGGTTTAATAACATCCTTTCCAAGTTTGGATCGATACCATTTGTAATATGAAAGGCATTACACACATCTGAACCCGTATAAATCCATGTGTGTGTACCTAATACATCTGAGGCTATCAGGCAGGTGGGTAACGTATGCTTGTGTTCAGAGCTGCAGAGCATTCGCTGGTATCTTCTTAACATGATAGTAAAGTGAATTTGGATTAACCACTAATTCTGAAGCGACTGAAAAACTTTCTTTGTGGTGACAGCACTTTTATTCTTCTTGGAGTAAAATGTTTCCTTCAAGCAGTAAGATGCCATGACAGACAGCACAAGAAGGAAGCTGCAAGAATCTGAGCAATCACAGAGCAGCAAAGCTGTCTTCGTGGCTGGTTTTTATTGGAACTGTTACGGCATATTACTACCAGGTACCTTATCTAAGTTGCATCAATTATTTATATATGGCTGTGTCTAGATTACTACAGAATGACTTCTGTGTACATTTTTTTTTCTGGGTCCCACTATTTGCAAACATGAACAATTTTTAGATCTAGCAGGCAGTAAAATACATAACTCAGAGAGAAGTACACACAATGCAATGCAAATATTTGAGCCAGCAAATTTATAGTAAGGATCAATAGGGTAGATGAAGATTGATGAATGAATTAACTATCTCACGTTTTTGCATGCAAAATGAACAGAATGTCCTAAGGGACTCCTGCAGAGGCGACAAAAGCATTGTGTTTTATGGGGGAAAGTGCTTTCATGTTGCTGGGTTTATCCCGAGTGGTTTGCAGTGCTTTGAGGGGTAACAGCCGTACCACGTTGCATGCAAACACATGACAGCAGCCTAATTATTAGGAGTCAGTAGAAAAGTAAGATTTTGGAGTAATGTGTTTGTAAGGGTAAAGTAGTCATAAATGGTTGTTGAAACAGGAATTATATTCACAGCGGCCTTTTGAATACCTGTAAAATTCAAATACATCTTTCCTGACACTACAAAAAACCCACTGCTTGTCAGATGAGTTCCTCTTTGACCTGCAATCTTAGTGTAGTGTAGAACTCTGATTTTTAATTTCAATTTTGGGGGGTTTCTTCCCTTCTGAGCTGCAAGCCAGCATGGTGTAGAACAACTAGACCTGTTCAGTTACCTTCCATGGGGTAAGTGTGTCTGCAGAGAATTTAAATGGTTTGCCTTATCTTGACCCAAGACCCTGTGTGTCTTGGAACTCATTGTTGACAGTGTGTAGTAGTGCTGAGAGCCAGGGTGTAAAGCCTTTTATTGTCACAAGATCAGGGGCTGTGCGGTGTGTCTTACCAGGCTTTCTGTCTTGTCTGGCCTATAATTGCATGTTCACTCTGAAACTCTTTTCCCAGAAAATGGGAAGGCTTTTATTCCACTGCATTTTGTTAAACTGTGTATGGAACCCAGACACAACCATGGTCTGTGCATTTTCAGTTGTTTCACATTTCTTTCAGTGAGTCTCATGGCCTGTTTGAGAGATCTGTGGGGTGGGGTGGTATCATGCCAGTAATGAAATGCTGGGTTCAAAATGAATGGCAGGCATTCCAAAACAGTTTTATTTTTAGATCCTCCTTTTCTTAGTCTTGGATGCTGTTTCCCTCTGCTCTCCTTCAGCGTGATTGCTTGCCAAGCCGTGTGAGGCAACTTAAAACTGACATCCAACCACAGCTTGAAATGTGCCTTGAAATCTGTTTTAATTAGATACGAGACATAATAATTTAATTACAGATCCACCCACTAAATTGTCTGTTTTGAATTGTGGCAGCCACATTGTGTACAGAAACAGAAATGTTTGGAGTAGATACCTCACTGATTTCTATCAAGGGCATTCAAGCTTGGAACGAAGTAGCATAGAACTGTGGCTGTTTAACCTCTGGTGTGCTAATTACCCACGTTACTTGTTAAATCTGCCAGATTTATCTAGATCTAAGTCAGCTCTGTCATAATTGCCTGCTTCTGGAGGCTGAGATGCCTAATGCCTCTTGCACTGAGGAAGCACCTGAGTGCAGGAGCCAGCAGTAGATGACTGGAGCTTGAGAAGTGTCTCATTGCTTTGTGGGCAGACCTTTCAAATAATTATTTCCCATAAATTTGAATTAAATATGTATTGCACATTTAAGATGGAATTCCATCCTTCAATGTAGCTACATAGAGGCTGTTGTCACAAGGAGTCACTGCTGGGGCAGGGTGTCTAGGTTGCTCTTCAGTCATCTGCTAATGAATCTGAGTTACTGCAGTTTAAATCTGCAATTGACAGGAAGACTGATAGAGCAATTATTCCATCTTCGTCCATATTTAATGTCTAGAGGAGGTTAAATCATTTGTTACGCTGGGATCATGCAGTGGTGTTTGGTGTAATATAACAGGAGGGAGATCAGGGAGGAAAGACTGTAACTGAAGAAGAGAGCCTGTATCTGCAGAACGAGGAGCTGCAGAGGTAGGAGCAGACGACGAGTTGGTTAATGGAAACTTCTGTGGTTCTGTTGCAAAACACCACTTGAAACTATTGACTCAATCAGTCTGTCTGTCACAGACACAGTTGTTAGAGTTAGTGCGAGAGCAGTGGAAGTGTCCTTAGTGGGGGAAATGTGCCAAAGCCACTGCACGAGCGTACCTAAAATGTGCAGTACTGGTTGAACAGGAAACATTCATTTTATTCATTCTGGATTATCTGAGATAAGTCTCTTGAGTACATTTGTGAAAGCTTTGTATGTTTAATTAGAATGTCTGAAGAAATACTGATGCAGAAAATACTGTGATTGATAGCATAAATATTACTTAGTTACTTTGGCTCCTACCCATCGTCTTGTCAGCACTATAGTGTAATGTTTCCTTTCACTTTGCTAACCTGCAGATTAAAGGTAATCTCAAGCTTTGAAATGTTTTGTGTCTTCACATTTACAGATGAATAATTTTCAGTTTGGTGATTTCTGCTTATGTCTAAATCCTTCACATGTGTGGATATTTTGCCCAAAGTTGTTGAACAGTTATTCTGATGAAATCCTGTTAATGGAATTTCTTCATGGTTGAAGATGGAAAGCTATAAAATCTAAATTAATTCTGCTCTTGTTGTCAACTGTATAAATTCACATTTAAATCAGTGGAATGACAGGATGAAACCTGAGGGTTGGGAGTATACCTACACATGGGCGGGTACTAGAAGGCAGCTGGTGTGTTCTAACAAAAGCCTGCGTATGAGTGAAAACTGAATTGTGCATTCAGAAAACTTAGAATCAAAATCTTGTTGAAATGGAATGTGTAGGTGGGACTTTGAGGGAAACCCGTCAGTGGGCAGCTGGAACAGCACTTTGCTTTGTGATAACAGCTGATACCAGCTCTAGATCACTACCCTCCTCTGGCAGATTTCTCATGTGCTTGAGGATAAAAGGCTATATGGTTCTCTCTTTGTCTCTGCCAGGGACAGCCCCAGAGGAGGATGTTTTCCATTGTTTCAAATCGTAGTTATCAAGAAATAACTTGGCATTTTTCTCATTATTTTTCTGAACAATTCTTCATATCAAAAGCTGATTGCAAGCCATCAGGCACCACTGTGATTGAAGGCCCAATATGCTGAGAATTAATTCTGCCATCACCTGTTGCAGGATTGGACTGAAGGGCTCATATTGGCTGCATCTGAAGCAGAAGGCTTCAGATAATACTTGTCGGGTGCTCCCTGTTTCCCTGGCTACAAGATAATGTAAATGCTATCTATTTTATTGGCATTAATGGAAATCTTGTGGGATACACATCTTTGCATGATCTGCAGTGATATCATTTGAATCATAGCCTGTGTTAAAACATTAGCTGTTAGGGATGTTGGTACCAGTTTGATCACTTCTCCAAAAGGGCAAAAATGGTTTAGAAAGATAGAAATACTAATAATGTGAATGTCTCTCAATTAAATATCCTCAAATGACATGTTTTTTGTTTGTCACTTCCCTTTCATGACACTAATATGGCACCAAGATTTCTTTTTTTCCTGAAGAATCAAGTGTGTGTTTCTTAGCAAACACCTGTAATTAGGTCAGAGCTTTAGAAAAGGCTTTCTGTTTGCATAGAAAAGCATTAATTTTGCATTCTTCTATCAAATGAAATCCCGAGAAGGAACAAATAATTTATTCATGCAAAAGCAAGCCGCATGAATCATTTATTTACCTCTTCTGGTAATTTCACAAGCTCACTTTTTATGCATCACGCTGCAAATTAATCAACATTTTTTAGGAGTTGATTTTGTCCAGAAAAAAGCAATAATGACAGAAATAGCTTCCCTTGTACAGCATATCAGGTGAACTTGGACAAAAAAGACATAGAGGGGTTTTGGTTGGGTTTTTTTTAAGTAACTCTCTGACACAGCAGCTCTAAGAGACAGTTTTCACTGTCTAACCTTCAGAAAATATTAGTAACAAAGAAGAATTCTGTGTTGAACCTTATCAAGTTAATCCATGAATTCAGAGCAATTGTTAGTTTGTTAGAGTTTCATCAGTGTAAATAAACCCAAACCTGATGTAAGGGCTTTAATCTGCGAATGCACGTAGAAGTAAATGAGAAATGTATTGACTTTCTTGAACTGTGCTCCATTTCCAGCATCAGAATTTAATGGAACAAATTCTGCTCCTGCTGAGCCCTGTGACAAATGACCCATTGAGTTCTACAAGTGCAGCATTTGGCACCATTTAAAATGCGCTCTGAAAGAGGCTGTGGCAGAGCAGGGAGCAAGTGCTGCTTGGCACCAGGCTCTGTGATAACCTATGGACTTCCTGGGTACACTGATTCTGATATTTAGATAAGTACCAACTGTTGACCAGCATTTGACAGCATTTCACATAGTATCTGATGGCTTGTTGATCTGTGAAATGTTTAAAAATGCAGCATTAAACAAAGTGATATACAGCTGACACACTGTATTAAGGAAACGTATGGTCACTGATTCCAACATATGCTTCAAGAGAGAAGCGTTCTTTGGAAAGATCTTTGGTATAGTGGCACTTCTTTAAAATGAGCTAAAACCAACTTTGTGGCCATTGTAATTTCCAAAATCATTAAGAGTGTCAGAAAAGCAAGTAATGGTTTGGGATTGGGGCTTTAAAGGATTACTGATGACTGCTGTATTGGCCATCTGCTCATTGACTTGCTTTTCTTGGGTAACAGGATGGGCAGTTTGCTAAGGTTGATCTGTTGATCAGAAACATTACTTTTTCAAATTCAGTAAATGGGTTTGCATGTCAGTAATTAGTTTGCTTTTGCAATTATGTGTTAACCAAAGTTTCATCATGATGTAGCCCTTATGTGTGAACAAGGAATCTGCTGCAGATTCTAGGCCTTGCCTCTTCTCTGAAACAATTCTTACCCAAAAGTCTTCATTTGAAATACATGCCATGATGAGGAGAAATTAACCATGCGTAGGGTACTGTGAAATTCAGGAGGTATGTTCTTATATCTGCTAGTTGTTTTGTAAAGTATTTGCTAGGAATTAAAGAATGTAAGGAAATGGTTATTGACCTAGCCTTAAAACTCAACTAATTTAGGTAAGCTTTGCCAGATTTTCTGCATGAGTAGGGCAGTTATGTGGCCTGAGGATCACATTGCCATTTGTGGAAGCAGGTTGGGTACTTCTCCGTGTACTTTCCTCTCCTTTAAGCATAAAAAGCTGCTCTTCTAGTGGGAAAGAATTCATCTTGGTGAGAGCCTCCATGTCTGCCAGCAAGAAATTCAAAACTGGACTGGACAAGTACAGAGCAGCCCTCTGCCACTGGCCCTGCTTTGAGCAGGAGGGTTGGACTAAGTCATCTCCACAGGTCATCCCCCTGCCCCATCTCAGTGATTAGTGAATGGTGCTGTCAAAATAATAAAGTGGAATTGCCCAGTGAAATGACAAAAAGATAGGAGGCTGTGCTGTAATTGAGCAATATGCAAGGCTATCGTTTTATCGTCTGCTAAAAGCTTCACGATTGCAGGAAGATAATCCTAACAAAGCTGAAAAGTAATTACTGTGCTGCCATTTTTGCTACTACAGTCAAGGGCCTGTCAGGATTTCTATTACAGCAAACATGGTTATAAAGGCTAATCTAACCTTACATGACAGATACTTGCTTGGAATTAAAATGTGATAGAGCAGTTCAAAGCTGTTTTGTTTTGTATTCTTTTTAATGGTTTTGTTTTACTCTAGTGAATGGATAAGCTCTTGAGCCTTTCGTTGATATTTTTACATGAAAGCAGCTTGTCACTTAAGCAAAATGCAACCCAGAATGATAGAAATTACAGAAGTTTGTGTTTGATGGATGCTTCATAGCGCTGTTAGAAATAAGTTCTCTTCAAATGGCATGTATTTATGCCACAGGAGTCACTGCCATAATTGCAATTACCATACTCTGTTGACAGTGGTCTGGCAGACAAGACACATGCTAAAAATGCATGGTGAAGAAATGCTGTCTTGCTGACAGAGGAGGACATTCCTGGTACTGTGTAACTACAGTATGGTGCGGTTTCCTTCTCCAGTCTGTCAGTTTGTCTCTGTGAAGTGTTAAAAAAAGCCCCAGCCATGCAAAATTTCTCTTGAAGAAGATAAATTTTGACCAAAAATATGTTCTACACACAGTATGCTACCTGATTTTGGGTGTTTAGGAAGGGTTCGGTGTGTCTGACACAAGTCATCATTGAGATGAGAGATGTTTCGTTGTTGAGAACCTGCAGTAGACAGAGGTGCAGATGATGCATGTGCTGCCTGCTTGCAGAAGGGCAAGTATTGGGGACCAGCAGCAATCTGCACTCACACCGGGAGAGCCCAACCTGCCCTTCACTACTCTTACGTGTTTTAAAGAATGTTGTGTCCATTGGCCAGACCTGCTCTTCCAGCTCCTTTGTGAAGTGTTATCTTTTATGAGCAATTCACATTTCAGCCTTTGTTGAATCTGGTTCTTTTCTAAAGGTTCACAAAATTCAAACATCTCTTGGTGGATTGACACTTGCAAGTCCTAAGGTTTAAAGATTTTGCACTCACACAAAGATCATGGTGTTTATTGCAGATAATACTGTACAATTCATGTTCTTCTTTAAACGCAGACTTATCTTCCTCATCACTGACAGTTGGCACAAGAGGTTTGTACTGTGAACTGTGGTTTAGATCTGGAGTGTGGTGAAGGTGTGTGGATCTGGCAGCAGTGCTTCTACTGAGTTGCACTCCAGTGTTTGAGGGTTCAGGACAAAGTATTTTTACTTAATGCTTTGGCACACAAAGCAGTAGGGAAGAAGTATCTCGTATATTCTACAGTTTATCAAGCTTCTCTCATCTCTTTTTAGAGGTAGGACTGAGAACAGCTTCAATAACAACATTTCCAACACTTCCCACTGCTGTCAGGTTCGAAGTGCTAAGCAAAGAGCCTCGGAGTGTGGGAGCATCTCTTGGCCGGCTGGAAGACACAAAAGGAGCAGGAGGGAAATGGAAGGAAAGCTGGTTGGATCATATATCCGTCAGCCTGGAGCAGGGGTATCCTGGGGCATTTTGGCGAGGGAGTACGGCTGTTTCTTCTGGAGTGGTGGAACAGTCCCCTGGGCAGGGAACAGAACCACAGTGTGGTAGACCAAAGGTTAGAGAAATAGATTCTTACTTTGGCTTGATAGCTTACATGGGGCCTGTGGAGAATTACTTCACTGCTTTCTTCTGTGGTTCCACAAGTAGAAAAATTGCAAATATATATTTTTGGTGAGATATGGGGAAATTTTCAGTGTTTTCAGGCCTTTTTGCTTTCTGAACTGTGCCGAGTGGGTTGGTATGCAGTTCCCTTCTGACACGACAGCTTCAAAGTTGTAGATGTAGATGTTTTCCCAAAAAAAAGCCTGGAGTCTTTTTGGAATAGCTTCTCTGTACTTGTGTTGGAGCAGTACGGTTGTGATCAGCAGGTTCAGTAGAGACAGGGAGATGGTATGCTCATTGCTGCCAGGCCCACTTAGGGCAGTTTCTTCCCTACGGAGCTTTGCTCTGGCAGGCAGGGGACAATGGAGAAAAAGTGAAGTTTCTTTAACATTCTCCACTAGGTTAATGGCAAAATGTTTTCCTTGCACCGGTGTCCTGACTGTTAGACCCTTGTATGTGGGTAATGCAAACAGTCTAATACTCTTTATGACAGTTAATTTGATTGGTAACAAAAGCACTTTAAAGTTTATTGCATCTTCGCAAGGCCTAGTTTCAAGGGTAATTAAACATCTCATTATATCTGGTAATGTTAATTGCATTTTTAATTTTATTTGTACAGTGACATTTGCTCTGGCTAAAAATAGTCTTTGTAAATGGGACTTGAAAGTAGGAACTAGAGATAGATATGTGCAAGCTTGTGAATTGTAGGTAAGAGTGTGGCGATATCTGTCTCCAAAACAAAGCTGCCTGCAGTGATGGGCCTTTCTGTGAATTTCAAAGTGTTGGTTGTTGCCAAAAAGAAAGAAAGGGCATTTTAAAATTCACTTAAACTGATGCAAGCCACATTGTGGTTATTTAAGTTTAAATATGGCTAACTTGTCATTTACATAGAGGAGCTCAAAACCAGTAAACA
Source organism: Melopsittacus undulatus (assembly GCF_012275295.1). Lineage (NCBI taxonomy): Eukaryota > Metazoa > Chordata > Aves > Psittaciformes > Psittaculidae > Melopsittacus > Melopsittacus undulatus. Next base: position 34,431,146 of record NC_047535.1, on the reverse strand, counting down.
TACCATAGTGAAATCCATCTATATGCCTTAAGCTGATATCCCCAGGCTCCTCCTCCTCTAGAAACGTGTTTGTGTGGTTGAAACTTTAAAGTGTTAGGTTTCACAAATATAACTAAACTCTTGCAGATCTTACAGGTGAGACAGTGATTACTGTTCCCATCTGTATATTCTGTAGAAGAAAAGCTGAATTCGCCAATGCTTGGTAGACTTGAATTCAAAAGGAAATACTTTTGAGCTGTATTTAAAAGCCACAAGGACAACATGAAACAGAGGAAGATGCAAGCTTCAAAACAATTTATTTGCCTTCTGAATAATAAAAAAGTCAGTGTGAAGTACATGATAATGCATGTCGGTCCTCAGCGTGTTGGCTATGCTAATTTATTCAGTGTATTACACTTGGCAATTAATGTTGTTCTAACAATATGCCAATTAAATAGTCTTGCATTTTATTAGTCGCTCCTCGTAGTCAGTTCTCCTTGAAGATAAACATTACAGTGCAGTTTTCACAAGTACACAGGTAATCCACGTGAGGTTCCTATATGAATAGCAGTGCTTTGCTCCCTGGGAAGGCTGGAGCAGCTTTGGAAAGGTGAATGCTGATAATTCACAGGGGAAATTGCCTGATCATTTGCAAACATTTAAATTACACATCTGTGCAGGCACTTGTGCTTATCCTTTTCTTGAATGCTAACACAGTTGCTGGATGCCTTTGATTCCTCACCAATGAGTCTTGCTGTATCTGTTCTTACTTTTGGAGAAGTTACCCATCTTTTAACGTACCCAGATATGGGATATTTTCAGATGGCACAGATATTTCTTCTACCACATGTTTCTTAGATCACTTTTAAGCTCTGCTGATATCTAGGGGGAAATTAAAGCATCTGAGAGGTGGGAAATTTTTTTTCTCCCAAGTCACCAGCAGTGAATTGGAAGTGAGAGCTGAAGTGGATTTCTTAACAAGGCAGTCTGTTGAAGTAACAGTAAGGTGGTTTTAGTGATAGCTTTTGTGCCTTGACTTGCAAAATGATTCATCAATTGCCAGAAATATTCCTGAAGATGTTCCTGTTAGAATAAGAATGTGAGTTGAAGCTGTATCAGCATCCATGCTCTCAACCTCTCTCCAAAGGAAATAGCACAATTTCTGACTCCTGTTGTCATCGCTGACCTTTGATCGTCACAGCAGCAGTGCAAGAGGTGTACGTGGTTTTGCCTTGGAATAGTTCAGCCTTTCGCATACATCAGACACTCAGTTTAATAGCTTTATCTCAGCAACATCTTGAAAGTATAATGAAAAATGACTTTTCTCTTGTTGCTGTTTGATAGGTTTGAAGCCTGCACTTTTAAGCAGCGTTGAATATAATAGACTTTTCACTGGATAAACTTTGAGACAGGCTGTTCTTTCTCTGGGAGATGAAATTGTACTGCTTTGTGCCAGTGCAGAGAGGTCCTAGGAGTCAGCATCTTCCTCCTTTTAAGTGATGGAGCAAAAAAATGCTTTGATGAGAGCATGTGAGTTAACTTTATTGACATAAGTCATCCAAGTCAAGTCATAAGTCATCAACAGAATGTTACTCCTGATCTGCTTTTTCTGTTTTGTTTAGGGATTTCTGTTTCTTTTTAAGGATTATTGCAAATCACACATAATTACATATTTTGTAGGTGGAGGCTAGTCTTTTTGATATATTAAGCAATGTCAGATTTGCTCTTTGACATAATTCGTATGCTGCCATCTATGACACTGTGAAACAGACTTTGGAACAGGGTCAAAATGAGTCTCAAATTTCTGCTCAACCAGTTTCCAAAACACAATGCATTTCAATTGTAACTGTGAGTGTGGTTCACAATGGTAAGACTCACTGATCTTCTTAAGCTAATACTTAATATGATTGTGTTAAAGAAAACCAGGAAAGGAATCATTAATTTAAGAAGCTAAAATACATAAGATGAGCTTTGTCCATAGAAGTCAATTAAAACATCGCTAAGAGGAAGGAAAATGCGAAGCTACAAGATTGATTATCTCAGCAAACCTAGTGTTAGAAACATGAACAATTGATCTGCTATCAAACATGTCCAAAATGACAGTTGGAGTGATGGAAGCACAGATGAATTAAATGAGTTCAGCTTCCTAATTACCTTTGACTTCTTAACACAGAATCTAAATAATGGAGGTCCTCAAGGCAGTGTCAGTGGTAGAACCAGGAGGCTCTCACAGGCTTGATGGGGTCGTGGCAGCTTTCTGGAGAGCCTGCAATAAAAGTGGGACATTAAACCAAGTTTACAGTCTTGGTTACAGGGTAAACTACTCCCTTGAGTAGTTCCCAGATATGTTAATCTATAGCATTCATGTTTATGCTGTAACTTTGAAGCTGCTGTGGACTTAAACAGTTAAAAAAACCTTTCTTTCTGATTCTGAAAACTACATTAATATTAAATATCAATTAAAAATCTTTCTATGTATGAAAAAGAATATTATGAAGACATTTAAAGAACAAAAAACATACCAAAAAGAGGACAGTGGACTTGACATCAAGAAACTAATTCAGTTAAGGCATGAGATCTGTCACTTTGTGCCAAGGCAAACAGCATCATTCACTGCAGTAATTTAATCCCAAACCCAAAAAGCTAAGTATCTTGGGCCCTGTGATTCCCAGTAGCTTTACAGCTTTTACTCATGTGAAACTTGCTGTCAGGTAACAAGATCAATTTGTTCCATAAACAGACTGATGCGAGAGGGAGCACATGGTCCACATTCCTTAAGAAATACTCCCTGTTCCTTTTGTGGAAATTTAGAATATATCTCAGTAAATAAGTGTGTATCTGTGTGTGACTGCATAGCATTTAAGGCTTTGATCTTGCAGCTAATTTAGGGGGAAGCAGTGGAATGAAGTCTAACTGAAGAACTGATTGTTTTAGTTCTGCAGTAGTGACTCCTTCAGCTAGAGCTGCATTAATTCTGTCTCCCTCCAGTGTGTAAGAACTATAGCAGTCACAGTGAGCTGCTTTCTTGCTGTTAGTGCAGCATGTTCTGCTTTTATTTCAAAGTTGCAAACACATACTGAAGTATGTTACTTACTGTGGCCTCAAGTTACATCCAAATGCATGAACTGTGTGTTACACCTAATGGTTTAGACTTTGATCATCAGTCTGTTGAACATGATATTTAAAACTAGTGTTCAACTGCTTTGTTTTGTTAATTACAGAAAAAGTAGTTTTGTTCAGGGAGGGTTTTTGCGGAAATAGAGAAGTTATGCTGCTTTGGTACCAATTTGTGGAGCCACAATTTGTAGCATGTTAGTGTGAGGACAAAATTTAGGAAGGAACATCTAAGTGCTCTATAAAACAAGTTGAAACTAATTTCTTATTCTGAATTGGAATAATAATACTATATAAATACAATTAAATGAAACATTTTATAGAGCATTAAAAATTTATAGCACATCAACTGCCTTAAAAATTCACTTTCTTTCTTTTCTACTCCTCTGCGCCTTAGTCCGCTTGTCATCGACTGTGACTGGTTTATTATGGCCCTCTTATTTCTGAGCAGACATTACAAACACCCTTAAGTTTAAGTGAATGCATTTGTGGTAGTTGCTGTGTGATGACTGTTTTACTCTGTAAACAGACTATAAATTATGCATGGAGAACTTATGAATTAATCTATAGTATGTATCATACTCATAAATATTGTACAGCACCTTGCAGCCTCTTTATAACTTGCTGGAGAAGATCTTGAAGTGCAGAGTTCTTCATGCTGTTCTCCTGTATCAGAAATAAGTAGTTGTGATTTTCTGCAGTACTATTTTTGTTCATCTTTCAGTACTGCACTTTGCAATGTGCAGAGCAAAATTGTTGAATGTGTATAGCAGAGCAAGGGACGTGCCTTGCTTCACCTTTCTGTTTTGGAAGGGAGATAAATCATGAGTCTCATACCTGTGGAGTTATTTTTGCTTTCACCTGGGTCCTTTGAATAATACCCATTTTCCCCAGGCAGCTAATTATGGGATGAGATTAATATGGTAGCAGATTGTAGCCGCAACTGAGGATCTTAGTAACTAGATATTAAAAAACACGGTATGTGTCTGTTGAGTATAGCACTAAAACCTTCTGTTCACTGAAAATAAGGCTTAGGCCCAGTGGTATGTGTGAAAGAGTGTTGCAGGTAGGTTGGTGATACTTCAGGAAACCTCACTAGCCAACGTTCAGCTCCTCTGTGACAATTTTCTCTGCAGTTAATTGGGCTAAGGAAGGTGTAGACTGTAACCTTTTAGGAAGCAATTCAGGAGAAATTAGTGATCTCCAGAATACATTTTCATGCAACATTCAGTGCAGTATCTGCTGTGATAATGACCTGTGTAAGTTATAGGTCTGCTCTGGTTTATAGTCATGGCTGAGATGCAGTGTAGCTGGGCTGGAAAATGTTATTCAAATGCCCTTGAAGAAACCAGCAAGAACATACTTTCTCTGTAGCATTTCAGGTTGCAGGGGTTTGATGCCCGGTACCTCACACTCAGAACTTCCCACAGCCACAAGCTGAGGCTCAGGTAGCTGGGGAAGTAGGTGTCACACCTTCCTTCACACACAGGAGACACTCAAGCTGAAAAATGGTGAGAGCCTTGTAAAAATGTGTGGAAGAGCCGAGAATAGAACTTTAATTTCTTGACACCTAGCCCTGTGCTTTGGCTAAGGGGTGAAGCTTCCACTCAGAATATTGCCATATGCTGGATCACAGACCTCCACAGCACTGCATTCTGTACTTGTGTATCACTGCAGCCACTGGTGATGGTAATATACTAGCCATTACAGATACTATACGGAGTACCATGAAATTGTCCATAAATAAACCCAGTTCTTCTAATGAGACTGGTAGTTCTTCTTTCTGCGCCAGAGTTTGACTCTGTGAAAGCAGCAGTAAAAATACATGGTTTAATATAGAATTGTGCTTAATGGGGATGCTTTGTAGTGATTTTATTTTCTGGTGAATTATTGTTAGAAAAATAGTAGGTCGACCTCCATTCCCTTTTTTTCTGCAAATACATTAACTCTTTAGTAACTTTTGTGACTTCCTGCTCGTGTCTGAGAGTAAACTACAAATGTGCAAAGGAAATTATTTATGCTGTATGAAAGTATTGCATATTGAGAAACGTCATTAAAAATAACTAACAGGCAATGTGGAAACAGCGAATACTTGAAATAAGGCTAAAAGGAACATAAGACACTCCCTGACTTCTGCTGGGTGAGCACATTTTGTAAAGGCTGCTTCTGCTGATCTGCCAAGATGGAAACTAGGGCCAAAGGTATTATGCTCTGCAGGAACATTTTACTTTGTTGGTATTTTCTTTTATTCATCTCAGTAATGAGTGATTTGGTGATATTCCCATGATGGATGGTTAGAGCTCATCAGATTGCTCAAAATTCTCACACTACATTTCTTCTTGACAAGCTATTCTTTCCCCCCTTCTGTTGGCTGTGTAGCCTCCAGCTCTGGGGGGCTTTCCTAATTCTTTATACTCCAGAGCTTGTTGTCAGTGTGACAGTTCTAAGTTGGAAGATACTTCATTTATCCCATGTAGCAAAAAGGCTGTGCGCTCTGCAGGGACACTGCTGTACCAGTTAGTGCATGGAGCGGGAGAAGGGATGGTGCAGAGCCCTTCAGGGAGCTGTATCTGCACTAGGCAGAATCGACACCCCAGCACCCAGCACACTTTATGGGCAGGATAGATACCCCCTGGTTTTGGGGAGCTGTATGCATGAGAACTGTAATGTGGATGTCCCTCTGCTCTTTCCATCATCACAGTAATGTGCAAAATCCCTCCAGGGACACATAGTGGAGGCAGTGTGTTGATGCGTGCTGGGTTACATATTCATGAGTATCACTGTAAATGTTCATCATATCCTTGACTTGCTCAGAAAGTTAGTTGTTGGAAATGGAGGAAGGCAAGTATTAGTAATACCATTGATCTATTCTTTTTTTAATGTATGTTTGTATGATATGTACTGCAACAATACAGATTGAAGCAATAATTAGATTACAGATGGATTTAGACTTGTCATATCACTAGGAAAAGGGAATTTATTAATTTCTGCAAAATGAACTTCTAGGTCCAGAATTCCTCAGAAATGAGGCTTTGGAAGGTAATTGTAGCAAGGCAGGTGTCAGCACAGGGCAAAAATGAACCAAAAAGGAGGCATATATCTTGCCAACATGGTCTCTGCTACTTTCCTGCCTTTACATTTAGACTCCACTAACTAACCTGTGGTGGTTTTAGTTCAGAGTATTACACGTGGCACTGGTATCTCAGCCTCTCAGGGGGATGTGGGTTGGTGTTAGCAATAACTGTATATTCAAGTCCATATACTTCCAGTGTAGAATTTCTTGAACATACAGAATGGTGGAGTTTTCTTCTGGTAGGCTGGATAATCTTTTGAATCTGGGGCCTGTTTAAATCAGGCTCCTCATTCTGCAGTAATGCCTTGAACAGAGTAATTGCTCTTCATACTTTTTTCGATTCCAACTGTAAAATTGATCTTTAAGTAGTGCTTTTCTCAGTGTGGTGAATTAACCATTAGTGCAAAAGGAGGAAAATGTTTATTGAAATGCAGGGATTGGGATTTCTTCTTCTTTTTTTCTTTTTTTTTAATGGTCATTAAGCAGGAAAAACAAGTACAAAAGGCAATTTTTGTGCTGTAGGGATGGATCTTCGGTTCTGTTCAAAAAGATGGCTTTTGGTAGGAGCTAGGCCTATTGTCAGGAGACCCTCTTATTCTGGCTGTGCAAAGGAAAGGTGCTGTGCCTTTGATTCACGCTAGGACTCAAGCAGCCTTCCATACAAATGCAACTGAGGCAAATTTGTCTATTTTGCTTTCAGCTTACTAAACAAATCCTTTGGTTGTTTGCAGAAAGCAGTAATTTTGTTTCCCACTTGTCTACTAAGAAAAAACAAACACTTCATGGGTAGATTTATCACACTGTACAGTTCTGCAGGTGCCAAGCTTTTTCATACAATTGGGATCTTCTGCTGTCTTTCCTTAATCTTGAGAATCTTTCTTTTTGTGTATCCTGAAAAAATGCAATGGATGGATGTAATCATCAGAGAAAAGTGGTGAAGAAAAAGCAAATCAGTGCTGGTTTTAGCCAGGCTTGGGAGGAAGGGCTGAGTGCATCTAAGATAGATTTTCCCTGTAAGTCAATAAAACTGTTGATGCACCAAATGAATGTAAATGTGGCAGATCCAAAGGAGTGCCATGAGAAGCTAACACAGAGCAGCTAGTCTTCATACTACAGAACAAATGGAAGCAGAGAATGATGAGGAAGTGAGTGTCCATTTTCAGCTTTGTGCCTACAAGATTTGTGGGGGAAGGATGGCTGGATAAATGCATAACCTCAAGCTAAAATACAGTTTTCCATTAATTCCTTCAAGCTTTAAACTACATTTCCAACCTACAAGATGAAATCCATCTCAGCTTTTTAAAAACTTTAAATAAATACGCCAAAAAGGGAATGTCTCCTTGGAGAGAGTAAAATTCAGCAGTTCATTTTCAAATAATGGGTTAGCTTCTAGCTTTAAAATTCCTACTGATTCTAATTGAACTATAGCTGTTTTCCAAAGTACAAGTCAAAACAGTGCCATCAACTCCACTTATTGATATTAGATAGAGGTTAAAGCAGTACAGTAGAAGACAGAGATTAGACAGAGAGCATGAACCTGGATTTCTGTCTTGAGGCTGAGTTTTCAGAAATTCTTCCACTGTTAGAAGAAGGCATAGGATTAAAAAGGTCTATACATACTGCATGAGAATTCATCCACTGGGATTAGTGTGTGTAACTTTGGACATCGGCCAATAAGGTATGCTTAAAAATTGGTCTGGTACTGGTCTGTGAGGAAAAGGACTGCTGAACCCTGAAAGAATGTTTGATGAATCTGAAAGCATGGTGAATACAGAAAGCTAAAAATGAATAAAAACATTCCTAGCCTGGTACTGATTAAATACTGTATTTTCTACTACTGTGGTTTTCCCCTAAAACTTACAATAATAGTCCAAAGCCATGCTCTATACAGAACAGCATTTTTGCAACAAGGTGCGTTGGGCTGCACTCAAAGACTACTGCAGTATGTAACCAGAGCCACCTCGCTGGTACTGAACACTTCTGCATGGTAAAGGTTTTAGCTCTGCTTTCTCTATTGTGATTTCACTGGCATCTTCAGAAGACAGTTGCAGAGGAGAAGCCTTTCCCCAAGCTGGAGTGCAGGAAGGGAATAAACATCTTGCTCTGGTTACACACTCACTGTCGGCCTCCCCGCTGCCTTGCAGCTGGAGAGAGCTTGAAGGTTGGAATTAAGGAACAGGTGCACGTTGAGCGAATGTGACTTGGGGAAAGAACAAATAGGATGTTCTCAGGGTCTTTCCTGACCCCAGACTGAAGCAAAAGAAGCAATAAACCACAATTAAATCATGTATTGATTTGTGTATCAGAGAGGAGTTTTCTCCTGAGCTACAGGCATGATTTCAGACTCATTTCTCTTGTTACTCAACATAGACCAAGAGACAGATGTTTTTGTAAAACTGAAGCATTCTGGTTTTAATGCGGTCACGCTTTAAAAATGTTATTTCATTAAATGGCACTTTGACCTTTAATAATAATAATGTAATTAATAAAATGGGAGTATTTCTCATTTTCAGGGTATATGAGGGAGAGGTTATTCATGTCCCTGGCTTTTGTTAAAATGGAGTGTATGTTAAAATGTTAAAGTCTGGAAACAGATTCCAGACAGCCTGGAAGGCTGAAGGTCTCTCTGTATTTATAGAACAAATGCCTCAGGGCAGAGGGGTTCAGGATCCCTACCAGGTCCTATCAGTGTCCCCAGGGACAATGATGAAATCAAAACTGCTGGCCTTAGTGCATTTTCTGTCAGCTACAGTGTGGGAGATGTTACAGCAAGAATATCATTAGTGGATGGCTCCTAGCTGTGCTCCTGTGTGGGGTTGATACTGGTGGTGGCTGCAGAACTGCAAAAACAGCCCTGCAGTGAAACGGCATTTGACCCTTCTGTGAATGGTAGTTAATGGCCACTCTTACAGTCTTTGTCCTGGGGTAATGTAATGTCCTGTTGAGCCTGCAGGTTCCTGACTTGCAAAGCCACAACTGCCCTGAGGCAGGATGTGGTGTTGGAAATGCATCCACATAATCTCTGCTTTCCAGGGGCAGATGAGATTTTAAGAGAACTCAACTCCTTTTTCTTCTGATAAAGCTTTTAAAGTTATCTTACTCTGGAGAGATCTATACTGTATTACCGAGAAAGAGGCAGTGTGAGCTTCAGTCATGTCTTCCCAATTACACAGAAATTTACACTGCATGGTCTTTCCTTGCTGCAAGATTATTGTGAAGCTGGTAACGGTCTGGTGATTGTCTCTGAGCCATGGCCACCGTTTCGGAAGGCAACGATGCATCATTCATGCAATTCAGGTCACTCCAACGGAAGATGGGAGAATGATACCATTCAGGATCACGGCTCTAATAACAATCTGGGGAAAATTAGGGTGCTTGAATGAAGGGATGGGGCTGGAGGCAAAATTTTTTTCATAATCCTGGCTTTGAAGTTGTTTTGTCCCAGGGTTTTGCCTTGCATCCTGGGGAGATACAGGGTGAGGTGTTCCATTGTTGCAGATGAAATACTTCAAAGCTGATGTACTATTTGGCAACATGAGTGCTTTCCACTTGGTGTGTTTCTTGTCCATAGCACATTCATTTAATGCGTCGCCTTCTCTTTTTGGACTTGATAGCTGAGACAAATTCAGTCTGATCCATGTTTGGCATTAGAAGATGAATTCCCAAATGATCAAGTTTTGCAGAGTAAAGCCATTGTTCTCTTGGCCTAAATCCCACCAGTAACACATCCGGGTGGTGGATGGCTACCCAGGAAGGAAAGACCCCAGTGAAGAGTGGGCTGGTGGACCAGGCTTCCCCCAGCTCTCTGGAGCTGTTCTGCAATAGGCACAGCTCTGCTTGGCAGCATAGAAATAGATCACAGTATCAGTAAGGAGCCATAGTTTTCTGCCTGCATTTAGACCTCTTTTGCTTTGAAGGACATCAGTGTGATGAGGCTTAATGTGTTTTCTCTATGATGGGAGGGTTTGTTTTATGATCTTTAAAATGCAGACTCTTTGAGGTATACTTTTAATCCAATATCACTCTACTCCAGGGAGAGAAATCTGACGTGATTTTACCACCAGACTTCTTGCTATTTTAGCATACTATTTTCTGCAGCTCAGAAAGTAAAATGTGAAGGTGGCAGACAGAGAGATTGAAGCATATGGTATACCAAAGAAAATGCTGTTGAAGGTTAGTGTGAAACAGATAGGACAGACCGGTGTCCTGAGATTCTACCCGTTCTCTGTATTGGAAAATCCGTAGAAACTTTCCCGTTTAGAGGAATATAAAATATAAGCTGATGACACAAGAATTTCTTTTTATATATTTCTATATATGATTTACATGTGCAAAAGAGTTATGGAATATTAAAGTATGGATTGCTAGGACATATGCATGTCTTACCCACGCTGGCCAAGAAGTGCCGGTGATCTGAACTAAGCCAGAAAATTGAATGGAAACACTAGAATTTAAAATTACTTTTGCTTATTGAAAACCTCATTGGGTTTATAATATCATATTAAATTCTATCCATACCTATGCTTCTAATCCTTCTTAATGAAACTCAGTAATAGAAAAGTTCTCTGCTAAGGCATTGTTGCAAGTTTTTAAAAAAGGATATTGTTCCCACTTACATTATGATTTCAGAGGAACTCCTGTGTACTCCACTAGCTTTCTCCTTACTAACTTGTATCAGGGTATTTTTGCTGCAAGTGCTGTTGGTTTGGTCTTCTGTGACCACTGCTTCAGGCTCTTACATTTCTTAAATAATAAATCATAGAATCACAGAATGGTTTGGGTTGAAAGGGACTTTAAAACTCATCCAGTTGCAACTCTTGCCACGGGCAGGGACACCTCCCACTAGACCAGGTTGCTCCAAACCCTGTCTAACCTGGCCTTGAACACTGCCAGGGATGGGGCAATAAATAATTATTTAAGAGTTCATGTATTGTCATTGAGAGAAGTAACATGCAAATCACATCCTCTGTCTCTGGACTGAGCTGCAGACTCCGTAGTGACTGCGTTGCTACAAATGCCACATCCCCAAATGTTTATCATATGTGATGGTAAATTATTCCACTTGCACGATTGCAGGTGCCTCCAGGGAGTAACAATGATGGAATGAGCGGCTGCTCGTACAGATAATACTGGAATTATGAAAAATATTAAATGCATATGATAAAATCTTGGTGCCTACTCTTGGAGATAAAAGCACCCAGTAGAACGATGAGGCTATTCTCTTTCCTCGCAATCCATTTTTATTATCAAAAGGAACTACAATAACAAAACTTAGATTTCTGTTGTATTTATTTAGAAGTGTTACTTTGCTATACTCTTTTCTTCTAATATTATGTCTGCTTATTCAGGAGCTCTTTTTCTCTGTCATCTAGAGTAACCTACTTACATTTCTGAGCTTCATTAGCTATGTTTCATTTAGGATCTTATCTAAAAAAAAATCATCTTTTTTATGTTTCAGCTTCTTCCTTTTTTAATATACTTTTATTTACTGTAACTTACTGTAATCTTGAGTACTTGCAGATTGCTTTGTATGAAAGATGCCATCCAAAATAACTGTTTTATTTCTAGCTTGTTTCATCTGCTCTTTTATGAGGTTGATGCTGAAGTTAAATTCAGGCTAGGTCGGATGGGGCTTTGAGCAGCCTGGCCTAGTGGAATATGTCTCCCCTGCCCATGGCAGGAAATTGACTACATGGCTGTTAAAGGTCCCTCCCAACCCAAACCATTCTGTGATTTAATGGCTGATTTGGGTTATGTTTCGATTCCAGTGGCATAGGAGTCCCGCTGTATCGATACAGGGCATTTACTCCTCTCTGCAACCCTGTATTTATGTAGCACAACTTGGATCATCCTAGAATAACTGATTTCACTCTATCTCATTGGCATAACCCAGTGCAAAAGCCTGATCTCTGAGTAGTCAGAATTAAATGGAAACTTGCTAACCTTTGATCAAGTTCTCAATCTGTTTTTTAATTTGCAAGCATACATTTGATGCAGAAGTTCATCTTTGCCCCCTTTTTGATTAAATATACCTCTTTTCACTGCTTTTTGCTGGTCTGCTGTACTTAAGCCTCACGTCTCCATCCTGATGTTTAACCTTTATTTATGTCGTGCTAATTCCATCAGCTTTAACAAAATTATCTTATTTCCCCCCATATTGATAGACAGTGGAGGCACCTTAAATTATGGGGAAAAAAAAAAGAGTGAGGGGGAACTGAGGAGCTTCAATTCACTTTATTCTGCTAAATTCTACACTGAAATTATTCATGTATGCCACAGTATTTCACTTGCTATAGATGTGGGAGCAGGCCGCTGTTGAATGTATTTCTTTCCACATCATGAAAGCAACTTGAATAGATAAAATAAACTTAGATCCTCAGCGAATTCCAAGGATATTATAATGAAAGTATGTTTTAAATTTCCTGGTTCATTTTCTCTATGTGTAAATACATTGAGAGCTTTGTGAAAAAGAGACGAGATTATTGAAAGACGGAAATGTTGCTGTTCAACCCAGCAAAGGAATGGCAAATGAGTGAATGTTCTGTATAAGGTCAGAGAGAGATGGAACAGCAACTAAGAGCTGAAAAACAGAACCAATGTATTTTATTAGTGGAGTTGGTTGCTCTGCTGAGATGGCAAGATAGCAGCAGGGAATTCAGCACAGGGCTTGTCCACGGGGCTGGTGTGCAGTACTAATACTGTGCACCATTAACTTGAACAAAGAAAGAACTCTGTGAAAACATTGCTTTTTGTTAATTAAGCTGCCTTGCACCCTAGGAGTGGTGATTCGTTAGTTGTTCATGTTCCCCCAAGGAGACAGAGCTGTTTGTGATCTCTGGGGATGCTGGAGATAAAGGGCTGTTTATTTTTCAGGCTTAGATTCATCTGATTGTTTCAAGTACTAGTAAAAAAGATTAAAAAGTCCTGAACAGCCTCTGAAGTCAAATAGAGAAAGGGAGCAGTTGTGTTGTCTTTAGTGTCCTTCTCTCGTAATGAGTAGGATTAAATTTACACAGACCCTTCTTTTTAACGATGGACAGATGTTCCCAGTGTTACAAGCTTTGTTATGGCCAGCAGAGTCTAAAATCTTGCCATATGTATTGCCGGGTATTATGTACCTAGTTTCGATGACTGACTTTCAGCCATTTCTGTAGCTCATTTGCCTACAGCTCAAGCCAGCCTTCAGCCTCTGGTAGACAATGCAGGAAACTTCAGAGCAAAAACCATTACAGTTGTAAACATCTAAATGTTGAGTTTCACACTTCACTGCTCTCAGGCAACCAGCTGCTCAGTTTCATCTGCCTTTTTGTTTCACTCTGTATTTGCTCTGTGATGGGAGTGATTTTGGTATTGATTGCATCAGATTGGGGGAAAATTTTTACTTTAAATTCAAACTAAAAGTTCAAGATGACTTCACTGGTTTTAGTGGCATTCTTGGCCATTATACTGAGTTGTTTATAGATCAGGTCAGACTAAGAAGAATTCCCTGTGGGAATTTCTAATGTTTTCAGCAGATTTCCAATGTACTATTCCATTAAGCCACAGATCCAGTGGACAAACAGTAGGTTGTTGTTCCTTCCTTAGGAAGACACGTGTTTAATGAAGCTTCGCATTCATTTACTATGGTCTGCTTTACCCAGGCCCAAACTCAATGAGTCAGTGAGGAAATACAAAGTTCCATATCTTCTTTCTCCTGTGGGTATTTAATCACTAGAAGTCAGTTGATTTGAGCATAATTTTCACTTGATCTCAGTTGATCAAATCCAGGCCTCCTTTCTAAATAGCCTCAGATCCTGTAAGGTCATGAGATAAAGAGAAGGTAATTAAAACCAGCTAAATTGTGCCACATCTTCTATGCCTGTGCATCTTGGAAGCTGACTGTGGCAGCGCACCATGCTGTGCCCTGCAGTGTGGGCCAGGGCAGCACTCACTGGTGTCACATCCCAGCCCAGCTTCCTCTTGCTGGGAAGGAAGTTCGTGTTCACTCTGGAGCCTGCTGTTACCACTCTGGAGAGGGGAGAGAAATAGAGCTCTTTAGGAAGGATCCTGCCTTTAGGCTTCAGATGTCTTTGCTGCCCTTTGGCAGGTCCATACCTGTAGGGTGTAAGTGTCCTCCTGCTAGGTCCTGCACAGTGATGATATAATACACAGCCAGGAACGCATTTCTTCACAGGGAGGTTACAGGGAGGCTCTGCACTTGGGCCTGGAGTTTGTGGAGCAGAATTTTACCCAGGGTGGGAGTGAAATTCCCTATTAAATGTGCAGCAAGATTATACGAAGAAATACATTATAATTTCATAAAAATGACAATACTTTAGATGCACACAGCTATAAACAAAGCTCTTTCTTCTTCCCCCCCATGATCTCTCTCTCTCTGTTTGCAGATTGCTTTAATAACCCTTGGGATGTAGCAGTGTTTCTTAATTGCAGTGGGTTTTGCAGTTCTGAAGATCTGTAATGCTCATGGGTCAACATAGCTCTCCTTTGAAATGTAAGTGCAGCAGAATTATAAAACCAGTCCAGTAATGCAGTCCCTTCCATCACATATTATTACCTGCAAGGTGCAGAAGAATGAGGCCTAAAGGACCTATCAATATGTGCATCCCTTTAATCAGAAAGTTATGCCAGCATCTGTTCCTGTAATGTGCCAAGCCTTCCTGTGATGAGTCAAGCCTTTGCCTTAAACAAACAGTGATGTGCCTGTAAGGTGCTTTTCCCTGTGCATTTCTTGCCTGGGAACAAGTAATGCATTGTCCTGATTCACAGCCACAGCAGGGAAATCTGCTGCTTGTTGGATAAACAGATGATGAATGTCATTCTAAATAAAACAGTGGTAATGGCAGAAGAATAAATATTTCTTCTGTTGGGTAGTCCCTGATCTTTATGATGCACAAATTTCCCACCACTGTTGGAACTGTCAAGACAGAAAGGCACCAAAAAAGGGATGCAGATGCAACACCTTAAAAATGCCACGTAAGTATCCTCCGGGTGTTTTGACAACAGATTTTACTTTGTAGGTAATAGATCCTGTCTGGTTTTGACCTATTCCAATTTAGCTTTATGATGGGGTTGTTATTGATGACAGCCAGGTTACCAGTCCCTTTGCTGCCTGGGAAGACACTGATGGACACCAGCATAAACCTGAATTATAGATTCATAGAATGGTCTGAGCTAGAAGGGACCTGAAAGATCATCTAGTTTCACCCCTGCTGCCACGGTGGGTCAGTTCTAGTTGATGCTGGTGTGAGTGCAAGCACTCTGATCTGTAACGTGGTAGCTCTGTTGCAATGTGTTTGCAGGACAGAAATTACATGTTACAATTTTCTTGTGTGTGACTGAAGGGCATATGGTGTGTGTACATCACCATCCTCACCGTCAGTCAGAAGTTTGTAAGCAGCATCCAGGGAGCTTGGAGTGATTGCTTTGGGATCTCTTAACTGCTGGTCTTTGAACCCTGGTCCTGTAAAATGGAGTGATCTGGTTTGAGGTTTACAGGAGCCTGTGCCTGTGATGCCAGGGACGGGTGATGGGTGTTTGTGCATTGTATGGGTTGTGTACAGGAGTACACAACATACAGTGCTGCTGCCTTGCATGTGTGTTGTGTGTTTCTGCTCTGAGGGTATTGTTTTCTCCTTTGGCAAAGCTCACTTGATTCTTCGTGGATAGGACGTAAATCCTTAATGTATGACAAGGTTTGTTTATGTTGCTACAATACTGTGTGTTTTTTTGTCAGTTCACTAGTGGTTCTGTGAAGGGCACATTTACAGATAAAGGAAATGGAGTTTATCTACTCAACTTGAAGTTAGGGTTTTTGGGGGATTACATCATGTTGGGGGCTGTGCAATAGAGCTATACCCTATTCTTTTTATACCTCTCTTCTCTTAGACTCATTTGAGCTCTGTACCACTTAAGTATAACAGAGAGTGGCCAACTGCCTGCACAGCAGTGAGAGAGATGTGGAATTCAGGAGCACGTGTGAGGTTTAGCTGGAGGCTTGGCAGTTCTCCAGAACAGTGAGTTTGAGTCTTCTCCCCCTTTACATTTGTTGGTAACGAAAAGAGCTTTGGCAGGAAAAGCCAAGCAACAGCAGTTCCAACTTTCGAACTGGTTAACTGTTACTGATCAGATAAAGAGTTCCAACAAATATGCAAAAGAGCTCACAGAAAACAGGATGCAGACAAGAATCCAACTTAAAAGATTCTGTATATATTTATGTGTTGGGAAGTGTGGTGTTTCGAGCAGGCAAAGTGAGTAACCTTGGCATGAAGACAACAGAGCAGGCAAGGAACAGGGAATGCCAAGGGCTGGTGTTGCAGCAAGAGAAAGGGGAGTGAGGTCAGAGCCTGGCAGCAGGTCCAGAGAAAGGCAGCAGTGGGTTTGGCAGCCTCTTGGGTGGGCAAGAGATGAGGAAACAGTCCTGGCAGCTGCTTCGGGAGTGTGCCTCTGCTCTCACTGACATGCCTGCAGTTAAACCACACTCTGCAGCATCGCTAGAGAAGCTCTCTGAGAGCTGAAGTTCAGGACTCCTGTTCTGAATAGACTGTATTAGTAATTAAACCCAGCTCTGACATGGATATGTTTCTGAGTCAATACATTAGCACTGCAGTTTGGAGCAGGAGTGAGCTGCTAGAATGAATCTCGGTCATCACTGCCACGCCAATCAGTGTGCAGAAGGTGTCAGGAGCGTGTGGACTGAGCTCCTTTCAGAAGGAGCTGAACAGCATCAGTGCTCCTGGAGCACGACTCATGCTGTAAGCACTTATGGCCATTCAGTCTGCAGGTCAAAGGTAGTGTTAGTTTAAAGAAAAATCCCTTTGAAGTGTGTGTTATGGATGGCAGGATCTTGGCACCAATGGAACCACTCTGAAAATCTCCCCTTGGTCTGTGCCACTTGCTGCTGGAGACAAAAGCCAGGGATGTGCATGGGTGAACTGACTCTTTGTCTCTACAGAGTATCCAGGCAAATGCAGTTTAAATGGTCAGGAGCACTTCAATTCAAATCCAGCTTAGCCAGCATTGTTTGGGGCTGGGACAGAGAGGGTTGTGCTGAGGCTATGGCCCTGCCTCTTGTCTGCTCTTCTCCAGTAGGCTGCCTTGCAGGAGAGCTTTGCTGAGATCTCAGTGCATGTTCTTACAGCTTTTGTATTCAGCAGTAAATAGAAACAGACCTTGAAGAACAAGGAAATGATCTTCAAAGAACTTTTTGACTAACATCCTATTTGTGTGTCAATATCTCTCTGCAGTCTCATCCTTTTGGCCAACATTTGCAATTTCTTGGTCTGTGCCTTGAAATCTTTTTCATATATTAGTCATACACGAAAACAAGAAAAATACCCTTAGCATTCATTTGTTGTCACCCTAGACTAAGAATAGAGCAATCAGATCAAATCAACAAACTTTTGTCTCTGTTTTGGATTAGAGTTAATCAAACCAATATGAAGAACATAAATCTTGATACCACTAGAGCACCTCCTCAGGAGGTGGCTGTCAATTTGGTAGGAAAGCACAGCAAAATAATGTTAGCGTGTGGCACAAAACTCACATAGAAATAGCTGATAGCTTGAGCTTGTTTTCACCAGTCCTTTCACAGTTACTACCATCAGGGTTAAAAATAAACTTGAGTGTTTCGAGTGATTTCATCATTCTCCTAAACAAGATATAGCTTTCTATTTTGGAAAAAGGACGTAAGGCAGTAGCTGTGTTCTGGAATCCTCATCTTGATACAGGATTGCTGCTTCTGTATGAAACCCATTGAGTACAGACTGCTGTACATTGTGCAGGCCCCCTTTATTTTTATATTAAATGTTTTGAAAATAAACTTATTGTGGAGGTGGTCAGTCCATTTAATCAATGCTCTTTGAGGCAGCTGAAATTACATTTGTGTAAAATGTGTATGAAAGTAAGTTCTTCACTCTAATTTACACTATTTATTATTTTCCCCACCAAATAAATCTACAAATAATATTGCTTCCTATTATTAAGTTTTAAAAAAGCCCAAAGCCCCTGGTAATTGGTTGAAAGGTAGCAGGAAATTCATTAGGCTGCCATAGACAGCTTTCTCGCTTCATTTGTATTGCTAATATGAACAACTGAGGATGATGTGTCTTCATTTCATAATGCTCTTTCATGTATGTTGCTTAATTCATACATTTCTTGACTCCAGAACTCTGTATGGAATAATAATATGACAAGGATATGCAGAAAGAATGATGAAAGCTAACAGATGAGGTAAATGATAGCATCATGGCAGAAGGTCATATCTCTGAGGTGTAAGATAATGTAGAAAGATCTGAAATAAAAACAAATTTGGAGGCTGAAGGAGAGAGAAGGCATCAGCCCTTGCCAAGAGCATGGGAACAAAAAGCTTCTGTGGATGTATTTGTACCCTGAAGATGAAAGGAGGGGGAACACGTGCTTGCCTGGGGAGATGGAAAGCGGGCAAAAAATATCCTGTAGGAAAAGTGGTGGTGACCATGGACCAGGGCTCCCAGGATCCTGGCTGGCTCTTCTGTAGTCCCTGTGGATGGCCTACCCAAGGTGAGTCTTGAAGAGTGGCTTAAGGACAATGATACGTGTCTGCAGACAGTGATGGGGAGCAGCATGAGAGAACACAGAGGTGCCTCTGGTAAAGTAAATCAAAGTGTTTCTTTTCTGCAGGAGTTTGGGGATTTGATTTCCCCCCTTATTCTCAATTCCAGCAGGCTCTAAAAACCAGTAGTCCCAGCAGACTTGCTGGTATCTCTCCAAACCTGAAGCACAAGTCTTACATAGTGCTCTAGTATTAAGTGTTTGAGATAAGGGTGGCTTGACATCTGGCGGCGTTCCTGCTTAGCTTAGCTGAATGATAATTCTTGGGCATGTCATTATAGCTACCTTTTAATGATTTCCATGAAAGTGTAGGCTTAATTTATCTCATACTGGGCTTTTCTGAACTATTACTCTTCATGCAGCTTCTATAAATTACTAATGATACTTTCTTTAGCACAGGAATGTCAATGAACTAGTTATTCAAACCAGTGTGATTAGGAATAGGTTTTTTAGGAAAATATATGTTCTGCAGGGCTCTGAGAAATGCCATGTGTCTCTTTGATTGGCTCCATAGAACTGATGAATAGTCTGAATTCTGTATTAATTTGGATATTAAATGTTGTAGGAATCTGACATGGAAGTGAAGCTGTACATCACCATAATCAAAATGTGGGAGTGTGTATTGGGTCGCAGAGATTTAAGTAAAAGCACGGCTAGGCTGTATCCTCAAAGTAAACAAGTGAAATCTTAGATGCCTGAGTCCTGTGATTTGATTTTTCCCTTTCCCATACTATAGGCTGTGAAGCACATATTGTTGGCAGTTGTTTCTGTAGGTGATGAACTGTAAAACCTTTGTTTTCCTTTCCCAACAGGCAAGACCTGAGAAGATTTCCCTCTTGTTGCAAGTCAATTAAAGCATTGAGCTTCAAGCTGCGATGCAAATCCACATGTGGGCTTTGTGTCTGTTTGCTCTCTGGGCTGTGCCCTGTCCAGGGAAGAGAGTTCAGGGAGTAAAATTAAGTAAAAGCCTGAAACTTGTTAAGGGTAAGGAAATTTGGGTAGGCTCTGCTTGCTCCATATGTCACTGAGGGCAGGGGCTTCTTGGCCTCATGTGTGAGCTGGGATGATGGGTGCCACTCTAGGAGCTGTTCCCCAGCTTTGACCTAAGGCTCAGCATTGTGCCAGGCAGAACTTAGAGTATATGTCTTGTGAAAATCACATAAAAGGTTTGGTATCTTGGAGACTGCTCCAATAGCCAGCATGAGGTTTAAGGTACTAACCATGAAAAAGAGAGCACTAAGTTTCTGCAGATAAAAGCACCCAAAATGAGGAAATGCAGTTGTGTATATGCCAAAAGCAATATTGTCTTGGCAGTGCTGAGCATGGTGTATATTTTATATTATGCACAATGTACAACCTAAGGTACAACCTGCTGGGGCATATTTAACTGGATCCTACAGTAAGTGTTGTGGCTCTTACCTACTCATCAAGAAGAAATGGGGAAAGTCTGTGCCATTTTCTTCCATTTCTCTTATCCCAGTTTTATTTGAAACTAATCAGTAATTTGAACAGTTTGAATTCTGGAGACAGTTCTGCAGAGCCTCAGTTTGCAGGAACCACCTTACCTGTTTGTATTGTCTTGAAAACATTTTTCCTGTGCCAACCTCCACCCCCAAGATCAAATAAAAATACATGTTTGAGCTAAGCCAGTGCTATTTCCCATTTATATTCAATACAAAGTTTCATTTAGATGTTCGAAAATGATTGTGAGGAGACTGAAAATGTGTCAGCTTGACTGCAGGGAGCAGCAGGATTTTATTGTATTGTCCCCAAAGCAGCTCAGCGAAAGAGCTGTAAATTGCACCCTGTTCTACTTGCTCTTTTCCTTTCTCTGACTTCAGAAAAAACCCTGAACTCCAAGGCCTCCAATCCATGATCATTCTTGTCTTCAGAAGCAAGTTGTTTCCATCTCTACTGCGGTGGATGCATTACATTAAGCCCTTATGCATTTTATTGGCAGTTGCAGATAGCAGAGGCTGCAGAGGGTCCAAAGACCCCTTCATCCTCCTGGCTATCCAGCCCAGGCAAATACAGGCTGGGACTTTGTAATCCATGGAAAAGATGGGAGAATTTTTTTTGGCACTTATATTTGCAGCAGACCTGTGGTACCCTGGGCTCCTGAATCCAGGGCTGGGTGCTGCTGAGCAGCCCTGTAGAGGAATGTCTTCTGGAGCAGCCGTGTGCTTCCCAGGGCTGCTGGGCATTCACTGGCACATTGGGGCATCTGTGGGCATTGCCCAAGCTTCCTGTGAGCAGCAGTATATAAGATGGGGAGAAAGTAGATGTTTCTCTTTTATCCAGCCTTGGCTGAGGGTCCACAGCTGGTGTGTGGCAGGCAGCCTGCAGCTGTGCTCAGGCAGCTCTGTCCACACTGCTGGTGGCTGTGAAGGGTGCAGGGAGTAGCCTGGGCTTTGGAGGAATTAGCAGTAAGTTGTTCAGGTGCATCTGGAAAATTCTTTTCCCCTTATTTCTGTTTGAAAGCTCATAAACTGGAGGAGAGACTGAATAATGGCCTTGTTGTTCCTGTGTGTTACCAATGGACGTTGGTGTGCAGCTGTGCTGATGTAATTTTATGTGCTGTTTGCCTCTGGCTTAGAACCACTGCCACTACTGTGTGGGGCTTAAATCAGGTCCTACACCTGGTTTGGAGCAATCCCAGGCAGAGCTACAGGTTGAGCAGAGAAGAGATTCAGAGCAGCCCTGTGGAGAAGGACTTGGGGATGTTGGTCAATGAGAAAATGAACATGAGCCAGCTTCAGTGTGCACTTGCAGCCCAGAAAGCAACCGTATCCTGGGCTGCATCAAAAGAAGTGTGACCAGCAGGTCGAAGGAGGTGATCCTGCCTCTCTACTCTGCTCTCGTGAGACCTCACTTGGAGTATTGTGTGCAGTTCTGGTGTTCTCAGCATAAAAAGGACATGGAACTGTTGGAACAAGTCCAGAGGAGGCCATGAGGATGATCAGGGGACTGGAGCACCTCCCATATGAAGACAGAGAAAGTTGGGGCTGTTCAGCCTGGAGAAGGGAAGGCTGTGTGGAGACCTCATAACAGCCTTTCAGTATCTGAAGGGGGCTATAGGGATGCTGGTGAGGGACTGTTCATTAGGGACTGTAGTGATAGGACAAGGGGTAAAACTTAAACAGGGGAAGTTTAGACTGGATATAAGGAAGAAGTTCTTTACTGTGAGGGTGATGAGGCACTGGAATGAGTTGCCCAGGGAAGCTGTGAATGCTCTGTTCCTGGTGGTGTTCAAGGCCAGGTTGGACAGAGCCTTGGGTGACATGGTTTATTGTGAGGTGTCCCTGCCCATGGCAGGGGGGTTGGAACTAGATGATCTTAAGGTCCTTTCCAACCCTAACTATTCTATGATTCTAAATGTTTGCAATATCGAGGCTTTGACAAGTGAAGGTCTCCAAAGCACCTTGGCTTGGTGGGAGTTGAAAGGCAGCTGTACCTTATAGACTGGGTGGCCAGGGGCTGGCTCGTGACCAGAGGCACCTGGGGCCCAATTCCTTTCTCTCTGTACCTGGGATGACCCATTGCTCGCATCACCCCAGCACCACTGATTTACCTCTTCTGTCACTTAATAAACTTTGAATTGCAGTTAACACCTAGGGAGACCAGAGACTGTAATGCTTAACTTAGTTGTTTGTGTCCTGTATTCTGTGCCTTCTTTCCTTATGGAAGAGATGAAAGCTTTTCTCTCAGTTTCTGTGGAGCAGTAATAATAACCTGTAATAAGTTTGGCTGACCCGAGCACCGTTAGCTCGAGAAAGTGAGGTAAAGGATATAAATCTACCCCCCTGAGTTCTACAGCAAGGGTTGCTTTGGTTTCCTCTCTAACTTTCCTCCTCCTGCGTGGTGGCAAGCAGCCACTGTGGTTTTCTAATTAATGCCCAATGTCTTCTGTATTTTTAACAAATAGATATAGATACAGAAAATGAGAGTGGTTTATCATTAAAAAGCCAGAAGTGTTTTTGTTGAATCATTCCTGTCAGGGTGACTGTTCTGGTGCAGTGGCAGCTCTAATGACAGCAGATCCTTTTTCACTGAGACTCTTCCCAGGAGGGGATGCCAGGAGATAGATAATTGGACATATTGGAACAACTTAGAAACTTTAATATCATTTTCAATTTATTGAGAAGATAATGACTGTTTCTGTCTTTAAGTGACTGAAAAACTGTAGAAAGGCAATACACACAAGCACAATAAAGTTCACACAGCACCTCCTGTGTGAACCAGCAGCCATTTGCCAGAGGTTTCCATGTAAATTTGGGATAAATCTAAATGCAGTCCTAGTTGCATACTAATTTTGTGTATTAATGCATGTGGCAGCCCAGGTTGCATGCAGAGTGAAAGCTTATCCTTTATATTCTGAGCAGGAGCATTGCATTTCACCAAAAATGGAATTAAAAACCAAAATAAATTAGGTCAAGATCTGGAATGGCTCAAGAGCAAGCCAGAGCCTTGGTCAGTGGCCAGACCTGAGCTCTCTGGGCATGTGGGCCTATGATACAGGACAGTGCTGAATAACTGAATATCCTGACTCTGATATATCCCCTGATGGGCCTGCATCGAACACTCATTGCCCCCTTGCTCCCAGCTGTGTTGGTTTTAGATTTGCCCCCTCCTTTCTGGTTGCAGCTACTGAATTAAGAGTTATTTGCCATCTGGCACATTTTTCATTCTTTTTCTTGTAGTGTTCATGTTAGCAGCCAAAAGCAGAATGATTTTTCTTTTGTCAGGGAGACGTGAAAGGTAAGAAGAACACGCTGCCGAAGATGGGGATGCTGTGGAAGTGAGGTCTGAGAAGATCCGAGTGGATCTGTTCCAACACATTTGATACAATTATTTGCTTTGCTCTGCCCGCAGAGCTGTGGACAAATGCCATTCCAGGCAGCCAGTGGTTTGCTGGCATTAAGCTAGCCTCTAGTGAATATTTTTTCTCCATCACTAAAATGACATTTTCTTGGAAATGGCAAGGACTGATCTGTGCAAGACTGCGGCCGAGATAGCGGACAGCCTCGCAAAGCAGAGCTCAGGTTCATTAAGCAGTGGGTGCCCTTGAATTACATTGGTTATTTTGGTAGCCAGGCACCATAGCACTTCTGCCTAGTGTCAGGTTGAGCTTTTGTTTGACTTTTATAAATGCAAAAATTCCACCAGATTGCAAATCTGTCCATGAAGTTTTCCTTGGGGATCCATCACGATCAAAATGCCCTGGCTTCCTACCTCAGTCAGCTGAAAAACCTTACTGTCAGGGGTCTATCTAAATCCCAGTTGAGGCAGTTTCCACAACGGTGCAGCTCTGCTAGTTCCTTTGTGTAAGTGTGGGGTTCCCAATACTGTGTCCAGTGGGAATTCTTGTACATTTTTTATTTATCTTTAGGTTTGGGTTTTTTTACTTACACGTTTATGGGGATGAGAAGATTTTTAATTGACAGTGTAGTTAAATGTCTTGTAAGTGCTGTAATGAAACTTTATGACTCACCTCGGCTGGGGAGTTTGCTGGTCATTTGTCTCCAGGAGATGTTAATTGCTGATGTGCTTTTCAGTTACAGTCCTGTCTATTATGGAGCTTGCTTCCAGTGTAGGCTCATTTTTGTTCCCTATTTTCCCGAGTAATTGTAATGACTTTTTTTTCCCCATAAAAAGTCAGTTTGTACCTAGGGCATTGAAGCTTAATGATATTTGTACATTCTAGCTCTTCGTTTGAAATGCCAACTTCATATATAATGTTTAGTTCTTTTTGCAATTTTTAGACGTTATTTAATAGAAAACTTGGTAAAAGTATCACACATAAAGTTTCTGTAGAAGCAACAATATGGTTTTGAACTTGTGTGTGAGGATTATGTGTATACACAGCAATACATAAATGTTTATGAAAAGTTGTTTGTCTTCTCAGATTGTGGTTTTTCTTCCACGCTGATCATTAAACATTTGAAGATCCCATTACATCTGCTTTTCTCTTGGTGGTATCCTCTCTGCTTTGGAGACTGCTTTGTCTTTGCCAAAGCTATCCACTAAATTAGACTTTGGTGATATATATTATTGTTCTATATTCTGTATCACTATATTGTACATATAGTGTAAATATATAGTCCTATAAATAGTGTATGTATATAGTGCTAAGCTATATATATTGTATATAAAAAATACATATGGTGTATCATCTGGTACAGTGTGTGTACCTGTAGTAATGTCCTGTTCTCTTGTCGCTCTGCACACATCTGCAGATGTTAGTGCACTGAGTAAGAAATCTGCCTGCGCCTCTTCAAAACCTGGTAGCTCTGAAGTTGCGGATGATAGGATCACATGAAATAGAATGAGATAATGGAGTGCAGACGATGACCAGGAGTATATCACACAGTGTAGAGAGGCTTTCCTTCTGCATAGATTTAGCTGGAAGTAGAGACCTTTGGGGATGATAATAAAAGGCTATGACAAAGGTAATTTTTTTTCCTCTGGAGAGGGATTTAAAAGGAAAGAAATTTTATAGAAGATGTGTGGATAATATCAGTGGATGGCTTTACAAAATGTTATGGAGCCTCTGTAAATAGTTCTGTCAGGGCTTCTCAGAAAAATGTGGCTCTCAGCATTTCTAAAACACTTTATAGATTATAGGAACAAATGACTTTGCTATGGGAGAACTGGCTCATGATCCATCCAGCCTCCTGTCTTTCATGGTGGTCAGCCCTGACAGAGCAGCTTCTCTGGTAACATGTGCGTTTAGGTGGCTGTTTAGAGGTCAGGGAGCTACACCAGTGATCCCAAGTGACTTGTGGCAGTAAGCTGGGTTCCCCCTCTTCTCTAATGTCAGTATCATTTCTTCCTTCTCTTCCATATTTTCATTTTTTAATATACAGAAAAGATATTGTTAGAAATTAATTCAACTGATTTGTTGTAATCTATTTTTTGCAGTAACTTCATCACTTTGTCTTGGGACGTTTGTTTCCAGTTTTGTTTCTGCCTTGGTTATCTGTGCCATTATTTCCCTCTTCAGCTATATCTAAACCTGACCTAGTTGAAGATGTCTCTGCTCATTGCAGGAAGGTTGGACTAGATGAGCTTGGAAGGTCCTTTCCAATCTAAACTATTCTATGAGTGTATAAAAGGGGAGTGAGCTCTTCAGGGCATGGACCACTTCTGTCTGTGCCTTGCCTAATGTATGGCAAATACAGGACTGTGGCCTTTCACTTCGTTTTCAGTCATTACGTGAGTAGAAAGGCAGGATGAATTAGGCTATGGATGTGAAGGAAGGAATGGTTATTAATTTCTGCATATCAGCTAATGGCTAATGCTGTCATTCTCGTTTCTGCAAGTGCTGTTTAATAAGCCAACATGCCAACTTTTTGCATTTTTCTTTTCCATTTTTTCATTGTGTAAGTAGCACATACAAGACAGGAAGAAAAATAGACAAAGTCAAACCAGTCCTATAGTACTGGGGGTGCTTTTCCACCTACCTTACATGACAGGAATACGTATGTGTAATCTATTGCTGTCTTGCATGGAAGAACACCATCTTTCTGGATAGAGCTGCAATTAAAGCAGAAGGAATCTCATCAGTCACCCAGCCATGTTTCTATGACGTGTACAACTTGCAAGTCAAATACTGAAATCTTTATTTAAGCAAAATTGTCCTTTGTCACAGTGCAAACTGTGTGTTAGTAAGGAGGTAATTTCACAGTTGCTAATTTTAATGAGGTGCCATATTAGGGTAGAAGATGTCACAGTAGTGCTGGCATCAGCCTGATTTTACGTTTTGGTGTTTGATTTATAGCAAACACGTTGGCATTCTGCATGTACAGATGCACAGCCTGCTCTGCCGTGAGTTTGTTACAGTAAATTTACATGAACAAAATCTGAACAGAGGAAAAACATGGGAAATGTAAAGTTACAAATTAAATATATTACTCGTGGACATTAAAAAATGTACATGGAACTGCTTCGTCAGGGACGCCAGCATTTGTCTGTGATGTGTACCTTCTAATCTAGATGGTAATTCTTCATAAAGTTTCTTTAAGCCTTTCTTAGTTGTGCTTTATTGAACCTAATACAGGGAGAGTGGCTGAACTTTATTCCTGCTGCCGTGGGAAGGCAGACACGTCCTAGCCTCTGTCCCTAATTTCCTTCAGTCTGTATTAATGTGTTCTTCATTTGCTGTTAATGCCCAGAAAAATCAGTACCTATTCCTCCCTTTTGTTGTTATTCTTAGCACTGAACTAGAGTTAACACAACCCACTTGAATGGCTTTGGCCTGAGTCTGTTCCCTTTCCATAGCCTTTCTTTCTCACCATGTTCTTACCTCCTTTGCTTGTTTTGACTCCTTTATGAGAAAGAGGGTCAGATTGGCTTACACATTTTCACTTGAGGGATCAAAAGTGTGATGGCTCCAGGTACATACACAGGGATAGATACAGGCTGCTGAAATTTAATGTTCTAATTTAATGCTCTAGCGTTTTCAAGGCCTATCAGGGTGTCTGGGGATTATAGCATATAGCATGTTATATTTTGTTTTATATTATATGATACTAATATATGAGTGGGATTTGAAAAGCTTTTAGATGTCTTAAGTCTGTGGGCTGTGAATGCAAGGGGACAAGAATTAAGCCAGTGGTTTGTTCTCGAGTCCACTCTTATGAGATGCCTCCTCATCCTCACATGTGATAAATTCCAGGTTCACAGGATGAGTAAACACAGGCTTGATAACTCTTGAGCTTTTGGTGTTTCATTGTCTTCATAGCCCTTAACAGTGACATGCCAAGCCAGCAGTACACGTACTCTGTATTACATCCCTTAGTCACAGGAATGTGTCTTCCTCCTCTTGTGCTCTGTGCAGACAGGTGTCTGCAGGCAAGTGGCAAGACTTAATCCAGTATCCATGTTTTAATTTTCTTTGTGATCCCATTTCTGACATATGTAGCATATACTGAATCTTCAAAGAAAGATGCTGTTGAGACATACCGTTCTGCTCATTCAATGCTACAGGAAATGCTGTTGTCTTGTCAGTAGTCACATTACTCTTGAATGGTGAATGGTTCAAGCAGAAATTCCCTCCTGTTTATATAATCATTGATAGATAAACAAAGAGTGTTTTCCTTGTGTGCTGCCCAATTTTGGTAGCATTACCAAACCCTGGGTCAGTACTAATTGGTTTTGCTGCAGAGCATGTCATGGTGTATAAACCATGCCGTGAAAATAGTGTTTTCTCCCAAAACTCTGCATAGATGTGGCAGTAGAAAACAATTGAAATCAGCTTTGTCTTTTTGTTTGTGTGCCAACTGCTTATCTGAAGAGATTAAAGAGAAAAAAGAGGTGAGCACTGGGGAAGCAAAGCTGTTGAAGAGCTCAGTCTGTCTAAGAAGATCAGGATGTTATTCGGTTGCAGTGTATGTCTGCAGAGGGGAAAGTGTTGGACACTGAAGGACTCTTCTAATCTACAGGGTTTAACCTGCAGAGAGGGAGGGAAGAAGGCTCTGAACATGCTTGTTGCGCACACTCTGCTGTTTCATACTTGGGGTGTAAGATGGCAGAAAAGGGCCCAGCAGAGCCTGCTTTGGCAGTTCAAGTGCAAGGGAGCAGTGAGTGATGCAATCACTTTGCAGCCACAGGGACAGGGATAAAGCCCATTGTCCAAGGTGCTTAAACAAAAACACTGTAATTTTTCCACGTCGCTCTATTATTGACTCTTTTCTATATGTAATCAATCTGGAAATTGTCAATTTTTCACAAGATGTAACTTTGCTCCCTAATGGCAGCTTAACTCCTCTTTTCTCAATGCACACTGAGCCTGTTTGCATTGTGTGCTGATAAGACTTTATTTCTACTAAATGGGGAGGTGGTGATCATTATGAGACAGCCCTGGTTCTTCACCAGCAGAACTGTAGATCATACTGTTACAATATAAGCTTATGCTCCTCATCTATCAATCAGTTAGCTTTTCAAGTAAAATGCTAAGAAATCTATTTAGCTCAATGTGGTTGGAGTAAATCAGGGACATGTATGCACTTGCTGAAGGTTGAGAGGTTGGAGGTTTTCCAGACTTCATCACCTGGATGAATTGTTGAGGATTTATTTGCCCTTTTATTTCTTGACAGCTATTGCTTTCATTCATGGCAGAGGTTAGAACAATCGCACAGAACTATTTGAAAAGTATTAAGATTAATGATTTTAAGTGTAAACTGTTTTCCCCACTCAGAACATTAAGGAATAGGAAAATGAAGAAGGCTCTTCTCTTTGAGGAAATGAGACCTCAGAGGGCTTGCCTGTCTCTCTTTAAAATTAAAATTGAGGTGGTTTCCAGAAGAACTGAGGGTCTGAATGGACTTGTGAGAATTGTAAATGGTTGTGTTGTAGGAGCTTCAGAAGGACAAGAAGCTTGCATGCTTGCCTCTGGGGTCATGGAAAAGTACGTGCAGCAGAAGAAAGTAAAGGAAGACTTAAAAGTGCTAGAAAATATTAGGGTTCTTTTGATGAGGAGACCTGAAATGCTATTAACACTTTAATATCATTTATTCAGTGTCTTCTATCTACCAGTGCTGATAGTTTCTATGCAGACTTCACTATATAGATAAGAAAACTAGATATTATATATACTACTTTTGTTTTGCATATGATTTGAATTGTTAAATAGCTTTCTGATGACTAGCTGTAGGCAAAATAGTCAAAGTGTGTGCTTTATCTCTGGTGATTATCTGACCTGTGCTATTAGGCTTGTGTTTGCTTACTGCATAAATGTGAATGTAGAATCAAGGAAAAGATTCGTGAAGCTGCTCTGATTTCAGTGTGTCAAAGGAGAAAAAGGCTCCTTGCCTTTATTGACACAAGGTCCTGTTCTTTATGCCGGGATAACTGGAGTGTTTGCCTTACTGCGGATCTTTAATAGAGACAAGGCACCAGCCCTTTCTACCTCAGCAGTGCAAGGAAAGGCAGAACTGCGCCTTAGCCTGATGTTCACCCATGTTTACTCTGAAGAGTTGTGTGCTCTCTTTTACAGGGAGGCTAAGTCAGTGTGCAGTATCTGTCCAGTATATCAAAATACACTTTAATCAAAAATCAAAATATACTTTAATCAAACACAGGGAATGAGGCAATTGACATGAATTTGTTCACACAGCCTTTGTCTGAGGCTTATATTCAGAATGCCTGTAGAGAATTTCTTTGCTCAGAGTACGAATTGTTATCATAATTACATTTAAAAACTAGGCTATCAGCATGACTGAGTTAAGCATGATGTTTTCATTTAGCTTTTGATAGTCAAACATCAGCTTAGATCTCCACAGAACAAAAACCAGGCAGTGGTTCCTCCCAGGAAAAATACAACAGAGTTTTGTTAAAATTTTGGAAAGGGGAGAAAGATACTGGAGAGGCAGCAGGAAGGGACTAGAAAGAAATAATGTGCACTTGTATGTGGTTTGTAATGGACTTTCCCCAGTCCGTCTGTCAAGGCAGTCTCCCATATGAATTCTTGAAGACAGCTCAGGAAGGCTGTGGAAATGAACCCTTACCTATGGAAGTCATACAGTTGCTACTGACCTTAAGATAAGTATTTGAGACCTTCTGTAAGTTCAGTTCATACAGTGACATGAAGGAGAATGAATCACTGGGGAAAGCAAATTAACTGGAAACTCTTCTGAGATAGGATTTTCAAATTGCTCCAAAGGAAATTAGGTGTCCGGCTTCTATTAACATCTCACTGAAACTGGAGTGTAACTCACCCAGTCTTCTCTGATAAACTTAGTGCAGATAACCTTGAATGTTCATAGTGCCACTGTCAGCCTTAGCCTTGACATGAGAGAGCTTGGAAGCCACAGAAACCACTTCTCTGACATTAGTCCCATGTGATGTGCGACAGCAAAACTTCACGCTGGGGGAGGATAGGAGTGGTACAATAACTGCTAACGACATCATTTTGCACAAAACCAATTTTAATCTGCTGCTTAGGGACTTGCAAATGGCCTTAAATAGCTCTTGCCATTGAAGAAGCTGGTTGGAAGTGCTGTTCAGCAACTCACTTAAACATCTGCACCTTGGTTTAATTGTTCTCCAAGATATGTTTAGGTCAGTCTTCAGAAATTGCTGTGTCTGACGTTTCAGCAGTAGTGGAACAGGGGGAGGAACAGCTGTGTGCTCTCCCGGGCTTCACTCTCACACTAAGCGATGTTCAATAACTGTGCAAATGTGAGGCTGTGCAGATGCTCCTGCTGTGATTCTTCTCCTTTCTTGTGTATTTTGATCAGCAGAATATTAGGTTGTGTTTTAGACTGCAGTGTATATGGATTGTGACACAGTCTCCTGCATTGCATACTGGGGTTCA
Source organism: Melopsittacus undulatus (assembly GCF_012275295.1). Lineage (NCBI taxonomy): Eukaryota > Metazoa > Chordata > Aves > Psittaciformes > Psittaculidae > Melopsittacus > Melopsittacus undulatus. The sequence goes on along the minus strand of NC_047535.1, from coordinate 34,400,076 downwards.
ACTCTGTTTCCAACAAGAAGTGGCAGAATTTTGCTGAACTGATGAGTCAAACCAGTAAGATGATACCATCAGTAATAGATTTATTAATGCCTATTTCTACAAAGCCATGTCAAAACAAAGACATTTTTGTTTCAGTAAAGGAAGAGAAGCAGTAAAATTGATAACCTGCTGTATATATGTAATCCATTCTGGGGAGACACAAACAGCTAAGGCAGAGTGCAGGTAGAAATATTCCCCCACTTGCTTTTTGATTTTCCTGCCAGTGGCAGAGTGGTGGAAGACATCTCTGCTGCCACTGCTGTATGTTCTTTAATTTCTGCTGATTTCTGTCAGAATGGATTCTTACCTGCACAAGCAGAGATATCCTAAAGGGCTTTATAAAGTAGTTACAACCCAGGGTTACCTCTGTGTGTCACAAATGGCTACAATGTACTAAGATATTGCTGTAGATACTGTTTTGGTTTAGCACCAGCTCCTTGAAGAGAAGTTTGTTCTTTCCTTTAAGAAAGCTACCAGGAATATCTAGCATATTTTTCTAGAAATCATGGAAGATTTCTTGCAGAGACATTTTCTTCCTAGAAATCAGGAGCATTTTGTTATTCCATTTATGGAACGTTAAATGTTGAATCCACATTTTATGACCTTAATCTTTAGATTGTTGGCAGGCTTGCTAACGGAATACTTGTGGTGCAGGAGCCACATCCTTCTGGCTAGCTCCTCAACAGGGTAACATTAGCAGTATTCCCATCTCACCCTCATTTAAACAAGAGAAATATTTCTGTTACACCAGTCACCCCAGAGAGAGAGGGCACAGAGCAGAGGAGGGAGGGACAGAGAAGGGGAAACTGTGAATGGTTATCTGAGAGGACTGGGGTGAAAAGTAGTGGGCCTGGCTCTGGGTGGGGTGACTGTGACTTGGGAGTATTACGAGAGAACAGGAAAAGCTCCGGAAGGACAGGAGTGAACTATGGCCAGGATGGGAGAGTATGTAGAAGCACTGCCTAAAGCAAACTTGTGAATTCCAGAACCTGGCATTGCCTCATGGTAATGCTTTTCTGCCATTTCTGTCTGTGCAACCAGCTGCCCAGCACCCCACCTCTACTCAATGCTTGTCTGGTGTGAGCAGGTACTGCCACAGCTTTCGTGGAAGGGTTGATGTCTCAGTTTTGGTGATTCCTGTCAGCACCAATGGAGATGGAAAGTCTGCTTTGCAATTTTTGATAAGCTATTGTGTGTGTAATACATTTAAGCCATGTAGTACACAGAAATCAAACACAAGTTATTAAATCACCAAAGTTGCACTGGAAGAAAATGCTAATGGCAGTCTATGTGAGCATTGTCTCTTCACTGCTCACTGTCACATGCATGTTGCATGGGACCATCCCATTACAGCACTGCATCACAACTTTTCAGATGGGTTCTCTCCCAGTAAACCTGCCCAAGGTGTAAATCAAGCCTGCATGGAGAAGGGGGCTGCTGTTGTCAGCTGGTCCTCTGCCTTGTGTCTCAGAGCTGAAGATGTGCAGGGAGTGAGGCTGGAAAGCGCAGGACCAGGACATTGCCAAGTTTTAGGAGGGTGAATGCTGCTCTCTAGAAACGGGTCCTGATCTCCCACCAAGAGCTCCTCTGGGGTGTGAGGCAACTCAGAACAACTTGGCCTTTGTTTATAAACAGTGCGAATTATATCCTCCTCATTGGCTACATAGAGGTGCTATGGCAGCTGTGTTTGAACATAAAATACTCTGGAAAGCTCAGGATTCAGAGAAATTAGATTAGGCGCCCAAACCTCTTGGCCTTAATCTACTTGTATCATTCTCCTTTTCCTGCAGCAGTATTTTATAGTTAAATTCAGTTGCATGTTTGCAGAGTGTTTTAATAGGTAGCATACACTGAAGAGCACCATCCCCTTGAGGGATGGTTTGCTGCAAATGAGGCACTGGAGATTTCTGCAGAACAGCAAGGAGAGAACAAAATATTAAGCAGTTGACTCCTGAAGCTCCCCAGAGCAATTCCTCTGGAAAATGTCAGCTAAGGACTGTGCCAGCACATGGATGCAGCAGGTACATCCACGTTTGGTGAAGGCCAGGGGCATGCCACACTGAGGACATACAGTGCCCCCTAAGACATTGTGTTGTATGGAGAGAGGTGCCTTGCAGCCTTTGCTGTTAGCGTGGCTGCATCCAGCCCTATTCACAAGGGACTGTTATTAGTCTGCTCCTGATCAAATTCAGAGGAAATTAGGTAATTCTTCTGTTTTGGTGATACAACAAAGGCGATGGCTGAGGATGTTGTGTTGCTCTGTTAGGAGGAAGGTCTTTCCTCCCGTGGGAATGCTCAGTTGAGGCACTGCTTTGCATGACTGATTAATTTTAAGCAACTGAGATTTGTAGCAGTTACCAGTATATTTAGCATCTGGGCACAGCACAGATCTCCAAGAGCCGCCCCAACAAAAACTGCTGTACCTTTTTGACAGAAATAGGGTACAATGTGTAACATGTATCCATCATCTGTTACTAGTTAGGGACTGTGACTTCAGAGGCGCATGGCATAGCAGCCTCACTGCTATATGAATGTGTCACAGTTTAAACCTCAGATGTGTGGATTGGGGTGGTTTCTTCCTGGCCTGGCTGAAAGCACTCATTCCAGGCTGCAGCAGCTGGCTGTACATCTGTATTCTCTGGGTGTGCTTTGATTTGCAGTGAAAGATAAATGTGTAATCGAGTATAGGATGTAGAATGTTTTTTTTTTCTTTATAATTATTCTTGAGACGTCTCCAAATGGAATATGAAGGATAAAAGGATAATTTCATACCTGAAACCAAAAACTTGAGCTATGAACACTTACTCCTGTTCATATTTTAGAGCAATGGGTTTGTAAATGACTGCATTACTAGGTTGCACATACTCCTTAAACACACTGCAGTCTTTGGGGTTGTGCACATTAAATCACCTTGTTCAAAACTGAAAGCCATCAAAGCTTCAGTGATGTTTCTTCCTTGCTCCCCACCCTGATCTTTTCTGATACATTAATTCTTGCTTGGAATTAAGTCCAGAACAGGCCACAGTAGGATATGCTGCTGTTACAGAATTTTCACTCCAGCTGTGAGCAGTAACCTGGAACTGCAGTTTTTAAAGATGCAGGCTTTGTTTAGATCACTGCAAACCAGAACAGGATTTACATCCCCCTCCTCCCATCCCCATCCCTGAGATAAAAATTGTGGTTTTGAGTGAGTTTTGGAGGGAAAGAAAATCCACAGAAAGTCTTTTACAGCTGCTCAGTGTTTAAGGAGAGCGAATACTTCCAGATGCACCCGAGAAAAATCTCATTTACCTGATTTTGAACCTAACGTGCCACTCAAGTTAATGAAGCTCTTAAGTCATGTAGTTGCTTTTGAAAATTTCACTTACTAATCAATTCCAGATTTTCCAAAGTATTTATTTTCATGTATTTCAAAACCTGTTGTTATGATGCTTTTATTATGACTCAGCATTCCTTTGGTCTACTTGACATAAATATACAATAGTACAAATTATAGGGTAAATCTTTACCTTACTTAAAAGAAAACTTAGTCTTTTGTTGTTTTCATACCAGTAGAAAACAGGGTCATCATGTGCTCAGGAATAAGGGTGGATAGAGAACTGAAGCAGACATGGGAAGACATTCAGGGGCTTTACTAAGTGAAAGCACTGTGTCACAGCAGTGAGTGGGGAGGCAGCAGGGACCCGCTGCCTGCTGAATTGCATCCCTGATCTGACTCTTACTGACAGCCAACAGCAGCTGAGGTCTCCAAAGGGAAACGGCTGAAAGAAAAACAGGGTAAGAATCAGGTGAAGGGGAAAAGGTTGGTAGAGAAAGCAGGTAGCTGTGAAGTTAAATACAAATTAAGGCCTTTAGTGTAATCTCTTGAGATCTCACGATGACCAAGGCTGCAGAGAATTTGCCCTTGAACATATGAAGGGTATGGGGCAGGGTGAGACCAAGGGAAGGCTGAAGAGCAGATGTGTGGGAGAGAGGGTGGATACAGGCTCTCAACTATAAGAAATTGCAATAGTTGGAACAAGCAGAAAAGGAGATTAAAAGGTGGATGGTTCAGGGGAAGCAGAAAACATTGCCTTCTGTATGACACTGCAAAGAAATGTCACCTAGGGGTGTTGGCAGCAGTAGGTAGTATCTTCTTTTGCCAGTATTTTAAGGAGGTCTCTGTGTTAACAGCATTTGATATCCCCAGCTCAGGCACTCTGGGTTTTCCTGAACAAAGTTCAATGGTAGCGCATTCACCTGCCCTTCAGCCTTGTGCTTTCTATAGCTGCTGGGGCTGCAGCAGTTGTGCTCTCAGCACGGCGAGCATGGGAAGACAAATTCCAGTTGCAGCAGAAAATCATGGCATTCGATTTGGTGGTGGCAACAGGGTCACAGTGTAACAAACAGCTACTCCTGGTGTGTTGGGTGAGTTGTGAAAGGGCTCCTTCCAGCACTGCTCCCAGGTGCCTGTGTGCTTTTCCACCATGATTTGCCCTGTGTGCATTATGTCCATCACGATGCTTTCCAGGATGGTGAAGTGTTCAGGAGATATGCTCCAAGTGAACCCTGTTTCCATACAGGGTGCATTGGCAGTACTGCAGATGTAGTCCCAGCTGCTTATCCCACTTAATTTAAGGAGTCTCATTGCAATGGTTTGTCCTCAGTCTTATTTTCAAAGTTGCCAGCACAAAGCAAATAGAGTTACCTAATTTGGACAAAAAGATGCTCTTTTTATCACTTAGATCACACCTGGCCAGTGTCAATAGGGCAAGTTTATGCCCTTTTCACTGGATCTGTTTTGCTGACCTGTTTCCAGTTTTAACCCATTTGTGAAACCAGTGGTCCAAACTGTTGGCCTTTTCATAACCTTTTTAGTAGCTAAATGAGCATGTATTCAGGAGGCAGGGCTGGAGGGTAGAGCACAGGTCTATGAGAGCATCAGTGTATTTGTGCACTTTATTCCAAGACTACAACTAATATGAGTCTTGCTTCATGGGTGAAAATATCCTCTCTCAATCCAATAGGATATTATGACTTCGGTGAGGAAATGAAAAGTGAATTTAGCTGGAATACTGCATACCACATTCGAGTGAGCTATTTACTCTTCAGGGGACTGAAATATTTTATTATTGGGCAACCAAGTGGAAGTAACACTGCAGAAGTTTAGTTGGGTATGAAATATCTACTCTTACACAGCCTTTCTAAGCTGTTAGTCAAATGAAAGATAACAGTGGGTTTTCCCCTACTGTTTTTAAAGTGGTCAATCTCAGTCTCTGATTCTCAGCAAACTGGGGATGTTATTTTGTCTTCAGTGAGTAGCAGATGCAAATACATGTTGAAGGCAATTAGAGTAGTTTTATTTTTGCTTACAATGAACTGCACACACAAGATGGGCAGCCCAAGGTTGAAGGTTATTTACTAAGATTATATGCCACATGTGATTCATCTCTGGCCCACTTCTTTTGATTTTATTAGCAAAACTTTAAATTTCCACGGGATCTCTACAGTATTCTCAGGGGTCAGATGACAGGGCTGAAAATACTTCTCACTGGTGGCTGTGTGAGCAGAATGCACTGCATTAACTAGGTGCTGTTCAGGTAAGCTGCATCCCTCTCCTGGAGTCCCAGCAGTGTCAGCTACCCTGAAATACTGCACATCAGCACATCCTGGAGAAGTGCATGGCAGGCCATTTCCTCCTGCTGTTCTTCAACAGCATTGCTCTAAACAGATAACAAATGACATAAAGCCCCCAAACAGGTCTGCAGGGAACAAAAGGCCTGTTATTTGCCCAGTGGAAAGGAACATGTTAAACATTGCTTTCCTTCCCATACCCTCCAGCTGCTGTTGGTGATTGCAGATCAAACTCGAGTGCTGCTTTGTTCTCCTTCTCAGTGTCCTTTACTCTGGAAAAAGTAGAGTGAATCTTCACTGCAAAGGAGATCTCAGTTTTAATTCAGCATGCCTGCTGTAGTAATAAAGGCAGTTTTAAGGATAGATAGCATATAGACAAGAGTATAATTATTGCTCTGAAGCTCTTCTGGAGAAGAGGAGGAAATTTCCCATTAACATTAAAAACAAATACAGGAGAAGGTGACAAATAAATGCTTCCACTATGGTACTTCTCCATGATCAAGACACTTGCCTAATCCCAACATCTAATTGTCATATGATTAAAAATGTATCTGATCTCATGAATATATAAAAGATTGTGTGTAGCAGCATAAAGTACTTGATTTAAATGCATAATTAATAGCTTCATTTAGCTTTATATTGAAATGCAAGATCAACAAGGCATGTATCCAAGAGATGTACTGAAGTTTTTGCACCAAAGCAGCTTATTAGTGAAAGTATGCTGATAGCTTTTTCACTTTTAGACAGTTATCTGAAGGGGAAAATGAAGTTTGAAGCTATCTGTAAGTTTGGGGGGGGGGGTGCGAAGGGGGGATCTTTGAGATATTTGAGAAGCCAGTGAGATAAAAACTTCAAACAATCCCAAAGCACATCCATTACTTTAACAATTAACTTTTACTTTACCAAGAAGGTATTTGGGATGTAAAAACATTTAAAAAGTTGCCATTGACAGTGGTCATAGAGCATAGAAAAATCTGTGCTTGCGGATTAGCACTTAGCATAAGAGTAACTCAGGAGAAACTCACCCTGCCTGTGACTCATGTGCAGTCTCTGGAGAACTTCATGGGTTCAGAAAAGACAAAGCTTCTGTAGGTTCAGCTGTAAATTATGCCTTTATATTATACCCAGTGCACACATAGAAACACCACCACTTTCTGAGTTCTGCACTTGGACCATATTAATTCCATAAAATATCTAGCATACTGGTTAATTTTAAGCCTATAAAAAATACAGTCCAGTAGTGGAGCCAAACATAGTGCTTTTTGTTAGTTTTAACCATCTTGATTTCTGCTTTTGAAGGAATATTAATCCAATTCACTTTTTCTTTTTTAAAGTATATTCCAGGATTCAACTGTTTTATTTCAGTTTGGTAGCACTGAGTTGTTTCCCTCGTCCTCACTGATTGTAATGACAGCTAAATGTCAGCTTCATTTTTATCTTAGCTCAGAATATAAACAGAAAAGTGTACAAAAAGGAGGATGTTTTGTTACACACTTCTAGAATGATTTTTGATGTGTACCTTATGCCAAACAGTTTTGATTCTGTGTGTGATTTAGAGCCTAAAAGCCATACAGATACCTATGTCTGATTAAACTGTTTTCAGCATTTTGCATCTAGTGTAGAGAAAGCACTGCCATTAGAATTCAATACAAAAACCAATTGGAACTTTGTTGAAATGTAATTCCATCAAGAAAAAAACCCCACAATATTTTTATATAACATTTTGGATATATTTGATGTCAAAACATGATCACCAGTCAAACCAGTGACAGCTAAACCCAGTACATTGTTGTGACTTCTAAAATAAAAAACCAGAACAAAACTAAATTTATTATAGCTCTGCCTTCATTCAACACCATGTGTTGGTGATTTAAACACAAAACTCTAGTATTCTTCAAAAGTGTCTACTAAATAGAATAAAAAGAATAAGAGAACAATTAACATTTAGTCTGTTACATTAAAAAACTGGATGTACGTATTCCTATTGCCTGTTAGCTTTACCTAAGCTTTTCTCAACTACTACAAAAATAAGAATAAAAAAAGAAAACCCATTGTTCAGAGTCAAGAACATTCAAATCAGTTGATACAACATTACAGTACAGTCAACTAACATCATTCAAGGTCTCATTTTCTCAGTGTACGAGTCCTTAGACCAGTGTTACAAACCTAGTTCAATGCAGTTTCCAAACTGTATGTTAGCGTTGCAAGATACTGTACTCTACTGATGGCTTCGGAGGAATGGGGTTGTGCTACTTTTGGATCACAGGGTAACCCCAGCCTCTCATTAATTGTATTCAGCACTGTAGTTAGACCAGCATTAAGTTTAGCACAATAACTAAAAAAAAAAGGAGGAAAAAGAAAGGAAACCAGGATTGGAAGCCAGGTGAAGCTGCCATTTGTGTCAGACAATTGCGATACGCTATACTAAAAAATCCTGAAATATCCACCTGTCCTCACTGCTCTGCCACGAACTAGCAAAGTCAAAAATACAAAAGTCTTCAACTTCTCGTTTTTGCAGAATAAAGCAAAAAAGTCTTTGTGCTCCTTACTACCAGAAGCAAAATATCCTCTGAGTTACCACATGTAATAGCTTCTGGATGTGTCGACTTGGGTTGGCTTGGTCTCTGCAGAACCATCCTTGTCTTTTTCACTGTCGCCTTCCCAGAGATTAATAAGTGGAGGGTAGAGCTCATTCAGGGGGATTGAAGAGGTCTTTTGCATATATTTTTTCAATGAGTGGTGGTAGTTTTTTCTCTTAAATCGTTTTGCAATATAAACAGAAATGGAGGCGAGGCTGATGACAGCAAACATGGACCCCATTACTGCTGCGAGGGCAGTGCTGGTCTCTTGGTCTGAAATATCTAGCGCAAAAGCTGCATTTTTTGTTGTAACATTAACACAGGACTTCTGTGTTTGCTGATGGATGTTTGACACAGTTAGACACACTTCATAATCTGTAGATGGTTGTAAATGTGTGAGGTTATATTCATGTACATCAACTGGGACCCTAGCAGTGTATGTGATGTGAGGGTTGTCAATCTTCATAGTGGCTGATGACCACTTTAAATTGGAAGTCATGACGTTGGAATTAACCTTCCAAGAAACTAAGATGGAATGCGATTCTGCTTGCTTGACGAAGATTTTCAGAACCTGGGTACCATCCAGAAGTGTTCCATTCACCCGGATAGTAGCAACCCTTGTGTCAGCCCCTTCTACGTTTTGAGCAACGCAGGTGTATCTCCCGGAGTCTTCAACCTGGACGTTAGAGATTTCCAAGGTGCCTTCACTGCTCAGCTTGTATTTGTCAGACAGACTTTCAACAGTTACTTTATTGCCGAGAGGAGTGACCCAGTAAATTTCTGGCTCAGGTTCTGCCATGGCCCGACAGTCTAAAAACACTGTCATGCCAATGTCCAAGTTTAAGTGATTTGGAAAGGTCTCATGAGAGATCATTGGAAGACATTGTTCATTTGAATCCTTCACTTCTTTCACCTGCTGCCCTCTATATTCAGGGGGCATAGCGCAAAACATGGATAGAGGTTCCATGAAACGGATATTGGTTTTGTTTGAGTTGACCCAGTGAATGACACAGTCGCACCTGAGTGGGTTACTGTGGATACTGATCTCACGCAGGTTTGGAAGGGATTCCACTGTCTTTTGGTAGACTGCATTCAAGGCATTGTTGTTCAGCATCAAGCTCTCCAGGGCAGGAACGTTGCGAAATGCCAAACGATGTATGTAAGACAGCTTTGGATTGTTGGTGGCTTCAAGCTTTGTAAGTTCAGGCAAGTTGTCAAGCGCATACCTATCAACAGAAACGAGTTCTCCCATGTTATTGATTCCAAGCTCTTTCAATCTGAGCATGTTTTTAAAATCACCTTCCTGAATTTTATGAATTGGATTTTTGTTGAGATCCAGGAATTTTAAATTTGGGACTTTCTCAAGTGCAAGCTGAGGAACTTTTACTAATTTGTTGTCATAGAAGGAAAGACTTTCAAGACTATCCAAGCCTACCAAGGCATTGCCAGGAATGTCTGTGAGATACATACCTGCCAAAACTAAACTCCTTAAATTTGAAAGTGGTTTGAAATTCATATCTAGTATTCCAATCACTGGATTTTCTCCAATCATGAGAATCTCAAGGTTAGGAGTAGAATCAAACCAACGGCTGTCAATAACCTTCAATTTGTTAGAGTTGAGATGTAATCTCAAAAGGTTTTTCAGGCCAGAGAATGCATTTGCAGAAATGCTGCTGATCTGGTTGTGATTTATATATAGCTCCTGAAGATTGCAAAGGTCTTGCAAGCAGTAGTCAGTCATCTCCGTTATCTGGTTTTCCTCCAGGTGCAAAGTAGTAAGTTGACTGAGATTCGAGAGCCCCACATCTCTGATACTTGTGAAGTTATTTTGTGAAAAATCCAGTTCTGTTAAATTAAACAGCTGTTGGAGTTCATCTGTGGTCTTTGCAATGTTGTTGCTTTGTAAGAGAAGGACTTGAGTGTCACTGGAAAGATTGCTGGGGATTTTTGTTAACCGAAGGTCATTGCAGTCAACTGTTGTGGCTTCCCTGTACGTTGACTGTGGTGTAAACCAGGGCCTGATTTCACATACACAAAGCTGTGGACATTCGTTACTCTGCATGGAAGACTCAGTTAATGAATTCATTAGCAATTCTAGCACCAACTGGCAAACAGTTAAAGCAATTGTAACCTTCGCCATGCTGGTCAGTGAGTGAGTTCAGCTTGCCAGCCCCTTTAAACAGCAAGAGATTGAGAGGGTAATTGGTTTTCAGGCAGCAAATGTAAAGCTTAAGGTGAAAGGCTTGGACATCCAGAAGGTGAAAAGATTGTTTTCTGAGTTTAGAGAAGACAAGAAATATTCTTGAAGACTTTCAGTTGCTCCTCTGTGTTCCAGAATCTTCTTCAAACCATATGTTCCTGAAAACAGATCAGGGTATATGTTATGGTGATGTCATGTACAATTTATATATTATTTAATGTCTTCTCCCTTTAAAGAAAAATACCTGAAAACAATCATTATTATCACATTTGTTTCTCTTACAAAAATCCTGACCTGGTGTGGTAAAGTTATGTTGGGGCAGGGAACTCTCTTCTAGTTGGGATTTACATGAGAAAACTCTCATCTCAAGTGAATGACTGTACCAATGTATGCAATGAGCTGAAAAGAAAACTTTTGGGTATCTTTCAATTCTACTTTGCAATATTTGTTTGAAAGGCATGAGAAATGCTGAAGATGGAGGATATGGTGGTGACTGCAGCCTAGGTCTCAAAGGACTGCTCAGAGCATCATCCCGATGGGAGGCAGGGTGTCAGAGCTGTCCCGAGGCTCAGATTTCATGTGAGCGGAATTAAGTAAGGCTCAGGAAGATGTTGGCTTATAAGTTTCAAGCTAAATACATACAAACTTTGCCAAAATTCATCCGAGTTAATCAAATCAGTTCCAGATAACAGCTTAGATTTAATCCAGCTAAGCACCAAACAATAACAGTAAATTTGATTAAATTAATGTACTGTCCTTATTTTAGCTTTGTCCTTCATTGTGCATCATGTGAATTGTTCACCACAATTCATATCTTTTTAACCTGAAGTTATTCATGCAAGAGTAACTCAACAGTGTCCAGTGTCCCAAAATCCGTTGTGTCATGGGTCTTTAAACATGGATTCAGTCTAAGTTCTCATCACAGAATAGTCTGGGTTGGAAGGGACCTCAAAGCTTATCCAGTTCCAAGCCCCTGCCACAAGTAGAGACACCTTCCCCTAGAGCAGGTTCCTCCCAGCTCCAGCCTGGCCTTGAGCACTGCTAGGCATGGGGCAACCACAGCTTCTCTTGGCAACCTGTGCCTCATCACTCTCAGAGGGAAGAACTGCCTAATGCCTAATCCAGATCTCCCCTCTGTCAGGTTAAAGCCATTCCCCCTTGTCTTGTCCCTACATGCCATTGGACAAAGTCCCTCCAGGTTTCTTGTTGGCCCCCTTTAGGTATTGGAAGGATTTTCTTGGTAAGATCTTTATAATTATCACTTTATTGAAAAAATAAGCTCCAGGAAACCGTTTTTTAATCTGCAAACCAATCCATTACTGCTGCTGTAAAAAGCATTTTTTGAGAGTTTCTGTTTGTGTATGTGTGAAATGTGCAATTCAGGTCTGTGCTGTTAAGTACAGGGGCTGCCTCGCCTTCCATTCAGAAGTATGTTGTGGCGACACTGCATGAACTGATTTTCTCCAGCCAGCGCTCACTGTGGTGATTTCACATGCCTGTATTTCTCTTGGCTTGTTGTGCACATCAGTATTGGCAGATGAAGTACACCTTTGCAGTATCTGACAGTGAAGGTTAAGCAGATTAGTGCATGTGTCCAACATGCTTTGAATTAAATACAAAGCGTTCACTAGCAAGGCATGTGACGAATCTGAGCAAGGATTTAAAAAGCAGACCTGTTGAAATTTGAGGTGACACCACAAACCTCATGTCTAATGATTGTATCTTTTTCAGTTAGAAAGTAGGGAGGCCTCAACCTGGTCAAAGCCTACAAAAGATATCACTATATAAAATAATAAAACTAAATACAGCTTTTAAACAAAGTTTCAAAATAGTCATGTGCATAGTGGTGACAGGAATGCCATTTTCCAATGTTTTAACTTCAAAATCTAATCAGCATATTAAATAATGAAATTACAGTATTTTTGTTCAGAGTATGATATAATGCTGCAAGTATATATGTCTTATGAGTAGAACACATCAGTAGTGGTTTTATTTTGGCATGCTGTTATCTGTTCTGTGGTTGTATTTTGGAGGAAAGGAAACAGGAATGTTGGCCAGAAGGCACTTGACCCTGTTGAGTTAGGTACTCTCTCTGGTAGCTGAGACTTGAATGCGAGCTGAGAAGAGCGTGCTGGAGGCAGAACAAACAGATGCAGAACAAACATTCCTTCTCAAATCATTTTCAGGTGATGGAAAAAATGAAAAAAGGCATAAGTGCATTAAAGAAATAAATCCTAACAGAACCATAATAGTGAGGAGTGTATTAACACAGAGTGATGGGGGGGCTGGGATAAACTGAGCTAGAGTGACTTCAGTGGATGCTTCTCTCAGTGACAATACATTTGTAGCAAACCCAACTAGACAGTTCTGGGAATATTGGAGATCTGAAGTTTAACTGATGTAATTCCAGATATTTGGAATTACAGCATTTGCCAGTTAATAATGCAGGTAGGGGTCTCACCCCTTAACAGTTTTAGACCAGTTCTGGAGGTGCCATAAGCTGCTGTCACTTGGGGGCTCTTCCTTGCAAAGGGAGATGTCTCTGGTCCTGTTGTACAGCTTGGCTCAGAAAGGAGCAGCACCATCGAGGGCAGCAGATGCCACTACCAAAGGCAGTACTGCTAATATTCATGCCTTTGGGTACCTGCTGTAACCTTTTTCTAAGCAGGTAAAGAGAAAGAAGTCTGTGCCTTGTAAAGTTATGGGTCCTAATGGTGGTTTGGTACTGATTCTGATGTACATGAGGAATCATGTAATGCTTTAAAATTGAAACTGCCCAAAAAAGACTTCAAAGCTTCTTTAAAATATGCCAGAGCTCATCTCAAATTTGAAAAAAAAAATCAAATTTGATCCTTCCTTTGTTGAATATTTGCATCTTCTTACTTGGACATTACAGTCATTGCTCATCCCTGCTAAGAAGGCATTTCTGGTTTTCTTGAATAGAGTTCTGGGGTTGTGATCACTATGAACATACAATTTTACAAGTTACTAGCAATTCTTTCTCTTCTCTGGTTATTTTCTGCTGCAAATGGATTTAATTTTCTTTAAATGGAAAATGTTCTTTAGAAATGACTTCCACATTTACTATCTCCAATCTCCCTCAGCCCAGGGCAGCTTGGATGAAGCTACAAGTGAAAATCCAGTGTAATCAAAAAGTAAATGCCCATGTCCATTTTATTGCTGTGCTTATGTGAATAGCAGCCCAGAGGTCACAGCTGGAGGGAAAACCTGAGTCATGGACTTCTGCTTTGGCTACTGCTTATGCTATAAAACCCTATTCATCTCCCTGATAAGAGCTGGAAAGGGGCAGCCACTGTTAGTGACAGTGCACTACGGTTTTACAGAACTAAGTGGCTGTTTTGCTCTGCTCTTTGTATCTTATGTATGATTTGCTTGACCATCTCAGCACTCGACGTTTGCAAGAAGCAGCTGCCAGCCCTCTGCCTCTGCTAGTGGTCACCAACAGCCATCCCTTCACCCCTTCATGTCTCTCAGCTCTCCAGTTGGCAGGACTGGACCCAGACACCTTAGTGTCCAAACGAGTAAAAGAGCACAATGTTTTTCACCATGTTTCTCAAATGTCAGACTCAGGTTCTGAAGTCCTATCTAGAATTATAATCATATCTTTCCTCATGAGAACTAGACAAGAGATGCATGTGGCAATTTTTATTTTCTTTGTGGATAATCTGAAGGACAACCAGATTTTGACAGTAATGTGGTTCCCAATGAATAATCACCAAACCCATGTGGATAAACGGGATGGCTCCTGGGAAAGCTCCCAGCTCTCATTGGAATCAGAGAGTCTGAATTGAGCAGAATTTGAGTGTTACTGTGTGCCCCTTTCCTGCTCGGTATCTCAGCCTTTCACCCAGTGAGGTCCTTTTGTATTGTTTTATTATATCTAAAATGACTAAAGTATGTCCCTGGTAGCCAAGTACAGACCAAGTGAAAGATAAGACAGGGGAATCAGTTCAGAGGACTTTGGGCTTTTGAAGGCCAGGGAGTTGTTTCTTATAGAAATACAAGTTCCAGAGCAGGGGCAGAGCAGTAGCTCCAGGCTTTTTGGGTTAGGCGAGAACATCAGACCTCAAAACCTCCCTTAGAACAGAGTCATATCACAAAACACTTTTGTCTTCTGACAGCAGTATTCAATATGGGTCAGGACATTGCTGGCAGTCCTTTTGGTTCTGTGCTAGAAACTTCTTTTAAAAACACTGGGTGAGGAAACTTCCCCTAAACAGTAAGGGGTGGCAGGGAGGAAGAGATAAGGACAGCTTTTAGCATTCTCTGCCTTCTCTCTGATTCATTAAATTCATATTTGCTAGTATACCAAACCACAACACCCCTCACAGCAGCTGTTAAGTTGACACTACTAGAAATAATGGTTAATTTAATGCAAGAGATATGGAGGGCATTATTTACTAGTTGCTAAATAAATGCATTTTCCATGGGACCTCTCAGTACCCAGTGCATGAAGAAACCACATTTCTGTCAGTGAGCAAACCCACAACAGATGTCTGGGATCTTGGCTTGTTTGTGTTTCTTGTGTGCAGGGAATGTGAGCACCCCTCCTGCGCTTCCCATCCTGGAAATGCAGGGGGGAGGTTTGTGTAAGGTTTCCCTTTCCAGCCAGGTTGTGAAAACTGCGTAATATTGAGAACTTGTTTGGCCCAAGAAATTGTAATGGTGGGTATTTGGTTATGGGGCAGGAGATGCTTCATATCAGCTTGCTTGTGGGCTGGAAAGAGGTGTGCGCTGACAGCTATAGCCTGCTGAGACTTAAGTCTACTCATTCAGGTGCTCCAAAGAAAAAGTATTTAAGCTCACAATGCAGTAAGAGAAGAATATGAAGGGACAATAGTGAAATAGTGTTCATGAAAAGCATTCACAGTTAACTTGCCAACTAGACAAGAAATAGATATTCAACATTTTTTTCTTGGTAATAGGAAGACAAAATGTTGTCACTTCCTTGACAGCTTCCTTGTCACTATTAACAATTGCTGAAAAGGAAACAATCGAGTTTGCACACGGATAGTTGGATGTCTGTTTTGAAACAGCAATGCTACCACAGAAAATCTTCTCTCCCTACAGCTAAGTGGTTCATTCTTGCAAAATTTCTTTCATGTTGCAAGTAGCATCAGCACAGAATTTGGTTGGCAGCTGTATGTACTAAATGTGCCCAGGTAAAAGTTTGTGGGATCGGATACATGAAGAAAACTACCTCAGGCTAAACCAAGCAATTTATTTTGCGCTTGCTGTGAGCCAGAAGCACACACTGATCCACAGAACTTACCCATCTCTCCACAGAAATATGTGCATATATTGAGCCTAAGTAATGTAGCTAGTCTCTTGGAAAATTGTCTGTTGTGCTAATGTTCTGCTAATGACTTGTGCAGCTTTCTTGTTTTCCCATCATCAACATTTGTGAAACTACTGCCATATAAACATCCTCTGTCATCAGTCAGTTCAGGAAAACTTACCCTGATTCAGGTGGGTCATTAGGAAAACACACATTATACAGCCCAGCCACTGTGCCCAGGGATCTGCTGTGGTGACAGAGTATTACTGCCAAAGCATAAGGAGGGGTGAAGCCTCAGCTGGAACAGTGATCAAAAAACCCAAACTCAGACTGGGATCAATACGAAGTGTTCCTCCATAGTCAGGGAAAGGAGTAGCTTGTTTAGATAGGGGATGCTGAAAGAGGTTGGCTTGGTTGATCTGGCAAAGAGCTATCTGGAAGAACTGCTTACTCTGGAAGCGACGCTGGAGATGAATTGGCCTGTAATGAGCTCAGGCTGAGTTCATTAGTCAGTTAAGACAGCTTGATAAGTTTAAGGAAAGGTTGCTGTGTGTACGTTGGAGGTGAAAAGTGTTTTGCTTTACTTTTGAGTCTCAGTAAGACCTTTGTAGCTCTATATCCACCCATCTTCTGTAGAGAGAAACTAAGCTATTGATGTCAGACTGAAGGTGAACAATCAACCTCTGATAGTGTCCTTTAGGAGGGAGAAGGGTATTGCAATACCACAACGCAAATACGTACATGCACCCACTAAATCACACAAGCAAACACAACACAAAACCTGGTATAAAATGCTGTGTTACTAAGATCAAAGCTTACTCAAGTCAAGAGCATCAGTGACCTTGCACATCATCGAGAAAGAGGCAGGACTTGGACTTTGAGTCCATTTAGAGAAATATTGAGGAATTGTGCTTGATGGTAAGCCTTTTGTATTGAGGCTTTTAAAGTCTCTGATGTCATCAGGATATAAGCTATTTACAAGCCTGAATTGTGTAAAATACAGAAAATTCAAGCTGAAAATGATGTGAGTCATTTGAAAGAGCACACCAAAATCTGAAACTGGGAGCTTGTTATTAAAAGCAAAGAGAAAAACAAGGGCCTATAGGACATGTAATAATGCTATAAAGCTTCAAAACACATCCTCAGGGATTTATAATATTTAAGCTTTGGAATTTTTTTCCCTGCAAATAACACCTACTTTTTGTTCTTGTCTGTGTATACATTCCATAAAAATAAATTCAGTGTTTAATTTTAGGGAAAGCTCTGGTGGGAATGTGATTTGCTGTATTTCAAGCCAACCTTAGCATGCTTTATCTGTGTTCTTTTGAAAAATACTACTCTTATCTCCACCGAAGAAATTCAAAGAGCATCCTATTCATAATGCCTGTGCTGCAGGAACAGCATATTACATCTTAAAAATTTGCAATTTATTGGGATTTATTCTTAAGACTTGCATCTGATACAGTGGTTTTCATTAAAACATTAAAGTATGTTTGCAAGAGAGAGAAGAATTATTTTCATTCAGACACAGATCTCGAGTACAAGAGGCTAGATACCATGCAGAGTACAGCTACTGCGTATTGATGGCCCATCAAATCAACCATGGAATTGCAATCCAGCTTCTGTCGTCTGTTTCAAAAATCTCTTACAAATTGCCATTAACAAGTCATATTAGAAACATCAGGAATAATAAGTGCTTTCTAAACAGTGGGTTGTCAAATTATATAGTCTATTTAAATGTAAACCTTTTACAAGCCTTGAAAACCCAAAAGGCAAGATATGTTTGTACAGTAGTAATAGTCTTTACACTATAAACCCAACTTATTATCTGCTTTCTTACTACATTTATTTTCATAGAATAGATTAATCTTGGGACAATATGGGCTGGTTCCTTCAGTGACGATGACTTTAGTTTTCGTGTCCTGCTACGCAGGGTTTGTCCCTCTTCAGTGCAGAGGCAGTACTAAAGCTTTTCTTTCATTCGATGGAGAAAACTCACATCTGTGATCATTATTCTCATTCCATGTAATTACCAGATAGAATTATTCAACTAGATCAGCTTTCCTGACAGCCAACCAAGTAACTTCCACTGTTGGATTAAAAGCCAGTTTCATGGGACCCTCCTTGCAGCTCTTCCCTTCTGCAACCAACTGCAGCTAAGGGGGAACCTCTGGGGCCATCCTTTCATTTCCACCTGTACATGCTGTTATGCGTTCACAGCCTTCAGTATATTTTAAATGTGAGGGAGAATTTAAACCTAATGGGTTTTAGCTTGTACAGTGTCTAAAACCTATATTAAATAATTAATTTTAGAAGACCTGTTCCAACTGTTTTTTGCATTTAGTCCGTCTGCTGGCTGAAGAATGAAAGAGGACCAAGACTAAAGAAATACTGCTTCATCTTCTAATCGTATTTAAAGAACAGAAATGGAATTCAGTCTTGGCATGCTTGGGAACTTAGAATCACATGGAGGGATTCAAACATCTACTTACCCATGGGGGCACCCACCTCATGAGGATTTCATACAAGAACAACTCAAATAGTAAGAAACAGATTATCTATCAAAATCAGTACAGCTTAAATAACAATTAAAGAGGAAACAAAAGAGAAATAGCTCTAAAAGAGGAACAAGGGCAATAAGATTGTGTTGAATTTTGAGTAGAATCTTCTAACTACCCTGAGAGCCCAGGCAGCTTTGCCAGTGGATGTGAAGCATTAATAATAATGAAATAAGGAGCAGATGAAACATATTTTTAACCACAAGAAATATGGATGCCAGGAACTCCACAGGATTTTCATGAAGCAACAGAAATCCTCTTCCTCTCTTTTTGCTGACTGCCTTTCTGGCAGTGTGACTATTTTGCTTCCTACACAGTTCTAGATCAAACTCCAGTTTTATGAGTCACTCAGGATCCCCCACAGTTGGGATAGACCCCGGTATGTAAGAAGTTGTTACTACCAGCACGGATGCCAAAACATTCTGTGCTAGAGATGGTAACCAATAAATAAAAAATTAAATGAGTCAGTATCTCAGTATGTATTTATAAAGGCAGCAGCATAATGGCACTGGCTATAGGATATACATAGGACTTGTTATTAAAAAATGTATGTACATCTGTGTGTATGGATATGCAATACGCCAGCCATCTATAGCTTCAGTTGTTTGTCTTCAAACAAGAAAAGAGTTCTTTTCTGGTCCTTGTTACACTCTACTTTAATAATTCTATTTCCTGTGGCTGTACTATGTGTTTTCCATTATTAGTGAATAAGTATTAAACTGTGTTTTACTGTTAGCCTACAACTACCTGTAGTTGTAGCCTACAAAAACCTGTGCTGTTTATGCATGTAGCATGCTTATACAGATCTTCAGCCCTTAGTCTAAGAGAGTCTTACTGATCTTTTTCTAGGAGTTACATGCTTGCAAGATTAGGTTCTTTATTTCTGAGCTACATTCACATGTAAATATTAATAAAACCATATATGGAATTGACTGATACACACCTTACTGTTCACTCAAGGCTGTGAACGTACCAACAATAAAGTAAATGGATTTATCATGGGAAGTGCTAGGATCTAACAGAAAGGCTGTTGGCATCAAGACAAAGATTTGGAACTCAACCAAGTTGAGCCAGGATAGAAGTAATTCCATTAAGTGGCCAGAGAGTTGGGTTTGGTGCTGCTCTGACCTACGGCTTTACTCTGAGCTAAGAAAAAAGTTACTTTCTCTCCATTAGATATTGGGTATTATGTGACCTCACTGCACCTTTTCACAAGTTTTTCTGCACTTTTGAATGGGCTTCTATGGGAAGTTTTGTAATTGTTCTGAAGACCTCCTCCTTTCACTCACAAGTGATAACCCATGACACTGGGCTGAGAAAATACATACTTTATGGAGCATGCTTTCCATCATTATTTCATTCTAAAACTGTTTTACTATTATGTGGAATGTGGAGCAGGTCATCTGCATGTCAGCAGGAAAGGAAGGTTTGTTCAGCTGAGAATGGTGAAAATGCTGGTAGCCTGTATTTAGCTATTTCTCTTTATCTCAAATATCACCTACATTTTGAAACAAACTGTTTCACGCAGAAGACAGATCGCAATCTGCTTTGCAAAGTTCATGAGATGAAGAGAAAAAGAGGAAATCCATCATGTTTAATGTATTTGCATGTTTAAGAACAGACCTATGAATTGTTCTCTAGCTTTAGTCCTCAGTATTGTCATGGCAAAGTCAGCAGTTTTTCCACAGATGGGTTTATTTCGTAAGTGCTTGCAAAACACAGACGTCCTAAAATTGCTGCCTATTGCAGAACACATAGGAGACGTTATTCCTCTCACAATTGGATGTTTCCTAAATAAAGTCTTTACCTAATGATGATGATTCTTTTGGGGACAGCGATGTTTAATTTGTAGATACTAGACTTATTTCACTTGAAGGAGGTAGAAAGATAAAGGAAAATCTATTTGTCACTGGATTTATAAAGAACACCTTGTTTTACACGGTGCCTTATACTATGATAAAACCATTCTAAAGACCTGTTTTCAAGCAGCTATTTAAAAACTTCTCCTTTTGCAACTGGTTCACTTAACTGATGATTTATCTATGGATAAAACAAGTTACTTTTTGCCCATTATGAGCAGGGGATCTCTGTAATTATCAATATTTACTCTATTTCTGTTAGAATGATGGATCATCTGTAATTTGAAAATTTAGCAAAGCCAATCAGTAGCTCATCTGCATCCTGGTAATTACATGCAGCACATTAGCAAGGTATGCATTTACTAGGTATTTTTGGACTTGCTTAATCAAATAAATTATATGATGCGTGAAATAACAGAAAATACGGGATTCACTACATGGATGATAAATACTTTCAAATTACAATAAGCCAATCCAAGCTTTGAGTCATATTCTATAAAAAAACCCAACAGACCACCAAAGCACAACATAAAATGCTGTTTTACCAGATTTTGAACAAGCTCAGTAATTCTCTCCAAAAAACTTCCATGTGGTTCTCAGAAGTTACTTAATTCATCACTGTGTTGCTGCCCAAACCCTGAAAACTACAGAAAATCTGGGCTTAGTCCAAGTGGACCAAGTTTTAGGACCACATGGAGACAGTGGGGGTTTGATTGCCCAGGGAGCTGAGTGGAAGCTGAGGTGCCCTCTTCAGAGCTCACCCTGCTGCTGCAGCTGGGGGTTAGTGAGGAGTTTAATGTGAATCCAGTCTTTGCATAAAGACAGACTCTAAAGATCACATTTTTCTTGATGACTGAAGTTACATCAACTGTACAAAAAGTTGTTAGAAATCCAATAACATTATGCATCGAGGAGCGTGTGATACATCAGATTCCAGACCTCCTGCTTCTCTACAAAAGCAATTGTTTGGACATGATGCCAGTGACTACCAGCTGATCATGCTGTCCCCAGACGTGGGGGAACTTCAGTGCTGGCAGTCCCTGGGAAATGGGGTTGCGCTGTCCCACCAGGATGCAGACAGGGCAGTGGTAGACCCCACTGTAGGCCAGTTCATGGAGCGTCACGCATAAAGAGCAGCACACACCCTGACACCAGCCTAGGGTTTTGCTGCCTTCTGACATAAGAGCCCCCTCCACACATTGCCCATCCTTGCCTCCTCCCGTGCCTCGTGGGACATGGCTGCATGCAGGTGAGGGGCTGCACTTCACCATTGGTGGGAACAGCTGTGCTGCCACCCTGGCATTCAGTAACACTGGAGTAACCAGAAAAAGGCAAACCCTGCGAGATACCTTGAGAGGAGCTTGGCTTCAAAAAGGGGTTGGAACTCCTGCTCTAATCAAAGGTGACAGATAAATTGCTGGAATCATCAGTTTGTTAAATACCTGGAAACGAGATGCTGACAATCTCTAGAATTTCTAAGCAAAACCCATGAGCCTCTAGTGTTAAATGGACCCCTTCAGTTTGTGAAGTGGCCAGGGAAAATACTGCCCTGTGTTACCACAGAGGACTAAAGGGCAGCAGCTTAGGTGAGAGAATTACACAGCAAGACTGCGGTACCAAATAAAATAAGAGAAAGAGCTGTTTCTCTGTGGCACTTTTATAACTCCTGTGCATTCTCAGTACAGCATCCTGTTAAATATTTCAAGGCTGTTACTTACAATTGCTTTGCCCTATAGTTCTTTAAGTTAAGAAGAAAAAAACAGTAGATATCCACTCTATCTCAGACTTGACCTTTAGAAACTGTGGTCCATGTGAAAACCAAGCCCTGTTCTTTTGATAATTCAGCTTGCTGGAAGTCAAGAAAATGCTGCCTTGTATCACCAGATGAAGATCTTATGAATTAGAAGGTGAAGTTATAAAAACATTTTGCAGTAGAATTTAAGAGCAGAGTCTAATTCTGTTCCCACTGATGCCAAAGACTTCTGCTGCCTTCAACAGGACGAGAATTAGGCCAATCCAAAATAGGCCAATCCAGTATTTTCCTTCAGTGCCATATGCAGGAAAATGAAAGAGCATTTAAATAGCAAAACAAATTTGAATAAAGTTGCAAGGCTTTAAGCAGCAAGGAGTAAGAGAATGTGGTTTACTAGGACTTTAATCTAGGTGCCTCTTAAACCTGCATGGAGGTGTGTTCTGTTCCTGACCTTCTTTAGTCCATTAGCACAGGGCTTAATTACTCAGCTACAGGAAAAGAATGGGACTCAGAAAGTTACTGACTAAACTCAAGCACAACCTCAATAGACTTGTTTCTTATCAAAGGAATACTTTGATTTCTCTTTGCAGAATTTAAGTACTCCAGCTCTTAGAGAAACACTATTATTTGCTGCATTTATGACATACCAACAAAACCAATTTCCAAGCCAGCTCCATGATTTTCTTTACTCTTGCCCATCTTTCCTCCTGTAGCGAGTATGTGTTAATTGGAGGGACAAAACAGAGTATGGGAATACTTTTCTGTGCTCTTTCTTGGATTTGTGCAGGTGCTCCTGATGGAGCAGGCATGGTGGGGACCAGCTCTGCTCCCCACGAACCCAACAGGCATTGCCAACCTGCCCAACACAATAAGGAGAAAAAACTAGCTTGACCCTGAAGTTCTGTTTTGTGAAGACCTTGCTGTGCCGAGAGTTATTTCTAAGATGTGGTTTGTATTTGCCACAGCATTTAAGGTCTGACTGTGCTAATAACTTAAATGCTCTTGACTGGAGCTTGGAATTTATGGTTCCTGGGAGCATCATGCATCTCCCACAGTGGCATTTCCAACTGGGAGAAGATGCAAAAATCAGCTGTCGTGAGGCTGAAATGCGGGTTCCCTGTTAATTAGTATTATATAAACAGATAGGAGGAGAAATGGATTTATGTGGTTCCAAAAACTTTACATGGATTTTCTTCAGTCCCGAGTCTACAAAATGTCTGCCAGAAAAAAATCTGGAGCTTGGCAGGATGAAGCCTCACACGTGTATTGTTCGTGTAACTATGGTAACCTACAAATGCCACCAGTGTTTCCATTTCATACACAAATGAGGGGACAGCTGTGGAGCCCACATGTCTGCCAATGGAATAATCTATGGGAGCTAGGATGGCTTGGTCAGAAAATTACAACTCATTTATATTAATCAGGGCTGCAAAGAACAGCCTCCTCCATAGTTACGAAGTGAGAAGGAAAAGAAAGTGATTTTTGTTTCTGAAAACGTTTGGCTCTTCAGCAAGTGTTTTCAGCACCTTGATACTTTGCTGGTTGAAAAAAATTAAGTATAAGAGACTCTGCCAAGAGCCAGTGCTCTTCTAGAACCATCACTGAACTTTTCTGTGCTTTTGTCTTTTGCTGATGCCTGATCTGACTCTGAGCCTGACACAAAGCCCAGCCTGGGACCACGCGTGCTCCAAGGCGTTTGCCTGGGGAAGCAGAAAGAACGTGGCACAGGGATCTCACCCATCTACCAAAATGAAAAAAACCTTATTAACTCACTCAGATCATTAAAAGAAAACTTCAGAACAATTCATACAAGAAATTAAAGACTAAAATAATGTTGTTTAAATAAACTCCTTATTGTTGGGGATGATATAAACTCCAACAAAAAAAGATCCATATGCTAAATAATGCAAACAAATTATGTTTTCAGTACATGTTACAGTATGCAAGCTGCAGTACCAGTAATACTTGACTGGGTTACAATTCATCCCAAATGCTTTAAGTGTCCCTACAAACAAATCAGGAGGAGCTGATAGCAGCAGCCTGCTGATGGACCGATGCAGTAGGAATACAGCAGGAATACAGCACGCTGAGCTGCAAAAGTTTTCCCTGGCTTCTGCAGTGCCACGATACTGTGTAGAAGTGAAACAAAAGGCTGCAGCATCACCTCCGCGTGGGCTGCCGCCGCACCGCATCCCAGCGGCAGTTCGCATTTCCTCAAGTACCGAGGGGTACTTTATGATAAGGTGATGAAAGCTTTAACTAACGCCAAGCTTTAAGTGATCACGTTTTCTCCACGAGTTGGAATCAAAAGACTGGCGTTAAAGCAGGGCTCTTCTAGCATCCAAGCTTGATCTGTGCCTACGCCATCGTCTGAGCCCTGGTACACTACACTGAGCAGAAGTTTCTTTTTGCAGTGTGATGCGCTCAGCATTATTCACATCAATAAAGAGGTTTCAAAGTTAAACATTAAAAAGTTATCTTCTTATACAACTTGATGCAAAGACCTATTCCCTTTAATAATCAGTAGCATTAATCATGTCTGTTCTAGGTAAATGGAAATTACTTGCTAGTTGTCACAGTAACTGGTCTATTTAAGTCCAAAATGCCTACTAGGATGTATGATTTTATAGGGACTACCTACAGTTCTATTCAGAGAACTTTTTACTTGTCAAGGCACAAGTTAAACCATGTCTCTTAGCACTGCCTGGGTTCACCAGTTTTGGGCTGCTGCAGTGCTGAGGGAGCAGGACACCTGGAGGCTGCATGCCCGGGGACCCCAGGAGGAAGAGGCTGCTGCCTGGTCTGGGGGGCTTCTTACACTGGTTTCTCTCTCTTGCTGTGTATGTCTTAATTTAAAGTCCAACTTGCAAGACTTCTGGACACACTTTGGTGTGGCCTTTGGCCAGTGGTTAGGACTGGTGCAGTATGTGACTCCAGTCTTTCGAAGCCTCTGTGATATTGCCTCACCTACATCTTAACTATTCTCCATAGGGGGTCACAGTCTTGTTCAGAAATGCCAAGTTCGGTTTATAGGGATCCTTTAAGTCTGTGAGAAAAAGGCTTGAAGATTCACAAACTAGTTTTTATTGAGGGAATTCATTCCTGGGAACTGTCACGCAGCTCCAGGACGGAAACACAGGCACCCTGTGCGTGAGCCCCTGCCTCTGAACAACGTTATTTTCTACTTTCGGTGGGATTCTGTTACTTTCCATTCCATCGCCTGGTGGGAAAACCGCGCCGAACCAGCACTAAATGACCTGGGGGAGGAGAGACATGGCAGGCTGACATCTGCCGCTCTCTCCCGACGGGACAGAGCGAGCACGCTGCGCTCCCCCCTCTCTCACAGGCTTGACGAGCCCCCGCCGCTCAGCCCCCCCTCACCCGACAGCGGAGCCCCCCAAGGGGCCGCTCTGGGTGCCCCTCGTCCGCTCCACTCCTGCGCAGGGAGAGCGTTTGGACCGCAGCAGCCCCGCGCTTCTCCCAGCGAGCGGCTCCCCGGAGCCCGCTCCCGGCGCCGCGCTGGGGGCCGCAGGTGCGGAGCGGCCGCTCCGCGGACAACGACCCCGGCCCTCGGGGGACGGTGGCGGGGCCGCGGCGCTCACACTGCGCCTTTGTGCCGGTTTCTTAAGAGCCATTGTTCCTCTGAAGACTCCTTGTCTTCCAGACCCCGCCGGGTGAATGGAGGCGGCGAGACATCTGCTGCCGCCCGCCCCCATCTGCCCGCGGGGCCGAGCCCGGGAGCCGCCGGCCCCACCGCGCAGCCAGCCCGGCCCCCCGCAGGTACGGGGCCGCTATCGGGACACCGAGCGGCAGAGCTGGCCGGAGAACGGCAACCTACGCTGCAGCCCGGCCGCTCCGCGGTTCCGCCGTCCCCCGGGGTGCGGGGGAAGCGGCCCCAGCCCCGGCGCGGTACGAAATAGCCGCCCGCAACGGGAAACCCGGTGTCCGCTGGAACTTCCCCGCTAGCAGCCGGGGACCGCTGGCGGCCCGGGGGGCGCGGCCGGTGCCGCAAACTTTGCTCCCTTACGGTTCCGTGCTAGGCAGGCCCCCGGGGATCGGCACCACCGCACCGCCCCGGAGCGGAGCGCTCCAGGGCCCGGCTCCCTCCCCCGAGCGCTGCGGAGGCACTTACCGGCGGCCGCGGATCGCTGCCCGAGCACCCGCGTCTCTCCCCCGGGGCTGCCCGCGGGGGGCGGCACATTCGCCGCTGCCGCGGTCCCGCCGCGCCGGGCTGCAGAGTGAGGCGGCTCAGAAACGGGGCGGACGGAGGCGGGATTCCTTCCTCGTCCGTCCCCTCCCTTCTCTCCGGGCTCCCGGGAAGGCGGAGCGGTGCGGATGGACGCGGTGCCGGTGCCCGCTCTGTGCCGCCGCCGGCGCGCACCTGGGTAGGCGCCGCGGGTCAGCTGACGGGCTGCGCTCCCATTGGCCGGGCCGCACCATCTGCGCGGGGCGGAGCGCGGGGCCACGCCCCCCGCGGAGGGCGGCGCAGGTGTCGCGGTGCGGGTGCAGCGCTGCTGTGGGGCCATCGGTAGGTTTCAGGGTTAACAGCTCCTGAAGAGCATCGGCGGGTGAGTACCAGCCCCTTACAGCGGCTGTTCAGAGTCATGCACGCAGGGTGTGGGGTGAGCAATACACACACTGCAAGCCGGTGTGGCTGACCTAATGAGGAGAGGTGTCACTAACATGATCCATAGCACAGCATCCTGAGGCAGAGCATGGACCCATTGAGCACTGCTGCCTCATCACTTCCCACCAGCCCTTTGAATCCTGTTTCTAATTTTGTACAGACCTCACTAGAAGTGGCACTGTGGATCGAGGCGTCCTGCCAAAGTACTGTGTGTTGCAGTGGCCTCTCAGGAGCCCAACACTGGGGTGTCTGGCCTTTGTCAAGGGGCAGTGTGGTGGTGCAGCACTGCTCACAGTGGTAGCTGTGATACTGAAGTTATACCCTGCATGCTGGGGTAAGCACAAGGTACTGCCAGTTGAGGCATTGAGATAGGGAAAATCTTCCTGTAGTTAAGTAAAGCAGCATTACTCCCTGAAATTATGCTCACATATCCTTTACGCCTGCTTGAATGAGAGATTGATGAATTAGCTGGGAAAACAATGGGCTGTGGCTTCCACCCTTAAAGTGATTTGCGCCTGAAGTCCAAGGATTTAAAGCAGTCTGTGTAAGCCCTATATTCACCTTGCCATTTACTCCCAGTTTTCTGTCTTGGCTCTTTTTTTTTTTTAGTTACCTTCATTTGGAGCTACCACCATGCACATTTCCCTACATTTCCTTGTCCTCAGCTCAGTCTTTGCCAACTTCACTGTCTGGGTTCCTGCTCTGTGCTGGAGATGTTCTGCAGCAGGGTGTCAGGGTACCATTCCTCCAGTGTAAAGACTTGGGCGCTGCCTTCAGGGGCTTCCCTCAGGTATCACAGCACGGCATCCACGCACTCACACAAGGGCATAATGCCCACAGAAATAAGGGTGCTCTGAGTACATATCCTTTGTTGAATACATCAGATCTTAAGAGCAAGCAGCCTGTGTTAGACAAGGAGTTTCCAGCTGAACTTCACACCAAAGGCTGGCTGAAGTTAAGGTATGAAAGTCAGTCCTCATGGCATATACCAAAGTGATATCTCCTCAGGAAATGATTTTAGAAAGTGGTTTAACAGTTTTTAATGAGGAAGACCCTTAATATGAGTTAACAAGAAGTTAAATACGTAGCAAATATCATCTTTAGTTAATGCTTCAGATTTCCTCCTGAGGCAATTATATATTTTTTTCTGAAAGCCCAGAAGGTCATTTGGGTAACATTAAAAGGGAAGTTTTTCACATTTAAGGAAATTGAATTTTCTGAAGGAACTTATCAATGTCATCCAGAAAGCCACTTTTCCTTCTACAGAGTCTGTTCTCCTCAGTCCGGGTATTACTTTCCCCATCTATCGCTTATTTCTGATGTGGAAGTAATGTAACACTGGATGCTTCTTGGAAAATCCGCTGCGTTTTGAATGGCTTCAGTCTTTCTGTTTCAGGGCAGGGAATTTATTCTCACTTTCTCAGTGGAGTAGATCCATCGTTTCACATAGTATCAGAGGCATGCAATCATCCTGCACCTCTCTGCCAAAATTGCTTTTGCCCCAGAGACTGGAAGAATCAGCAGCCTCTAGGAGCTGTGTCCCCCCCCGGCTTTTTAACAGGGAATAGTGTTGTGAAGAATCAGAGAATCATAGAACAGTTTGAGTTGGAAGGGACCAAGCTGTCTGTGCTTTATTTTTCACACACACTAACAATGCCATTGCTCGTGGGGCTTGTCTGGGTTTATCAGGAGTGCTGCTGAAGCCGTCCTGTATGCATTCAGTAGCAGAAGGGAGCCGTAGGTTTGTAAGAGTCTTGCTAGGGGAAAAGTGGTTTCTGTCTTTAGTTTTCATGAGCAGCTAAACACTTGTCTGTCATTGCAGGCAATGCTGTCTCCGTTGCAGGCTTTCACTGTTCTAAATGACACGCGTAACAGACCCCTCTCTCTGCCAGGATTCGTAAGGAACTTGTGAAATGATCACAAATAAGCTTCTAAACCAGAGCTCACACCTTTGAGCCCCAAGTGGTTGCCACCTGTGTACACTCAGCGGGTGCAGAGAGGTGCCTTTTTGGGATGAGTATCACCTTGCACTGCCTGTGGGTAGGGATGGGACTGCTGTGCCCAGGAGTGAAGGGGAGAGGCAGCACAGGGAGGGCTCAGCCCTAGCTGAGCTGCCAGCTCTCTGCCTGCATGGCCCATGTACATCACCCCTCTCAAAACTCCTTGGGACCACAGAAGGGCAACCTTCCTTCACTGGGCAGGAGATTCAGGGGGTCCCTGCTTGGGAGATTGAAGGGCTGGGCTTGCTGAACTGTCTGGTGCAGTGCAGAGTGAGGAGATGCAGTTTGGTGTCATGGGCAGTGGTCTGCTGTGCAGATAGAGGGTTGAGCCTGGTCAGTGGCTGTCGTGTACGAGGGAGAGGAGATGAGGCATAGTGTGATGAGATGGGGAAGATTGTTTTAGAAAGTTGTGCTTTCTGAAATACTATCTTTTTTCCAAATGAGACAAGTTCTGTGGGTGGATTTAAAGTGCTGAAAAGCTGTTATGGCTATGCCGTGGCAAACAGTCCCCTTGGCTCATTGTGGAGCATCCATTCTGCACAGAACTGGGCAGAGTATCAGGACCCTGCTCCCCACTGTGACCTCTGCAACTTCTGATACTTGTCTGTGTGATGTCAGACACAGCCAGCGAGCAGAGGTGCAGCCCTACAGAGACCAGCTCTGCGGGACTGGGGACGTACAGCTGCACCCAGATGTTGGCCAGAGCAAAACATCCACAAATTGCCTGGTTTGGAATAGCACCTGGCATGAGGAGAGTATCAGGTACAATTAACCCATCACCACACAAACCATATGCTAAGCTCTGATAATGGGTCCTGTGAAGTTTGACCTCTTACAGTGGTTATTTGTAGTAGTTAAATCCCATTCCCCATCTTTGACCTCCAAGGTCTTAGGAGTCCTAAAGTGCTGACCGTTCATCTTCCACAGTGCACCCTCATCTGGAGTGGGGTGGTTTGGGAGGGTGAGGCACAGGAGGCCCTGTACAGCCATGTATGTACCTCACCGCTGCACTGACCACCTCATCAGGCTGCCTGGTGGGGTCAGGATTTTGGGAGTGCTGCAAACCCTTGTAGCTTTATAGGGATACTGACAGGTAGTTCATGTCTTTCTTGAAATTCAAGCTTCTAGAATGATACTTACTAAGAAAATGCCAGCCTCATTAGAAGAAAAAAAACACGCAAGAAAAAAGGTTTTGTTCCTTCTGACTGCATTGAAAAGCTTGAAAGACATAAATCTGATGGATCTAAAACCTACATGCAAACAAAAAGGAAGCAAAATATAGTAAGCATTAAAATTTTACAGTCTTAAGCTGGCGTCTTTGTTTCTAGGCAGTTTTCACAACATTAAAACACTGGGAATGAGAATAATGTTGAGATGGAAATTAAAAAGTCTTTCATTCCTACAGACTGCAAATGAAAGGGTTTGTGCAGTAAAGAGTAGTAGGAAGTGGTTTTTTCCCCCAGCCTGGTATTTGTAAGGTAGCAACATCTCCAGGAGGAGCTGCTGCAGGACCTCTGGGACTCAGGGGGAGGGGAGTGGATTTTCCTCTCTGTGTCATCTCCCATGGACTGAAGTACAGTCTATGCAAGTACTTTCCCATCAGCAGTATTCAGGCAGAACTGAGTACCCTCGCAAACACTCCTCAAATGACCTTGAAAAAGAAGTTCCCAGGAAAATACGAGATTTCCCACTGTTTGGACTGGCCATTGCTCTTTCTGATTGCCTCTTTGTTCTCATCTTCTCTCTTTCTGTACCCTCTGACTTCATCCCCTTACTTCTTCATTCTCTTTGCTTTCCTGGTTCATCTCCATCTCCAGAAGTATTGTGAAACAAGTATGATGTTTGCTGCCATTTTGGTGTTCTCTCCCCGTGTTTACTGCCCCCTCCGTACACAGCAGCTCTGGGACAGAGCCCAGTGTGCTGTTTTGTATCTGTACAGTGCCTGGCACTTTGGGAACCAGACCTTTAAACCTATGAAAGGGTCTAAATAACTTAGGCTGGATAATAATAAAACAATACAGCTCTTAGTGACCTGCCATGCATGTCATTGCCTTTTTTCTCCAGAGCAGGCATGCTACCATTAAGCTGCTTAATGTCCGGAGTGTCTGCATAATCCATTGCCCTGAACTATGCTGTGGACTCTGATGCGCCTTTCCATAAAGCAGTATTAACTGAAAAGTGATATAAAGTGGGAATGACAGGTAGAAGGGGCACCACCAAAAAGAAAAGAGGCTTGCTACTGGGCAGGTGAAAATCTGTTGCCTTGTGTCCCAAGTAATAGCTCCTAATCAGTATGAAACTGAACTTTTTGGAAGAGAAGAATGATTATTGCTGAAGGTTCATTTGTGAATCAGGTGGAGACAGAGGTTTTACACTTTGCATTTTGGGTCACCAGGTTTCTTAGCTTAGGTGACACTCTGTCAGCCACATTAAACACTGCTAGGTTCTCCTTACACCCAGTGATTCAGATGCTGTGCATGTGTTTTCAAAACTGCATGAGTATGCTGGATTTATTCAGAAAGGTACCAGCACTGCACATGCAAATTGCCAGTAACTGTGTAAGCCAGTGACCAATTACATCAATAACTGGTTATTTGCATAATGCATTCCCATTTATGCATGCAGATATAATAACTGCATGCACAAATGGTGTAAGTGATTGCAGGTGCAAAAGTGTGGATGCGATCACGTGTATAAGGGCTGCAAAAAGCAACTCGGTGTGAACAGCAATTGCACCAGTCACCATGGTGCTGCTACACAAAACCTGGGAATTTGAGCCTTTGTTTTGACCTGGAAGGATCCTTCTACCTGCTGATTGGAATGGCATGTTGGGTTGTTTTTTTTCATGAGAGGTTAATTAGCTCTTCAGTAGCAAGGATTATTGTGATTCACCCTTCCATCTATTGACAACTGTCAATCTGGAGTCAGATAAGAGCATCTGAATGTCTTCATGTAGGGAATTCCATAATAAGGAGCTAAAATGACACCGGGCAGTGTTTTTAAAGCAGGTCAGTCATTTCGCACACTATTCCATCTCCCTTCTCTCATGTATTATTAATTCTGAAGCTTTTCCTGTCGGTTGATGTGTCTTTTCCCACACGATCTGTTGTGTGAATGTTTCATGAAGAGGGACTCTAATCTCATTTCATCACTTTGCTAGGAACCCCACAAAGCTTCTTAGAAAGCTGGAGTGCCATAAAGACAATTGAAGACTTTCGTTGCAAGCATGTAATTTGTGTTTACTCCAAGAGTAAAAGTGATAGCACACAGAGCAAAAAATCCCTGTCCACTGAATTCCTGTTATGTGCTAATGGATGAACATCCATAAAAACATTTCTTTGCTACTTCTGACACAAGATGTGATGCCCTGTATTCAGTCAGTCAAAAACCTGCTGCTCTCAACTATCCTGGTGCAGAGGTCATGTACAGAGAGACATGAGCATGCAGGTTTCAGAGAAATAGGCTTTACACAAGTCTTAAAGAGTTGAATTTGCAATTCTGTATGAACAGGATGTGAAGTAGTTGTTTCTATCTCTGGGAGAAAGGTTGGAGACATCATCTAACTTGAGGACCTGAATAGATTGACATTTTATGCAGTCTTAAGCATGTCTGAGATACAGTTCTTCTTTATCAGAGTAATAAAGTTATTATAAAAGGACTCATAGAAAAACCTACTGGGGCACTCTGCAGAAATACCAAAGCTGAAGAACTGCTGTAGATTTCACGTGCGTCAGAGGAGCAGTGTGGAAGAGAAACACCTTGATGGTGTTTTGTGCACAGCTGGGTGAATGGCAATGACCAAGCTCAGGGGACTGGACAGAAGCAAACCTGTGTTTGAATCCCAGACTCACAGCTGAGGCATTAAAGGACTCGTCGTGCAGCCTATGCTGTACAAAGAGGCTGCCATCATTCTTTCCAATTACTGCAACCAAGTTGTGAGTTGCTTCTGGTTTGCACCTATGAATAGACATGCAGCCCATGCACTCAGTCCAGCTGCCGTTGATGCCACTGGCTTGGATTTGCCAGGCATGTCTGCAGCACTTCCATAGCAGACAGAGCTTCTGGGTCCATTTCAGAGCCGCTTGTGATACCGAGTAGCATAACTAACTATTCCTTCCCACCTGGTTCAGCTGCTGCTTTCAGTATGCCCTGATTAGAAACCACCTTCTTTCCCCTTTTTCTCCCCCCTAGTTCTCTATGGAGAGTATTTTGGCCATGTCACAGAATTCAGGATTTCTTTTAAAGTGTATTTTTTTCCTGTGGCTTGTTAGAAACCTGCTTAGTGTGAAATTAACTTTGAAACTCAAGGACCTGATGAGGTATTGAGCTGACATCTGTGGCTCTAAAGACCTGTTCTATTAGAGAGAAATCCCCAGTGGGATGTTTTTTGACCAAAACTAGTATTTCTTTCACTCAATATTTCTGTGTATTAACATCTGAATATGGCATCTCAATTATTGTGGTTTGGTTTGGGTTTTTTTTCCTCAAATCGATATAAAATACATGAAGATACTCTGCAGTATGTAAACCCTAGGGGAACCTTTGAACATTCAACTGGGTAGTGATGCAAAAGCTTGACTATGTGTGCTGTATAGTGACATGTTTAAAAAACAAACAAACAACAAAACCACCCTTTATTGCTCTCCATCTACCTTAGAAACATAGGTTTCTATACAGTAAAAAGCAGTTGGTGCCCCAGGGGTACCCTAGGCAGGGGTTTTGCTGGTATCCCAGCCCACCCACACAGAGGAACTGGCTCTGTGCAAGTTGTGTGGGGAAGACTGAACCCGGTGCCACCTTCACATCCTGCAGGAAGAAGTTGCACGTGTCTGTCTGGCACTTTTTAGTAAGACCGAGCATTCAGTCTGCTTGGAAAGCATGAAGGTAAAGCAGGTTGCTTTATCCTTCCCACGTGTGGGGAAGGATCTGAAACTGATGTAAATTACAGGCTGCATTTTACTCAAAGAATCTGTGATCCACAGCAAAAATGTTGTACTCATGATCAACTGATATAATCATAGAATCATGGCAGTTTCGGGTTCTGTACTCTATATTAATAAATTATGACCTTGTGTGTGTTGGGGGGCTGAGTAGCATTCTATTGCAGTAACTACAGTGATATTTCTATTTTTAAATATAAATAATTTTAAATTCAAATGCCATCTGGTTTTAATGTTAAAAAGACTTAATTACAAGTATGGTATAAAACTATGTTCTTTATGACAAAAGGAGGCGAGGAAGGTGGAACTGAAGATGCTGCACTGCATTTGGTTGAGCATATGTTGACTGAACTAACTTAATCCTGGAGATTCAGCTCCCCCCAAAGCCAGACTGTGATTCTGAGGTCCCTGCAGAGAAGATCACTTACGTTTCAACATTGCATGTCAAAAGGAAGAGTGCTCCTGGGGTGATGCTGGCAGAGGTGCTGTGGTTGCATTGCTACTCTGAAAAAGATGCATGGGAAAGGCACATAGGTATGAAGTATAAAGCAGGTACAGTAAAAAAGGCCAGTAACAGCATTTCATAGAAAATCTGCAGTCCCTGTGTAGGTGATGCATACCTGCTGTCATTGCTGTGCTGCTTCATCTCCATGGCAGAGAGTTTCTCCCTTGTGAATATGATGGGTGACATTTTTTAATGCTCACATTAGTGCAGCGATGGATGGTGCACCAGGGGTTCCATGTGGCTCAGACAAAACAGCATCTGGTGTCTCAGGCTCCTGAGTCTGGTAATGGGCAAGGGATGAGCACAGAGGAAGATGACAGAGGAGTGACCTTGTGGTTTTCCTCTAGAGTTGTGATTCAGGAGGTGTTGGTTCCAGTGCTGGGTCTGTTACAGACACAGGCATGACCGCAGCTGAGCTATTGAGCTATTGTGCTGCTATGAAATGAAGATTTGCAGCTTTCGAACTTCCCTCTCTTGCCTGTTAGCGTTGTAGTCCCTCCACCCTGGGAAGGAGCACAGGGAGCAGTCGGAGAACTGTATTTTGCATGGCTTAGCTTGAACTGTAGCTCTATTAATACTAATATAAATATAATTTAAATTGAGTTTGACCTTAGGTGACAGCTATGACAAAGCATGGCACGTTTGAAGTCTGGATACAATTATTTGGAATTGCTAAACACCATACTTCAGTCATGACCTTTAGATTGCACCAGAGCCAGGGGAGGTCCCTGATTTTAACTTCTGAACTGCAATTCACCTCGTTGGAAAGAGGCTTCAGAAGCTATTATAATCACAGAGAATATTTTAAAGTGTGAAGAAGCTATAAGCAAAATATTTATTTTACACACTTGTCTGAATTTAATCCATGAATCTGTCTACTATGATAGTATTTTTCTGGTGTAGATGTGGCAAGTAAGCTGAGATCATAGCAGACATGTCCTGTAAGGCTTTACAGAAAATCATTGCTTTTTAATCCCTTTATCCCTGTTATTTCCTACCACTGTGAAAATCCAGCGGCAGGGAAAGCTGGCACAGTGTAGGACAGATGCATAATATGTAATGCTAAGCAGGCAAAAATCCTTCTGTTTGTCTAATACTCCAAACACATTATAAATGTCAGTGTTAGTGCTGTGTGTCCTACATAAATGATAACAGCATCAATATTCAACCAGGTATTATACATCTTTGGGCTACCTCGATGCGTGTGCTGTCTTGATATCAATGACTTAACTTTTAATTAGAGTTAGCCAGAAAAATTTGAACTGTGCTGGGTTTATAGCAAAGCCAAGTACAACCCAAGTGGCAACCTGGGTATAAAAATGAGTTGGGTGCTGCGTGTTATGCAGCACCTGACTTCAAGCCTTTAATTTCTCTTTTCTTTGTGCATTACATTTTCTGTGCACAAACACTGCAAACATGCTTAGACAGTAGAATTGAGCTCCAGTGTCCGGAGGGCATCTAGACATTTTCAGGTGCATGATTGATTCCTTGATCTTCACATTAAAGCATCCTCCTGTCTGTACTACAGATTTAATCAGCTGAGCTACATCCTCTTACATTGAAAGGTCCAGGAGCCCTGAAATAGGCTGATCACAGCACTGTTTGGGACTGTTTCTACTACAAGGGTGAGAATGGATTTAGTTAAAGGGCACAAGAAGTAGCTCTAGTGGAAGTGAGACATTGCAGTGTGCCAAGTGTTTGGAGAAGGGGGAATACTTCATAAGAATTTCTTATACATACCTTATGTGTGCATTTTGAAGGGGACAATTTAAAGATGAACTTGGCAGTGAATGCAGTGCTGTCAATGAAAGATTTGTGTAGTAACAGCAGTAGTTTTCTCCCCAAGTAAATCACACTTGAATTCAGGTCATCCTGCCTGGCTGACATCGAGCAAGGACAGAACCTCTGCGAAACACCCAACCACTTTTTCACTGTCTCAGACTGTAATTAGAGGCACCCCCAATTGTTTGAAAGTGTTGAATTATAAAGATCCAAAATCCTGTGTTTCTCGCCTGCTCTCACAGGGAGGAAATTGGACTGATGGGCTTTGCCAACATGCTGAGTGTAATTCAGTTCCTCTTGGAATCAGAAGTTTTATATGTACTCAGTAGCAGTTTCACAAGGCCTGGCTTTGCTCAGTGTTGAATCTCATGCCTATCACATTTCCAGCAGGACAGCCTGGTACTTGAACACTCACCCTGGCATATCCTGGGTCCATCCCTGTGCTGCGGGACACCAGCACACCATGGGCACCTGGCCCTCTACCTCCTCACTGCTCCTCCTTCACAAAACAAGGCTGTTGCTATTTATGAATGCAATTCAGGACTATTAATACATGCACAACCTCTTCCCCATGTTACCAACCACAGAAGAGCAAAGCCTTCTGAACCTCCTTCTTCCTTTCACACCGTGTTAAAATGCCATATGATTTCATGGCAGAGCAGCTCACAGCTGGTCACTCGCTGGAGCATGGGTCTTCCAACATGCCAGCTGTAGGAAAATAACCCCAAATGGATAAATTTGAATATATGTGATCTTTTAATCTAGAGCAGAGACCATATGGAGCATCACGACAGAGTCAATTTAAGACTTTGACAACAAAAATATGGGTTCTTTCAGCCATAGTAATTTGAAACAATGGCTTATTTTTCTGCTATTGCTGACATTCAGTAGGAATTGTGGGAGAGTGACAGGTTCTCAGGCTGTTCTCATCCAACTTTAAAAACATCTGCCTTAGGAAATGACTTTGTACCTAACGTATGAGCATTTTTCCAATTATTTTACTAAATAAATGCAAGTATTCTGTAAAAAGAGCTGTTAGTCTTAAAAGATATTTTTTTCCATAAGGTAAAGTCAATTGAAGAGAATGTGCTGCTTTTAGATAAGTGTTCCAGGACTGAATGCAATGAACAGAGCTGAAGGGCTGCAGTGCTGAAACCGGGAGTAGGAGGAGCCCTCCAAGCCACAACTTGCCGTGGTGGCCTCCAGATCTCCTCTGCCGCTGGCCAGCCACAGCTCCTGCAGCTTCCTACAGCCCCTCCAGCTCCTGCAGTGCTTACAGTTTAAGGTTTTAAGTTTTTATTTAAAAGGATAGAGGCAGTTTGCACTCCATCAGTGACTTTGGTATATGTATTTCAGCATCACATGTGAGAGCCAGAGGCTGTCTTGCTTGTGGTGAGCAAACACCTCTAGAGTAGAGCTCGCATTTGGCCAACTTGGGGTGAGAAGTTGTGGCAGGGCTGAGAGTTGAACCCAAAGCTTTTGAGCTGCCAGCCCAGGACTGGTTAATCACCCAACCCAGACTACTCTGCAAAGTACATTTAGTATGGTTTTAGGTCTAAATGAAGGTGTAAGGGAAAAGGCTGACTTTCCTGTGCATTTGTGAAAGCATTTAGTAGAACTTAACAGAGCATTTTGTCTCTCACTAAGGAATTAAAAGATGGCTGTAAAAGCGGGTTCTGTAGATCCTGCTCCTGTAAAATCTAATAGGTTTCCAATCTATTAAATTCTAAAGGCCTTTCTTTAAAGTTGTGGGCTGTTTTAAAAATCAAATAATAGATTTATTCTTGATGTCTTGGGCACATTACTGCAGCAACCTCATCCTTGGACCACAGCTTTGGCAGAACACACACATCCATAATGAGGGACTATATGTTCTGTGCGGTTTTTATTATGAAAGAAAATGAACAAGTATATTATGAAGAAAGGGGGAAATAGAGAAGACTACTTTTTTTGGCAAAGCTTTGTGTTGCAGATCTCATTTCTCCAGTTGCAGTTGCCTTTAGACACCCAGTTCTGTGAGCTGCTATATTGAGTTTAACTGTAGATGCTTCCCAAATTTGCTCTTTGGCGAAAAGCGTTTGTGCAGATTCTCCATAAAAATGACTGATTTGGGTTTTACCAAGAACTCTGGCACTTTCCCATTATAAGACAGGATTAGATTTTCAGAGAGGTTTATCAAGATGGGAGTAGTGAAACAATGTATATTTTACATGTGCAGTTTAATCTTCACTCTTCCCCCAAATGAGCCTATATGGGCAGGGTTTTGAGCTGTTCTGAAATGAAAGCTTTCTGAAAGAAATACATTTCCCTGTGGGACTACCCAGCTTTCAGTCCTGTTTCTGTGGGAAGGTAAGAGAACTCTGTTATCATTTACTATTTATGAGATGTGCGTTCGTATTGCCAAGTGACCATAGGATTCTGTGCTCTTAAGAATCTGCAAATGAGATGAAGCTCATTATTTTTTAATGCAAAAAGCATTATTGCGATCTTGGTGTGGGGATACGTAACCTCAGATGTGTGTCTTGTTGTGGGATATATACTGAGGTTTTTGCTTTAGGAAGCCAGTAAAGTACACACAGTATTTTCCAGTCATTCTGGTTCAGCACATAAAAGCAGTATTTATTAGAAATAACACTAAAGGGATTTTTGTTGTTGTTTAATTGCAGACCATGACTTGTAGGAAATTGCCCTCCTCTTCTGTGCATTTTGCTTGACAGTGTTGAGATAAATGCAGGGCCACGTTTTCAAAATGAAGGTTCTCCTTAATAAGAGAAGATTCATCATTATCCACTTTTGCCTCCCCACACAAGAGTTGGTGGCACAGTCCTAAGGAAAAGCAAAGTCTGATAAGTAATCCCATGTTATTTTTTTTTCTCCCAGTAAATTAGGATTTACTTTATAGGATCATGTTATTGGGTGTCAAGCCATGGCCCTGTAGGTTAACAGTGACAGGCGCTTTGGTGTTGCTGCAGATGAAAGCAGTTGTGTGTGTGTCTGCCTGCCTGGTAGGAGTCCTGCCTGGACAGGTAGGATACCTGCCTGGACATGGTATCTCAGGAGGAAAACCACTCATTTAGAGAGCTGCAGATAAGACCTTAAAACTCTGCTTATTGCTCCAGCAGATACAATAAGCCAACAAGAAAAAGAAGGCCATTCACTTTGCCTTGGTGTTTGCCTGGCACTGAAGCCATCAGCTTTGGTGTCCTGGGCTGCTCCCTCTGATGAGGGCAGGTCCAGTGCTCATCCCATGCTGGCCAGACACTGTCCATGCATACCCCTGCTCCCTGTGGGATGTTTATAATGCCACTCGTTACATCTGCTGATGGGATACTCTCTGATTCTTCAGGTCACTACGCAGCTTACCTTGAAGCAGGTTCGTCGAATGGAGTTGTACAAGAACTGTTGGTGGAGGACTGCTCAAATGCACCCTGAAGTGCCTGTGCTCTGCTGTGTCTTGTGTGCATGGTCCTCTTCAGTACTTCCATCCACTGTATTAAAACAGTGTTGCAAAACACGGGAATGGGCAAGAGTAAGGAGGTTTAAGAGTGAAGAAAGTCTGGATATGTTTATTAAGTAGAAAAGCTGGATTTTCACTGATGCTTATTACTGCACCTTGGTTTTGTGCACTCCTATGGCCCTTATTTAAAATAACTTGTTAATAATGAATGTATTCTTGCAGTGGTTCACAGAATAACTGAGATAATGGCACATGAGCTCGCTGGTTTTATTTCTGTCTGGCATGTGCCCTGCACACATCTGCACATCTGCAGTCACGCAGGCAGGCTGACTCTCACAAATTCCTCTTTCTTCACTTCTCCCCTGCAGCCTCACCTTCCTGGTGCCGGTTCTGCTGCTGCCTGGTTGTCCTTCAGACAGAAGTTCAACTCTCTCCTCTGATTTCTGGCTGCTTTGTGGATGCCAGCTGTGTTTGGAGCCTGGCCTCTGCCATATAGCCCTTCCTGCAGGTCAGGTCGCACACAGGTTTTATGCAGAACTTGAGTATTTTTCAAGCCTATCCATGTGAGACAGACCTGCCAACAAGTAGAAAAGGCATTACACTTTGAGGAGAAGGTACCTGGTCTAACAACGTGCCACAGACAGTTCAAGACATTACAGAAAATAGTAAATATAAGGGAAAATATCAGAGCTTTGCTGTATGGGGGAAGCATCAAAGGGCATTAAGCAAGTAACCAGCTGCCAAGCACTTTACAGAGCCCTGGGGACTGACACCCTGCTCCCAACAGCAGCCTGGGATGTGTGGGGAGGCAGAGGCCAGCTGTGATGCCCCTCCATGTCACAGGCACGGCTTTGTCTCCAGAACAGAGCAGGGTAAAGGAAGGCAGCATTTATCAAAACATCCTTAGGGAATTTGGTGACCA
Source organism: Melopsittacus undulatus (assembly GCF_012275295.1). Classification (NCBI taxonomy): domain Eukaryota; kingdom Metazoa; phylum Chordata; class Aves; order Psittaciformes; family Psittaculidae; genus Melopsittacus; species Melopsittacus undulatus. The sequence goes on along the minus strand of NC_047535.1, from coordinate 34,359,943 downwards.
GCTTTCCAGGAATGGAGGCATTTACAGACAAACTGCCTTGCTTGACTGTGTTCTTGCTCTGTTAAGCTCATGCTCCACATATGCAGTAATTGCAAGCATTTGTTTTTAACAGTACAAGCCTGAGCTCCAGAGCAAATTTTATTTACTGCAATTATATCTGGCAGGTAATTTCTAGTAAACTCAAGCAGATGATAAACCTCTCACTAAATTCATGAACAGAAAAATAGGGCAAATTGATCAAATAAGCTATTTCCTCCATAATAAAAAAATTATTATGTGCATAGCATCCTGGAACAGAAATAGCTCTGATGAAACCATATGAAGACAAGCAGGAACTTGCCACAGGCATCCATGCAGGGGTTTTAAATTTGGGTTTGCTCCTAGCAAAGAGTCCAAGAATCTGCTTAACTCCAAAGCATGAGTTGCTGTCACCCATTGCTGGTGGTGGAGCTGCTTGCACACGCGCCTGGACCTCGACCCTGCCCTGCAGAGCGGTGCTGGTTTATTTTGAGGCACAGTGTTGGAAAGCTGGAGCCCCATTTCTGCTCTTCTCATGGTTGATTGAAGAGCAGCCTTCTTACAGGAGCAGGGACCCTCACCTCCTTTCCATATTTATTGGAAATGAAACCAGGCAAAGTGTTCAAAATATAATATGTGAGATTTGTTCCACATCTTGTTTAACCGAACGTGTGATGTCACTCGATCTAAATTTCAAATAGCCAAATTCAGGTATTGGGTTTTTCTAAAATGAGCTTTTAATAATTATTGAGCTTCTCCATCTCTGCTGTGTGGCTTAATTTACATTAGAAATTTGAATTTCATCTGAAATTCTCAATCTAGCAGTGTTAACACCTCTCTGAGATAAGTAAATGATGGCTACAAATGAGGTCTGGGCTTGGATGCCACAGCTGATTAACATCACAGAAGTACAATTAACAGCGTTTTTAGGAGAGGAGGGGAAGAAATTATCATGTGCAGTTGGAACTATAAAGAGAATTTTAGGGAGGTATGTAATTAGGCAAATTAGGCTAGCGTAGTGGCTTTAACATTCATACCCTGGTGAAAAGCATTTAGGGTTTCCTTAAGGACTATATAGGTTCTTTAAAGACTCTAATCCTACATCTCTTCTAAAAGATATATTTACTAAACAATTTAAGCATCAAATCCTTTCCATATTAACATCATACCAATTCTGAACGGTCTGGCATCGCCAAGAAAATTATTGAGAGCTTCCTTGCCTGAACTCTGAATTTCTTTCTCATTTGAGTTTGAATTAGGGGAAAAGACAGCTTAGGAAATGAGAGCATACATTTAGACAGGTTAGAGAAAGCTTAAAGCAGAAATGGATCTTTTCAATTTCCACAGCAATATCTGTCTGCATTCCCTTCTGATGCCATTTTTAAAAACTATTCATGAGGCAGTGGTTGAAGGAGCTGCCATAGAGCTAGGAAGGTTATGTAAAATAATACAAACAGAGCTTTCCCATTTTCCAACTTAAAGCATCATTATGTATGACCTCGTGTTACTTTATGCTTCATTATCAATCATCATCCGAGGGCTGAGGAAAGCTTTATCTGCAGCCTGGGGTCATGAAGAATGGCAGAAAATGGAAAATGAGAAGGGGTTGGTTATCGTTCACGGGAAGCACTCTCCTTCAAAACCTCTGTTATGCTCCCCAGGCTCCGTGTATAAACCTAGATAGAGAATCATGTTACTCAGTTTTCCTCATCACTTGGAATAATGGTAGCCATGAGTGACAAGCTGTGCACTGCAAGTTATCCACCATGTGGCATCTCCATCCTCCTCCCAGTGCACCACTGGTTAGTCTGGACACAGAGGGATTCCAGTTGTCATGGTACTGCTTTCTGCTTGGATTGATGTGGGGAAAATCAGGAGGTGTGTAATTTTGGAAGAGCTCACCTGTTCTCCAGGATTCTTGGGTTTGCTCTGCCCACCCAGCATCAGCCTGGCTCTTGAGTGTCTCTGTGCCCACTGCAACATTGGTGGGTACATGGCAGGTAAAAGGTGGGTATGTGGTGGGTGCATGGCAGCAAGTGGTGCTGTGCTGTATAGGTTTGAGGGTTTCTTTCTCCTTGTCATCTCCCTGGCATGGTTTCCTCTCTGAGCTTGACTGATACTTGATCCCTGTGAGTTTTCCAAACAAAGAAGAGCAATTACAGTCTCTGATTAAAAAGCCTGGGCAGCATGGTGTGTGCAAATCAAGATAACCATTTATCTGCAACTCTTCCCTGTTTGCCTGTGAGGGCTTAGGCTCAGCCTCCATTTAGGTTGCAGAGTGTTTGCTTTTGCTACGTTTGCAGCAGTGTGGGATGGTGATAGAGGGCGAGGGGATGGCCCCGGGGTCTGCCGAGGGAGATAAGGGCTGCGGCATGGGGAGGGAGAACTGAGGCTCTGGCCTGTCATGGGCTTTGCAGAGCACAGTGACAGCCAAAGTGACCATTTCTCTTACACTGCTTGGCTTCAGGTTGAGGGCAGCCCATGTGCTAGACTGCCCTTCCCTGTGTCACATCCCTCAGGGCATCTGCCACTGCTCCTGATCGCACTGGAAAGATAAAACAGATGTAGTTTATTTCAAGGGGAACACTCTCAACAAGATACTGCTAGGGCTATCAACATTGCTATCAGAAGCTGAGTACTCCTTCCTTGGGCACTAAAATAAATCACTTGGCTAGAAATAAAATATCTTCAGTATCATTCTTAAACAATGCAGCTCTCCTCTGGCCCTGGAAGGTTTGTATGGCAGTGTGTATTTGTTTAACTCGCATATATACTTTACATGCCTTGGGAAAAACAGCCTTGATTAATATAAAGTGCAGGACTGAATGGATCAGAATACGAAACCCATGTGTTCTCAAGCAATACAGCTCTTGTAGGTGAACATCCAAGCTACATCCAAGGTATAGCTGCAGCCCAGTAGTGAATGTGCAGCAGGGTGCTGTTCTATGGGGCAGAGGCAGTTTTGTACTTGCTGCTTTCTTCTTCTTCATGTCTGGCAAAGCAGCTGTGCCTCTGGGGAGGACAAAATGAATGTCTGACAAAGTTCTCCACTTCTTCACATCTTCTGGGGTCTTGCAGAAGAGTGTGCTGTCTGTATCATGGCAGCCAAGAAGGCTACAGGGTTGTCCCAGTTAGTCCCAGTTAGTTGCTTTTATAGTTTGATCCATCACCTTGAGGTTGTAACGCCCAAGATGTATGGGCTGTATGTCAGCATGGTTCTGGAAGCAGAGATCCGGTTCTCCTGGTACTCAGAGCAGCTGCCTCACATCAAAACAGTAACCCTTTGGGTTCTTAACTTGCTTTGGCAGAGCATTGTGGCCTTAGGTGATAAATGCCACACTGGAGGAAGCTTCCAGAACCACCACCATGTATCTGTCTTTTATGACTTCACATATTTCCCTGTATTTCTACATCATACTGAATATCGTTATTAGCATTAAATGTATCTCGTACCAGGTTGCTATGAGCTCTATCCTTTTAAATGCTTGACCAAATTCATCATGAAATAAATTCCATATGTATTGCTAAAGTTTATTCTGGTGTTGAAACACTGAACAGAAATCCTTTATATGTCCTGGAACGTCAAATAAATCTCTGCTTCTTTTATTTTAACCTTTGAAATGCTTTCCATCAAAATGAGTGAAATGGCAAGAATAATAGATGTTGTAGGATTTGTATCCAGTATAGTTTCCTGCTTCTCCAAATGCTTTTGGAAATGCTGATTGATTTGTAACAAAGCTTGAAATGTCACCAGGAGGAATGAATGAAAAATACGTCACTCTATGTTGAAGTTGAAATTGGCTCAAAGTTTCAACCTTTAGAGATGCTTTTTCCTTTTTTTTCCCAAGAATTTAACTTTCCAGAGTAGTCAAAGATAACTGCGACCAAAATGCATGTAGAGGAAATGAATAAATTATGCTCTTACTTTTGGCACATTTACAAGAGAGACGTGGTGAAACTCCAATTCAGTGCCAAATGACAGGATTGCTCTACTTCAAATTAAGGTCTTTTTGGTGAGGAGGGATGCTGCACTGGGCTGTTCTGATGGATATGTGGCCTGGCTGCATTTTTCATGTCATTTTCTTGAGAGGGGGTGCCCACAAGCAGGCAGTTCTGCACCCCCACTGTACATGGACAATGCCTCCACCTTTGAGGTGGGCAGGGTGATGGGGTGGTGTGGGGCTTTTAAACAGGATGGAATCAGTCGTGTCTTGGTCGGTGGTTAAACCTCTCTGGGAGAGGAAGAGCGAAGCCCTGGCAGAGTTTCCTCCCCAGCTGGTTTTGTTGGTTCAACTGTAAGTGCAGTGTATCAGTGAACTGGATATATGTTTGTGGCTGAATAATGACAAGGGCTCTGCCTGCTCTAGAATTTGCAGTAATTGCAACTGCAAAATTAGGTAAACATTGTTTGAAATCCAGCCAGTTTCGGATAGAGCAGGAAGACCCTGCAGTGACATTAAGGCTGCTCCCAGGCTGCCAGATCATTCGCATTTTGTCCTCGCACCCTTTCCTCGCGGGTTGTGTTCCAGTCTTCACTGTGCTCAATGTTTTTTACTCCTCAGGTTAGAAATGTGCCTTCTGGAGTTTGCTTATTTTTTTGTGATGAATTTACTCACTGGATTATAGAAAATAATAAAAAAGCCTCGGGACCCATCTCACTGAAATTAGTCTGTGATTGCTTCTGGCTGCTGGAAGATTTACAGCATCTGGAGCTGCAGCACTGGGGAGACTATTGGTGATTCTCTGTGCCTCACACTCCCCTGTGGTCCTCCTTCAGTAACCATTGGTATTTGGGCAGTGCAAAAGCAAACAGAACCAAGCAATAAGCTGGAGCTGAGTGCATCTTACAGTCACTGAGGACTAGCTTTGCACAGGTGTACACAGGTGATCATCCTCCCTGCATCGACAGTAGCCATGGGGTTACATCACTTTGCATGTTCTCAATGCTGACAGCAGGAGTTAAAGTTTAAATTAGAAAAATAATTTATTCAAATAAATTTTACTTTATTTGAAGTAAAAATGCTTCAAATGCTGTGTTGCATCTTCTGCACAGGGTTCTGTGGGAGGAAGCTGAGGGCCTTTTCTTCATCCAGGTCCCTCTTCCACTGTACCAAGGGCTGTTCCAAATGTCATGATGATGGCACGATGGTGAGGAGAGGAAACAAGAGGTACTGAGCAAAACCACATCCTCATGCTGGTTTACAGATAACACCAGAAAAAAAAGAAGAATCAGGTTCCCAAGTTCCAGCTTATGCCTGTGTTGAAACTCACTGTTCTACGAGGGACAGAGTAACCAAACCACTTACTGCAGCGTGTCTGGATGCTGACATTTGGAGGAAGGTCAAGAGGGAATTGCACTGCAAATGAACAAATCTCCTGAAAATGGCCTGGCTTAATCCTGGGTCTGTAATTACAGGACACTTTTGTCTTGTTTCTTGAAATTTCTTTAGCAGAAGGCTCCAAGTGAATCCACTTGTCTCAACCTCATGGTATGTTTGTTCAACGTGAAAAAATTGATGCTGAAGTAGAATTTTGTGGGAAGGAGAAGATCCATGGAGATTACATTTCTCTTTCAGTGCCATTTCATGTTTACTGCTGCATAGACTACCGAGTTAATAAGGTATCCTTGAATATGAGGTCCATAATATATTTATTGCTGTGCTGGTATGTAAAAATCAATCCTTATAATTTCTATTGGTGACCACATGCTACCCTTGGTGTCATTCTAATTGTGTCTGTCATTGATTGACAGCAGCCAATAATCAAAAACATTTTGTAATTCTGGTCCCTCATCACAATGCAGAGGGCAGGGAGTGTCCTTGTGCCTGATGCTGTTCTCTGGCTATTGGATGATTTGTCAGAACCGTTACCTGCCTCTTTGATGAAGAAACTTGCTTGGCATTGAGCAGGGATGCAACTGGGATGGCAATGGAAGGGCTGTGTGGTGGCAGAGCATCACCATCCTTCTCCACCAATAACACCATCCCTTTGGTTTTCATTAAACCTCCTTTCCCTGGAATCTAACATGAGTCCATTGAAGCACCTGACATTAGTGCTTCCCCTAACTTTGGATTGGGTTAATGGGCAGCTGATGATGCATTTGTAGTCAGCTGGGGAAAGGTGATAAGGAGAGGAAAGAAAATGCGTCCTTCTCAGAGAAGCAGCACATTGTTATCCCAGATCTCTGGCTGGGCATTTAATCTGATCTGGAGAATGAAAAGGAGACAACTTAAATGAAACTTAATCTTCTTGAAGATCTGAGTGGGGTGGGAACACACTGCTGGAGGGAGGTCAGTCCTGTTGGCTGAGACATTTCAGGGAAAGCCAGGGCAGCTCCTCTGCATCGGACCAGCTGCAGGAGCTCAGTCCTTCGTGGTCTGAAGTCTCTGTGAGTTAAACTAGTTACAACACTCAATTACCTATTCAGCTTTCAGCATCTGATTAAAAAGGTTTGATTATTAAATTTGAATTCAGAATAATTTAGTTTGGGCACCAAAACTGTAACATTTACATGAATTAGCTTTAGATATCAAAATCTAAGTGGGACATACAGTTTCCATCATGTCTGTAATATAAAATACCTACCATATATTAGACCTGTAGAAATCAGTTTAGTATGTAGTGCTCATGCAAAAGAAAATTGGTTTTACCTTCATACATTAAATTTCTCCTCCCTTGGCTAATAATCCTCAGCATGTTAGTCTCATGACTGCTTTAAAGATTTTTGAATTAATGCTGAAATTATTCATTTGGGTAGTAGAAGCATCTGTTTCAGTATTATATCCTTGTCTGGTATTTCATTATATATGGGATGATGCACCAGAAAGGCACTTGAGCTGCAGGATATAAAAATACCACAAAGGCACAGAAAACATTTGTTGGAAGAGTGCTTTATGAATTTGTATGCATTTCTTTTAGAAAAGATCACATATTGATGTCTAATATTTATTAGCACTTCTTGCCAGGACCACAGGGATTAACTGGGGAATGGCAGCAAAGGGATAGGTTGCTGGTGGCTGGTTCTGACGTGGCTGTGGGTCAGTGGGAGCTGGGGTTCAGAAGATGGGGAGTGGAAAAGCTCTATTCCTAGGAGACCACAGAACTGACTTCAGTAAGCTTGGGCTGTCCAAAGGAGTGAGGTCTTAGCTCAATTGTTTAACATGCAGGGCTCACTGGGTGGCAGTGGCAGCAGTGGAAAGTGTACCAGGAGGAGTGGAAGGTACCAGGAGCAGGTGAGGACTGCACCTCACCAACTGGTGATGGGTAAACCTCTGCTCAAAGGGAGTCCTGCAGTTTGGTGGAGACTGGACTTCTAGTTATGAAATGGGACAGCTGGAGATGGGGGAGTTTGAGTGTGCGTTCAGTGATTTAGGAGAAAGGCTGGTACACCCATGGATGTATGGGTTATGATCTGTGCTGTGGGGTGGCTGCACAGGGACAATATGATCATCACAGCTCCAGGCTTAGAAACCAGTTTCTTGGAAAGCCTTCAGTTAGGATGAAATCTTGTGTCCCTTATACTGACTTTTATGTGAGCTGTAAATCACTGGCCTATCATTAGGGCTAAGGTTAGGTTTCAGGTTAGGGTTCAGACTAGCATCCTCAGGAACCCATTTTACTCTTGATCCTCTAAATCCCTGCTGGGGATAAAAGGCTTATAGTTTGTTATCAAGTGATAGTGATGGCTCCCTTGACTGTTTTAAAGGCCAGGTTTGGTGCAGATGGTAAATGAATTTTCAGAGGAACAAAGTGCTCAAGAACTTGATTCATGGGTGGATCTTGGTCCATGCTTTATAGGTCTTCAAGGAACCACGGGAAAACCAATTTTTTCCTGCTCTTTGTTTTGAAGCCTAACCCTATGGTACATGAACTGTTGGCATAAACTCAGCTCAGAAGGAAATATGAACCATTTGTCAAGTGAAGCAGCTGCACATATTTTAGCCCTACAGACTTGCAGGCCTTCAGATATTACCCAATAAAACAAACTAGTCCATTCTTTCTTTTTGAAACCCCAAATCCAGTTTTAAGTCTGTTTTCTCCTTAGGGCTCACCTATACCTTTTCTCCTGGAAGACATCCTATCCCGAGGAGCCTTGTGTGATGGGTGATAATCCTGCCCATATTGCCCCTTTCTGAAGTGGATTCCTAAGAAGCTCCTGCAGTTTAAGCCTCTCAACCCTCCCCAGTGGGAACGTTCTTCTGCCCACTCCCCTATGGCTGCCCTTGTGCTGCAGCTTCTTCTCGTCCTCAGTACCTCAAAGTAATTGCAGGCTTCGCGTGACTTTGAGGAGAGGCAGTTGGGTGCAGGAAGTGGGGAAGAGAAGAAAAAAGGAGGAGGAAAGAGGAGAAGTGTGAGAATGAAGGCTGGAAGGAATTTCAGGGGGGTTTCTCATGTTTCTTGACCTCCTGTGTTTGCTCCAGGTTTCCTCAAGGATGCACACTTCACCTCTGAGAGCCACTGATCTCTGCAGCCTGAGGTTTTCTTGGCTTGAAATGCTGATCTGGGCCAAATTCCAAGCATTTACTCGTTTAGATCAGTAAATCTAAGAGAAATTAAAGATGAAGATGTATTAGCAGAGTCTTTAGCTTCTGTGTAATATTGGTGCGTGCCTATGATTTTGTCATTACATCAGTTCTTGAGAAGTAGAAATTGCTGTAATTTAATTCTTACTCTCTTTTATTGCATTCTTGTGTTACTTCCTTGACCTCATGTCTCTTCACTGAGTTATAACAGGTTTCTACAAAATTTCCTTGGATATCTATGTTAAATAACTCAATGGCATATCCGTTCTCTGTCACTTGTAACTGAACATGAAAACTGGGTTTACATGTAAGTTCATAGAGCTCAGGGCTGGACAGGACCATCTGATCATCTGTTTTGACCCTGCCTGTGTCACAGGCAGTGCATCTCTGCCTCCTGCCCTTCTATTGACTGCAGTAGCTTATGTCTGACTAAAACAAATCTTTAGTGAAGGCAGCCAGCTTTCATTTGGAGCCTGCAAAAGACTGGCAACACTCGGCTTCCCAAAGTGATTTGGTAATTACTAGCATTGACAAGGATTCCGGCTTTATTTTTGGTTTGAGTTTAACCTTCTTACAGCATCTTCAGGTTGTTTCCTGGTACTCCTTCATTCAGTGTTTTCTTCAGGAAAACAAACTTCAGTAATGGAGACCCCTCATTGCCTCCACACAGAACCAGGCTGCCTGCACCCAGGCATTGCTGTCCAACTCTTTCCAGCCACAGTGACAACCTTGTGCCATATTCCTGCATTTTCCCCTGTTTTCTCATTAGTTTTGACATGTGTGGTTTGGAGAACCATGGAGTGCATGCAGCATGCCAGTGCTGCAGCTGGGAGAGTATTGCTGCCTGCAGCCAGTGCTTCATGGGTACCTGCTGGGACAGTGCCTGGGTGAAGCACAGGCTGGTGGCTGGCGGGGGGGGCAGTCACTCCTTTAGAGCATCTTTTAAAGCAAATGGGATTTTTTACCCAGCAAGCACTAACTTTCATTCATTTGGCTTATCCCAATGCCGTGTGTTTAGTTCAAAGCAAAATGCTCTAACCAAATGTTGTTGGGGGGAAGGTGTTGGGACAGGGTTTGATGTTTTAATGATCTTGAAAGTTGGTTTCTGTGTCAGGTATGGATGTTAAAACCAAACCTGGCTCACATGCTGTCCTTAAATAGCCTCTTCTGTTGCCACCATCGAAGGTAGAACAGCGTGCTGAAAGGGCCGCAGGGCCAATCCAGAAGGAATTTTCTTATGTTCTTATTTTAGGGTCTAAAATTTGCATTCTGGTGACTCTTCATGAAGTACTATGGCTTCCTCTACAGCAGCTTGTGCCAGCTTGCCCAAGGACTGCAACATTCGCTTTAGCTGGACTTGCTTTGCATACCGCCTTTCGTCAAGTGTAATGTAGCACCACAACTAATTACACACTTCGCTGCCAGTGTTTGAGCAGAGCTGAGTTCATATCCTGAGTTCTGCTTCAGAGGAAATCGTCACAGGAAATCATGTATTTTATACCACTGTCCTTTATGTGATGGTTCACACCAGTCATTAAACTTGTCTTATATTCTGTCCTTTAAACAGAAGGATTTAAAGATTACCAGCCCATTAAAAATCAGCCTTCCTTTTAGAAAATAAATACAGGCTCATACCTCTTGCTGTGCAGTTCAGAATGGGATATTTGATGCTTCACAGTTTTTCAAGAAATGAAACTGTAATGTGTCATTAAGCACTTCTCCATCATGGGTAAGAGTATCATCGTGAATGTTACCCAGGATTATCCTGTAATCCCCATAGGCATACCTGCAGAAATCCTGAAGCCATACCGAGTCTTAAAGGTGTTGATTCAGTGAAGGTGTTTGTGACTGTGCATAATGCAGCGTGAACGTTTGGGTGTCCTTCCTAGTGTGGAACTGAATCCCAGCTGTTTGTTGTAAGTCTGACCCAGGCAGCATCTGTGTTCCTGAAGAATCAGACCCTCCTCCTGCCCCAAAATACGTGTTAGTCTGAGAGTCCCCAGGTGTTTCCCTCTGTACTGGGTAGGTGAGATACAGGTGGCTGGTGGTCAGTGACATTCGCATGTTGTCCATTTTTGCACCTGAAGACCAGCATCACAGCGGGCAGCTGGCATTGCAGCCGGTCATGTTGCAGAAAGGATTACACATCTGCATTGGTGTCTGAAATGTGATTCCCTGTGATGCAGCTTTTCAGGGTAAGGGCCCATCAGCTGGACGTTTGGCATCTTCTTCTGACACTAATACTGCTTTGTCTTTGGATGCACATGGAAACAACACATGTGGCAACAACATAGGAAGGACTTTGCCTGGGAATGTAATGGCATCCCTGAGCAACTCAGACATGGAGGATTTTCTGGGGTTTTCAGTGTTTCTTATGTAAAGTAAGTTTTCTTTGGCTGTTCGCAGAAGATTTTTAGATTATGTAGGAATATTATTATAGGAATGATAGGAAGCCTAGGTGTGTTTAAATGCACTTTGTAAAAGCAGTCTTGCTGGCATCTACCTTCCTGATGTCTGTGAGAAATCCTTCCAGGCGCTCAGATTGCAGTCCTGGTGGTATATTTTTTAGCCTGAAACTGCAAATGATCTGTAAAGAATCTGCTGGATTCTTTACATCACGCATCTGGTCCCCATTAAGCAAACACTTAACACTGCCCAAGCTGTAGCAGGGCAGCACCTGCACACAGGGGTACAGCTATAGCTGTGAGGCAGCTCGGCTCCCAGCAGAACAGACCCACAGATGGGGTGAGTTATAATCCCAGCAGCTATTTCTTCTTCCTCAGCTGGGTGCTGGAGGGTGCTTGACTTTTAATATCTACTGGTGTCTGGCCAAATGATGAAGCAGTTGAGAGATGTGGAGTTCTTTTGTCCTTCTCCATGTGTGCTGAGGTGCTGGCTCTTCAAAAGCAGGTAGCTGATAATGCAAGGTGAGACTTGAAGCAGCTGAAGGTTACTGTAATTTCACTGTGTGATCTTGCTGATAATAAGTAAAAGAAGTTTGTTTTTTCCTGACAATGAAATGGCCTAGAAAAGCAAAAGGATGGCATTAAAAATAGTTACAGGGAATCTGTTGTGCTTGCAGCTTCTGTATTCTTATTATTAATAATGTACTTCACACATCCATAGAGCTTCTTCTGCTCCTTCCTCCAGCAGTTGCTGTGAAGAAATAGGTAACCTGGTGTTATCAAACCTGTGCTGTCATGCAAAACTTTAATAGATACCCATGTGTTTATGTGCCAGCAGATAGGTATGGAACTCTCAAGCGTTCTATGCAAATAAAGGGTTATTCTGCTGTAACATTGTCAGTTCATTCAATTTTCTGCTTTAATAACTCCTGAAAGAGGCTTTTAAATCCTAAGTTGAATTTCGGGTGAAAGCCCTGCATTACAGGTGCTGTTCTTTGGTCTGTGTTTGCACCCCAGCCACCATGCTGCTATGGGGAAGTGTGCTGCTGGTGTTTGCAGTCTGCAGCAATCAGTCTGGAGGTGCCTTGGTGAGCGGTCCCTCAGGGTGAAATCACAGTGTGCTCTGTGCAGCGCTGTTCCTGGTCTGTGTGTATGTAATCATTTTGGTTAAGTAGAAAAAGTAATATTCTATTCATTTGAATATTGTAACATCTGACATCGCTGCAACACTCTGATATTAATGGCTCACTTGAGGCCAATTCTTTTACTCGAAAGGCTTTTTCCAGTGCAAATTCATCATGCAGGCATCAGGCAAAGAGTTATTCACTTTTTTCCATGAAGGACAGATATTGATACTCTCCCAAGATGTGAAAATAGATCCCCTTATCAGTATTGCTTAGCATACAGGCTATGTGCAGAGGCAATACTGTATGATTGAGAGGCCCCATGTAGCATTGGAGAGTTCTGCTTTCCTGTACAGCAGTCAAGGGATTGTTACATCTTCAGCTCAAAAGCTGGATTTTTGTTGAGTTTTATGTTCTTCCATCAGTGTATGTAGCAGGATACATATTTTGGTCTGGGTAATGTGAGCTCCCATGCTTTGAAATTGCTTTAATGTTAATTAGAGGCAAGGACGGATGTCTTTGAATACCCCAAGGCATTGCTTGTACAGTGGGGAGGACCTGAACAAGGGCTTCTAGGCTGTGGAGCTGGGTTTAACCTGCAGCTCTTCTCCAGTCTCCCAGTGAGACTTTGAGTAAGCTGCTGAGGCTTCCATTTTTCATTGCTGAAATGCACAAAATAGCATCTTTCTTTTCATGTGCAGCTCTCTCATGTGCTAACAAGGAACACTGTGGGACAGAAATCCTTTTTAGCATGTATTTCTTTGTATAGCACATCTAGTGCTTTCCTGTGGCTGAAGTCTCATCCACAGTGCAGCAATGGTGATGTCCTGCTGTCAGCTGCCAGCCTCTGGGGCCTTGTGGAATGGCATGGAAAACAGACTGAAATGCTGTTGCTCCTGCTCAGCTGTGTGCTGGAATTGCACATGGAAAGTGAAACCTCCTAAGCTGCAGGTTCTCACAGGCTGTGAGCAGAGCATCCAGCCTCCCTGCTACAGGAACCAGACATGCCAGAAGCAGTGGTCTCCTGAAGCCTGCAGCCCAGGCTTATTAAAAACCAAAGTCCAAGAGCTTTCTCTTATGGTACCATCCCAGTTTTGCTTGAGAAAATATCTAGTAAATGGTGGTAAAATTAACTGCTTTTGGCTGGTGAGCCTCCAGTGATGGGTGATTTGGACTAGCAATGAACATGCAGTCTTGGTGCTGCCAGCTGAGGTCTGAGCATTATTACATAGGGCAGAACTGATTGATTTCCTTGTCTGAATTATTCACAAGCTTAGTCATTACTTTTGTAGCTGATAATTTCACTTGGAGCTTGGGACCTGCCATATTATGGCTTATGAAAGTTTAACCATCCATGAACTCTTAGGCAATAAATCACTGTGGTGCTGTATTGCTCTTCAGACTTCATTGGAGCACATCGTTGGAACGCCAAGAGAAGTGCAGAGAATTGCAGGGTACAGTGTTTAATGCTGAGGCATCCCCCTAAGCTTTGGGATTCACATCCTGATCTACAGCAACCCTTATGCGTGGGTCTGATTTTAAGCCTGCCCTCTCAAAGTCTCATCCTGTGGTGCTCTGCAGGGTTCAAAGCTGCCTTTGCAGATGGGCTGATGGTTGCTTTTTTTCTGCAGGTGATGTGCTTGTCCCAGACATTTACAGAGGCCTCTGTTGACTCTCAGATGAGAGCATTTAGCTGTGATTAGTGATTGCCCAAGGGTTGTGTGTTTGGCCTCTACAAGCATGAGCAAAATGAGGGACTGTCTGCTTGGGACCATGGGTGGGTTTCAGGTGGGTTTCAACAGAGCTGTGATAAGGCAAGTGTTCAGTGCTGGTTGTTGGACTTTTATTATGATGATTTTCAATTTAATCTGGCTATTTTACTGCTCTTTGCTTCTAAAAGCCATGTATCTGTCTGCAGAGAGTGTGACAAGTAATTTGAGATGTCTGAGACAACAGAGCCTGGACTCTATAAATGAACGTATATTTGTGATTCAAGTGACTGCAGTTTTGTACTGAGAAGCACATGTCTGCTGTGTTGGGGTTTGGTTTTGGGTGTGCTTATTTACTTGTGGTTTTAGTGTCTTGGCTAGGCTTTAACTAGCAATGGATAAAGTTAGGCATTTATTTAAACCCAAGGCATGCTTAAGTCAAGAATGCCTGAAGTAGGTTTCATCTGGCATGGCTCTGAGCTGGTTAGATCAGGTTTGATTTCTTCAGTTTTAAGAAGCTCTCTTTAAATGTAATTAAAGTACTTGGCAGAAAAATGGAGATCTGAAAACTCAGTGTAGCTGGGTTCCCTGATTTAGTAGGGCACTGTGGGTGTGTTAACATGTGCAGTCCCCTGTGGTGACCTACCTTCTCCTTAATGGATGTGCTCATGACACTGCGTATTTAATTTTGGGGGGGGGGGAATAATGGGTTTTATCCCTCACAGGGAGGTCCCTGCCCCTTGTCACAGCCCCTGCAAAACTCTCCTGACCTTCTTACCATGATCAACAGGTATTTTTTATTAGTTTTATTTGCTGAGAGGGAGGAGCAGAAATAAAATGCAACTAAAGTGTATTCTGTAATCTGGTAAAGAGTTTCTGTGCTAAGGCTGGTAATTTTTGGTTGAGGTTGTACAAACCTGCATTACAGAGGTGCTTAACTGCATGGATAGTACAAGAAAGCATCATTACTTTTAAGAAATCAGGTTTCCTTCTGACAGCAGATCTGGAATCAAGCGCCTCGCAGGCTGATGGGAGCGAAGGGGGGTGCCATTCGTTTCTTCAGAAGTTATTGCAGTGTATTGAAAATTGCTATTTTCTCATGGCATACGGAGTGGTACATGCCTGCCTTTATAACATGACCTATATAAAGACAGTGTCAAAGCTGTCGTTGCTACGTGCCGGAGGTTCTGCGTTTCTGGGCTTATTCAGAAAAGAAAAAATCCATTTTTAATAGCATTCTTGCATGAACATGGAGCTCAGAATCTGGCCTCTGCAGCCTGCTGTGCTCTGTGAGGATGCGGATCGGCTCCTGTCAGTGATACCCTGCAGCTCTGACTCCATGCCAGGACAATTGTAGCAAAAATAGTAATAACAAAAATAATAATTTTTAACAAGACTAGGGAAAAGAAAAATAGTAGCCCTTAAAATTCAGGTATTACTGCTCATTTGTCACCTCTGAGCTGGCTGGCCTACCCAGCTCCTCCTTTCTGGTTACAGCTGTGAGACCCAGTTCATTAAACCTCAAGTCCATAGTAAATATCTTGCCATAGTAAACGTCTTGCCAAGGCCAGCTGAAAGCTGCTAATGGTGCAAAACCTCTTGAATTCGTAGAGCAGTATTCCACATGTAGCATGTTCCACCTGCTCCTTAAGGAGAGTGCAGATTTGTACTACTGCATGATCAGGTGGAAAGCAGCTTTTTGATCATAAGAGTCTGAAACAGGAACCTGGTGGTAACATTTCTGCAGGACTTTCTCTGACAGAGGCATTTATTTGCCAAGAGGCTTGAGTCTGATGTGTGCTGGAGGTGGCTGTTGCACAGGAGTCTGTTTGGGATGCTGCTTTGCCTCATCCACACATCAACTGGGTCTGCTCCAAGGGTCAAGATGGGCTGGAGAGACAGCAATGGCACTTTGGGTTGATACAGTGGCTGCTAATTGTGTATGCATTTGTGTGCACCCACATACCCATTGGATACAGGCAACACATGGTTAGAAATGGCTTTCTGTTATCACCAAATTTGTCAAGTAATTGAAATTGCTGTGTGGTAGCACCTGTGAATGCCTATGACATGGAGCAGTTGGAGGGATGGAGATGGTGGAAAGTGTATGGTGGGCTTGAGGGGGCAGCCTCAGCACCAGCGGGGAGGTGGGTAATCACAACAGTGGTGCATGAAGGCAGCAATAGATCAGCATCAGCCACAGGTTGCAGAACAGCTTCCCACCTCTTCTGGGGTTGGGATATCTGCTCTGCTTGTGATGCTGTCCTTCCTCAGCTCTGCTAGGTTAAGGGCATCTGCCCACACATTGGTCTTGTAAGACATGATGCTCTGCTGCTGGCAATAGTATATCACTGGGCATTAGGTACCTTGTAATTCACAGCTTGCAACTGATCTTTCCAATTGCCATGTATTTATTAGTATAGGAGGCTTCTCCCGACAGTTTAATGATGCTGGTTCAGCTCTCTAGTCTGTAGGAAGCCTGTTTGTTCTTTTTGCATAGCAGATCTACTCACTGGGATGCGGTGAAGTTTTTGACGGGCAAGGACTGGTTTTGGTTAGGAATCAATTTCTGGAGATCTTTGCCAGGTCTGCCAAACCACGGGGAAGTGTACTAAAAAGGGAGAGAGGGCATTTTTCTAGCATTTATTTTTGTGCTCAAAGGAAGGAAAAATCATTAGAAACTGAAAGTTAGCATGTTTTCTTACCACCCATGGAACTACTCTTTAATATTAGAGTTTATAGTGTAAATTACCAGCATGAGAGATGACTGGGAAACCTGCAGCTAAACTCCTTCATGAAGCTCTGCAGCCATCCGTAAATCTTCTAAATAGTACACTCTAAGCTTATGATGTATTTAGAGCCCTTTGAGCAAATTACAGATTTGCATTAATTGCCTATAATTTCCTGTATAAGCACACAGTTGTTATTTGTTGTGGGTTATGATAAAAACCTTCCTTATATATATACAATTAAATAGTGCTAATTAACTTTGATTCTGGTAGTGGTACTGGGTGGGTCTAATTTCACTTACATTGAGAAATCCTCCCCTTCCTTTCCCATTCCTGATTCTTGTATAGTAGAACCATTAAACAACACGCAGGGGTCACTACAAATTCATCACCATTCCTCTGCTTTAACTCCTTTAGTTCTGTCTTGGTCCCTGTGACAATCTGTGCATCTTTGTGTTAGTTGGAGTTCCTGGAGGCATGCACCATCCATCCTGGCATGATGTATTTGTATGGAGCCTTGAAATACTTTTAGCCCTTTCTTTGTTCTTTCTGTTCTATCTACATAATTAAAGCAGTTGAAGTCTGCAAAGATGGACACTGAATCAACCCAGAGAGATAAAGATGTCTACTTATATTTATTTCTCCTGCAAGATACATTCTTTATAAATCCTTCATGGCACATTAAATATTGACTCTTGCTTGTCTCAGTGAACAAAATAATTGTGCATCACCAAATTCTTCCTTTGAAAGCACAGGATGGATTGCTGTGGCATTTTACTCAATATTTAATTAAATTCAGAGGTTTTAAAAAGATAGAGAAAAACTCATTCTGATATATGAGGAACCCCGGAACTTTAGACCTGCAGTTGGTTTAACAGCAGCAAGCAGTTTCTTCAAGGATGCTCTAAGAAGCGTGGCTAACTCAGGCTGTTAGGAAAGATAGTTAGAAAAGGCATCAATATTTAGAAACCATGACTAAAGAATCTGATTTTTACAAAAATCCTACCTGTAGACAATAAAAGTGTATTGTTGAGATTAACAAGTCTGGTTCTTAAAGCATTAACCTTGCTTTAATTGCAAGTGCTCGTTAGCCGTGGCACAGCTCTTGTTTTATGGGCTGGCACTTAGCATGTGATGAATGCTTCACGCTTGCCTGCAGTAATTCCGCCGGATGGCTGGGAAGCACCGGCCTCTCTCAGCAGGACGTTTGCTGAACACAGGGTCCTTCAGAAGGAAGGAAAAAGTGATTTTTCTAGTGCTTGAAGGAAAACCTGAGCGCACATTTCATGCTGCAGCTCTGTCACTTTAGATTTTCCTTTAAAGTTTTTTTGAGTGCAGGTTGAAAATTAACTGATCTGGAGAGAATGCAGATTTCCAGGAATGCTGTGTCCATTGTTGTACATGAAGAGAAAAGTGAAGTAATAGGACCTAGACTTACAACAAAAGGTTTGCCACTCTTGCCATTCTCTCCTTCGGACTCTGTGTGCTGTGGGGTGTCCTGGGACCCTCTCTGTAGATGTGCCTTCTTCCCAGTGTCTTCGTTGGGGAAGGTAAGCCAGGAAGAGCCCCATACTTGGAGCAGAAGATGTTAATATTTGCAGTAGTGCCTAGCTCTGGAGATGACCAGCTCAGCAGGGGCATCTTTATCCTTGTAAGCAGAGTTTGTATTCTGCAGAAGGCAGAGTCAGGAGGCTTGGGTGGTCATTTAGTTACCCTAATGCAGTGCCAGGTGGCGGAAAAGGTGGGAAAGGCTTTTCTGTCATCAGCTGAAGCACCCTAAGTTCCCTCCCACTGCTCAATGCAATTTGATTAAAGCACATTGCAGATAGTGTGCTGGTAATGGTGCTATTTAGTATGGGTTCATTATGAACATCTGTTCAATGTGAAGGTAAAAAAGCCCACCAACAATTTCCACATAAACCATAAAATGGCACTGAGGTGTAACATTTATTGTCCAATGGATAATCTGGCTGATACTTCAGAAACATTATGATGGTGTGAGGATGTGTGTGGAACTGGAGAGAGAAATGGCAGCTTTAAAATGATGGTGATAAATGCCTGCTGTTGTTGGCTCAGCTTTCATCTTGTGTGAATAAGGTCAGTCTTTTTGTGGTAGATTTAACACAAGATTGAAGAAGAAATGAAACGTGTTGGTTTTAGCATTTTGCAACGCATTTCTGGGAGTGTTTAAGAGTGAAATATATAATAAGGTATAATATTGACTAAAAATGTTTTTTTTTCTTTTTTATTTTTCCAATTAAAAGTCTTGAATTAAAATTAATTAAAAACGGAAGAAGGAGATTGCCAGTGTTGAGTCTGGAAAATTGTGTCTCGGAACCCAACAAAACACAGAATTAACTGAAGTCTCAGTACTTTACAATTCATTTTTGTCTCAGGAAAAGGTGGGGATCAGCCTTTGGGGTATTCCTGGGTAGTGCTTTGGAACTTCTTTCTTCCATTGCAGATGCTTTAAATATCTGTATTTATGTGAAGAGAGGTCTGAGATTGTGCAGAAATAAAATGACCTTGGAGTTAGGACCTGGAGGCTGTCACTGCCACCCAAAGCTGGGACACAGCGGTGCCAGGAATGTGTTGGGTCTTGCTGAAACTGAAATCTCTGACATGACTGAATGTAGTTTAATAGTGGTTTATGTCTGCGGCAGAAATATTTGTGAGTCCTGGTTGTGATTCACAGCCTCTGCGCTCAGCAGTGTGTATATGTAGGTCAAAGAGGTGGCCAAAGGTCTGAGGACGAGCAATGCAGCTCTTGTGTTACTTTCCTGATGCCTTCTCCTCACTTGCGGACCAGCAGATATCCCCAAGGAAGGGGCATAGGTGGTTGGCAGGTCTCTGGCGGCTTCTCTGTGCCTGGGCAGGGGTCAGTGGTGGGAGGACACTCATCAGCTTCAGCCACACTGCTTGGTACTGCAACCTGATGTTAATCCCAGAGGTTCAGACGGGGATACTATGCCAAAATGTGACATGTCTCATGGTGCTGTGACTTGACATGGTGGGGTGTGTGCTGTGTATGGATCCTGTCAGTGTTGGTGATGAAGTCATCAGTGATGCAAAATAGTGAATAAATTTAAAAAATAAATGAATTTTTAAAAGCTGGAAGAAACTGGGGTTTGTTTTGACACCGCTGTCTTGGAATGAGGGAAAACACTTAGGCAAGAGATGCCATCAACATTGATACACCTTTGTCCTCCAAAAAACTTTGTCAAAGCAGCACTTTGTAGCTGGAAACCCCCTCACAAGCAAACTACCTCTTTCAGCAGAGATTTTAGCCAGCTCTAGCTTTATATCCTTGTTCTCCATCTAGGATGCATCACACCTTTTTTGACAGTTAAGCCTGTAGGGCACTGGCTTTCTGAACAGTGTGTGTGTGTGCAGTGTGGAGTGCTGGTTGTGTTGAGGCTGTGCTCCTGCCCTACAGCTGATGATGCGTTTGACCCCTTCCAACCTGGATGGGCCTCTGGGACCTACTGTGAGGCGAGTGCATCCCTGCTCACCTATCAGGCAGCTCTGAACTGAAATAAAACCCTGCTTCTTGCTTCCAGCAGCACTGCTTTGTGCTGCCATCAGTGTTCAGTCACGATGTTTACCGGGAACAAGGAATGCCATTTTTAATAAATACTCATACTTCCCTAATGGATTAGATTGCTGAATGAATTAACCTAACTTTCTGCAAAATGTGTTTTAAAACAAACTTTATGCCTGCAATATTGACATACACTGAAATCTATGGGGAGGAAATCAGGAAGATGCTGGCAGCCTGAAGATTTATTATTTACGTACGTGATTTTTGAAGGTTTTCATCTTTCTGCAGCCTGTAAGCAGATGGGTTTTAACATTTGATTTCCCTGGATCCTAATTAAAATTGGGAATGTTGAAGTGAAGGAGTAAAGTGACCATTACCTATCTTTTCTGACATTAAGTTTTTATTTTTGCTTTCTCTTTCACTTCTCCAAGGCTATGCTGACTTCTGTTTTATTTTGACAGCATTTTGCAGTTGTGATGTGATTTGGCCAGAGTCTGAAGCAGTGTTTGGATTGACACACCACTTCTGAAAGCTTACCTGTCAAGTTGCCCTCGGCAGTGTATTTGCAGTGGCTCTGGCCCTGTTGGTCCAGTGTTGATGGATGCTGGGACTGCTGGTGAGATTGCCACTCCAGGTGCTTCGCAAACACGTGTTCTTCTGTCCTCATCACCCCTGTGAGACAGGAATGGGCCACCACACCTCTGGAGGTGCAACAGGTAAATCCCATTGCTTCTATGTGTAACTATGTGATGTGACACTGAGTTTCAGATGCCACCAGTCTTGCTGATGTGAAGTAACCTGCTCATTGTGCTGTTCCTTAGCAGATGACAGCCCTGTATGATGATGTTTCTAGCTTGAATTCTGACTTACAAATGTAGCTTGGGGTTTGTGCTTTCTGATGGATATAGCTTTACGTTTATATAACACTGACTTTTGTTGTGTTATCATGGCCAAAGTTGGAAATGTTAATTATTACAGTGGTTGTTTCAGCACTATGAGGGCTTCTGCTGTTCTTCTGGAGAAGGGCTTGTAGGTGTGGGTCTCAGTCCAGCTGCAACACTATCTTATGCCATGTTTTTAAAGTCTCAAAACCACAACAGAGGTTTCTGATGAGGTTATTAGGTGTGTTTGCTCCCAGTCTGATCCTGCTCAGATACACAGCTACCTCGCTTAGACATCTCTTATGTTAAATTGCACTGGGCTTCTAAAGGCTGCACACATCGCCATGGGTATGGCTCTGTGCCATTGAAGCCGGAGCAACACCAGATCAAGATGTGGGCTGTGAGGCAGAAATTCCAGTTTTCATTGGAAACTGGGAAGAATTAATTGCTAACATTAAGAAAGGAAATTATACAACCACACTAATGAAACTCATGGTTCAGGCCACCAGCTGATCACTTAAGGTCAACAAGATATGCCTTACCCAAATACTTCATTGCTCAGCTGGCTCTCTGGCCCTACACTAAGGTGCTTGGGTGTATTGGACTCTTTTGGATATGGAGATTAACCAAAACAACAGTGTCTGGAGTTGAGTAGTACATACACTATATTGTTTGCTGGCTCTCTGCTGTCCCTCTTGGTTTTGCCTTCATCATAGTTCAAAAACTCTGTGTCCTGGCATGCTGGTTACCCACCAGCTGATGAACTGCAGCTAGTTCAAACCATGCAGGGGCTGGACACTGACATACCATCAAAACCTAATCAAGACACACTGGAATGGCCATAATTATGGAGGTTAGGCAGAGTCTGTCCAGATACATGGCAACAGGTGTAAAATAAAGCCACTTTTGCCATTGGTATGGTGAGATGACTAAAATGAGGTGGTTGGTAATAAATGCGTAAAGGAAGCCTAGAAATGTAGTGTCACCTTCTGAGATATATAGTTTATCTGAGTGTTTCCCATCTGCCTTGGGATCTGCTCTTCTTTAAAGTTTTCATACATTAGAGGAATTTGGAGACATTTTTTAAAGGAGAAAATGAACTCCTAAGCATTTGGACACTGAGAGAAAGTGTGACTTGAATCCTTTAAGGAGCTACAGTAAGTTGTATGTAGTGAGTAGTCCCACACAGTTTTATATATATTTTAGTGCTTTAAAATGGCTGATTTCCCAGAGATGAGGAAGGCTGCAAGTAAAGTTGACCAAGCCCCAAAATGTAGGGGTGAACATGTGAATGAGATTTGGAAGTCTCTTTAAGAGTTTTATTAAATGATGATTAAAAAGATTGGGGTTCCACAGCCCAGAAGTGTGGCAGCTTTTTCTAAAAGTCTTCTCTAGCTCAGAGCATGAAAAAGGCAATTGTCAGATATCAAAATAAGAAAGAGGAAACAGACATTGACAAGGCAAAAATGCAAATATGGAAAAGGGAAGTGAAGTAAACCAGTCTGGGCTCTTCCACTAAGGAACACTCCAGGAGCAGTTAAGTGTTTTTGGCTGGGTATGATGATTTTGAACAAGTTTACTGAAGCTAACAAGCTATCCGAAGGCTGTTGTGTGCTCAGAAGGGCAGGTTGGTGACCATCCTGTGACTTACCCTTCTGTGAATTCTTTCAAAGTTGATATGAATTTACCTAATGAAGAATCCCTGAATGAGTTTCATTGTGATAATTTTCTGTTGCATTTAGCTTTTGACTTTATTATCATTTGGGCCTTTAACTCAGTGTGATGTATTGGTTATATGGGTGTTGTTCTGTTTGAGTAGTTCTACCATGTGATCTGCCCTTCAGCTGTTTGAATTCCCAATATCTTGATCATGTTTTCTACATCTTTTTCCTACTTTCTGGCTGCCTTGTAACTGCTCAAATACAAGGAGCTGCTCCCAGCACTTCCAGAACAGATCTGATGCCCTTTGATACAAGCTCTCTAAACAAGAGCTAATGTCAATACTCATGGAGATCTACATCTCAGGCACTGGGAATTCAGCTGAAATATTTAGAAGTGAGAATAGTGAAGGGAAAAAAGCCTCTTCCCTGTATTTAGCCTGGCTGTTTATCTTTGAATGCCCAGTGCACCTCTGTGCACTGTTTTTATGGTAGAATATTGGAGGCAGAAATTCTGCCATGGGGCAGAGAGGTCTTTCTGTAGATGATTTAGTTTAGCATCCAGGAACAGTTGGTTGTCAGCTGTCTGAAGTGTTGATCAGGGAGAAGAGAGAATGCTTCAATATCCATCTGCACAAGTTCTACCTGCAGAGATGGGTGGCAAACACAGGCTCACCTGTGGGTTTTAACATGTGAACTGACACAGGGATAGCCATTGTTTGGAGAGGGTGAATGGAGCCACCACTAATTATAGTCTTACTGTAGCTGCTTTTCAGTGCATCCTCTGCTTCAACCTGGAAGCAAACTCAATCAGGCTGTTGTGAGAGCAGTGATACCATGGTGCACAGATGGTGTTCCCAGGGATGCTCTCAGGTTTGGATGAGGGAACTTGATGGTTCCACCAGTCTTCTCTGCAGCAGTTCCCCAGTTTCTTTTTCTCCTCAGCAAGGAAGAAAACCAAGATATGTAACGTCTGTGTGAAACTGCCAGGAAAGAGAGCATATCTGTCATCTCCCAACTCATCTGGGTTTCTCAGCATGGCATGTGAGATGTGTGGTCCTCGGTAGGTCAGACAATGAATTACTAGTGCTAAGGTGTTTAGGAGCAATGCCCCCATGCAAACCTTGCCTACCAAGAATAATTAATTCTAATATATCTCCCTTTCTGTAAGAGAAGCCCTCTCAATTTTGTTATTATTATTTGTTTAATTTCAAATTCTTAATGTATGGTGAAAGCTCACATGAGCACCATCCGCTTCCAGGTGAACTTCGCGTCAGGATCCCATTTTGCACAGATGCCACCAGTACTTCAGTACTTGAGATACTGCCTGTGCTTGCAACATCCAAGCCATCTGCAGCAGATTAACTTCCTCAGGCTTCTCTAAATCTCTTCTTCCTGTGATCTCCCAGCATCATTTACAAACCCCCAATTTGTGCCCTCCGGGTTGACCTTTAAGCCTTTCTTACCTTAGCTGAACTTGCAGCATGTGCATCTGTTTACAAGGCTTTGCTTTCTACATAGCAGGGTATTATAGGCTGAGTTTTCACCATATGGCACTTGCTTCACAGCTACATCTTCAAGAAATTCCTTACAGGTGCAGGGACCCCAGGCTGAGGCTTTTTCCACCATTGTGACCCCAGTGAATATTTTTATTGACTATCTTTCTTCTTTTCTCTGCAGCTATGAGCTCTTGTGCTGACTTACACTTTTTTTAGCTGTGCATTCAGAGACTCTCCTTACTATTACAGAAAAATCAAATAGGTACAATAATGGCTCAGGTCAGAAACACTCTATTTTATGACCTTCGCAAATCCTCTTTACTTGTGGGTTTTATGTGATAAATTAATGCTTTAGCGAGAAATGGTTTCAAAGCAGATGTATTAAATAACACTTGTTTTTGACCTGTAGCACCCTCAAGTCAAGAGTTCTTCAGATTTTCTTGTACACGTTTGTAGTTATTCATCGGGTTTGCAGCTGATACGTTTCTATTCATTTAGGTCTGTTAGGGAAGCAGCTGAAGTATTCTCAAGCATGAGATTCAGCCTTCGCTTTCATTTTCTGAGTAAAGATGATCCACAGTCTGTGGTCAACAGGAGCAGGGGTCCAGCCTGTTAGATGTGTGGCTTGCACAGCAAGCAGCATCCTCGGCCATTAGCAAGGATGTGGAATGGGTTTCCCCTCCTCTATTACTTGGTATCTATATGTCTGCATTCCCTTTCTTTATGTACGTCCATCTGAATTTGAAAGCCAAGTTAGACTGTTTTGTGATACTAATAGTTGTACTTTTGTATGTGTCCTTACCCCCAACCCAGGGAGTGAATAATTTCTGGTGTTTAACAAGGGTGAAGATGTGCATGAAGGCAGTGATACGCTGCTCAATGGGAATGAGCACAGGGCAATAGAAATTACAACACCTGAGGCAGGAGAAGGGCATTGAGTGCTTAATACAACATTATCAGGCAATCCCAGTTGTGGATTATTGAGAGTTGTCCCATGAATTTTAAGTGTAATTCCAGGGATTTTAATGAATCCACATCTGTCAGAGGTGCTACCCTGTAACCACAGAGCTATCACAGGTAATACTTTCCTTTCAAAGAGGAAGAAGTGGTAGCTTCAGGTCAGCGCTCTGCAAAGGGTTGGAGAGGCTCAAGGAGTCATAATGGTTGGTTGTGACCTGTCTAGATTTAAGCGGAGCATCTGACACACAGGAAATCATTATTTGAAGTTGAGATGATGACAATCAATATTAAAACTGTAAAGGAGAGAAGGAGCTGGCTGAAGGAGTGATGCTGTGTTGTATATGCCAGGGAGTTACTGTGGTGCGTGGTAGCAGAGAGGTTAAGGCAGTGCTTTCTTAGCATGCAAAAGTAAAATTGGCAATGTTAAGGAAGTCTAGATGTGATATGGAGAGGATTAATTAACAATATTGGTTAGGGTAATACAAGTGAAAGGAAACTGGGTAGCATAAAATGGAAAGTAATGTGTTTATAGCAACACTCTGCTATCATCTAGGGACTTGTAATCTTGGGATGATGCTGGGGGGAAAATATTGGCCAGATACTGGTTACTTGTAGGATGAGTGAGGTATGTGGGCACCTGTGAAAAGACTGTGATTTATGGTTTTTAGGATGCATTTGGTAAGGCATCTTTAGTAAAGACTCAGCAAGGTTACAACTGCTGTGTGAGGCCTTAGTGTGACCTGATTAGGAATAGTTTGTGCAGTTCCTGGAATTATGTTCCAAAAGGTGTAGTTATTTGGATGAGGAACAGAAAAGGGTTTTTGGGATGAAAAGAGCAGTGTAGGAATGTTCTTCCAGAAGTGTGTTACAGGAGCTTGTCTTACTCAGACTGGTAACATGGAGGTTGAGAGGGAATAAGCTGACTATAAATGCATCTGAGAGGAAGAGGTAAAGAAGATTTTCTTAAAGAAAAAAATGGATTCAGTATTAAATGAACTATTAATTAAAAAAACAATGTTTGGATGGAAAACTAGTGGGTGATAAGGTGACTGCTGGGCCATTCAAGGAGTAAAGTATTTCAAAGTAGCAGTAGGGAAGAAGGAGCATAGCATATGTCCTGCACAGCTGGGAGCATGAGCTTTGCTAGCATCTTGTCTTCGTATTGGTGGGACCTCTGTCTGTTTGTCTCTCTGCCAATTCCTGATAATTTTCCATTCCCACTGGATTTTTTTTTTTTGCAGTCCTTTCTCTTCAAGTCCTTTCTCCTTTTCTCTTTTCCTTGCTGAAAGAGCATAATGTAAAGGCTGTCATACTCTTGAGTCAGAGCTTTGGAAGCCAGTGCTTCAGTAAATGTGGAATTAAAGCAGAATTAATTTAGTTTGCCCTAAATGTTATAATAACATTTCATTTATTTGTATGTCACAGCAAATGGACTCAAACTAGAGATTTGTCTCCTGGAAGACCATTTTGATACAGTTTATTTCAATAAACTGAGACCATTAGAGATGCCTCTTTTAACTTGTGGTCTGAAATTAAAATGAAGTGATCAGCCTATTGGCTAATTAAAAGAAGGCAGTTGTAATTTAAGGTTTAATATTCAGTACAGCTGTAAGTCACAGGGTAATGGTGGTGGCTAAAATAATATTATGAGAAACTGACATTTTCATTCCAGTGATGAACTTGTGCAATGAATCAACCTATTGAAAGTCTAATGGTGTCGTCAGTGTGACTGAGTGTGCATGCTCTGCACTGGCAGTGTCCTGCTGTCCAAATGTAAAGCTGCTTTAAGCAGAAGTTAATTTGGACTTTTATTTAGCTTTTCAGTTGAAAGGGGCTATTATCTGATATCACTTCCACCCAAAATGAGCACCAGCTCAACTAGCAGGATGTGAATTAAATTTGATTACTATAATGTCCATAAAAAGCCTGTGTAAAGCCAAAAGTTAAACGCTCTTTTACTGGGGTGAGAACTGTTCATTTTGTGGGAGGAGTTGTAAAATCCTACGGAAAAAGGGGGGAAAGAGAGTTTTCTTTACATTGTGGGTGTATGTGTGTTTGTATGTATGTATGTGTATATATATACCCAGACATATGATACAGCACTGTGCCATGGCAGCCTGGCTGTGTGCAGGCAGACACAGATGGGGCTGACGGATTTTCTGGGTTAGTAGCTGCAGTTTTACTCTAGCTTTTGCTCCAGCCAGTCCCTGCGGTGCCCCTTGGGGTGACCAGCCCCATCAGCATCAGGCCACACTCGGCACCAGCCCAAGGGGACTGTTGTGCTTTGCCTACCCTGGAGCAGATATGTCTGCCAAGGAAAGGCTGTTCATATGGATCAGTTGGTTTGCATGAGGCTGCTGTGCTCTCACAGAAGATAAAAACAGGTATTGGTTGAGGGGGAAGAGAGGTGGCTTTCTGTTTGGCTGGCTTTTTGGTGGGGCAGGGGCATCGCTGTGGAAAGAGACCTTTCTGCCTGCAGAGAGAGCAAGCATGTGCAGTATGGATTTGCTGTCTGATTTACTGCCACGTCTGGTTGGGCACTTTGTTGGGTTACACTACCAGAGGATGAGTGGAAAAGCATGAGCAGTGCTTGCCCTTCTCACAGTGAAGGTTATAATACGGCTTCCAACATCTGATGTTCCCAGAGCAATGCACCATGAACTACATGTTCCATGGGCTGTGCTGGCACTGAATATACAAATCCAAGCTGCAAATTTGCTTGCTAGAAGTAGCCCATACATCCTTGCTTCACACCCAGTGGAGATGTGACTAACACTTGCAGACCAGGCAGTGAGTACCCAGAGGTGGTTATGGAGGTGCTCAAGTTGCCTGTGGCTCCCATGGCACAGGTGACAGCTCAGGCTCTCCTTGGTGCTCCTGTTGGAAACCCTCCCGGTCCGTTCAACAGTGCACAGAGCTGGCTCCATGATGTCCTCTGCTGTCTTCCCTAGTTTAAAGCTTTTAATCCATCTACAGCCATTTCTAAGACTTTTATTTAGAGCAGACATCATTATGCTTAAAGTAAAATCAGAGACTAATGACAGGATGACCTGTTGGATGGCCTAGTTCATCTGCATTGAAGGTCAAGTTGGATAGGGCCTTAAGCAGCCTGGTCTAGTGGAAGGTGTCCCTGCTAATAGCAATGGGGTTGGAGCTAGATATCTTTAACATCCCTTACAGCACAAACCATTCTATGAGGACCTCAAAGCCCTTAATGAGCTTTGTCCTCCCCAAGATCTGACTTGGCATGGAAAATGTCAAAGAGAGGTCAGAAACATTCCTATGTCAGTGTAATCCCATGGCATATGACCCCATGTTTACACTAAATTCCTTTTGCTTTAGTCTGTCGCATAGGGAAAGGTATTCTTTGAGCAGTAGTCCTGTTTCTTCTGGTCCAACTAAGCCATAAAAAATGGTTTCATTGGAGAACTCTCAGTCTGTTGTTGATGCTGTTGTTTTAAAAAGAATGGAATTATTGAATAAAGTCAAATAACTAAAAGAAAAACAAGGAAATCACAGTTTGTTTATAAATCGTTTGTAATTTCTTTGTAAGCATAAAAAGAGGCTACATTTGTTGGCTGAATTATTCATGATGAATTATTTGCTCAGCCCTAGTTAATAGAAGATTTACAACTTCCTTCTTTCTCTGTTACTCTGTTGAGGCAGATAGCTGTTTCCTCTGTGGATACTATATTAAAATCTCTGTGTACAGAGCACACCATTTCTTATTGCAGGCATCTATCTTGGAAGCCAAAGTAAAAAAAAGAAAAAGGAAAATACACCATGAAGATTGGCTTCTGTTATATTTATTGAGTTAAAACTTGCAGACCTGAATTGTCTCATTTGTCATCAGACTTGGTTGCATCTTTAAATAACCCCCTTTTTATCAACATATGTTCACAACATAACTTACAAAAGTAGCAATTTGGCAGATTGAACTGTATTTTTCTGAATTGAATCTCTGTTCTCTCTGATTTAATATTTAATAACTAAAGCATATCTGCGGGTGAACTAGATAGGAATGACAACTCTTGTATGTGGGCTGAGTAAGGGGAAAATTCCTGAAGGCAAGTAATACCTTGGCTTTCAAAGGAGGCTTTTAAGCTATTCAATTCTTGCTTCTCTCTGAAATTTTTATGGTAGTTCAAACAACCTTGAATTAACAAATGTAAATTAGTGGCTTAAATTGCACTTAATACTCACCTAGGTAACTTCTGAGGAGTGAGTTCTGACTTCTTGCAGATCGCTGTTTCTAGAGAAGATCCACAACTTAATGATCTTTTTAACATTGCAATAAATGTATAGAATCTTTTGTTTGAAATAAAATGCTGGTACTGCAGAAGTAAGGTCCCAGTTTGGCTTGTTATTTAAAGATGTGTCTAAATATATTTGTGCCACCATTGGCTTGATACAGACTTAAGTCAAGAATTGCCTTATTTAAAAAGACAAAAGGAGAGAGTCTCTCTTTTTGAGAGAAAATACATTCCTTATCTCTTGCAGTTTTGATGGGGGTTTAGGGATTTAAGGGACTGATGTGATTGCTGAACTGGATAGCTACATGCACAGAAGTTAAAAGATGTGATTGCTGCCTGAAATAAATCTTGTCAGAGGTTTCATGGAGTTCGAATAAGTCAATACTCAGCACTTGTGGTTTTGGTGTGGCTGGACTGCCGGGCTCCAGCAGGACTGTGCTGCATGAGAAGCCATTGGCCTCTGGGGTGATGCTGTACAGATACCAAAGGGACAGGGAAGGAACAAACTAGGAGAAGGATTTTCTTTCACTCCTTCTGGCTGGCTGACTATTCATAGCCCTGGACATAAAAGCAGAGCTTGATATTTGTGGCTGCCATTGCAGCCTTGTGCCTTAAAAAGAATGTTCTGGTTTTGTGGTAGCATAAGTCTGATGGGGTAAATCTTTGGCCAAGACATTATCTCATGTCTTCAGCTATTTGGTACTCCTTGTGCTTCAGTGGGGGAGATGTAGTTGTAACCAGGGGCTTCCCATCCTTTGTAGGCACATCAATCCAGTTTTCACCATATAAGTAAACAGAAAAGTCCAATATGGCTTTAATTCCCCTCCACCTCTATGTTTCACAGGGTTACTGCATGCACCCAGTGTGCTGTATGCCAACATGCAAGCGGTTCCTCTTTGCCTGCTGGTTTCTGCTGCAGGAGATGGGCTCTGGGGGAAGGGAATTGCAGCTGTGCTGAATGCTCCTGGGGTGGTTTGAACATGCGTTACCTGCCTGCTTTCCATCAGCTTGGGTCCAGTTCAGACTTCAAGATTAAATGGGTTTCTATAATTATATAGCATTTTAAGATACAGGAAGAGACATAGCAGCATTAAAGAGCAAAGAGCCCTTTGGCTTTTCCAATAAGCAGACAAAATATAATAAATTTCAATTTACTAAGTGCATTGTTACCACCTGCCCAGTGTGCTCACCTTCCTTTATGGGCATATTTCTGGTAACTGTTAAAGAGCCTTTCCCTTTCCTTGTATTGTTAGCATATTGGCAGCTTGCAGGTTTGGCATAAACATTTGGATGCAATTAGAATAAAGCAATATTGAATTGTTGTAGTGGGAAACACAGAACCTTTCACTTAAGGAGGAACCTGTCCCTTCAAGCACAGATTCTCTGCCCTCTTCCACCTGCCTTGGTGTGAGGTATCAATTGCAGTCTGCTGAGGAACAGGAAATGGCTTTTAAGTGTTGTTGGGGATTTGCTTCTCCCTTCAATTGTGTTTATTCCTGTCTTCCTCCATCACTTAATTGATTTCTGCATTCTTTTCAGCATCTTCCTCTAGGCCTGAAAGGCACCAGAGTGGCATCTTTCCCTTCTTCTGGGGCTTAGATCAAGTCCTGACAGGGGAAAGTGGTTCAGCTTAAACAATGTGAGAGCTGTCTCGAAAGGTGCAGAGAATAATTAACTGACAATTTTGACCCGTTAATTAAATGTAGTGATCATTTCACACTACTGCAATCTAGAATAATTCATGTGTGCCTTGGTAGGCAGTGATTTACAGTGTCTGTGGAAGGGGCCACAGACCCTTTCTTGAATGCAGTAGATCTCTGGGGTTTGACTTGCTTTTGAGAGCAATTGCAGGGTTGGGGCTGGTGAGAAACTGAAGGGTTGATAGGTGTGTGCATGGGGTAAACCTGGCCAGCTCCTGCTAGGTTTAATTTTCAGTCTTTTAAATGGATTCAGCCCACGAGGCAGGAGCTGAGCTCCCAGCCCTTGGGCTGGGTCTGCATGGGGTGGCTGTGGCCCTATTTGCTCCTTGGTACCCTGGGGATGGTAAGGAGGGGTTTCCAGACAGTGTCGTGATATTTCAGTGCCTGCTTTCTGTAGTGTGCCAGTTGGTGTCCATGAGTCCTTTGTGCTCAGCACAGTGTGTCCTCCGGCAGAGAGATGTCATCCAAGGCAGATGCTGACATCCAAGGGGCTGCACCGGTCTAAAATTAGTACAAGTAAAGCAAGGATAAGAAAGGAGCAGAGACATTTATGGAAGAGGGGAATGGCATTACCCGGGTGGTCTCTCGCTTCTGCAGACCACCAGTGTGGCTCTGGCAGCTGACAGCATTGCACAAGCTATTTTTGCATCCTCAGGCATGTGCTCACTCTCCTAAAAAACCTAATAACATAAAAAATAGCTCTTCCCCAGAATCCTGGGACAGGTGAAAAATACAATCCCCAGACAAATGGGCAACTAACATGTCTGAAGGAAAGCTTGAAATAAAACTGTTGCTGGGGAGAAGTGGAAGCCTAGGGTTGGGAAGTGCAACAAGACTTGTAATACATAATTACCATCAAATGTTTCAAGACTCACTCTTATTACGCAGGGTTTGGTTGTTCTGTTTTTTTCCAAACTCCCCAAACTATGGAGTTCTTTGAGAATTTTAGTAATCAATAACCCATTACAACAGTGACACAAACTCTGAGCTTCATTACCAGCAACAGCACAGGAGAGCTTACCTGGTCACTTATAGGAATTATTGGGATGGGCAAAAATGTGTGGCGTTAATATTCCCTTTTTAATATCTTTTTTCCTACATACCTTGATCTCTTGAGTGTTACAAAATTCAGGATGAAGAGGAAGATCATTAGACTTGTCTTTTATCATGCCTCAGACTTCAAGCACAATGTCTATTTTTCACTGCTTGGATACAATTCTGATTTTCTGGAATACAAGCAGCCCACTTGTTTTACTAGCACGGCTCTTAAACCTCACTGCATTTCATTCCTAATGAGGCCTACAGATGTACAATAGATTTTTTTTTCCTCCTTAAAGTGGTTGTGTATAGGAACTTTGTTCCCCTTGTATTAAAGTGAAGCTGTACTGCAGGAATCTGAAAATAGCACATTTAATTAGCCTTGCTTATCTCCTGTTCTACAGACATCATGAAACCCACTGCATGTTAAGGGCTTGGGATCAGGTCTAACATCCATCCAGTAAAAGTGTCATAATATGGACACATAAAAAGTGTCCATTTCCTCTGGATCCTAGGGTGAATGATCTGCTCTCCTGTGAAGTCTCAGGTTCATATGTTAGTAGAGCAGAAAGACGCTCTAACATTAATGCATCTGCTAGTTCATATTCTGGTAACTTTGCTATACGAACATCAGGTGTTTCAACAGAAATACAAGTTTTCATCAGGGCTAGTTTTCACCTGCTGGAAATGAGGGGAATGTGTGCCTGAGCACCCCAGAAAAGCATCTCTTCTTGTGCCTTCTGAGGCAGCATAGGCACTCCGAGGGACAGTTTGTTCTTGCCTGCAAAGGCATTGATGTTTTCTTTCCTTGTGTACTGTATATTAAATACCTGAAAATACAAATACAGCTTTTCCTGAGAGGTATCCAGTCTTGATTCTGATATGTGTAGTGATGGTAGACTTGCTGCTTCTCAGCTTGGTGTTATCCACGCTGATTAAATTCATTTGGATGTTCTCATTTGAATTTTTCAGCATTCAGTCATTTATTCCCCTTTCACCTTTCAGCATGAGATTGAAGAGCCCTCTAATGTCTTTTTACCCTCCCTGAAAATAATCAAGGCGATGTACTATAATCAAGGCATATCTCAGTTATCTTCTTGCTAAACTAGGTTGAACTTTATTCAGTTTCTGCCAAATGCTGAATCCTTTCCTGGTATTTTCAGTTGTTCTTCAGAATGAAGGAATGAGGAAGAGGAATGAATACTATGCTGTAGTGGTGTTGGTGTCCTTAGTGCTATATATGGGTCCCCATCTCTGCTCCCCAGAGGACCTGCGGGCGCCTCGCTGCAGCATGTAGCTGGTGACCTTATTGTAGAGATGTGCTGCCCTGGGAGGTGGCTTGGCTTGGAAACTGGGAGGCCTCATCAGGTTATGCATGGGTGTATATGTATTTATAGATATATGCTTCATTGTATTTAGTGATACTCCTGCAAATTGTCTAAATACCTACTATACGTGACTGAGTCCATTAAAATGAACATGTAGGTAACTTCCCCAAAATGCTAAACCAGGAAAATGTCTTGAATTCAGTCCTTTGTGCCAGGAAGTTATGAGCTTTGTATTTGTAAAAAAGGCAAAAAAAATCTGCCCCATTTTAGCTGTCAAAGCTGAA
This sequence comes from Melopsittacus undulatus, assembly GCF_012275295.1. NCBI lineage: Eukaryota > Metazoa > Chordata > Aves > Psittaciformes > Psittaculidae > Melopsittacus > Melopsittacus undulatus. The sequence continues at coordinate 34,326,294 of NC_047535.1, read as the reverse complement.
TTGGGTTTCTGAGGTTCATTTAGTCAATGCAATGGCTTAGTTAGAGAGAACGCTGCAGCAGGGTAATTTATCTTTATTTGTCAGCTCCCCAGAGCGGAGTTCTTTTGAAGGGCAAAAGTGAATAGAAGGTAGGAATGAATTTTAAGCTAATTTTTGGCCTGTGATTTCTTTCAGTTATTGTGTTTAGAGAGTTTCAAACAGTAGTTTCACTGGTGGAACCCGTGAGGTGTTGCCAGTTGGTGATGTGGCTGAGCCTGTGAAATGCCAGTGGTTTATGTGTTTTAACCAGGGGAATGTGTACAAGATGTAAAGGGGACAGGGATGAGCAGAGTTCTCTGCAGATCTTCGTAGTTATGGTGGGAAATATTAAGCAATGGAAATTGGTTCGATGGAACTATGTTTTCACTCTGTTTCAATGTGGTGGCAGCAGCAGCAGCAGGAGCCTCATCCATCGCCCACCAAAGTCAATAGGGAAGACTCCTATTGATTTCGGAAGGGCTTGAATCTTATTTAATGAAAACATCACTAAAGACAGCGTGCACATGTCCTGAGTAATGCTGTTGTAAGGGAAACTGCTTCCTGCTGTGCATTTAAAAATGGGTCCCTTCTATGATTAATGCTGATCCTTAGGAAAGCTATCCTTGTGCTAGGTCATCTGTGCGCATGGATGAAGAGCTTCATCTCAAAGGGTCGCAAAATCTTCTGTCAATTACAGGAGTTAATCAACACGTTAAACCCCACTAATGAAATGACATTTGGGAGTGGACTTGTTAATGTTTCTAACAATAACTCTGCTCACTTGCCTAGTGCTCTGCGTTTGGTTTTGTGGTTGCATTGTTCTGCTCTGGTGCCTCCTTCCAGGCTCTTGTCCAAGCACCCAACTCAAACTTTTTTCTGTTTGGCTCTTAAATTGAAACTGCGTGAAACTAAAGTTTAACAAGTGTGTTTTCCAGCCCCACTGTAGACAAAGCTAAAACCTTGACAGGCCAATGGCAGAAGTCTTCTAAGAGCGGTCATTCTCCATAGGGCAAGGTCTTGGCTGCTGAAGAAAGATAACTAATGAAGATTGGCACTTTGGCTAGAAACTGGTACTGTGGAGGTGAAAATCAGGTAGGTTTTACAGCTCTGTTGGCTGATGAAGTCCTGCTTGTTCACAGGATGTAGTGTAGGTATGATTTAGCCACTGTCAGAGCTGCTGGACTTAATGTTGCAGTCAGAAATAGCAGTGAGATGGTTAATGCACTCCAGCTATCTTCACCCTAAAACCTTCTGCCTTTATTCATAGTGAAGCCATAGAATGCCAAATTTCTTATATGAGGTCAAATGCCACCTGTATCCCCGCTCCTGCAGGAAATCAGAAGTCATATTGGAGAATTACCTAACTTCTCTATAAAATAGAGAATTTAACAAGTATATAAAGCACATAAATTGATGTCAGAGCCATCGGGGGGTTGGGTAGCTTATATGTGATACTGCTTCATCAAAAAAATGAGTCCAACAATAAATTTTGTGCTTCCCATTAAATGTATCTAGGTACGTGTGTGGGAGAACTTCATCTTAAAATTTCCACCTATTCTGACTTGATCAGATGGAGTGAACCAATGCTTGCTAGTGAAATTATTTGAAGTGCAGACTCCTAAACTTAGGCTTATTTTTTACAAATGTTTGATTGCCCTCAACAGAAATTGTTAAAGATAACAGAAGCAAACATTGTGTTTCCAACGCAGCAGGAGGAACATGGGTGTAGTAATAATAGTACTTTGAATTAGAATATTAGGCTTTGATTAGAGGCAGTGTCTGGCAGTTAGGGTTCACACGTTTTGCTCTATCACTTAATGGCATTTATTTTAGATTTTCTCATTTCTCTTTGAACAGTTCAGTTTGGTTAATGGGACTTCGGAGATAAAAGTAATCTTGATTCTGTTTCCTTGAAGAATATTCAGAAGGTAAATCTGACATTTTAGGTATTATAATTGCTATGAGTTCTTTTTTTCATTTTTCTCTCTGTATTTCGTGCTCTTCTGCTCGTGTTCATTTTTTACCAAGTGTCTTGATTTACCAGGGATATAGCTAAAAAAGTTGACCTTGTGTATATGATGACAGGAAGATAAAAGCAGGAAAGCACAAGCAGTGTGCACCAGTATTTATTTCTACCACGTGCTCAACGACAAATTTATGGTGGCTGCTTGGTTTTGTATTGCCCATTAAAGTGGTATCCATCCATGGTGGTGAGCAGACAGCACAGATGAATTTCCAGTTTAACGAGGTTCAACTTCATTCACTTTTATGTGAATTTTGGTTCTTTCTGCTCCAGCCTGGATGTGTCAAAGATCTTCTACAGCCACCACTGCACATGACAGAGCAGCAATGAACTAGTAGGGATGAGATGTGAAAACTGAGACAGGTTGAAAGCCCTTTGGGAAGCTGGGACAGTAATTAAAGCTGGCAGTAATTAAGCATGTCCTAGCACTGGCAAGAGGAAGTTCCACTGCAATCAGCAGAAGCTCTTGGCTCTCCTACCTGGTTTGTAACTCAGGAGGGGATCCGAAGGGAGCCAGTGTTTGCGCCTAAATGCAGGATCATTTAACTGCCCTTCTTCCTTCTTCTGGTGGAGAAAGCTGAAGCAGAGCTGGGCACAGCTCGAGGCACACAGCAGTCACCTTTTAACTGATTTTGTCTTGGGTATTTTTGTTTTCACTGATAGGTTTGGATTATAGATGAGGAAACCTGATGGCACAGGAGGTACCAGCAAAAACCCCATGCCAGGGCTGCCTATAGCAGCCTTCATATTGTGCTTCGGGCTCCTCCACCTGCAAATACTCAGGATTTTCTGCTCTGTACTTAGGCACTGCCATAGAAGTAGAACCTGGAGAGATTTGAGATTGTTCTATAAAAGAAAGAATAGCTGATAGGATCTCTGTGTATAGGCGTAAGGTGAGCTGTTCTCTACTTTTATCAGTCCCTTAGCCTTAAGCAGCTACAGTAAACTAACTAAAACACTGTTACAAAATAATGCTGATTGCCTTTCTTTTTATTAAATTTTTCTTTCTGTCCTTCCTGCTTTTTACCATAAAGTGGAGGAGGTTTAAGTGAGGGTACAATGCTGGTGACACCGAGGCAGCCCTATATACAGCCCTGGAGAGGAGCAGCAAGAGGAGCTGGGGCTTCTGCTGACCTGAACACTTCAGCCCTGATCAGCCACTGCTATTAAATGGTTCCAGAAATAAAGATCTTTGTTCCAAACCCCATTTTAGGTTGCTAAGTGACAGCAGTGTGCTTGCCTTTCACATTACTTACTAAACCCAGCTTCTAAAAGCAAGGAAACTAATAGTTAAAGGCATGATAAAAGTCAGTGCCAGATATTAAATACATTCTTCTTACTCAGGGGAAAGATGTGCACGTTTCAGTTCACATGAAGACCAGACCTCTGTCTCAGGGCAGGGAGCACTGAGGGCTGGTGAGAAAGAGGTAGTTAAGCCCTTCAAAGCTGTGGTGCTGACCATGTTGCTTCCAGTGAGGGGATGCTGTGGAGGGGAGAACTGTGGGGGGCCATGTTTTTATCCGGACATGCTCTTGTCTTTTCCTTCTGGAAGCACAGAGGCTGTGGTGGTGGACATTGTTCAGAGATGTATTTCAGTGTCCTGCTGCTGTTTTTCACTTTTGCTTTGCTCCCAGTAATCCAGGTATTGCTATAAACAATGATGTTGTTAAATGATGCACCTTTTTCTCCCTCTGAAGTGCCTCTTGAACATCAAAATCTGGGTGTGTTTCATTTTCTCTGCTTACTATGATTTTCTTTAGAGGTAGATAGCAGCATACATTTAAAAATATAATCATCATTACATATATATATCCAAAAGCAGCTTTCAAATTGGGTTTGTGTTAAACCAGTGTGGCATTATTCCTGTGCTCCTTAGCAAGGAGAGGAGTTGTTCAGGGCTGACTTTTTTACCTTTAAGAGCTTCCTGGTTGTGGTGTGGTCTTTAGGTCTGTGGAGAGAAAATCAAGTGAGTGGTGCCTCAGTTATGCCTTGAATTTAGATCAGTGACTTAACTATTTCAGCTTGTAGGGGAAAATAACCTGTGCCAGATAAGCCTCTAGAGCTGCACACTACCTCCCTGGAGGGAGGGACTAGAGTTGAGAGGGACTAAATAGGATTTCTTAATAAAAGCTCATTAGCAGTGCCTGCTTTGCTGGTCCCAGCATTAACTATGACAAATAGGTGTATTTCATGATCACAGGAAAGTGCTATTCAAATATAAATAGTTCCTTCTGTACAGCACACTTGTAAAAAGAATTGTCAGATATTTTCAGTCAACAGCAGTTGTCTTTGCAAAGCTCCTCGTCAGCTGTGATAAGCTATTAGGGGAATGTTTATGGGCACATCGAAAATAAACTCCAAAAAGCATTGATCATCTTTATTGCCCCTTCCTGAAGTGAAAGGGTTTATTTTGTTGCTGGAAGAGTTTGCAACAGGCTGATTGAAACTTGGGAAGACGGAGATAATTGACAGGGTTTAGTGTTTTTCCAGACATAGCATCAAGGTTTGATACAAGAAATGAGAGAACTCATGTTCCTCTATAGTGAAAATGTGCTGCACAGTCTGCAACATGCAACTCACAGAATCCTCTGAATTGCAGGAGTATCTGATGCTTTATGCTACTTTGGTTTAATATAGGTCTTAAGGCCCCACAAAATAAGTTTTAGCACCCTTATGGTCAGTTTGCCTCAAAACCATTTGCAAAGGGCAGCGGCTTTGTCATTTCAGTGGCTGGTGGAAAGTTCTGGGTTGGTTTCCAGACTTTAAAGGCAGAGATGCTCAGTGGTGTGGGAGGGCTGGAAGAGACCTCTGCCTAGCACCTCTCTCCACACTCTCTGAAGCATTCGTAGCTGCTGCCAACATCAAGGTGTTTGTTTCAATTGGATCACTTATTATAACTAGTTCTCTTCACAGAACACTATGTTATACAAATCCTGTCAGTCTGTTCTCTGCAAGTCATTAAGTGCTTGAACAGAAAAGGTAACAAAAATGCCCATGTAGGAATTGCTTAATAAAAGCACCATAAAGGTGCTTAGACTGCGCTGTTTCACATTGTACCGCTTTAAACATTCCTGCTCCACAGGCAGTAGGAAGTTGCTTAAAATCGACAAAAGCTACAAAAATGGAAATGAAACTTTTAAATAACAGTCATATTGTAGGTACGTGCTGCAATCCATTGTGCTTTACCTGATGTGGTAATTACTGCCGTTACAGAACGTTTTAATTACCACAGTGAGTCAAACTTCTGCATCTCATGAAAGCTCCTGACTAAAAAACCTATATTATATATGCACAGAAACTCTTTGCTGATATTTTCCTTTCTTCATGTTTACCTGTTAACAGAGCCCCATTGCTGCTGTTGCATCTCCTACTTGTTTTAAAGTTTCAAGGTTTTCTCCAGCACTGTGTGGAAAACAGAAACATTTTCCTCATAGACTTAATAGATTATCAATGGTCCCTCATCTTATAAGCATGCCTTTATAATCTGTCTTGGGGAGCAACTATTTGATACAGTGATTCTGCAAGCTGAGAGTGAGAAGACTGCAAATTCAAGTCTGAGTCATTTACCAGATTTACAAATGTTTTCTCAGGGTGAGATTAGAACTAATGCTGGTCTTTAAAGGCCAGCCTGCAGAACATGACTGTAAACAGCTCTTCAGAGCTGGTGAGTGCTAGCCTGAAACAGTGGATGTTTGAATGAAATTATACACCCCCCTCTGTTGTTCAGTCGGGTCTAAAGACCACAATGTAGAAGATAAATCAAAATTAATTTTGCACACTGTGGGAAGTTCTGAATGGGGAGCTTGTGTAAAGCCTTGTGTGTTCGATTCCCTCTCAGGTTGTCTGTCTTCTGCTGCACATTCCACTGAGGAAAGAAGTGATAACAGCCATTTTCAATAGCGTCCTTTCGGTTTCATCCTGGGCTACTGAACATTTTTGCTGCAACTACCTTGCTTTGTCTCACAGCTTTGGTCTCCCTCTGGCTCAGACACCCAGTGCTGCCCTTAAAAACCCATCACTGCCCTAAGATCACATCTAAATGTGATTTCACAGCCCAGTAGCAAAATCACAGGTAGACATGGAAGGAAGCCACTAGATGAGACACAACATGGAGTAGTTCATGGACTTTTGGCTTCATGAAGGGGTGGCATGAAGCCCAGGATCTGATGGTAGTGTGAGTCCATGGGGCTGCAAGGGGAGAAGAGGAGGGACAGGGTGAACTATTATTGTAGCCTGCATAGGTATGGTACAGTATTTATACTGAATAGTTCTAAATTGGTATTCATGAGCCCGTGCTTGTTCTAAGAGCACTCACGTATACCCACAGGTATTTCCCTTTGATGTTTCTTTAGTCTTCAAGATCAAAATCAACCTTGTGGCTAAAAACAATCTCTGCAGAAAGTACTTGACCATCTGTGAAAAGCAGTTGGATTTCTCTAACCCGCATTGTGGGTGCTCAGCCGCCCCCAAACCAGGTGGCCCTTGTGACCCCCTCACCCTATTAAAAACACTGCCCAAGAAGGATGTGATGGACACCTGGTCTGCATTTTAAAAAGCCATGGTTTTGCATGAAAAGCAAGGAGCTGTTGTTCCACCTGTCTCATTGGTGTGTGGGCTTTCGGGTAGGTCCTTAGTGAAGATAACAAAGCTTGTGTTGCTGTCAGTTATGTGTACAACCTGTGTGTATTTTGGGAGCCCTTGGCAAAAACTGGGGCTGTGACTGATAATGGGAACACGCATGCCTGGGCAGGGAGTGCTGCATGGAAAAAGAGGAGAGCACTTTCAGGAAGCAGGTGATGAGAGTGTGCATGTGAGAGGGAATAAAGCCTAAATGTTAGCCTTCACGTACAGCCGGGATGACAGTTCCAGCAGATTGCAGGAAAGCAGGGACGCTTCTGGCCATTGCACATTATTATTTATTTATGACTTGCTACTTTATTGACATGGAAAATGGTTTTGGAGAGCAGCTGATACAGGTTTTGCAATTTAAGTTTTAGCTGCATGGGGTTGGTGTGTGATGAGAATCTCACCTGATGGGCTGCAAAAGATGCCTTTATTATTCTTTGTTATAGCTCTGGAAGGTTCAAAATGTGCTTGGGAAAATGAAGAACAAAAAATATGCACAATGACTAGATTAACTTCCTGGCACTTGCACTATAGCTCTTTTCAGCACCACTGAGGCAAAATTAGTTCCTGAAAGCATGCCTCAAACCTAGAAATCTCTTTACTAAGAAATTAATGAAACGGTGGACATAAAGGAATTGCTAAATCCATCCCCTTATTAAATCCATCACACCACCATGGAATAAAGATTTATAGTCACATAGTTTGTTATGTGAACCCGATTCTACGCTTTCATGAGAAAAATCCATAGGAGGAGGGGATGTATAGCAGGCCTATTCTCTGTGACAATTAGGTGCAGCACATGTTTTTTGAAAGCACACGACTTGCATTAAATGTTATTGTCTGTTTTAATAGAAAAACAGCAAATAATTATTTTGGTTTGGATGTTACGTTTCTGTTCTTTGTTCAAGGACCAAGTAAAGGGTTTGTGCTCTACTAAGTGAAAATGGGCTATTTATTGAAGCCTGTTTGTCATTTGTTCTTTGTATTCTTGCAGTCTTTCTTACATGTAGGGAAGGTTTGGGGTATGAGAATGAGGCACAGATGCTGGATGAGTTCATAGGATGTGCAGATCATGGACTTCTCCTTTCTGACTCCTGATGTGGAGCAGTAGAGCCTCATTCTTCTTTCCAGAACAAACCCGGTTGTGGTCCTGCCCACACCACCACATACCAGCATGGAGCTGGGGCATTCCCCTGCCCCACTGTGCAGCACTTGGCTCCTGCAGCATCCCTTCAGCCTGCTCCTGAGGTCAGGAGTCCAGTACCAGAGTGTTGCACATGAGGGGCAATGAAGTCACACGAATTCCTGTGTTTAGCTGGACGTTTCCAAGCTGTGTAAGGAGATTGTCCAGTTCTGAGCACCTGCATAGCCCGGGTGCCTTTGGCAGTCACATTGCTAAAAATTAAGGAGGATGTCTCTGGAGTGTAGGAAAAAATTGAGAGTAAATGGCTCTTTATTTTAGAGGCTGTGTTATTGTAATCATTTCCCAGAGTGAAAATCTCACTTCAAGGAATATGGGAACATTTTTTTTCTTAAACACAACTCCTTACTTTAGGTTTTACTGGCGGTATTAAAAATATGTGTAGGAACTATAACACTTTATACCTGTATAGCAGCTATTAACCAGAAAATCTCTATTTGAATGTTTATTTATTGCAGATACAGAAATTGTACCACCTGCTGCTGGAAAAAAATGAAGTAGCAATGAATATTATGGGCACTGCTCTATGACAGCTAGTAAGGGGAAGGCTTCTCAGCAGTCACTTACTAAGCAGTCAGAGTATTGAGAATGCCATTAGGTCATTTAAGATCCCTGGGAGACAGGACCTCAGTTTTGCACCGTGATAGAAACATGTTTAAAAGTATGTTAAAAAATGCAAAAAGCAAATCTTACTGCCAGCTTTCTATGAACAGGACGGTTGCCAAGCTCACACACACACTGCTGCTGTTGTGTTGTTGGGCTTTATTCATTTGGTAAGCAACTACTTTTCGTCTGGCCCATCTTCAACTAATCCCATTGAAACAACATTCTGACAGGTTTCTGCAGCTTCGCAGTGTCTGCACAGCGAGTGCCTCTTGTGCCAAACAGAAATTGCCAGGATGGCAATTCCCAGGTGCTCCTTTTTGCTCTTAGTGCTCCTGATTTTCTTCTGCATCAGTGCTGGCCTGCAGCATCCTGGCAAATGTTGAGGGGCTGTCAAGTGAACCGGTCCTTTGAGCGTTCTGATGCATTTTCAAAGGGAAACGCTACTAATTAACGTGTAAACTGCTTGCCACCTTTAATAAGATAAATCGGTGATTTCTTGATTCTTATGCACAGTTTATGGTAATTTGAAGCCCTACAGAAAGTGGCTGTTTCCATGAACAAATGTGGATAATTAGCTGTAGATAGTTATTATGCAAATTTAATAATCTGCACCTTTGAATGGAAGTGGATGAGCAGGTTGAGTGTAATGCCCAACTTTTGCATGCAAATGAAATTGCTGTTACGGTGTCACCTGCCCAGGTTGCCCATGCTTCAGATCTGCTGCAGAGAAATCAGTCTAGGAAATCAGCCCCAGAAATCAGCCCAACCTTTCCTACATCTCCAGGTGTGAGTGTGCCAGGGGTTGAGAGGCTTGTGAATGAGCCTGCCCATTTCCAGCAGGCTCTTCCCTGCTTGCAGTTACAATTAAGCAAGCCATGCTTCCAGAGGGGAATGATAACAGCGCAGCGCTGACAGCATTAGGGTTAATGTTCTGGGTAATTATGGAGAAGAGCTCTCTAACTACTGTACGGCAACGCTCATGCAGCTGCAGGCAGTGCCACAGAGCTCAATCCTACCTTTTAATTTAAGAGCATGCATAGGGCAATAAACGGATCAAACCTGCCATGGGGCTGCGATAGCATCTCACAGGACATGCTCATTCTGGGGGGCTTGGCTAATTAGTGGCTTCAGCCAAGGGGCTGGGAGATCATGGAGGCTCTCATGCTGTGCTGCCCTGATTTGAGGGGCCTGTCTCGGGTTTGTCACAGTCTCTTTGTGCTCAAAGGCTAATTCTTGAAGCAGAGCATGGAGAGTGGCGTGGCCAGGCTGCAAGAAGAGTTTGGGGCTTGCACAGAGGCTGTGCTTGAAATAACTGTGGCGTTTCAAAGTGTGTACTTTGTCAGCACTACTTCCTCTTAATGCCTGGGAAGGGTTGGTGGCAGAGTCCTGTTGTGGCTTTCTTTGACCATAAACCTCACTTCAGTGCAGTTGAAAGGTTTGGGCAAGTATTGATAGTTTTGAGATTTATTTAGAAAAATGCTGACAGTGTACTTTTTACAGGACTTTTGTCAAGGGCATGCAGTGGTAGGACAAGGGGAAATGGCTTTATACTGAAAGGAGAGCAGGTTTAGATTAGGTATTAGGAAGAAGTTGCACGTTAGCCAGGCTGGTGAGTCTCTTCAGGAGGTGAGGTCTGTGCCAGTGCAGTTCAATGAAAGTATGTTTTTATAGACTGATTTCTTTTGTATCAGTTGGATTTTTGTTCACCTAGACTGTCTCTGCTTCATCATAAGTAATCAAGAGCTACCTTTGAACAGAGTAACAGATAGCAACATGCTTTAGATATGTTTTTCCTATGACAGGCTTCAGCTGTACTGCTCTTGCCACACAGTTTGTCATTTACAGTGGTTTCAGTTTTCCCACATCTCAGCTGCTGCCACTCAGAAGTCCTCTCACAGTGTGCTGGCAGTTGTTGTTTGGTACCAAACCCCGTGGTGGTTGTTCAGTTGTGGCCCTGTCAGGGGTGTGTAATTGCACACTCGCTCTGCTGCCAGGTCTGCTCAAAGGAGGGCTCATGCCCACACCACAGCAGGCTTTCAGAGCACTGTCTTGCTATGTGAGTATTCTGTAACTTTGAAGTGGACATCTCTTGGTAGTCAGATAAATCCTTAATACCCCCAAAACTCAGAGGTCTGGCTACTGCATCCCACAGAGGGATTAAAATGCCGGGACCAGCTCTGTCTCAGTTGACCAAAGCCCCCCTGTGCCCCCATCACTCCCCGCTGGGCTGTTGCAGGGACTCCAGCAGCCCTTGCACCACCCCTGCCGCATGGCCAGTGCTCTGATCTGGGATTATAAACACACATATGCTCTTCAGTCCTAAGACTTGTGCACAGGGAAGGCTTGTTGTGCTGTCCAAAAGAATAAACATAATGAATGGAAACATGTGATGTGAAGGGAAAACAGGCTTTGTCCTTGACGGCCAGGTTCAGGCTTGGCTTCCCTGCAGTGCAGTGCCGGTAGAGTGAGCAGGACTTGCAAGTGCAGATAAACACAGCCCAGGATCTGCTCAGCTTTCCCAGCAAACCTCAGGGGCATCCTGATTCAGGATCAGTCCCACTTGTGTCTAGGGCTTGGTGGAGACCAGCTCCTCTGCTCATGTCCTGCTCACCCCAATGCAAATCACAGTCCGTGCCGACACTGGTTTCATGAATACTGAATGAAAAAGCCTTATGATGCTTTCTTTGGAAATGAAAGGGGAGTCAGATGGATGTGGGATACAAATGAGGGCAGGACATCATAGGCTCTTGTTTCTCTGAAGGAGGACAGAGCAAGTTATATTTACATGATGCGACTCATGCCCTGACTATCAATATTTAGAAGCTTCCACCCAGATGCACTGAAATCTCCACCTGAGCTTTGTAAAACTGTATTATCACTCAATCTTTTAATTATCATTGCAAGGAAAAAAAAAAAAAGAAAACAACTACATTTCCATAACAATAGCACTTAATGACCAGAGATGGTGAAAATTCAAGGACCAGTTTTATACATGGAAATAAAGATACGACTTCTCCGCTGAAATATTTGAAACTTGTTTTAAGAAAAGATGTTGGTAGGGAACAGATGGCCGCCTCCTGCCATAAATATTCATGAGTGCATTTATTTCATTATGCCTTCCCCTAGGAAACTCGGCACTTCAGCTTTTATAAGTTTGCCCGGCCATCAAATTGAGCAGTCAGAAGCCCTCTGTCAAAGCTCGGTTGCTGTAGAAATTGGGGAAAGCATGTGAAAGGCTTTAGCACTTTTGTCTTGACTTTTATCACCACAACACCTGTTGTTTCAGGATGGAAAGCAGAGATTTTCATCAGGTGTAATGTGTTGTCTTTGGGTGGATAAAACGATGTGTTCACTTTAATGAATTGCTTTTACTTTAATTTTGTGACATCCTTGGGCTATGCTGCTTTATAACGTTTAGAGAGCTGGGACCTAGAGGCTCAGCATGTGGCAGGAGCTCCCACTGCAAGCCCAATCTGCCAAAACCTCTTTTGGGGGAATAAGTCATGTAATTCTCTGCTTGATATATTAATTGCTCAGGATAAATTTTATAGAGCAGCGATTACTTCGATCACAAAGGGAAATAAACGTTCACATAGGACTGCAAATACAATATGGGGGTTTTTTTGCACAGTGCCTAACCAGTGTTATGCACTAGTGAAAGCTAAAAATGTTTTGAGGATTCTTTTTGATGTACTTGTAAAGCTTCCTTGTAAAATATTTGATTTTTAAAAGTTTTACCCAAAGAGAAAATTCCACCACCCCATTTTGTCCCTTTCCCAGTAACTCTGATTTCACATGAGAGGATACACTGCTTTCTCTAAGCACTGACTGCATTTGCCTTTGATGCTCCAAAAGCAGCAAGCTGCTGCAAGCTTCCTCCACCCCAGTGGGCAGAGCATCCTCTGGGAAGGCTGAGCCACCTTGCTGAGGGTGAAGACCCCAAGGTCTGGCAGGCAGTGATTTAGTCTGTGGTTATCGATCTGTTGATGGGAGACTGTCCTTTGGTGTCAGAGCTCCGGCTTGCTTCAGGAGCAGGGAGACTCTTGGTCTGAGCAAGAGGACATGAGGGACTGATTAATAGCAGGGCCGTGTCCCTGGGACTCTCTTAGCCTTGCATTCAAGACCTACCTCTTTTTTTAAGGCAAGTTTAGCAGCTGTTCCTTTGATTTGCAAAACAAGGTTTAGTTCTAAAGAATAGGCCAAGTCTGAGGGGATTCTGTAGGTTTGGGACTTGAAATTGCTTTTATCTTCCTCTTTTTGTAACTTCATTCATTTCTTTTGGGCCAGAAGTATTTTTGTGTGCTCTTCAAAAGCAGGGCTGCTGTTGTTAGTCGAGTTCCAAAGAGACAGAAATCTGAACGTCTTAAATGTGCCATTTAAATTCAGATCCTTTGCAAAGCTTAAAGGGAGGAAAGTTCTAAAAAGTTTCCTACTTGGACATAATCGATCATTAGGGGGTAAAACATGGAAATGTTCTTTGGGGACCTTTGCTGAAGGAAATGTGACAGTTTAAGCTGTCAACTGAATATAGACAGAATGTGAGTGTGACAATAAGAAGTCTCCAGTATTCTATTTCAGGGGTTTTCTAGAAGTAAAAACTGTGACTGATATTCTCCCATTTGCTTCCATGATAAAGAATACAGTTTAATTAAATAAAATGAGCACAACTGCAGGGTTTTTTTGCGTTGTGGAAATGTCAGTTTCATGTACAGTTCCCAAAGGGTACTCACAGGATCATTTCATTTAAAAATGATTGTAGCCTTGAAAGAACTTAAAAAGCACTAATATATTTAATCAAAGGCAGTAACTGGTGGTAGAGAAATAAATCATTCATGCATATAAATAGCAGGGCTCCACTGAGTGTGCAAAACCAACAGGGAAAATCCTTAGGACTAAGTTGTTTCCCCTGGCCCCTTTCTGCCCGTGTCAGTGGAGATAAAGTCCTGATCTGTTTTGTCAAAGGCTAAATTTGGCCTTTATATGTATGCAGCAACCAGGATGTACTGTCCAATATCTGTATGCCTATCTTAATGCATAATGTGTGCATATATTATCCACACATATTACCTATTAAGTGCTTCCTGATCTGAGAAGTTCACCGCCTCTCTAAATGTCAGAATTCAGGTTGCCTGAACAGCCTTAATTTTACCCTTTCATCTTACTCACTGAATGAGAAATAATGAAGGAAAAAAACACTCATATGTGGTCATGCAATTAAAATGTCTTTGCGGTGGCTGGGTGGAAGAAGTGACTTTATGTCTGGTACTTCCTCACTTATAAGGGTGCCTGACTTTGCTGGATAAATTAGGTGCTTTTAGCAGTGCCTTTTCTGTGTGATGATTTTTGCATATGCAATAGCAGGGGTGTGCTTGGTTTATACCCAGAGTGTTTTATACTGGGAGCAGGGGCTGGTACTGCTGCCACATTGCTGCTGCTGTGTCCAGGAGAGCCCCAACAATAGTACCACTCCGTATTCCCAATGGTGGGACTCAGCAAAACCGATCCCATTTGAGCTAATTCCTGGTAGTTTCAGAAATACATATTTGTATTGGTTCTTTTTAATTGTTGCTTTATTTTTCACTTGTTTTATTTTTTAAATAAGTATACAAGGGGATTTCTCCCAGCAGTCCGTCAGGAACAACTGGGGCTTGAGCTGTTCTCCCAGCTATTCCCAGGCAATTGATGTTTGTATCAAGTGCACTTTACATGCACTTAAACACCAGAAACGCTCAAAACCTATAAATCTTTTGGCAAAGCACCCACCCTAAACTTGGGTTTGTGCTCTGAAGTGTTCCAGGTTCCTCTGTAATTTGCAAAATCCCTTGGGGCACAGAAGCAGGGGTGCATCTCAGATGGGTTACGAAGGGAAAACCCCCTTTCCTGGGGTCAGGAGCTTCCTAGGCTCCAGGGCTGTGAGCAGGGCTCACTTCCCCTGGACAAGGGAAGGAAGAACCAGTTTGTTGAGAGTGTGCTTAAGGGGGCCAGAGTCCTTGGGATGTTCCCCTTTTTTGTTAACATACCCTCCCTGTGACAACCAGTATCTGTTTCTTCTTAGTACTTGTGGTTATAAACTATCTGTAGCAATTCATCACATAAAATGAGACAGTGGGGTGGTGCTTCTTATAGAAGGAAGTAGAGACAAGGAAAACTAATTTGACATAAAGTAGCAATTCTGCATCTGCCTTGAATGTTTTGCCTATTATCCAGAGGCTCAATTTGCTAGTTGGTTGAGCACAGATAGTCAACCCTCTTGTAGTTTTCTTTGAAACTGCCCGTTCTAGGTTACTTTTCTTCCTTGAATGAAGTTAGTAAGTTAATTCAAAGATTTTCAAAGTGATTTAATGAAAAGTTAATTTCCAGGAAAAAAAAAAGATGGCAGGTCATAAATATAAGATACTTTTCCATCTGTTCGTGGTTCATGACTCTGTGCTACTTGCATACACCTGGATAAAAGATGAATAACCTGGAAATCGTGCCAGAAGAGCTTTTCAGCTGGTTGGGTTCAGGCATGCAAGCTGGCCAAGGTCATTTAGAATTCCTGTATAATATCAACTTATTAGAAATTACATTTATAGTATAACTATAGCCCTGGGAGCTATAATATGAAGGAGTAAGACTGAGGAAAGAGCTGTAGCAGCTTGAAGTACACACTCATCAAGTGCACTGGAAGTGAAGGGTTCTGAGGTTCTGTTGGTGCTGGAATCAAGATTTAATGTGCTTGGGGTGTTTACGGGGGCTTTCCCTAGCTATGCATCTGCTGCAGCTAGGCACCAGCCCAGCCCTGTCCTCAAATGCTGGGACCAGCATTTATCTGCTAAACCAGCACTTTCATTGATTGATGTAGATAATTCAGTTTGGTTCCACACAGGGATGTTTCTGGGGGTTGGTGTTTGTTCTGAGCACAGGTCCAATTTGGATGATCAGGTGGTGTGAGAAGCCTGGGGTCCTCCAGGTGTTCAAATAGATGATGAAGTGCAATAGAAAAGCAAAATAACTGGCTTGTAGGGAAGCATCACTTTCTGCTGGTACCCAGTGAGGTGTAGTTCTGCATTTCTTTTATTTGAAAAGCAGAAGGTAAATCTGTGATGTTTTTATTAGATGGAAAAAGGATTTGGAAAAATACACTGAGACAATTTAGGGAAAACAGCGAAGTCTCCGGTAACTACTGATGCTATAGAGTGCAGCGTGATTTTACTGCCTGGTGTGACACACAAGTAATATCCAGTAAGAGGCTATAAAAACCTTGCCTTTGGCTGAAAAGAGGCTTCTAAGTAATAATTTTGCAAGGAGTTTACCACCCATTCCAGTAGGTGTCAAAAGAAAAAAGCCATGAGGTTTAAAATTCATTGCTTCGTATATTTTAGTTCTTTAGACTGTTAGGGAATTAGTGCTGGGCTGTGTCTTGCATTACACTTTACAATCTCTGTGCATCATTCCACGTTACAATTACAGCTATCATGTCAGCTCTCAGCCACATCTAGTTTTGCATCCTTTGACTTGGCTGTGTCCAGGGTAATTGCAGGGCAAGCATTGTCTGTTTCTGCCCAGTTTTCAGAGCATGAAGCCACTAACCTGGGAAATGTCCTTAGAAACACCCCAACCCCCTATGAATTGAGGCTCGTAAGTGCTTCTGAGAGGCAGAAAGTTCCCTGTTAGTTTCGTGTTAAAGCTTTCCTGATGCTGCCTTATGGAAAGTCTTGTCTGTTCCTCCACTGGGAAGGAAAATTTGCATGAGAAATGTGGATTTTAGTGTTTGTAAGTAACAGTACTACTATTACTAACAATGATAATGATGGAATAGTAATAAAAATGATGGGAATTAGGGAAAAATATATAAAGGTATGCAGTGCAGGGGTACCCAATTCAGGCCATGGGTACCATGGAAAGACCAGGGTTTCAACTTCCTCTTCTATGCTAAAGCTCTGCAATATCTCTGGTTTTTAGTACTGTGGTGGCCCTCCTTTTGATGGAAGGTTCAGTTCTGTATTCACTTAAATAAACAGCAGTTGGTTTAATGAGAAAGTAATTTCATAGGTAGAAATCAAGTAATTCACAGAGCGGAAGAAAGTTGTTTTCTGTGTATCCCTCATATTCCTTAAAGTAACATTCCCAAATTTGGGGATGTTGTTACAAGATCCCAAGGCTGTGGATGCCCCTGCCACCTTGTCTCAGCGATCATCCCATTCTCTGGTCCTTCCAGCGCATGACTCATGTTTACTTGCTGTGCAGCAAGCAAAGCCAACGCAAGCCTGTCTCACACACCTTTTGCGAGACTTTATGTCTGTTTTTGAAGACGAGTGTGTAGCAGGTCCTGTGCTGCATCCCGCCAAAGTGTGGGAAGATGTTATTCTTGCTGGCATACTGTGTGTGGGAGAGTGGGGAAAAAAACACTAGGAAAGCTGAAATGATATTTGAAGCTAACAAATCTTTAAAAAGGCATCTATGATTAAACAGATGCAGTTTAAATAATTTAAATTCACTGCATCCCTTAACATAGGAATGGTGAAAATCTGAAAGTACCATCAGTTTTCTCAAAGTCTGAAGGAAGGTGCCTTAAGGTGACTTTGGTTTGGTGTGGCTGCTTCTTTCAAGGGTTGAAAAGCAATTAGTGGTGTCTGTTGGCAGTCAGTCACTGGGAAGAAGTTACACAATGTAAATTTTAAGAGCTTTTAATTTAGTTCATTGGTTTGCCACTCCTGTGCCTCTCCCTAGAGACAAGAAGAAAAACCGCATGGAGGAAAGTGACCTTTTCAGTGTGGTGGAATTTAATTGAAAGAGGTTTTGTACATCTTTGTTAATTTTCTAGATGCCATAGTGTTATGTTAACGTTTCTTGTAGGGGAAAAGATGATCAAAATCCTGCCAGCCCCAGGATGCAACACCCTGAGCACATTCGTAGTGATCTTCATGTCTTTGTGGGCTCAGGAGGAGACTTGGATGTCACATGGATGTTCTGTCTCTGGTCCTCATGACCTCAAGAGAAAAGGGTAGGTGTGCACTACCACAGTTGAAAACAGTGAACGTATATTTAATGCCATGTTTGAAGAGCTTGACTAGCAGAAGTGTTCTTTGTTGAATGTTGTTTCTACTTTCTCTGCAAGAAACCTGTTTTAATTCATAAGTTTTAACAGTGTAATATGAAATTGCTTAAACTATCCGTTCTTCTAGTATCAGCCTTTGCAGCTGGTGTCAAGTGTGGAGAGTTTAAATTCCTGATACAAGCTGTATGACGCAGGTCAGGAAATAAGTGCTGATCCTTTGTGGCACACAGATTCTTTTTTATTTGGCACCACCAAATATACAATTCCCAGTTCATGAGGCAGCAGGCATGGGGGAGGTTTGGGGGATTTCATCTGTTTCTTGGTCCTTGGACTGTGTTGGCTCAGTACACACAGTGCCATCAGTTGCAGTGCAGAGTGTTGCAGGCTGTGGTTTCTCTGTCATTTGAGAGAATGGCCTCTACAGATGTCCCATGTCTTGTCCCAAGAAATCAGTGAATGAAATAATCTGATCAGTAAAGTTTTTGGTAAAGAAAGCTTTTTAAGAGCAACTATTAAATGTTTCAGCATGGAAAATGAGAAAAGGAGAGTGTCTTGTTATTGGCTTTCTATCACTGCCATTTCAGGTCTGCCATAGTAAAAATAAAAGCAGGTTTTCAGCGTTGGTTCCTCATTTAGAGGGCAATAAAATTTCAGGGGAAAGTTGCAATGTTTCAGAAAGTACAAACAAATCAAATACCTTTCTTAGGACACGTCCAGCAATCGAAGATTATTTGGAAGGTGGTAAGGAGCAGTGCGGGATGGTTACTTTCCAGCTAGTGAAACAAAAATCAATGGACATGAAATGAGCTAAAATAGGTGGAAATTTTTCACTCGTGTCACTGCAGAAAGTTTTCAGTGCAGAATTTTCTAAAGAAACTTTTCACTTAATGCTGAAGTTTTTTCTCTTTATATTAATTTCTTTAAAAGGATATCTCAAATATTACTCCATCTTTGTAGATGTCTGTGTGGGATGAGCTAAGAGGACTCTATAGAACTTCTGGTATTGGTATGGCATTAAAATCCTATGACTCCATTCCATTTTCTAGTACAGGCATACAACTTGGGTATCTGTACATATATATATATTCAATTTATGTACATTGGAAAGTTATTAACAATTTTATGCCCTTTATGGACAAATTTGCACTTGGGATATCATTCCTGTTTTTAACTTGTTCCCATTCCATTATTTCTTTATAATACGTTTGTTTTTGCATTTCCATTATTTGCATTTCCAAATAAAGAAATGCTCTTGGTAATGTCAGTGTTTAACTGCACGCAGTTTTTTGCATTAGACAGCTAATGGGCACTCAATGGGAGTACTCTCAAACACTTTTTAGATCAGGTTTAGAGGTTGTGCTCCTCAGCAGTGTGGCTGTGGCTGAGCTTGGGTGGGACAAAGCTTTGTCCAAGAAGCCCTGCAGCCCAGCTGGGATGAAGGATGAAGGAGTAGCTGCTGAGAGATTTAGTTTCCACCATTGGTGCTGTAGCTTCATGGAGGGTGGAGATGCTTTGCAGGTTAGGGCCACCTTGGAAAGGCTGTGCAGGTGGGAGCAGCCACTTGGGAAGATGTTGTTCATGTAGTGATAAAACTCACAAACTCTGCTTGGAGGGATGTGGGCTGTGTAATTTCCATGTGCTGGAGCCTGCAAACTGCAATTCCTGAGTGATAACCCAGACATGGCAGAGCCAGAAGTTGCAGCTGAAGGATTCAGGCCTCAGAAACAGAGTCTTACCTTGTGAAGCCGTGCATGGCTGTGCTGAGGGGGCCCTTCAGAGCAGGCAGGATGTGGGGACCATGATGTGATGCTCCCCACTGAGTTGGGATACAGATAATTTCTATTTTTCTTTTAGGCAGTGCAATAGAAAAAACCTGAGTAAAACAAAGAAATATGTCTACATTGTTAATAGCAATGTAATGTGGGTTTGCTTTGCAGGAGCACAGATGAGGTCAAAACCCACTGTAAATCATGGAAATATACACAAATACAGATTTTAGTGTGTCAGTGATGTAATATCCATGAGAGGAATGATCTTATAATGTAAGCAAAACACATGAGCCAGCTTCCCATGGAGCCTCTGCGTTTTATTATCCATTTTCATGATACCTCTCCCATCAAACGGAGGGGTTTGGTTAAAGCAGCATCAGCCGTTCATTCTGTGTCAGTCAGGCAAGGGTTTTCCACAGCTGTAATGCAAAACCCTTATCGATAATAAAATCACACAATGGAGTTTACGTGTGATAGGCTGTGTTTTGTCTGCTGTTACTTTGATCCTTAGATTAAAATCTTATAAATCACAACATCAAAGGTGATTTGAAAGGAACAGAAATAGGGAATCATGCCCTAATTCTTCGGGGCTTGAATATCTCCCTGTTTCCCCTGTGGATTGTTTCTGTAATGCTTGCAGATGTGGGAGCGAGTGGAGGTGCTTTGGTAAGAGCCTGAGCATTTTCTTGCTGAAGTTTGCCTGGGCAATCGTGGGTTGGTGACAGAATTTTGCATACCCAGCTTTGGAACTGGGTTTCTGTTCACTAAAGCTGCACAAGAGGATGAATTTCATACATGATGCCACCACAGTAACAGAACGTGCTCTCTGACATATTATGTATTCTTTCAGCAGAAAAGTATCTGATGGCAGAATTGCCTCTCCATCACCATCCCACCACAACCACATCTTGCCAGGTGACTGCAGGTCACCAGACATGTGGCATCTCTGATGCCCTGTTGCCATGGAGAGTCCTGCATGTCCCATGGTGTCATCGGGTAGTGGTTGATGACAGCCTCAGTCAGTTTTGGCTGTAATTTGGCTGTTGAGGTAGCCTATACCTCCAAGCCCAGTTGGACTGTGCTGAGTACCATGTCTGGCATTGGCCACCTCTGATGCTGCAGGTACTGCTGGAGTTGATGGAGGCTGGGACAGGAGCCCACATGGGCTGGCTGTGGGAATGTGCTTCCTTAGCCAGATAAACCTCCAAATGCATTCATCCACATAATTCATTTTGTGTTCCCAGAAAGATTAGGCTGTGGTGGAGTGGTTTGTATTAGAGCTATTCTTCCAACACGTACTCATATTCATCTGGGGAGCGCTTGCAAATGATTGAACATTTTAATCTTTTTCTTGCATTTTCTCACGTGTATTCCAGTAACGTGCATACGGCAGCAGCAAGTGGACTATGACCCAAAAGGGATTTATGGGTTGTGGAACAATGTATCCCTGCTGTAATTTCTTTCTCATCTTCATCTTCTCCTGCTGTATCCTCATCTAACTTCATACTGGGGTATTCTGAAGCACCGTTTATAGCAGCTCTGCTCCTAGGGAATCCCTCTCCTGGCCTGAGCCCAGCTGCGTGCTTTGGAAGGAGCTTCGCAGGAGACACTGCTATTAATACAAGTGTAAATGCTTCCCCGTGGGTAGTCAGCATGTATCTGTTTGTGGGCATGCTATGTGTAATGCTGTTTGCTCTGGTTGTGCATAAATGCAAAGGAAATGGTGCTTTACCATGGAAGGAGCAATACAATGTTCCCTTCCCAGCCACACTTTAAACTGTGTTTTCTCAATTGGATAACATTATGCTAAGCAATGATGAGTTGTGGTATAGGTGCTTGGGATAAATCCCTACCAGTAATGGGTGACTCTGTTTGAGAGGTTAGTAGAATATTTGCATTTAATTTGAGTTTCTTACAATGTCCACAGAGCAGTGGCCATATGGCCCCAACTGTTGTGATAGACCTCGTGTTCCTCTAGCCTGCTCTCTGCAGGCCAGCACTCCTCCCTGCTCCTAGGGCACGGGCTGCAGTGCCCCCAGAAATGCTAATCCAGAGGAGTGCTGCTTCACACAAAAGGCTGAGTTTATGTGCTGTGATATTGAATCTCTCCTCAATTGTTCCTCATTGAGCAGGGAACCATCAGCTGCATGGATCTGGGTGTAGCTGTGACAGCACTGCTCAGTGTTCCTCCTGGTACTTCAGGGGCTTGTTTGCTCCAGCGGTGGGACTGGGCCGCACTGGCCGTTGCATGAGAGGCAGTCACCTCTATTTGCAGGTCATTCACCTTCCACTCTAAACCAATTTTCTCAACATTTTTCCTTTCCCAGTAGTAATAATTTTAGCTCTGTATCATTTTCTACAGCAGACATCAGTCCTGAGCCACCTTTGTGCACATGCATGCCTCTAGAAAATACAGTCTGGTTACGTCTCTCTCCAGCCTCTGTTAGAACCCACCTTTGGCTCCCTCTGATGAGCACAGCACAGCCTCAGGACCAGAGCCTGCCTAGATCTAATATTGTATGGTTTCTAGTTTCTTGTTCTTCCAGTTCCCCAAAGACTACAAAGGCAAATTGCCTGCTCGTGACGGCTGAGACTGCTGCCTCTCAAGGGGTTTTGTTTTATTTAGGTTTTTTGAGGCAGTCAGCAAGAACAGCTGGTTCTGCATTTAATTCAGTGGATAACAGGATCCACTTCATAAACCTGTGAATATTACTGCCTTGCTTACTCCTCACAGCATTGGGGTGCACACTGTAAGCTGAGAAGGCAGTTGGTACGTGTGGTTCATCCTTAGGGCCTTCTGCTGAAGATCTGGCTGATGACCTGCTAGCATTTGCAGTGGGAATACGGTTGGATTTGTGCTTGTTTTTAACTTCATTTGCAGAGACGATGATAATAACTTGTGGCTGCCTTCCTGCAAAATGACACATTGCGAAGAGGATAGACAGTAACTTGCTTTAAAATGCAAAACAGCAATCTTTCTGCAGTCCAACAAAATGATTAGCTATCTTGGCTTACGTTGAATAATTGCAGGCTTTCCTTCACACTCCCATCTTTGTATTCTCCTACTGAATATCAGCTGATATATCTTTACTACCATGACACTTCTTTTCTTGATGCACAATTAGAATTGTAACACCTTTTATGTTATCCCCTGGAAAGCATTCAATATAATTAAAAAGCCAGACTTCCTTTGAAATAACAAAATTCTGGCTCTTCATCGTGGCAAGTAATAGTATTACAGAATGAATTGTTTCTAAGGCAAATAACGCTGGCAGGTTGGGCTGTACATCAGGCTGTAGAAGCAGGACACATTGCTTATTCGTTGTCAGTTTTCCTTTTGTGCTTCATGCAGATTTTTCTTGCATTTCCAGCACTGGAGAGGGAAACCTTGATTTGGGAAACTGTGTTTCAATAAAAAGAAAGCACTTCATGATCTGTTGGTGTAAGGCTGTCACCTCTTTTCTTGAGTGTCTCCATTGTTTCTGACGTGAATTCAGGCAGAGAAATTGATTAATTATAGGTAAGGGTGACAAATGCAGCCCATATAATCCTGCACCGACCTGTGAAGGCAGCTCCTTCCTGCTGGGATATAGGGCTAGGCTAGCAATAAATGAAATCAGTCGGGTCTCATAGTCCAGCATTATTCCTAACTTGTCAGAGTTGAAAGATTTTGTCATAGTCCTGCAAAATGTGATGATTCAGCTTCTACTTTAAGATAGAATCATGTTTCTGTTCCTTGATGTTATTGCGGGGGGTAGAGGGGGGGATGTCAGATGGCACAGAATCCCAAAGATGGATGAAAACAGTGCAACTAATTAAAAATGAATAAAAATGTCTGGTGGTGATGAAGGCAGTGTTAGAATTTGTGAGGGCTGGGATGAAAGCAGCCTGGTGGCAGGTTTTTGGCTGTCCAGAGCTGGCAGTTGGCGTTGGGGCATGCCTTGCATGCCATTTTACAGCTTCTGTCTGTATGTCAAAGTCTTAGTGAAGTAAGTTCCAGATCCTATATTAAGTCCCAAAAGTCTTTATCATTAATAAGGCAGCATTTAATAGGTGGTTCCACACTGATTGGGATTTTCATGTTTCTACCCTATTTTTACAGCCCTTAAAAATCTTTCTTTAGTCTTAAAACAGGAACATGTTATCACCGTTAATGTAAAATACCAATGAGAATATGCAGTTTGCTTCTCCTGGTGACTTGCACAACATGTTTTACAAGGCACAGGCTCGGAAAACATGAAAACTGAGTGCGAAGAAGTGCATGAAACTTTCCTCAAGGTTGCTGTGAAGAGCATGCTTGTCATGTGTAGCTGTTGCCTGCCCTGAATGCAGCCCAGGCAAGCAGCCTTCTGGCACACAGCAGGTTACCTGTGCTCACTACAGACAAATAGCTTAGAGAGCAAGCTTAAAGCTGTTGACCTTCAGGGCGCAGTGGAAGGCTGCTATAGGCACTTCTCTGTTGGTGTATGGGAGAGCATTATAAGTGTTGGAATAAGAAGTGGGAGGGATAGATGTTAGTATTTTTTGTTCTTCCCTAGAGTGCTGCTGTTTGGGTTTCAAAGGGCAGCACACACCGTGCTGGAGGTGGGTGTTGCTGGAATCCATTCAGGATGATCGGGCGTCCTTATATCCATCTTATCTGGGAATCAAAACAAATGAAAAGAGAATTGGGGCACCATTCAGCCACTGGATTATTTCTTTTTTCTTTTCATACATAGAACTAAATTCTACCTTCCTCATCTGGCATAATGGATATAAATAAATCACAGTGTATTTATGCTCTGACATCTGGCCCAGTATCTTTTGTCTGATACAGATACTTACGTTTTCTTTTCAATGATGTGATAAAGGAGAAGCTGACCTTTGTCTCTGCCTTCCAACATGCTTTTCATTCAGGCTGTTTGTTAGAGCTGCAAGGGGAAAGTTTTGGGTGGAGTTGGTGAAATATATTTTGATGCAGTATTAGCTGTCTGATAATTTAAATTTTCTTATTCCATTGTGCTGCTAAGCAACATTTTAATGGATTATAAATTTCCTTTTTCATATGGGTGCCTGGAGAGCATGTACAGTCTTTATAATATGCTTTAAATCTAAATAAAAAGTTAAGTATATAGCACTCTTAAGTCTTCATAACACTTAAATAGATTTATTTAATCACCTTTCATGAGCTAGGCTAGCAGTTACTGCCTCCCTGTTACCGAAGAGGGAAATGATGTATCAGGAGACTGGGTGACTTGCTCTGGTCAGAAGAAATGTCACTGGAGCAGTAGAGTTCCCACTCATGCTGGTCTCAGGTGGAGGAATCTCTGAAGCTTTAATCACTCCAGTTTTGCATTAGACCTCACTGTTGGTTTGTGCCAACACTGGTCCCCTTTGCCTACTTAGGGATTAGACTTTAAGTGCGTAACGTAGCATCACATGGAGGCCAGGTTTGCAGTAGGTAAGTACTACAGTCACAGGTCTGCACTGATTCTCCTCATCGTGGGGTCTGACTCAGCAAGATCTGTCAGCATAAATTAACTGCTAATTTATCATCTAGTCAGGAGAGTCCTGAATAGGTTTGGAAATCCAGTTCTCATCATGCATATTTTCTGTCTGATTCATACAAAATACTTGGCAATCCTGCATACCAATCACTGCGGTTACCTGGGCAGGGTTATTTAATAACCTCATAAAAAAAATGGAAACAGATACTTAATAAATCAAAGTGCGCTCAGATTAAATGATCAGAAATTCCTAGTTAATCACCAGAAAGGAAACTAATTAAATTACCATTCAGCTTTTATGGGGGCCTTGGGATAGTAAGCTGAAGTAAATCCCTTCAATCACTTTTTTCATTAGATGGGACAGTTGTATTCAAGGTTAGTGAAGATAAATGCAATGTTCTTTGCTTGCTCTTGAAATTATAGTATTTAAATATGTTTTATGCTTCATCTCCTAATACCAAACCTGAGGAATACTGGTAAGAATAAGCCGTGGCAGGGAAACCTTGACAAACAGGCACACAGAAGAAAGGCAAAAGTTGTGGAATACATGAATTGAGATTTAAATGATTTTCATTTAATATTTAAATTTCTAATTGGATTTTGCCTTAAGGAATAAGGTAGGTAATTGCTATTGGAAAGTGAGTCACACCTTGAGCAGCCTGGTCTAGTGGAAGGTGTTCTTGCCTGTGGAGAGGGGGTTTGAGCTAAATGGTCTTTCTGGTCCCTTGCAGCCCAAACCAGTCTATGATGCTATAATTCCCATGTTGATTCTGGGCCTTTGAAAGTACAGTGAATGGCTGTGCTTCAGACACTCTGTGTGGTTAAATGTGGTGTGTAGACATCCTGCTGACTCCCAGAGGCCATGGAACACTTTTGATAGCAAAAGGGGAAAAAATAGTGCCTATTCTGACAAAAATATAGGATATTAGTAGCAAAAGAGCAGATTCTTTTATTAGCAGCTCTGTGTCCTTAGTAGACATCGTTGTTGGTGTGTGGTGACAGAGCTTCAGCAGGTAGGTCAGGTCCTGGTGTGCAGGAAGTGCCTCTGCTTCCCGCTGGAGCTGTCGGTGTTCAGGTTCTCATCCAGCAGGTACTGCTTGTCTTTGACTTTTCTGTCTTTCTCCTTCTTTCATCCCTGTCAGTTATTTTAATGTTGAAGGAGAGGTTCTGTCAGGGGTTCTAAATTTAGTATATTGGGTGCCAGTGGCAGCAGCTCCTGCTGAGCCGTGGGAAGGCAGAGGAGATGCTCCATCTTTCCTGGCCTCTCCTGCACCACCTCCTATCCCTGGGGTGGGGGGCGATGCTGGCCATGTGCTCAGCACCCCTCCAGGCCTCTCAGCTGGTTTGATGGTGTAGCTTTGTTGTAGCACAGAGGCATTTTCCCTTAGTTTGAGCAGTAGCTACTCATCACCGTGACATTTTTGAGAGGCAGCACTGCAATTTCATGGATGGAAACAAAGATGTTCTAACCCCAGGAGGTGCTTACAAAATGGAAGGGAAATCTCACAGTGCTTCAAAGCCAGAAGTAAATACAATTCTGAAATACATAACAGCCCCTATAGAGAAGAGAGAGTAATAAAACTTATTTTAAGCATAGGTCTAAATATTTTGGCATTCCTTATTTTTATTTAAGAGTAAAAAAAAGAGCAAACCATTCCAGGCTCAGAAAAGGAACAAAAGATGCCAGTGATATCCCTTTAGCTCACTGAAAGGGAGGATTTTCAGAATAAAGAAATCATTGAAATCATTTCACATTTTTCTTAGCTTTTTAACATCCGTACCCAAGGTTTCTGACACCCAGAACTCACTTGAAAAGCAAAGCAAAGCAAACCCATCTGCAGGATTTCAAAGCGGGTTGCATTCAACTCAGAATAATCTAACAATGAAATCTGGGGTCTTTTCACTCACTCCGAGGTTTTACACTAATGGAAATGCTGGAAAGACAAGATCCCTTAGATTGCTTGTTAAATTGGTGCAGCTTTACTTACAAGAATGGTAAATACCCTTTTGTGATGAATGATCAACAGTAACAAAATTTGCTTCACAGAGCCTTTAAGTGTTGCTGGTTTTCTTTCTAGTAATACTGGTAATTATGTTTGCTTTGCCATTTGGGGCCATCATTGAAGTAATTAGTACATTTCCAGATACTTTGATATAGCTAAAACTTTTCCCTAAAAGCCTGAGAATACAAACACAGAAGAAAGAAGTGTAATTGTAATAGTTTTCAGCTTACAGACTTTGAGGTCGGTATCAACACTGGGGGGGAAGGTGGCATGTAGTGTAGGTTTGAAGTGGATCCATGCTAAATTACAGAGCAAACTGCTCTCATTTTCTTAAATAAGTGAGAATAGACTTGAAGGGAAACTCTGGAGTACGACTGTGAGCTGGAGCTTTCCTTACCTCCAAGGCCTCCTTTCCAGCTTGCACTTGCTCCTAAGCATCAGTACATAGGAATGGTTCCAGGTGTTTAACCAGACGGTTTAACTCTGTCTTGCACAACTGCTATTCCTAGGGAGGTTTCTGTTGTATAGGGGGGATGCTCAGGAGCTACATCTTGGCTCATTGTTTCCTCTGGAACTGATTTCTCTTTTTGTTTGCCTGGGATGGATTTTGGAGTTTTGTTCCATGTTTTTCTTACCAGAGCAAAGTAATTCAGATTTTGAAAAAGAAGCTGTGGCTGCCCCATCCCTGGCAGTGTTCAAGGCCAGGTTGGAAGGAGCTTGGAGCAACCTGCTCTAGTGGAAGGTGTCCCTGCCTGTGGCAGGGGGTTGGAACTGGATGAGCTTTAACTCCCCTTCCAACCCAACCATTCTGTGATAATTATCACACTCTGCCTGTGGAGTTTGGGTGAGCCCATTGTCTTGGTGACTAAGAACTGAACATAGTTTTGGGGGACAAGTGAATTGTGAAAATCACAGAATCACAGAATAGTTAGTGTTGGAAAGGACCTTAAGATCATCTAGTTCCAACCCCCCTGCCATGGGCAAACACCTCACACTAAACCATGTCACCTAAGGCTCTGTCCAACCTGGCCTTGAACACCACCAGGAACAGAGCATTCACAGCTTTCCTGGGCAACCCATTCCAGTGCCTCACCACCCTAACAGTAAAGAACTTCCTTATGTCTAAACTAAACTTCTCCTCTTCAAGTCTGAACCCGTTACCCCTTGTCCTATCACTACAGTCTCTAATGAATAGTCCCTCATCAGCATCCCTGTAGGTCCCCTTCAGATACTGGAAGGCTGCTATGAGGTCTCCACGCAACCTTCTCTTCTCCAGGCTGAACAGCCCCAACTTTCTCAGCCTGTCTTCATATGGGAGGTGCTCCAGTTCCTGATCATCCTCATGGCCTCCTCTGGACTTGTTCCAACAGTTCCACGTCCTTCTTCTGTTGAGAACACCAGAACTGCACACAATACTCCAAGTGAGGTCTCACAAGAGCAGAGTAGAGGGGCAGGATCACCTCCTTCGACCTGCTGGTCACGATCCTTTTGATGCAGCTCAGGATACAGTTAACTCTCTGCACTGCAAACACACATTTCTGGCTTGTGTTAAGTTTCTCATCAAAAATCCATTAAGCAAGCTTCCCATCCACTTCTTGCAGTGAGGAGAAACTCTTTCTGCATGTACTTTTCAATATCTCATTATAAAATAGGATTTGTGGAGCTTGTCTTCCACAATTGCTTGCTTTAATGATGTGGTTTGTGTCCACACTTTTCAACCATCTTCAGTGATAATGAGCAGGGAGCAATTAGCAATAAGTTAGCTCAGCAGTTTAGGGAGGAAGGGCCATCTACCCCCAGGGGGGATGCTGTATCCTTGCTTCACAGAGACTGGCAGATTCTGCTTTGAAACTTCCCAAGGACATTGCGGCTCTCACAATTTACAGAGAGGATGCCATCCTGGTAGCTGCAGACCATATGCTCCCACAGATGCTCAGCCCCTGGGGAGGTTTGTGGCCAACAACTGTCCCACTGATGAGCTGAAGATGCAGGCTGATAGCACTGATTGGAGATGGTCAAAACCTCACCTGGAGTAGGAGACACAGCCATGGAGCTGTGTTAACCCCTTCCTAAGCTGCTTGGAGTGTGGGGGGTCTGTAGCTGTCTTCCATCTTCATCTCCAGGCTGGGTGCCTGAGCAAGAAATCGTCCTTGCTAAAGGGCACAGACACATAGGGATTCTGTGCATTGTGCACATGTGCTAAATAAGTTGATTCCTGCATCTCTGAGATTATACCAAGGAGTCATATGCCTGAGCAGAATAAAACCACATTGAAACATAGGAAATGAGGAGAGATATTCCAGCTGATGATCCCTCCATGGTTCTGCCAGCAATGGGCTTGTCCGAGGACACAAAATCTCATTAGTTACTCATGGCTCATTGAAGCAAAGTTTTGCTTCATGATCTAATTTCTCACATGGTTGGTGCATACCCTGTATTGCTGAGGGAGGTCTGGCTCCACTTAATTTCAGTGGAAAATGGTAGCAATCGCCATTAAAGCATCCATGATGAGCAGAATGGCTTTTTGCTAGCTTAATATGTTCTTCATTTCGTAGTAGTAGTAGTAGTTCATTATGGCAGCTCACAAAGGCCTGAAAACGAGGACTTGTATATTATTGATATTGTGGTGGTGCCAGAACCATAATCACAGTCCAGGAACACACTGTTAAAATCATGAAACAAATTCATGTTGATAGAGGCTTAAAAAAATAACTTGGATCTTGGCCTGATGGAGTTTCTGTAGTGGAAAAGAAGAAACAACAACTGATACCCAGGAACAAGTGCAAAGGGGTGAAAGTAACAGATCTACATCCCAGCAGGCCTTAAAACAGACTTCTTCAAATTAACCTTCTAACCTGCATTGCAGCTTTCATGTTTAACATTACCTGGGGCCAAAGGGGCACAGAAGCCTCAACTTCTAATCCAAAATAATATCTTATGTTCAGCATGATCTTACTCCCAGTTACGGACTTCAGAGCCAGGCTTGCCCTGAATTCATTGCAGGGTAGCTAAATGTCTGGCGATTTTGTGTTTGTCTTTCATCATAGCTCAAGGCTATGGCTTGGGTTTTAGGCTTTTGATCATACTGATTATTTTGTCATTATTTTGTGGATCTTCCAGCTGGAAGGCCTGATTAGGCTAATTAAGATCTGCAGCATGAAAAGTGTGCAGGTACCAGAAGTGTCCAGAGAAATGATACTGTAAGGTGGTGATGATGACAATGCTGCTGTTAAAAGTCACAGAATCCCAGAATCCCAAGGGTTGGAAGGGACCTCAAAAGATCATCTGGTCATAGCTCATTATTCTTGTTTGAAGGCATCAAGTCAGGTTTTGGGAAAAAATACCCCTGCAAACCTGCACTCTCAGGAAGTGGTCTGTAGGTGCATTTCTCAAAGTGGTAGTGCCATATAAAGTTACATTAATTATACAGGTGTAGGTGAGGTCATTTGTACATTTTAGGCAAATATTTGTGAAGGCATTTTATCCTTGTTGAGATTTTGTCATGTAAATATTACCGCTCCACAGGATGAAAGAAAACTTAGTACAGCAATGCTCTCAGACTGGTATAAAGCTTAAAGTGGAGCTTCATGTTGCATGCTCAAAGGAAGAAGGGATATGGTGAGGCACCAAGATGAGATATGTCTGCCCCTGGAATATGACCAAATGGCTGTCCTGATCCTTCTCTGGGTGAGACAGAAATGTTTGCATGGGTGGGGAAGATGGCTGTTGGTATCTTACCTCCAGATATTTAACTCATGTTGCATTGGCACTGTGGAAACAAACCTGGAAGTGGTCAGTGCCCAAAGAACTGCAGCCTAAATAGGCAAGGAAGACCTTTTAGAGAGGAAAAAGAGATTAAGACTTTAATCCTTCAATGGTTTTCAGAGGTGCTTTATGCAGTGTTCAGTTCCTTAGGTCTGTTCACAGGCTCCAGGTGTAAGGAAAAGACTTTGCTGGGCCAGGCTGTGAGTTGATCCAAGATCACAGAGACCCTAAAAATGAATGTAAATGTTCTGAGATCATGCAGTGTCTTAATAAAGCCTTCAATCCTGGCTGGCCCTTGATGTGGCAGTCAGCCAGAACGTGACTGGTAAAGGTGATTGTGTGGGAACTTTGTCTGAAAAAGATGTGATAGAAAAGAGAAGAGTTTGGGCACATATTGTCAGATGAATTTCAATCTGTATCAGTTTATATTAAAGCGATACAGGTATAAGGAAAATATAGTCACAATTGTAGGAGCAGTCCTCACTAGTACACTCATATTTTTTATGTCTTTTCTTTAGTGACTTCAAAGTGATTCCCAGACAGGTGTTACACAGAGAGTGAGGTCTTCTGAAGTCTTTGGCAAGCTAGTAATTACAAAAATAAAGGACATGTAGGTTTTGGGAGCTGTCAAAAGAATGATGATTTTCTCTGTGCCTGAATCCCTCATTGCACTTGTCAGTTTGCTTCATGTTAGTGCAGGGAGGCGATATTGATGCAAACCATCACTGGTGACTTCTTGGGATGAGCAAGGACTTTGCTGTTTCTTTGTCCTTTGTGACTGTGAAAGCAAGAGTTGAGGTCTGAATGTAAAGTTTCTATTCCTTCTTCGTCCTGCTCAGCAAGTGGAAGCAAAGCTACAAATAAGAGACTGGGAGAACTGGGAGAACGTGTGAAAATGATTCCTGGGGAACTCTGCTGCAAAACAGATGCAGTGGACATAGCTTGGGCTGATCATATTTAAAATACAATAGACTAAAATAGTTCAGTTGGAAGTGACCTACCACTATCATGTAGACCAACTGCAACTATGTAGACCTTGTTATTTTTTCTTAGGGAATTAACAAAATGTCCTTGAAGGACTTTTCTCTCTAAAATGTTCTCCCCACTTCCTCCACCCCATAAAATTTTCAGGTCTTTTACTTTAAAAGCTGAAGACTGGAGGTTATCTAAAACCACACATTTTGAACAGAAATGCCTTGGGCTTCCCCCCTTCTACCTGCTCTCAGAGGAGCTAGGGAGAGGGAATGCTCTGGGCCGTGAAGGGTTGCAGGGTGCTGTTTGAAAATGCAGGGTTTTCCCTTGGATTGCTACTGCCAGTGCCTTCAATATGGAAAGAGAGCGATCTTAAACAATTGTGTTCTAGAAGTGCCTCATTTTATTGTATTTCCCATTCAGAAAATACATTTGCAGGAGAGTGAAAATGTTTAGGAGTCGAATTGTCCAAACACAAGCCAGCCAAATTGTGTTTAATTCAGAAGAATGGAAGCAGCAAGCTTTCCTTACATCCTGTGCTGCTACTACTGCTGTCACTTCTACAATACGGAAAAAAATTAGCACATTGAAATTCCAATTGAATTGCCAAAATACTCTTTCAGCAGATCGCTTCTATGTGAAGGATAACGGGAAATTACTCTGCTGGCAATTGATTTGCAGTCGGACTCCGATTCGGATGAAGAAGGAGGATGCCCAAGAGGGAATTTGAATGGTTGTTATGTATCACAGAAATGCGCAAGTATGAAGTGTGCTATACGACCCCTTCAGAGGTTATTTTATAAGGAGGTCCTGGTTTGAGTGACCTCTTAAATAGTTCCCTAATAGGCACAGTCCTGAG
This sequence comes from Melopsittacus undulatus, assembly GCF_012275295.1. Taxonomy (NCBI): domain Eukaryota; kingdom Metazoa; phylum Chordata; class Aves; order Psittaciformes; family Psittaculidae; genus Melopsittacus; species Melopsittacus undulatus. Next base: position 34,293,926 of record NC_047535.1, on the reverse strand, counting down.
GTGGCTTAATTATGTCAGTATGCATCATTGGAGAATTTGGTCTCCAACATGAGACAGCATTGTCTGCACTGGAAGTGGTGTGTGACAGGGTCTGTAAATAATGAGAGTATCCAGGGACATGAGTAAATGCTGTTAGACCAAGCTCATGATAATTGTCATTTCAATTCAGAAGGCTTGCCTAGAAGAAATCATTGTGTTTCAACATATCACGCTCTCAAATCCAGTTCCTAAAATGCATGCTTCTTTCTTTGTTACCTGGAGCACAGTTTAAAACAAAATTTCACCTTATCTAACATTAAGGTGAGTTTGAAGAAAGCCTTTTCTTTGCATCTGCAATGTTAGGTTGTCCACAGACCTGCTGCAGTGTGACTCATCTTGAGTTTGTTTGTTTGTTTAAGAAAAGCCACTTTTTGTAGGTTTGGGCTCTGACTGATGTCACTCTTTGTGGGAGATTAATTTTTGTTTCACTGAAAATTTTCCTGTAACACCAAATCCTGTTCTACAAGTTCTGAATAAGTCATCCATGTCCAAAACACACTTAAAATCCAGCCTCCTTGTCTGACTCAGGGTGCTTCAGAAGTGTCACCTCCCTGCTCAGTGGTACCCAGCCGCGCAGTCGCTCTGTGGCTGTGTCTGCATGGCTTTCCTCACTCCATCTCTGCTCATTTGCCAAAACCTTGGTGGGCTCTCCAGGCTACATCCTTGTGCTGTGGGTAAAGGCATGCAGCTTGAGAGGAAAAAGAACTCCCTGCCATGGCTGAGGCTAAGAGAGCTTCACCACAGTACACCTGTCTCTGCAGGGAGAAGTAATTCCTTCATGGCTTAATGATCTTTTAATGACTCAAATGGTTTCAGTAAATGAATACATTACAGAGATCATGTTTGAGAAATAGCAATAAAGTATAATGGAGTTAACAGTTTATTAGTTTCATAAATGTCACCTCCTTATTAACAACACAGGTAAAGGTAGTTTTACAAGGGATTGCATTATCATCTGGTGTGTGTGATATTGCATGTGCTGAGCACTATATTCAGAAACACTAGTTCTAATCTAATGTATTCTTATGTTATTTTCTATGAGGATGCTGAAGTGCTGGCACAGGTTGCCCAGAGAAGCTGTGGCTGCCCCATCCCTGGCAGTGTTCAAGGCCAGGCTGCACAGGGCTTGGAGCAAACTGGTCTAGTGGAAGGTGTCCCTGCCAATGGCAGGGGGTTGGAACTGGATGAGCTTTAAGGTCCCTTCCAACCCAAACTAGTCTGATTCTATGACTACTGTGCAGTACTTCACATGAACCAGTACAGTGCAACCAGTTTCCCAGCTGTGGTCTCCAGAGAGCTTGCTGGTGTGTCTGGCAAAATGGGCTTCTGGTCCAGCTCGCGCATTTAGTGAAGGTGGCTAAAGCCTGTTGCATGTCCTTATATTGTCCTGTATACTCTGAAGCATTGCTGTAATTAACACAGGGAAGCAATGTGACCATTCCCTGGATAGGAAGCTGGGCAGCATTCAAATAGCTACTGCTTGGGGAAGGAGGGCTGTAGGTTCTTGTGCCATTGCGTGTTCTGCCTGCAGAAACTGAACATGAATGTATGGTTTGTAGGTGTCTTGAGCACAATTATCATAAGGACAAGTAAATCTGAAAATGTTTAATTGCTTATTGAGAACCCCGTGTGCAATACAGCATTGGTGCCTGAGGAAGCCCTGTGGGGAGTTGACTGGGTACGTGCAGTTTGAGCTGGCCTCACCTGTGCTAAGCTTTTAAAGAGGTATAGCCATCAGTGGAGAGCAGCTTTCTGATCTGATGGCTTTTGGGGCTCCTGAATCTTGAAGCTCTGCCAACGAGTATTGCCAAAGTGGGGGATCCTGCATTAGCTGTGTCTTGAGGAGGTAAAGATTGCCAGTGGTTGGACTGTACTCTGAGTGAAGTGCTCACTTCACTCTGCTGCACCAGAAAGATATTCAAGGGCCAAAAAGGCATGGCCTTTGTTCCACCCTTGCTCCTCTGAAGTGGCTAATGGTGCTGGAGGTATTAACCTGCCTTTGAGCAGCCACAGTTGTGCAAAACACATCTATAAATGCTCTTCTCCTTGCTCTCAGTGAAGCCCTCTTTGCAGCTTTGCCTAGGAGAGGCACACTTGAAGTATCACAAGTTATTAAATTAATTAGCTAATATCTAAAAAGTGCTTTGAAGAGGAAAAACATTAAATAAATAGCAAGTAACATTAATATTATTTTTAATAAATGCAAGAGCACATTCCATTTTGAAGGCTTGTGTGTGATTCACTGTGTAGTGTTTTCCCATGCCCCTTAACGACAGAAGAATGAAGAGCCTTTCTGATTTCAAAATTAGGATTTAGGCACTGTGAAGAGCTCAGACTTTTATTTCCCTCGAAAACAGGTTAAAAATTGTATTCAAGTATTTTTATATTTTATACTGGAGGAAGATGGAGGGCAACATGACAATAATCAGCACCATAAAATGCACCTTCCCCTCAGATACATAATGGGGCTGGAGAAGCATTTCTAATGAACCACTCTGGTTCTGCATTGAAATTCTATCACACTCCTTTGGAATAAGATACAAAGGGGGATAAAGAGATCTGGATCACAATGATAAGCTCCTGAAGACCAGACACAATAGAGTGAAAAGCAGAAGTGTTATGTAAGTACATTCTTTTAATTGAAAAGCAAAATGTCCTTACATTTCTTGGGAACAGATTGTGTCATGGACTGTAAGAGAATACAAAAAGTGAGGGCTTGGCATCATCTCATATAGACTATCTTGCCTCGTTGAAGTCAATAGGATTTTTTCACTATGGATTTCAGCATTTTGATCAAAGTGAGGACTGCTGTTTCTTCATTGGCCGTCTTTGACTCAGAAGACAGCCCCAAGATGCACTTGTTAAGCTCTGCTCAGTATGTTTTTGGAAGAGATGTTACAGACAGTAGATATCTCAGTCTTTGGAAGATCTGCTGGAATCAGAGATCTTCCAAAAAGCTGTCTTTTGCTAGTGCTAAGCATCCTCTGTCAGCCCTGGCTTGGCTCCTTTTCACTGCATGTTGGTTGCAGCAACATCTGCACTGGCGTGGTGCTGGAGCAGAGCATCTCCCATCCATCACTGCCAGAGTCATCGTGCTCAGTGTCTTGCAGCACAGAGAATAGCCCGTTGCTAAGTTAAAGAAGTTTTTCATAGCAGCATCTTTCCTGAAGCCAGACAGGCACAGAAGGCAACATGGGGAGGGCTCATGTCCCTTATGGACACTGCTGGAAGGATGAAGCGCTTTTCTTGCCCAAAGCACAGAAGAAATCACAGCCTGGTCTGACTCATTATGAAAATCTCTGATGTGTTCACCATTTTTGTGGCAACAAACCATGGAGCACTTTATGTAGCACACGTGATCATTTTATTCAGTGAAATATGATCCACTGTGTATGTAAATAAGGCAATAAGTGAGAAGAGTGTTCGTGTTTGATTTTTAATCACTGGAATAATTTTCCCATGGCAGCTATCAAGGCAACCTGTGCTTTCTGGCTTAATAATTTCTGAAAAATAATAAGTTTGTTTTTTCTGCTTGGTTTTTTCTCCTCTTTTTTTTCATAAAAAAACACAACTATGAAGCATTAAAAAATTACTTACTTTTCAAACAATGACTTGAAACTTTGAAGAAATATTTTTCCTTCCAAATTTTATCTTTCAGAAGAGATAAGTCAATGCTTTTCTGAGAGAATTAAGGAATTTCTCAGTCTTTCCTGTAAGTGTAGGCATGGCTTGGTTTTCAGTATCATTGTGGGCCTGACTAGCACTCCTGCCTGTGTAGCACTGACTAGCACTATGACAAAGATTTTGTCATGCTAATCATCCTTCCTGTAGCCAGCTTTGGCTTTCCCTCTAGGATTGTTTCTGAGTTTATCTCTTTACAGAAAGAGCAATTGCAAACAAATGCTGTGAGGATAAAGAAGACCAGTTGGGGAGAGGGAGGCAGTGGTGCTGGTGGAGGGCTGGGGTCCTCCATCTCCTTTCCCTGGTGAGCCCCTGCTTTGCTGATGCTCAAGAGCTGCTCAAATTATTGCTGAATATACCCATCTGAGATGAGGCATACTAGCAACTTCATGATTAATTTGCCATTCCTTGTTATCACTCACTCATATAACCTTGTGTGGCACCTTCTGGAGAACCAAAGCTCAGTTGGATGTCATCCTTCCAAAATCCAGGCATTTCAAGAATTTTTAGGAGTGGAAGAATCAAGTCAGTGGCTCAAACTGTTGCAGGCAGCACCAAAGGTTGCAGTTGTTTCAAATAATGCTGTATTATGCCCCATAAATTCAGTAAGGTGACCCAGGAGTGTTCATTAGAATTTATTTTAGCTGCACTTATTGTCACTTAACAGACTAAACAAGAACTGATGGCTTTTCAAGCAGTAAGAGTAAATTATAGTTATGGTGAACACAAATGCCTCATTACATCCAGTCAAGGTCTATTTCCCCGTTACAGTGATAACTGTAGGAGAGCATTGTTTTTAATTTATGAATAAGGATGCACAGGAATCTTCGCTCTCCTATTTACATAAACACGATAGATAATCAATCTTCTGTAAAGTAACCAGAGTAGCATTTAAAACGTACAGACTCCTTCCAAAAGACATTCCAAAATGCCTACAGGGTGTCCGTATCATAGGGTGTTTTAATGATGATCTGCTATGTAGATGAGTACAAACAGCAGGAAAATAGACAACTTACTTCTTTTTTTCTTAAGTCTGATTTTATGAGATATGATTCTTTCAAGGAAAACTGATGCGTGGACTTTTATTTCCTGAAGAATTGGGGTGAAAGTTATGTCAGAGTAATAGGAATCACCAAGGTAGCAAAATACGATGGATTTTTATTGCAGTATTACTCATCTCATCTCTATGTGAAATGTTCTTAAGACTTAAAAAGAAATAATCTTCTATACTAATGTTGCAGTATAAATAACGGAGTGATGGAGAAAAACGGAACTTGTAGAATCGGTCCTGCTTGATAAGCATCTTTTGGTTTTAATAGTTTACAACGTTCTTGATGTATTACCTACCTATATTCTGCTTAACAGCCATATGACCTACACAGACGTTTTTATGCTTTGTAGACAAAACAGAGGGAAGTGCGGGCTGAATGGGGCTAGAGAGTAAATGCAGATAAATCAGCAAAGGCTGATGCACAAGGCCCTTTTTTAGTTTCATTCTTCTCAAAAAGGCTGATGGTGTTCCAGAGATATTTCATTAACTTTAACAAGTGGGCAAGCGTGCGGATCAGCGTAGAAGAGGAACAAATTAAAGACTATTTAGATGCTGTAAATATTTTGAGATCAGTAACTGTTCCATAATTTTTTACAGAAATGGGCAACTTCAGCCAAACCCCTTTTTTCTCAAGCTGTTGCATGAGCCAGAAAGAAAATGAATGTTGTTTTCAGAACTCATAGCAAGGCTTCTGTGTTCCTGAGGAGGCAGAGAGAAGATACTTGCCTGTACCTTGAACGTGCTTGACCTTAACCTCCTTGAGCAATAACAGGAACAAACTCCCCAGATTTTAAAACAGAAATCACACTTGCAGACGCTGACTGTATTTCAGGAAGAAACTCTCTTTTGCAATAGTTTCTTTTTTTTCCCCCCTATTTTCCCCTAAAGGTCCCTGGTTTTCTGATCAGACCTTTATCTTGATCCCGTCCACACTGCAACTTATTTTATTGTTGCTGCAAGAGATAAATTCTGGATACTGCCCACATGAAATATCTGATATTACTTTTTGATTCCTTCACCGTGGCATAGTTGTTCTTTGCCCTTTCTAGGACTTTTAAGATTAGAAGCTCACTGTATCTTTCAGGGCATAGATATTTTTTGAGATGAGTTAACGTCCAAGTGTTTCACTGAAGTGATCTTTTAACATGGAGACTCTTGCCTCTGTCTCATCCATCAGAAAGTAATAAAGTGTGGAGATCATACTAAATAAAATGGAAAAAGCATAGGTAAAATGTAGAAGTAAATAATATAAATGCTGCATTCAGCAGGGCTTGGTGACTTACTGCCAGTCAGTAGATTTGGCCCTTTTCTCATAAAAGATCTTGGCACTAAAAAGTTAGTAGTTCATGTCACCTCTTTGGATAATCGAAAAAAATTGACTTTTGGAGTTTTGTGGTTCCAGTTTTAATATGTAGTTTTACAAGTTTATGTATTTTCCTGAAGTAATGTCATCAATGAATAGTAACCTATAGATTCCATTTGGAAATCAAAATGCAAGGAGTTGCTCATATATTTTATCTCAGAAGTTCTCCAAATTGTTCTTATTTTAGAACAAAATTCTCCTTTGGAATTTTACAGATTTGCTGTGTTTATTCTGGAGAGTGATCTCACCATTCAGCTGGCGCCTTTGGCATGACAATTTCTTGTTATTTCTTTTGGTAACTAAAATGTTTAGAAAAATTCCTGGGTTTAGAGGGATAGTGTTATAAAAAGTCATTTACAACTTGTCCAGCCCGTTTGTGGTGGTGTTCCTGACGTTTGCCTGTGTACTTGAGAGAAACCTTCCTCGCTGCCCTTGTCCCCTTGTAGCTCAGACAGTGTCTCTGTGTACACCATGGCTGAGCATCTTTAAAAGTTTTCCTATGCTTTGTGAAAACCCAGTGAAACTGAGATAACAAAAGGTGGGAGTCTTTTCCAACCTAAACCATTCTATGATTCTGTCAATTAACGAAAGCAATCAATAGCAGGGCGGGAGGGGAGAATATATGGAAATGATTTAATTTACTTATTCTGCTTGCTGGCTACATTAATATTATTTGCAGTCACACAAGGCGCAAAAATAACATGCAAGTGTCACTTTTCCCAGAAAATAATGCCCTGGAAATGAAGTGCTTTCTGACAAGAAAAAATTCAGTTCATTGGCATTTAAGGTTTTGAGGGAAGATTCACAAAACACATTTTTTATGCCAAAACCCCTACCATTTGGTACTATTGGTAAAGTAAGGCTGAGCTGCTGTATTTCTATCCAGGAATGGAATGAATGCAAATGATTATTTTGCTTTTCTTAATAACTGCAAGTAATTCCAATTAATTCAGACTATCATAATTCACCCTGCTTCATGCAGGAGCCTTCAGACACTGCAGGATGCATTACACGCCAGAGCTTTCAGCCCAGTATTGATTGATTCTTTGCAGTGGACCTTAAAAATCCATTAAGGAAGAAGTTAGAAGATGTGAATTAGTTCTAAATCCTTTGTTGGTATGTGCAGCTGAAGAAAGCCTTTTCAAAACCATTAATCATAACTCAAAATAGACTGCTAACTTTCAAATAAACTTTGCAGTAAATTGGAGGACAAACCCAAGTCAGGTATTTAGATTCACTATCCCAAAGCACACTAAGAGTTCTCTCAAGTGTTTTACTGAATGCATTTTCAATGTTTTTCAATTTACATTGTTCTGATAACAATACATTGACATGCAGCTATCTGTGCCAAAATTGAAATAGATGATTGCTGTTCAATAGATAAGATATGTAAGCAGTTTGGAGGCATCTGGAAAGGAAAAACAATAAAGCTTGCCATCTCCTCCCGGGTAACACCATTAACTAAGGAAGACTTCATTTAGAACAGAAAAAAATACCCCCTCCTTCTGAAATCCTCACCTATTGTTAGTTATTAAAATTAATTTGTATTAAGGAGTTTATACACCCACTACACACAACAACATTTTAATCTTAGAAATTAAGTTATAGAAACTTCAAATTTAAACTAAAGGGTTGATGGCTTTGTGGGCTCTCCCAAGTTCATGACAAGTCTCAATGGTTCCAGTGGCCACAGGTTTTCATGCACAGTTTCGGGTTCCCCCTGGCCTGCTGCCTCACGCACCAGAACCCCTGCCTGCTGTCAGTTTGACTTTAAATCAGCTGCACTATTACAGTCTTGTGCGATCAAGGCGTAAGGGAGCTGTGTCCAAATATCAGTTCCTGTGTGGTGGCACTTTGTCGTGTTTGAGCTTCATTGCATCCCCACTGCTTGTTGCTGTGTCATTTAATGGCTGATGGTTTGACACTGCTTAAAACATATTGTTTTGGTTAACAAAAAAAGGTTGGCGATTATTCCTTTTCCTCCTACTTGTGCATCCTGCTCAGACTGGGCTTAGCTCTGTCACCGCACTTATTATTCAGGTTTTATGCCAAGGGCATTTCAGTAAAAGGAAGATCCAGCACTGGTGGCAAAGTTACATAATTTCTGAAATGGAGTAGTTAAATCTGGTTAATTGCTTACATTTTAATTTCCCCTGCTTCAGTAGTCTGATCAGCCCTGGAGGACAGGACTGTTGTCGTAACAGTGCTAGGTTAATGGTGGACTCGATGATCTTCAAAGTCTCTTCCAAAATAAATGATTCCATGAGCTGTGGATCACCGTAATACACAGGAACTTTTTCCCAAACATGGTAAATTCTTTCCCAGTGAGGAAAATCGGGAGCCACATTCTTTTAAACTTGAAGGTGAACTTGAAAAAACACTGAAAATATTTTCATCATTCCCCCAAGGTCCAATATACAGTAGTAAATTGTTAATGTAATTGAAATGAAACTGGTGAGCTGTGTAATAAAGATTAATCCTTCCCCACTCTGAGAACACACAGTACCTGAGACAACTGCGCTCGTTTGAGACGTGTAACGTTGAGGCACCACAGTTAATTTCCAGGTGGTTACTAAATTCATTACTGCTTTATGTCAGTTTGAGAATAAATTTGCATGTTGATTATATATATATTAAACAAATGCAAAGAAGTGTGGAGCAGTTGTACAGCGTGGGCTGGGCTGGGTGGGGAGCTGCTGAGCCTGTCACGTATTGCAGTATGTTCTATATAAATTCATAAAAGTTTAGTTAACTTCTTAATGTGTGTTTGGAAGCAGTTATTACACTATGCAACTAATCACAGGGAAGTGTCAGTTAAGCCCGTGTGGACACACATTCACTGATGTGTATCTTATATCACCAGTCAAAACTTGTGTGTAATGGCTGGCAAGAATTACTTGTGCTGTCAGACTGGAGTAAGGGACTTGTTTTAATACTTTGAGTCAAGCTTGCTTAGAGTGCAGTAGGTGTTGTGGACCTTCTCCTAGAGCTGCTGTTGTTTGCCATAGTTGTTAGATGAGGCCAGATTATTGTGATCATAAGGTCCCCAAAAGCCTAACATTTTATGTACTATGATAGATAGGAGTCTACAGTTTTTATCTCCTGTCAGTGTTCCACATTGATTGTTAATTAAAATTATTTATATATATATTATATATATACATGTAGAATTTGAAATATCATTCTGTGAACTGTCTCAAAAATACATTTTCTATTAGTGATTTTTATGTTTTTAGGAAGTTTTTGCTTTCAAAAACTTGCAACAAGACTTAAAGGACACGATATAGCACCAACTATAATGTAGCATCCATAGCACCTATGTAGTATAAATGATAGGACTGTTAAGCCAGACTTTATTATTTCTTTAGAGATTTACTTTCCTTAATTTGCATAGGACTGTCTTTGGTTAAAAAATTGCCAGTCACAAAAGACCCTTGGTGATTTTTTTTGTAGCAGTCATTATTTCTTCTAATTGGAATATATTTTATAGAAAGGTATCTTTTTATTTATTCTAAGTGTGCCTTTATTTTATTGATTGCTTGTAGCTTAGTGTATGCAATTAGAGAACTATATCCTGCTGTGTTATAACTGTTGGTAATTTAGCTGCTATACTTCATTTCTGTTGATGCAAATCTACTTAGGGAATGAAGATGTGTGGATTCTTCTATCTGGAACAATTTTGTGCAGGTGGAATAAGTTTTGCTGTATGAGCTCTAAGTTCCAAATCTTAAGAGTTTTCATAATCAAATGACAACATTGCTATACAATGGGCAGAGCTGAGTATAGGCATTTTTTAGTGTTTGGGTGTGCTCTAACCTCTTCCTAGCAACTGTTGTCAATAACACTCATTTATAGCAACAATTAAATTAGCAAAAATGAATAAATGTAAAGGAAACTCTCCAAGATGTGAACCATAACTAAACAGAACACCTTGAAAATTCAGGTCTTACTGTGTTTCACAGACCACTTTAACTTTGCTAATTCTCTTAGTAAATAGTTGGACCAGAGGTCACCTTTTATTCACAGTTACCCTTTAGCCTCCAGCCTAACTGCCTGAAATCAAAAGTTGTCTGCATTGTAGTGTCTTTAGGTATGATGCTATAGAATCATAGACTTGTTTAGATTCAAAAAGACCTTGAGGATCATTAAGGCCAACCATAAACCTCGCACTGTCAAGTCCATCACTAAACCATGTCCCTGATTGCCAAATCACACTGATGTTTTTTACCACATCAAAAAAAAATCATAGGTACTTTCCCCATGACTAATGTTGCATTACCAGTGGTATATACCAAGGTAAAGTCCAAATATATTGCTGCATGGCAGGAATAGCCCCAAAACAAGTCTCCATCTGTCCTTCATGTAATTCTGTTGAGCATAGTGGAAGCTTGCAGCTACTGCTAGGCAATCGCTGATTGCAATCGGAGATCAGGAAGCAATGGCTGTGGTTCCACTGGAATTCTTGAGGGAAGTGAGTGAGGAGATGATTTTTAGAGCATAATTAATTTAACAAATGCCACCTTTCTTACTTTTCTTTATATATCGTCTTTGATAAATGGCCAGTTTCTCCTGTATGTTTGACATTTGCAGCTTCTACTTCCAGAAGGTTCTGCAGGAGTGGGAGCTGTAGATGCACACACTGTACCAGCTGTCTGGGCCAGCTGCCTGATTTACTCCTTAGAGTATTTATTTTACTGGTAGTATTAGAGGGTTTTATTTAGTGTTTGACAAGCCAAATGGCAGTAACTGTTTCAGTTGGGTTGGGTCACTGTGTCTTGCTGTACAGTGGCATTTGGCCCCATTCCTCTTAAGAGTGGATATCTCCTTTTAACAAGATTTGTCTTTTACAAAGGCAGGGGAGCATGTGCTGTGGGCATTCCCTTCCCACCCACAGGTCTACCTCCCTGTACGGTGTGTCATGTCCTGACAGCTTAGGAGAGCTGCTGCACAAATCCAGTGTAGAGAGTGGTTATACAAGAGCTGCATTGCAGCATGCTGCACCAGCTCAGCCAGGAGCATCTGCCAGCAGCACCTCATGTAACAGCACCCCAGGCTCTCACCACCTCATTTCCATCACCTGGAACACAAGCTCTCGAAAAAGGTGTTGCTCGATAGAACCATTTGCAACAGGTTTCTAACACCAATTTGTTTAGTTTTCTTTTCTTTTTTACCTTGGCTATAAATACTCTGATGAATTTTTAACGGAAATGTAGAATTCCGATTTAAAACAGCAGCAACTGGATTTGTTCTAAGTTTTGTGAATTCTCTGATATGTTTCTTAGCACATCCACCACTAAGGATTTGTTAAATCCTTTCTACAGTGCATGTGGTCTGTTTTTGTGGTTAATAATGGGTATTGACTGCTTCCTTCACTTTTTTGCTTATTAGTTTCCAGTCATAAAATTTGTACAGACAGTTGCTCATGCTGCAACCTTCACAAGTGCATCCCAATAGTCTGCCCACTGCTCTAGAAAAGCTGTCTCCTGTGAAGCTCTACAGTTGTTATTTAAATTGAGCTTTTTATAGACTTGCAATGTAATCTGCATTTCCCAATACTGAATGTGTTTAGAAAATGCTGTGTGCTGAGAGCAAACTGCCTTTGTTTTTGGAGCTCCAAGACCTGCTTTCTCATGCCTTGCAAAGCCAAGCAAGTCCATGTTCTCAACAGAGCTCAGCAGATCAGGCTCCTGCTTGGATTCCTGGTTGGGATCTGAATGTAACCAGCTGATCCATCTGTTTACAAGTTTGAATATATTTCTCCTCTAAGCTTTAATGCCTTCTAAACCTGATCGATTTTCACTAAAGGAACTGGCAAATAGCCGGAGCAGCATCTGCCTGAGTGCTGTGGTGCTCCAGCACACAGGTAACCCCCCCAGCACACAGCTGGGGACTTGCAAGTGGACAGATGTTCACAGAGGAAGGAGAAGCATCAGCGACTGCTGCTGAAAACACACAGGGTGAACCTTAGCAGCAAGCCTGGTGCCAGGAGCAGCCTCCGCAGTAGCTGGCTTATGAGCTTCTCTCCTGACTCATAAAATCAATGAGCACCTTGTTCAGGGAACCCAGAGCTCTGGCATTTGATATTTTTTCCTTAAAAGGTATATTTTTTCAAAGACTAAACTTCATGAGGATATCACACTTGGTGATTAAAAAGAAACCAAAACTGTAGTTTTTTAGAGTAACTGTTCCCACTAAAACCTAAAATTTGTTATTAAAGAGAAAAAAAGAAGTGGAATTGAGCAAAGCAGCTTGATTATTGATATTCTGAGACATGCCAGTTTAAAGCCTTCTCACACTGATTTTTTTGGTAGTTCCCCAAGTGCAGTCATACCAGAGTTTCTTAAATGTCCAACAATACAAAACAGGGGCACAAAGTGCAAAATAAACTTAGTGCAGATTTTAATCTCTTAATTTCCATTTTTTAATTGCTTAATTTCCACCTATTTTTTTTTTCCTTTTAGAAATACAGGAAATGGAAATGAAAATGTTTAGAGTGATATTGGCAAAGTATAAATAATCACAAGCTACACAGAGATCCAAAACAAATAATTTGCATGATTTTCTGTCAAGTTTTGAAGGTTATTGTGACAAATTGGAAGCATTCTTTGGACACTTGCATTGATTGGTAGGAGATTTTGTACTGTAATGCAGATGGCACTATGAATATAAGATGTTATTTCATATTGCTGCTCTGACAGCTGAAGTAAAATGGTGAAGTCAGAAAAAATGGGATGAATACTTTTCAGGGCCAAATTTCCACTTAGTTGAGTTTGGATCATTACTTTGATGGTTTCATTATCCCATGCAGTGCGTGAGAGGTTCATCGTTTCTCTGCTTTTCAACCAGTCATTAAACAATTAAGAGATGAAAATGGCATTTGGTGTTAGATGATGGTAAACTGGGGACACTGGCAAAGGAAAGTAGCTGGTTTTTAGGCATAGCATGAATTGTTGATGCCACATTTGTTGGGCTGCATTTTCACTGACTTGGATATCTCTCTCCAGGTTAGGCACGTGAACCAGAATGCCCCATATTTGGATATGTGGATAGTGGTTAATATGCCCCCTGAGAAACTTGCACAATTTTGTCTTCTAAGTGTTTCTGAACCTAAATTACCTTACTCCACTCTTTATCCCCCATGGCCCCTCAGAAGTGCCTTTTGGTTTTCCATAATGTTCTTTCCATGCCTTACATAAAAAAAGAAGATAACGGTTTCTCTGCCCACAGTGAAGATGCTCTACTGGAGGCATATTACAGACCTTCTGAGCAAAGCTTTCTTCTCAGTTACTGCTTCCCCAGTTCCAAAGCTTTGCTCTGAATTAGTTAAACCTCTGAGTCAGAGGAATAATGAGTGGTTCTCAATAGCATTAAAAGCCAGAGAGCACCCAGGGCTACTTGCATGAAGCGATATGCTCTGCGCTAAAGCACTGGATTTGTCTTTTTCCAAGATGGTCTATCACTTCAGATGCGGCTGTCTCCAAAATGGAAGGGATTTCACTCGGAAGTGCTCACACCTCGTAAGTCTGTAATTGCCTCCTGCATTAAAGCAGTGCTTCAGTAGTCTGACTGTTTTAGGCCAACCACTTTTCACACATCGTTGTCTTGAAAATGCAATAGAACTTCAGCTATTTGACTCCATCTGACTTGCAATCCTCGTCTTAGCATCTAAGGGGACACCAGCTGAGAATATTGTGTTCACTCTCTCTGGCTAATGCTGGACTCATTTCAAAATCTCTCTGTGATATTTTATAGCTCATAGTCAAGAGGCAGTGCTTGCTGGAAGGGTGACATCTTTTCATTTGCTCTTAGAAGGAGGTCATTTTAGTAGTTTGCACAAAATTCCCCAAACAACAGTGTGGGTATTTATGCCACTTTCTGTCAACTGGAAGCTAAGGGCAGCTTTATTTTTATGTTCAGTATATAATGAGGTATTGAGCTAGTGGCATGAGTTGCTCCCTGCACACTGTAGCCCAGCATTCTTATTTCTTTATAGACAACAATCAAGTACAAAATATTTCACAAAGTAAAATTATGACCAGGAAGGTAACGGGCCTCTCTCTTCCTTAAGGTTAAGGACACAGAGATTTAACAAAAACGCTGCAGTAAAATCAACTTGGATTTTATGTGTCTTCTTGAGAAGGAAGCACAGATGATATTTAAATGATCTTAAAAATAGGATTATTTCTATAAAAAAAAAGTTAAAAAGCAAAAGAAAAAATGAGCTACCTTCCTTCTGAAGGCTCTGTCAGCAAAGTTTCTAAAGCTGGGCTAGCCAGCGATTGCTGAAGGCTTACAGTTAACTGCAGCTATTTATAACTGTGAAATTATAACTGGACCCTGGCTGAATAAACCTTGAACTTTAGGACTGGGAGATTTTTTAGGGTGTCAGGCTTTTCTTTGGGGTGTGCAAAGCCCATTGCAACAACTATCCTTCAGGCAGGATGAACTTAAGATGGCATGGAGGGCATTGTACCACATCCCTTTCTTCTTCTTCTGCACAGTGGGTCTGATGTGACGTTGGAGTTGGCTAGGCACCACCAAAATAAGCACAGGAACTCCAGGAGCCATTCTTGATTCTCTGAAGATGAATTTCAGGTTTTCCTTGTATGCAGCATGTGCCTGCATTGACCACTAATAATCCTGGGGGAAAAAAATGGAAATAAGTGAGTGGTTCTTTATTTCTTTGCTTTTAATAAAAGATCAGCAGTGCTGCTTGGGAAGGTCAAGTCTGTCTGGCACTGCCAGGATGCTGGTGTTCTTGAAACAACCATCTGTTCAGAACACAGTGAAAAATTGGTTTGTGACTGCCCAAAGTCACTTCAGCTCATGAATTAAAAGAAGCACATCAGTATTTTACCACTAACAACAAATAATTTGCTGTTTGCAAAAATGAGGTTTATATCCATGACTTGATGAGTGATGGTTTTTTAGTGATCTGATTTAGGTATTACTGGCTAAAAGGAGGGCATGGAAATTAAGCCCTTGGGACTGTCAACGTGTGACCAAAAAGATCGTGGTCAACAGATCAGCTGTAATGAATTGCACAAGGGCACAGGGGAAGGAGGTCAGGGACTCATTGTGGTGAACCACACCAGCTGACAGAGCTTGAAATAAGAAAATAAATAACCTGTATACTCCACTCTGTCTGAGGCAGAAACTGGCTTGTCCATCATTTTCTCTTTCTCTCTGCTATATTAATACATGTTATGAAATTGTAAAAAGTTTGGCAGATCTAGAGTCTTTTCCCATTTCCTTGTTCCTTTCTTTTTATTCCCGGCAGCTGCTTTCCTCTTCTCTCTGCTTCTCTACCTTATTCTTTTTATGGCTGTTACCAGCTGCTGCATTTTCATTTCTGATTCTGCTTTTCTTCCCTTAAGGCATGATCCAAAAATACGATCCAGTGGCTTCTGTAGTTTTTGTACTTTGCTGGTTGGCCCCAGAATGTGCTATGTTTTGTCATTAAGTTTTACAAGCCAAAGTTTTGGAGGACAGCTTTTGTCTGATTCTTCTTTGCTAATTTAAGATTATGTTGCTGCTTTAATTAGGGAAAACACTTTTCCCTTGAATATGGTGTTGATTAATGTACATTTTACAGGTATGCTGTGGCTTCCCTAGTGCTCATCTTTTTGATACTTGCACTGCCCTTTGGGACCATACCTCATGATGGAGAGAGGAGAAAATCCCAGATTAAATAGTGGAGCCTTTTTATATTGATGTGGCTCAAAAGGGCTAAATACTGCTCCTGCCGTTGCGTATAGAGCGGCGTGGCTGGACGTGGGTAATAGAGGTGCTTGGTGCTGAAGGGCTCTAGGGCTGCCTGTGACAGCCTTCTGCCTGCTGTGCTGATGGGGATCTCTGAGCATGGTTATGTGCAGTAGGAAGTCCTTGGTATTTCTTTATGGAGGGCTGGGCTGTGGCCAAGCAAAGAGCTCTCAGAACAGGGAAGTTCTTTCTGGTTCACATGAAATGGGAGTCCAATGCAATAACAAGCTTTGGTAAGATATTGTACATGGCAGGCTGCTGCAAATTATTAAAATCACAGAAAAGCTGCCTGGTGTGGAAAGTTTCATTAGAAGTTACCTCTCTGAGTTCAGTCTCAATTTAATAAGAGATAATGTCTCTAGCTTCTCGAAATTTAATTTGATAGTTTATGAAGAAAATAATTAAAGCGTATTGTGGTTTCAGTCACTTTTTATTTCATAGAAAGGCTGTATGAAAACGTACCATTAATACTGCAGCAAGAGTTTATATCGGGCTGCAAATTGCATTTGTCCTTATTGGCACAACATCCACTAAGCCAAAGTAAATGGGAAGGAAATGGTTGAAGAGAAAATTTTTAATAAAGGGTAACCTTGACCTTGAGGCTACATACAATGAAA
The DNA here is from genome assembly GCF_012275295.1 of Melopsittacus undulatus. Lineage (NCBI taxonomy): Eukaryota > Metazoa > Chordata > Aves > Psittaciformes > Psittaculidae > Melopsittacus > Melopsittacus undulatus. The sequence goes on along the minus strand of NC_047535.1, from coordinate 34,277,413 downwards.
GTTGGTGGAATGCTTGGAAAAGCTGCAGCTTTATGGGGAAAGAGAATGTTTCTGGTACCTAATAGCAAACTGGTGCTACCTGTCTCTGGGAGATAGATAAAAGCCAAGACTTTCTGTGTCCTTTGCTCATACCACATAGTGTCTTAGTGGACCAACAGTTCCACTGTGTCATGTGGAGAGTAATACCAAATAATACTGCTCTGCCTGTGGTTTCCAGGCCATGGTCACTAATTAATGTCATTCACTTGAGGGCAGGTGAGCAAAATATAAGCTGCTAGCTGTTCTTCAGTGATCTGAGCCCTGCATCCTGTATGGTTAAAACCTTAACAGTAAAGACCTTTTTCCCTCTTGGCAGGCACCTGTTACCTCTGTTCACTGACTTTGCTAGCATAGTTTTTCTCTGGGGATAAGGAGGGATAGGCATCCTCTTCTCTGGAAATCCGAAGCTGGAGCATCTTTTATTTGATATAAAGCTTATTGTGGCTCTTCCCAGGTTTGTGTCTCCTATTGTGACTAGAAAATGTTCAAGAACACTTCATTGCAGGCCATAACAATAGGTTTCAGAGGGTGTTTTGAAGGCTGGATTTGCCTCTGGAATGGTTTTAATATTTTTTAATATTTTTTTTCCTATCACCTTTTGGATATTTTACAGCTTTCAGTAACTGCTTTGAATCAAGTCCATAGATACACATAACATGCCAAAAATAGATTAATCGCAAGCCTCTATTACAATTACCACTTTGGATTTCTGTATCGCTTACTACTTAAGTGGTTTACAAGCAATTATATCAAAGTCTTCCTGTGTCTCTTGGAGCATTTCTTACCCTGCTTTAGAGAGAGAAATGGAGCCTCAGAGAGGATCCGATCCTGATCCACAGCATGCTGAAGCCGCACCTCCACGAAGCGCAGAAAGGAGGCTGCTCCTCTGGTAATCTGGCCTTGTAGCCAAGTTAGTGAGGTTTGTAGAGATAGAGGAGCAAAAAGAGGCAGAGGCAGCCGTACACGGGGTGGGGAAGGGAGTACATGCAATAAAGTAGGTAGGTACGTGGTTAACCCTCAGTATGGGTGGAGAGCTGGAAGCAGGCTCCACAGGGCAGACATGTGGTTGCTGCACAAGAATTGGACAATATTAACTGAAACACTGATGAACAGGAGGGGAGATGAGGGGTGAAGGGCGGTCATGAGAGGAGATCATGAGGGGAGATGAGGGGTGGCCATGAGGGGTGAAGGGCAGTTGTGAGGGGAGATCATGAGGGAAGAGGAGGGAAGCCATGAAAAGAGATCATGAGGGGAGGTGAGGGTTGGCTATGAGGGATGAGGGATCATTGTGAGGGGAGAGGAAGGATGGCCATGAGGAAAGAGCATGAGGGGAGAGGAGGGACGGCCATGAGGGGAGATTTTGAGGGGAGGGAAAAGGGTGGCCATGAGGGGAAATTGTGAGGGGAGAGAAAAGGGCGGCCATGAGGGGAGATTGGAAGAGGAGATGAGGGGTGGCGATGAAAGGCAAGGAGTCATCATGAGGGGAGATCATGAGGGAAGAGGAAGGGCAGTCATGAGGGGAGATCGTGAGGGAGAGAAGGGGCGGCCATCGGGGAGATCATGAGGGGAGATCCTGAGGGAGAGAAGGGGCAGCCATCAGGGAGATCTTGAGGGGCGATGAGGGATGGCCATGAGGGGAGATCATGAGGAGAAAGGAGGTACAGTTATGAGGGAAGATTGTGAGGGAAGAGGAAGGGTGGCCATGAGGGAAGATCATGAGGGAGAGAAAGGACATTCATGAGGGGAGATCATGAGCAGGAAGGAGGGACAGTCATGAGGGGAGATTTTGAGGGGAGAGAAGGGGTGGCCATGAGAGCAGATCATGAGGGGAGAGCAAGGGCAGCTGTGGAATGTGGGGGTTGGCCATGAAAGGTGAGGGGCAGTCATGAAGGGAGATCATGAGGAAAGACTATGAGGGGAGAGCAGGGGCAGCTGTAGGGTGTGAAGGATGGCAATGGCGGGGGGTAAGGGCAGCAGCTATGCAGTGTGGGCCGCTGTGAGGAGCAGGTGAAGGGTGGCTGTGATTGGAGATCATGTGGGGCAGCCATAAGGGGAGATCTTGAGGGGAGAACAGTTTGCCCTCAGTGACATGGTTCAGTGGTGGGCTTGGCAGTCCTGGGGTAATGGTTGGGCTTGCTGATCTTAAAGGTCTTTTCCAACCTGGTTGATTCTATGATTTTTAAAAACCAGGATTTTGTTAATCTGATAGGATTAAATTGAAGCATGGCATTGCCATCGCTGCTCTCAACCCTTAATGCCAGAAGGCAGAAAGAATGTCAGGAAGACCTGAAAAACCTCGGTTCCTCCCAGAGGAGAGCCTGGAATATCAGCAGATGTTTGCTGAGCTGCGTTGGCCACATGGGGCAAGGACCTGCTGCAAGGACAGAGGGCTAAGGTGCTGCCAGCAGTGAGATATGGCATGGTATCCAGAGCTGATCTTGACACAGCAGTTTGTTACTTCTGCTTCAGAACTTACTTCTCCAACAATGATGTTCCAAATGTGATGTTTCATGGTCGTGCAGAAGTATAGCATTGTTCTGTTCCTTCTGCTCAGAAAATTACAATAGGCAACACTGTAAAACTGCATAATCCAAGTACTGCTGAAAAGACATCTTACTTTTCCTCCTAGCTTGCTTAATTAATTTCTTTCTACTTTTTTATACTGTTTGATGAATGTTATTTTAGATTACTGTCAAAGGAAATGTGAGAAGGGAAAAATGAGCCACCTACATACCGCTTTGAATACAATTGTATTTCCCTTGCAAAACAGGATTAATAAAAATAGGTGTTAGCCCATATGCTTGACAGGGAGCATTTAGAATCATCATGCCATGTACTCAGGAAAAGAAAAATGAACACATCTGGTAATATTACAAATTTGGTTTCTTTGAAGGTTATTAGACATCGACGTGAGGAAAGCTAACAAAACTGGACAACTGCATAATGTTTTGTGTCCAGAAGAAAGCCTCCAGCTGGAATTACGTGTACAAGTTTTCATGCCCTTTATTATCATGATTAAACCAAAAGGCTAAGTATTTCTTGTTGCTAACACTTTAGATTCTGTTAGTGTTTGTAGGCGTCTTATTACAGACACTAAACTGACATAAAAACAATATCCTCTGAAGTAATCACAGTGCAAACAGTTATGAAAGGAGAAGGGATGATTCTGTCTATTTTAAAGATTAAAAATACAGCTGCCTTAGTTAAAGGTAGGGGATGCAGGCAGCTGGAGTTGGTGACCACAGGGGTTTGTGCACAGAAACCCACCACCCTGACGTGCTGCTGTGTGTCAAGATGCAAGGTTAGGTTATTAAAAATTACCCTAATTAAGAAGATTCTTGAGCTGGGGGCCCAATTTAGAGCTCTTAGGAAAGCCAGCTATTCAGCTGCTAGTTGCATGCAGCTAATATACTTGAATTACATGTAGGTGCTACTTCCAGCTTGGCTTGCTGTGGCATTTCCTTCCCTCACAATGCTGAGTAAATAATTTATGGCTGAAGTTTGTCTTTCTCTCACATTTATATTTCCTACTTCAAAACTCTTTGAAAAATTTATCAAAATAAGCCTTTTCCTTTAGTTCTTTTCTGAGGAGGCCGTAAGAAAAGTTTCTACTGCCTAATTGGAGGTTCCCAGAATCAACTTTCCCCTGCGCTTACACACCAATTTAAAAGTATCTGCTTTGTGAATATTTGCTGTAACCTGAGTGGGTTACTCCTGAAAAGCTTTTTGTGCTAATGAATGTTTCTCCCAGGAAAGTTCCCTTTTCAATATTTGTGGAAGACACACAAAGGACAAGGACACAGTTGAAGTATCTTAATTTGCAAATGTATTTGAATATTCATGATGCATGTTTTAATATTCACCCATTTTCTGTTTAAGTGAATGCATCATGTCCATTTTAAGGTAGAATACCTCTGTGGCAATTTGTTTTGTCACCAGAAACATTAATGTTGAGAACAGCTAGTGCAAGATTGGACAAGCAGAAATTCTACTGCCTGAGTAAGGCCTTAAATAAACTCATAAATCACAGAGGTCGGCTTCCTCCTTCAACTGGAGGTTGAAAATAATACTGTGGTCAAATTTAAGCAGTTTGTGGATATTGGAAGGACCACCGTGCCCCTACATGTGCCACAGCAGCCGGGCTGGGGCTGTATGGGATGCTTTGGAAATGTCCTTCCTTTGGTGAATCACTTGTCATCACATGCTGCACTTAGCTGACTCATATCCCAAGGTATTTAAAGGAAGGCAAAGATGAAAAGCACTTTGGACACAGTCAGAAAGGAATTAATCTTCTATTTGAAACCAGTGCTGCTGCAACGCATTCTCCCTCTTCTCTGCAGCATCCAGCGCTTCTGGCCATTCATCTCATACCTGTCGACAACTCTTCAAGTTGTCTTATGAGGAAATTTCCTCCTACATGTTATTCGAACATTTTTGGTTTATCCTGCCCTGATAAATGATCTTGCCAGCAAAGATTGCTTCTTTTCAGGGCTGGCAAACACCATTTCTTACCTGATGCCTTATTGGGAATACATTGGAAAAAGCATGAAAACATTTAAAAAAGCATGATGGAATACAAGGAGAAGAGAGATTTTTATCGCCCACCCAGTAGCTGCAGACAGAGAAAGTTCTAATTCTGATTATATCCGGAGTGTACAATTTTTCTTAGTGGACTTGGCGATTAAATACTTAGCTGAAAAGCATGAGTGTCACGGGCTGCTGGCTTCTCAAGGTTGCTGTGCTAGCATAGGAAAATGGGCCCCTCCATCACCTTGTGAGTGGTGTGGGCTGTGCCCTTCTATAGAGTGGTGGAGGAGGTGATCTCCTGCCCAGCTGACTGTGTGCTTGGTTCCTGTAGAAACAAAAGTCTTCCCATTTATCTCCTCTTTGAAGGCACAGATGTTCTTACCTCTGAGGTTTCCTCACTGCTCCTTGATCTGTTTTCAGATTGTGTGAACCAGCATGATGATAACCAATACCATTCTGCCTCTGTTGAGGGTTTTGGTGCAGTATCTGTCAAAGCTCCTAAATAAGAGCTGTGTTGAGTAGGTGAAGGAGTGTCTTTTTGCATATCTGAAGTCCTTTCAGATCCTTCCTAGATCTAAGCGTACTTGTAGTTTAGTATGCTTGAAAATAATGAGGATTGCGTTGAACAATCCACATGTTTATGATTAATAACTACTTCCTTGTAGGTGCTCTTGGTCTTAAAGATGTTAGGCAAAGTCAATGAAATTAAGGTACCCCATTGCACAGAAGTTCAAATCCAAGTGGGAGTACCCACAGCAAAAGTGATTCTGCTCAGATCAACAGCTTTCAAAATTAGCTCAGTTTACTCCAGTTCCTCTGTGTTTGGGGGTGTGTGGGGTGGTAGTGGTGTTGCGGCACTTGTTTTAACTGGTACAGAATCAGCAGTATTAAAGTTAAGCAATTTTTCTGCATACTTTGTCTTCTAAGCAGAATTTCTTGGTTATTTCTATAGCCCTGATTTGCTATCAACAGAAATACTCAGACCATTGTGGTCTTTTTGTGGAGGTGCCATACACACACCCCCAAAAATAACCTATGTTCAGCAGCAGATAATTCATCTGCTTTTTCGAAGTATAATCTCAAAATCTCAATACCTTGTTTCATTTCTCACTCAGTTATGTCAATAATCCCTTAGTCTACTGCTTACTTGTTTATTTGTATGTTCATTGAACTGTATTGTGAAATATCTTGCTGAAGAAGTTATTTTATTACTCATTATAATTGTAGGATAGTACCTATATATTGGAGGAGGGAGAAGGAAAAGTTACTTGGCAAGTATATTTGAGCTCATCAGGAAATCAGCATAAAGCACCCTAAGATGTGATTTCCAAAATCAGCTGAGTGCCTCTCCCCAAGAGTCTGCCCAGCTGAAAAAGTAACTAGCCACACTGACAACTGAAAACTTTGGAGAGGATCACTATGATGCGATGGGATATTCTGTCTGCAAACATGGACTAGAGAATATACTTCTTACTATGGCAGACAGTACAGGGGATGAGATGGCACAGTGCTGTATCTCTCTAGCTTGGTCCTTTGTGAGTAATATAAATATATAAATGTTTTCTGGGTTTCATATCGGATCCTTAGTGGGGGAACTGGGAGAAGAACAGCTTTGCATCTGAACTGACTTCAGGAAAATCAGCACATTTACTTTGGACACCATCCTGATTTTCAAAATGTCAGGGGAGAGCAGTCAGTCCTGACAAGAGATCTCTTCATGACTTTTAGATTGTGTTCATTCTTCCTCTCTTTTATTTCATTTACCTAAACATTTATATAATTCAAAGATTTATTTTAGTGCAGCAAAGAAAGCTATAGACCAGATACTATATTTCATTTGCTGTTTATCCCATAACTAATGAAGCAACAATTTCTTTGTTAGAGGATAAACTCACATCTAAAAATACGCTGTCAGTGGTGTCAAGAGGAATGTGATAAGCTGCACCATTTCTGGGCATTAATGCTTTCATTTATTTTCAAATAGTTTGCAGAGCAGCTGACACCTGGCCCATAGACTGACGCTGTTAAATCAGATTGAATGAATGTCTGAAAGAGTTTTTGGAATGGCTGTGTACTGCCACTGTAAGTCAAAAGAAGAAACATATACTATTAAAATTTTTCTTACAAGAGGCAGTTCACTTTCTCATACACTGTTTGCATGGCACTTACTCTGGTAAATTTAAGGTACATCCTATTCTGCATAGCAATGTGAAGCATATCCTTAAGTCTCAGTGAAATATAGAAGAAGACAGGGATTACAAGTCCTTCCTGAGGTGCCGGAACAGAACCCATTAAGGTATTGCAAGTCATGCATTTCAAAGGCCCTGAAAGTATAATTTCATTGTAATTCAGGAGTTTACTAAAAGGAAAACCATTCTAGGCTGTTAGATAAGCAAAAGCGAAAAGTGTTTTTACTAGGAGTGGTTAAATGTGAGGTGTGTGAGCCCCTTATCTCTTTTGTTTGCAGTTTATCACCACTGAAGGGAAGTAAAAGGGGAATAATATCTAGTTCGAAAGAGAAGATTGGATTAAGCTTTCCCAAAGGTTTTGTGGGAGCTATTTCCATTTCACTCTTGTCTGGATTAGCCTAACTGCTTCAGGCTATTTCCACATCTGCAAAGGAGAAGGTCTTGGTGCATGGTGGGGAGGGGAGGATGGACAGTGCCTTGTTTTTTGCTCGAGGAATTTGCCTTTCAGTCCTGTAAAGGAATTAGGAGAGCTGTGAAATCCTGCCTGAATGCAGAACTTCTTTTACTATGGAGCTTTTGCAGATTTCTTTTTTGCTGTGTAAGCTTATTGCCTTGTAATGGGTGTCTCTTGTAGGTGTTGATTAGGGTAGTGAGTTATTAGAAGAAACCTGAGTGCTCTCATATCTTGCTGTGGTTATATTCACTGCCCCTGTTTACAGCTCTAGTTACTTCAGCTCAGTTTGTGCATATGAAATAGCTAATGAAATATTGGCATGGACTTGAGGTGGTTGAGTTTATGTATTATGATACTGAATTTTAAAATGCTATTTTTTTGTTACTCTGTGCAACCTTGCAATAAGCTCTAAAATACACCTAAATGAAAGTTATATTCAACAAGTGTAGCAAAGAGCAGTGTTACCGTGACTGCAGGCAAGCATGCAAGGATGTCTCGTGCTGAAAGGGCAGTCTGACCAAGGTGAAAGTAGGGGCAGCAGCATTAAGACCTTGCAGACACCTGCCAAATACTTGCAAGAGACCAACACTGCTAAATAAAAATGACTCAGATAGATGATACAGAGCACCATATGTTTGTGCTTCTGATTAAGTTAACTTTCATTGTATGAATCCTTAACTTTCCCTTAACTTTTTTTGTAGGAATCAAGAGGGAAGGGCAGCCAGTCTCTCCCTGCAGAATCCTACCTGGCCCACTGTGTGACTTGGAAATAACCCTAGGTTTTCTGTATTTTGTTTCTGTGTGAGAATGACTTCTGCAGCAGCAGAGCATAGGGCACTCTTGCCCCTGCTTCAGTGCAATGAAAGGATCTGCTGCTTCCAGTTCAGTGAAATCCAGTCTCTGTCAGCACAGCCATTCCACCTGCATTATATTCATTTTAGTGGAAATGATGCAGTCTGAGTGCAAGCTTGTTCTCATTTATAAATAGTTTAGGAGGCAGGGTGAGTTTTCTAAGCAAAGGATGATTATGCAGTGGAGATAATTTGTGTTTCAAAGTATTTACTGTCCAGCTACTCCAACTTTTTCAAATACATCATAATCTGCTTTATATTCATGTGTGTAAAAAAGAGAGTGCACTTATGGAATATTATGTTTTACTTCTCCAGTGACAGTTTAACTTAGAAGAAGTGATCACAAGTAGACACTCATCAATACTCATCACTTTCCAGCTAATACCACACTGTTTGCAAATGGAACAGGAGAAAATCTCTGCATCTTGGAGGCTCTGACAGGTAACTGCAAAGAAGTTTATAACAGCACTTGGAGCTGAAGTGAAGGGCACCTTTCCCTGTTTTTTCATTCTGAGGAGGCAGGAAGTGGCTCTTCCTTGCTCACTAACAGACGGTGCTGATCAGCACAGCATCTTCCCATTTGTGTCAGACCTTTTGTTTTCAAGGACCACACGTTTCTTTTTTAGCACGTTTCTTATTTCTCTCTGTTGTAACTGCTGCATCTTCTTTGAGCTCCTGGGCACTACGAGACATGTCCTAGATGTTGAATCTTGTCATTTTTGATAAATCTGTGAAGCACAGAGCTCAGCTGAAACTGCAGCTCAACATCCTGAAGTGCCAGTTTAATCTATTTCTAGCATTGGAAAAAAAGGGGAGAGAACCAGAAAACCTCACAGCTTTCTACCAGTAATAACAGTGGGAACAAACTGACTTTCAGAAAATAATTTAATCCCTGGAGTATTGGAGACGGCCTTTGAGTATTGTGTTTAACAGAGCCTAAGGTAGGGGAGTGTCCTGTTGCTGTGGCTTGTATTAAAAAAAAAAAAAACTAAACCTTTTTCCTATAAAAGTTCAGTTTTCTTTTACAGTTTTCAAGACTGAAACTGCAAGTGGAACAGCCTTCTCTTTGAAAACCTGAGGGTTGTTTTTCACTTAGCATCATTGGATCACTTCTTGGGTATGTGCCCTTTATATATTGTTTTATCTGAGCTTGAGATCTGGAGAGATTGAGTATTAATCGTTACGGTGGAGTGGCTAATGGCAGTTCTTTTAAGAGATGATTGATTACTTACCAGGAGGGCTAGAGGAACCTTTTAAAGTCAAAGATGGATGCTGGCTAACCTGTTTGCCATGGGAAAGCCATCAAAATTAGGTCTTTATGTCACAGAATTTGAAATTTCCCTCTGGATTCACCAGAGTAGGGAGACAAACTTCACCACTGTTTTCATAATTCCATCTGTGTTAAGACAGTTGCCATCCCAATTAAATGTCAGACAAATGCCACAGAAGATGAGAATTAAAGTTCGGATGCTATGTCTGCCTCGTTCTCAGGATCAAACAGAGTTTATTTCCTCACAGATGCTAATCAGCAGCTTCACTGGCTCTGAATGGGCTCCAGCTCTCCAAGAGGCTGTAGACAAAATTTCTGGATGTCTCCATGGGCTTATGGTAGACAGGTCTGTGGTTGTGTGCCTGCAGTAAAGTGGTAAAACCTATCCTTCTGTTCCAGCCTGCTCTCTTTCTCAGGCCAGCAAATATCATGCTTAGTATAGGCTGCTTGAGATGTTCCAGGATAAGCTACTTCTTTTCACATATTTTCATTTGTAAATTCACTCTGTGCCTGGACATCTCTTTTTTGTGTGTGCTTGGAAATCAGTGGTTCAATTTAAAACTATTCAGTGTGATATCAAGATTCACGCCCTCCGAAACAGCAACCTTGTTTTAATGCTTGAGTTGCTTTAGGTTTATCTCCAAATACCATTAATTCTCTAGAAAATCTGCAGGCATATCTGTAAGTGTATAGACTATACAGAATTATGTGTAAAGGTATCTGAGTGCATTAGGCCAGCTATTAGGAATAAATAGGATGACCACCTGTTTAGCATTCAGCTTCACCTATCTAAACTATAATTTTCGTTTGTACTGTGGTTGTGACATATAAATCAATGCTCACAAAATAAAATTGCTTTGTTTAATAATCCTTTGTGCCAGGGTTATCAATAGTTCATTAGTCTTGCTTTGCATCTGTCGATAAAAGGTGCAGCTGAGAAGGAGAATGCTCAAGGAAAGGAGTATAATCTGTATGGGAAGACATCTTCACTTTGGCCTCCCTTTCTCTCCTTTTGTTTGTAGGCTGCATGGTGTGGTTGCAATGTACCCCTAACTTTTTTTTCTCTTGAAACACGGTAGAGACTGCTATAACGTTTCATTTATTCCTGAAAAGCCAAAAGTGGCTCTTGAGTCCTGAGCTATATTCACACCATGAAAGCACATGTGTGAGAAACTTCCACAACAGGATCAGTAATTATTTTAGCTGCCCTTTGGGTTTTGCCACTCATCCAGAAGGCATTCATGCAAAGGCAAGTTGTCCATTCCTGGCTAGAAACCAGTGTGCCTCTGAACAAGATGACAGCATGCTGCATGCTGACTAATGAGTGCCCCTTCCTGGGCCACCTAGGTGCTCCTCACTCATTACCCTGGTTTATGTAGCTTGACATGAGAAATTGGATATTATCCCAGCAAGGTAGCATGGCTTCAGGCAATGATATTTTACTCACATAATCTTGCCAAGTTCATCTTAGCAGCATTTTACTTTCTGGTTCCTCTTGATCTGTATCACTGAACTCTATACAGAATGTGCTGGAGACACTTCTGCGTCAAAGCTGACCAAACAAAACTTCAGCACACCCTTAGTAATTTCAGCTTTTTATCAATTAATTGGAACTCCACATAGTTTGACAAGGAGGTCAACAAATAAATTATGTCATTAATTACATACCAAATAATTAATGGCTGCTAGGATGCTACTTGGTTTCTTTCACCATGATCATTACATAGTTGCAGCAAGTTTTACTAACGATCAGCATACAGTGGTTTCACAGTTCATCAAACCAGTACATGTTGAGTGGTCATTACCAAGGTGTTTGAAAGACCCATTCTCTGCAGCAGTGATATACAGGACAGGAGCCTTGCCTGGGCGTACTTTCTTGGGTTGAAATGGGATCTCTGGTCACAGAGGAACTTCTTGTGGTTACTTGGAGGTTGAGCTGGAAGGTGCAGTAGGATAATTGTGCCCATTGTCCTTCAGCTGAGAAACCTCTGCAGGCCAGAGCCTGCAGACTGGAGCTCCACCATGACCCTATGCTTATGTTGTGAATCGATTCAGCACATCAAAGAGAAGCAGAGAGTTTATGTAGCCCCATAAAGTGATTGCAAAGGCCTCCAGGGATATGTGGAGTTCATTCTGAAAAAAAGAAAAGCAGCTGAGACAAAACCCTCTGGCCTTCTAGTACTCTAGAAACAAGGTTTTGAACATACACGTACCTTGTTAAGTAGACCTAGTGAAAAGTTTAGACTGAAAAACTATTTTGTCAGCATATTGTTTCAATGAATGTTTCATGAAAGCCTTTTGATTTCTTCAGATTTCTTGTTAGAACAACATTGATCATGTAATTCTGGTGCAAGTAATTTCTTCTTCCAGTTTATTTTATTTCCTTTTCCATTTTGCCACAGGAAAAAGAACAGACGATTGAAAAGTTATAATGTCTTCAGACTAATCCTATACCGTTTATTTCACTATGTACTGCAGGAAATTAGAAATGAGGGGAAAAGAAATCAAAAATTGGCAAACTGAAAAAAAAACCTGTTTTGCAGTTTCTCTCAAGATACATTTGCCTTTTTTGAAATCAGTTTTATTCATACGTAAGTTAGATAAGTGATCTCATAACACTAGGGTACAGTTGAACAAAAAAGATTTGTATATAAAGAACTGAGTGATTTTAAACAACTACTTCTGTTATGGTATTTTCTATCAATATTTCATCAGAAGAAGTCAGTGCAGTGATTTACTCTGAGTCTTGCTTTGCTGATGCAGGTAAGCTGTCTCTGTTCAAGTGTCATTCTTCAATAGTTTTCTCTGCTGATAAAAGTTAGCAAGGAGAATGAAAAGGGACAAATGCTCACAGCTGTCCAGACAGGGAGAGAATGAAAGAATTGTGGTTCTTTTTGAAATCATGTCTCTTTCCTCCTGGCTGCAGGAGTCCCACAAGCTGTGTTTCCACTATTCATGTGGCTACTGATTTCAGCACACTGAGGTGCACCTCTATGGGCAAATATTGCCCATGACCTTATCCTGCAATTCCCTGCTTTGAATGTGCCAGTGAAAAGTAGTTCCATTAGCAAATGATGTACTGGGTTTATGGGGAATGCTTGAAAAGCTGTATTCATGAGAATGATAGGAAATTTCTAATATTTTCTTTGCTCCAGGCCAAATGCAGATGCTATTCAGAAAGATTGTCCAGTAAAGTCATCTTAAATTAAGTTTTTCTCACTCTCAATAAAAATAAAAACTCTCCAGTGTTCTCACCCCACCAAAACAACCAGTGATGTCGCTAGGGCTGCAGTGTAACTCCATATGGCAGCAACTGCAGCAGCAGGCAAGACTAAGCAGTGGGAAAACAGGTCAGTTAGAAGGCAAGAGGATATTTGGCACATTTATCCACTGTCTGCTGCTTGTGAAGTTCTTCCAAAACCTGACTATAGCTGTGACTGTCACACTGTGTTTGAAGACCAGATCCAAGAAATGACTCGGGGCCCATCTGTGTTGCCAAATAACTTCACTCTGTTGTTTGCTTCTGGTCTTTGCTGTCTGACTGTCCATGCTAGATGCTGTTTTGAAATGAGCCAGCTAGTTCCCTCCAAGAGGAAACTCTCCAGGGCTGCTGTCACAGATGCAATGTGTATTCCTATCATCACACTGTCTCGCAGCTCTGATGAGCTGTAAGACATCTCTGGTATCACCTCAGCTATCTTGGACCAACATTGTCATTCTGCCATAGGATTACCTTAAGAGTCCCAGTGGATATGCAGTACAGATGTGGCCATCGCCTTCAAGAGGGAACTAGTCCCCAGCCACACCTTCAAATCCTGTAGGCCAAAGAGTGAAGAAATTGTTCAAGATTGGGCTGATGAGTGCACAGCAGGGGTGGTTTGCTCTGACTGTGTGGCATTGCTGTGCCCATCATAGGGAGTCACCTTGGTTGTGAGTAACACACACAATTTTAGTAACAATTTAAAATTTAGAGCATACTGTGAAGGTAACTTCATATGGGAATCTACAGCTATATTACTTTTTCCTAGTTTTATTAACAAATACAGCCTTTCTACTGTTTTGCCTCATGATTTATTTTTGAATGTGTTATAAATAGCCAGTGCTTTAGATTAGGTCAGTTCCCTAGGGAAATAAGTGTATGCCACTTAAATACTAGAGGTTAAATTCTTCTCATTGCATTTTTAGAAACCTTATTATAAGGTAAATTTATTTTGTCAAATGACCATTAACTAATTTTACAGAAGACGTTAAAGAGAGTAAACTCTAAACTCTCTGCTCTGACTTGGACCTTGACATTAAAAGTGTAAGACTTGAGCGTACTGGGCTTTCAAAGATATGCTCAGTGTCGGCTGAGCGATGTGTCATGGTGAAAGAGGTGGCAGGGCAGGGGAGAGTGGTCTGAGCTTCCTTCAGACCAGCCAGCAAAGGAGCCAGGAGCAGTACAGCCACACCACTGCCAAGCATAGCATAGTCAATTTCCCTTACCTGAAGCTGGTCAGTGCACCTTGCTGGTGCAGAGACTTTCTTCTTGTGCTTTTAGTCCTACAAAGGTTATGAAGAGGGAGAAAGAGAGAAAGACAAAGTATGAAGAATGTGTGTCATTATATGGCAACTCAGTTGTTTTTTCCAGAAATGCTGACAACTAGTCATACAGCACAAGCCAGCGTGTATCTTCATTTCTACCATCTGTGTCTGTTGTGATTGCCCTCTTCCCTGCCTGCTCCTGATAGAAGAATTGTCTTTTTCTCCATCCTGCTGAGCTTCCTGGACAACTGATTTTCCTTCTGCCAGTGCTGGACCAATGTCACAAGGCTGCTGAGAAGACGTGACCTGGAGGAGATGGGTATAGATGCTTACCTCCCTGCAAGCTGCCCACCCACTGACACTGGTTTAGCTCTTCACTTGGACATCTCTCTTGATTTTAATAAAAAAAAACAAAATGAACTGAGTTTTGGAGAAACTGGCATCTGTCTTACATGCTGGAGAGGCAAAATACTTCTCCTCGCTAGGTGGGGGATCTGGACTCCAGAATTCACAGCAGTAGACTCTTTCATACTGATGATGTATGTAATTTTACTCCTCTCCCATAATGAAAAGTGTTAATGCAAGTGAAAAACAGCCTTCAACCTATTTTGACCCTGTGGAAGGTTGAAAGAAAAGCTTAACTAATTTAACACAGCGTTTTTTTTTGGAAGGATACAATTCATACTTTGGATTAACAATCCAACATAGAAGAAAACAGCATGACTCGAGCCAAGAAGAAGAGTAGAGAGAGTGAATAACGACAGCACAGATCAGCAGTACAGAAGCAGGCTGCTGTAGCACCTGTACAGAAAGCCTGAGGCCAGCCAGAAAAGTGGCAGAAAGATTGCTGTGGGAAATGTCATGGGGAGCACCATATGCACTGAGCACTGAAAGGCTGAGAACAGCATTTTAAGCTATGGTAAAGATGGGGGAGATGTCTCTGCCCTTGAATAGGGGCAAAGAGAGAGAGGAATTTTTGAAGATGTCATTTCAAGGCCATACTTCTAATGTTAGACAAGGGCATGTTTGCTTTCACTTAAACTAATATGTGTTGATGCTAACAAAGCACTGTAGATGTTTACAGGGATGCAGTGTGCAGATAGGAATGGAGCATGGCTGTTGTGTGTTTCTTTAGAGGAGAAATGACTATTGATACAGTTGTGTGACATTTACAATAAAAAGCAATCCATGGGTAAACCTGGCAAATTAACCACTTTGAATGCAAATTAGGGAGAGCTTCTGTTCTGCTGTGTTCTTGTTTTTGTCTTGATGTGGAAATTGTTTAAAGGAGGAATATAGTTTAATGACGTTCTCAAAATAGCCTCTGCTACTACTATTAGGTTGTTTACAATCTATATAACGCTAGATTTTTCTACTAAGTGTAATTTCTTGCTAATTTTGAATTTCTCTAATCTGCTGAGTCATTTCTGCTTGGGATAAAATAGAAGAAAATGCATTGTGTGAAGTCAAAACAGGTTGTTAAAGCCGTTACTGTCTCTTCACCAAATCAGACAGACAATACATTATTGTCCTTTCTGTGTTGTGTTTGGGTTTTTTTCTTCCCCTGGTTTTTGTTTTAAATGAATACTACTGGAAGATGAAGGATGCCTGACCTGCTTTCTACCTCAGTCTTTTCTACCTGGCAGAGGGTCCAGGAGATTCTGCACAGATAACCTCCTGGTCAGAGATGGCAGCTTCCCAGGATTTTGGTCTGAGTGAACTGATTTTCTCCTTCAGGTATGTTCCTTTAACAAGAACATAAAATGAGGTCTTTTGGATGACCTAATATTTGACTTCTGTTTTTGCTTGGTCAGTATATCATATTGTGAGCTTAGAGCTGAAAGTCAGCACAAGTTTGATGTTGACATCAGTGGGGTGGGAGACAGCCAGGTACCCCTGACATTAAGGGCATTGGCATTCTGGAGCCAGACAGGACATGAGTGCTCAGTTGGAAAGGCTCTACCAAAGTCCCATAGTTTCACAATCCATTTACTGGTGCCTGCAAGATGTTTTGCATAGATTTCTTCTTACCTAAATGTGAACACATAGAGATCAATCCACAGAGTCTGAAAATCTTTATGGTTCTTTTAGGGACATTCTGATTTGTTATTCCTTTCACTTGTTTTGCACAGAACAAGGCAACACTGAGAAAGTAACTTACTGGGGATGATCAGAAAGACCTTTTTTCCCCTCCTTTTTCAAAGGCAGTACACATAAATTGAATGTTGTCTGTACACAGAGTTGTGATTTTCTATATATAACCAAGATGTCATTCCTGTAGCTCATTATTTCATCATGTTTAGGAAAAACATCTGTGTCAACAGCCAAGGCTGGTGACTGTCACTGGTTTTATTAAAAAGCAAAAACGTTTGATCTTTTGAAGAAAGAAAAAAGAAATCAGCTCCTGTATTTTTTAAACTATTTTGCACTTGATCTTACCTGAAAGCATTAAAAAGTGAAAATCTGATGTGACATTATACATCCTAGTGGCCCCTAATAGTCACTCACTCCACCAATTTTTCTAAGTTTATCTTTAATCTGCTACTCCAAAACTAATTGAGGACTCAATGCCTTTAGACTGATCTTCATTTTGTCTTGAGTTATTCGGACATCTTTACTACAAATTCTTTTTCAGTCCAATTAAATTCCTGCAGCATAAATGTCATTATTAATAGCATCACCTTTGGTAGACTAACTTTGCCTTGGTCTCCTGATAACTGTGCATTGTAGACTAAGTCCTTTTCTTCCTGGTTAATATTTGAAAAGTTTGGCTTGAAGTAAGAGCAACTCGAGGCTTAGCATAGACAGAAAATCCATTAATATATTAATATATTCACATTTATGGGGTTTTGTAAAAAAAGCCAACCCTACAGTTGTGGTATTATACCAGTTTTCAGAGGAATAGTTCAAAACTCATTTAAAACTTTTTATCTTAGAAAACTGCTCCTAGATGCTAAGAATTCTAATAATTTAAGGATTAGAAGTAATTCCCACTTACATGGTAAAAATTTCAGTCAAATCATAAATGCAAGTGGAAGGGACACTCACTGAAAAAAAATATATGTGGGACTGCAAGGGATTGACAAAAAGTATTCAGTTCTTCAGCCTAAGAAAAGCTCCTCCATGGGCTCCCTGCAGAGGACAGGACACCATCCTGGGAATGGTGGGAATGTAAGACCAGTGGGTGAGTTCTTATTTTCTTAGCAGGTAAATACTAAAAAGCACTACCATTAAAAAGAAACTGATACGAAAATGTCATAATCTGTCAGTAGCTGGGCTAACATTGTCTTGATAACTTTCTGTTAATCCTGAATTTAATAATGATCTTTTTAGCTCTAAACCCATCAGTAATGCAGAAGTTTTTTGAAGGGCACAGGTAACAGTGAATTACCTTTTGTGGGAGGTGTACTGTGAGTAAATCAACACATTGATTCCTAGTCTAAAAAAAGGATTATTTTATTAAGGTGAAGTTTTGATCTTTGCTCTTTCAAAGTTTCGATGAGCATTAGTGGTATTAGAACTGCAGATCCAGACATCCAGAACAATCTATTACATTAATAGGCAGTGAGAGTTTAAGATTGATTGCTATAATCACGGCTTGAAAGCTGAAATTTGTTTTCTAGATACAGATAACTGGACCAGATTCTGGCACAGCTACAGAGTTGTATGTTACTACAAAAATTGTTTGCTTAAATTCTGATAAACTAAAAAGGAGAATAAAAAGCTATTCAAAACAAGTGAGGTTCTTATAATTTGACTCTAATAAAATACTCCTAAATTCTTCTTCACAAGCCCATATGAGCTTAGACAAGCCTAAATAAGGATAGGAAGGCTTTGTATTGGCTCTAGAGCATAGCCTACATCAGCCCCTTGAGAAGCCATGAAGCACAATAGCATCATGGTCTGTATTGGAATGACATAGAAGTCTCTGTAATCTTCAAATCAAAGTAGAAGTAGCCTTGGTGACACCCTCCTGCCCACTCTGTATCCACTGCAGCAATCTCTGCCAACCTGAGGGGTGCTTTGGGGGGCTCGGCTGGTGCGGCACCAGCACTGCAGGCAGAGGCTTCACCTGGTGAAGCAGCCCTGTAACTGATGGCCAAAAGCTCCCCAAAGACTGACTAAATTGCCAAGTTAATGCATTGAAGAAAGTGCACTTCAGTAATTAAATTGCTCCAATGCAACTGCTACATTCTGTGATTTTTTTTTCTCACACTCCTGTTTATATTTTGATTATTCTTGAAGAACTCCACAGTTCCAGAGCTTCCTTGGTGCTCCCTGAAATTTTCTAGGTAAGCCCTTGATGCCGTTTTTTTATCCGTCATCATGAGACTCAAAGCAGGAGGAGTGTTGTGCTTGCATTCGAAAGCCTGCTACTCAGCTTAGAAACCCTCTGGTCTGATTTTAAACGTGCTGCAATGGCTTATCTGCTAAATAAAATCTACATGAGGAATGTTGATACTTAATGAAATATAAGTTTGGGGATTTCACATAAGAAGGCTGCTATCACTGCTTTAATATATTAGGGGAGAGTTCTGTGCAGATGGTATATACAGAGTTATTTCCTGACTGTACTCCAAAGTAAGTTGATTTGTGGTTTAATGACTTTTATCAAAATGAAATAAGCGTTTGATCTTTGGATTTGATCTGGCTATATCTGCAGCTGCTACACCACTACAGCAATTACTCCCAAACTGGGCTTTTTGCCCAGGCAAATGGAGTTCGTCCTTGTTTCATGTCTCATTGACTGTCCTGATAATACACACAATGGTACTGTAGTTTTTTTCTTCCTCTAAATTTGATAGGTGTGAAAGTAAGAGAGTAATTCCCTTTTTATAGTATCAGTGTTGTTTTATTATAATACATTTGCTACTGCTGATTAATTTTATCTTGAAGCTTCTCCTAACTAAAGTTTAATATAGGAATGTGTAATTTTCTCTACATAATCCTGCTGTGACCTTTCTATAAAGAAACAAGAAGTTCATTTATGAATTCTAAATCTGGGAACGCTCATGGTAATCTTCACATCTGTCTGTGTGGTTTAGGGATGAAGTTGTAGCAATACATTGTACACCCATGCTGGACTAAATCCATCCCTAATGTATTTCCATGGAAAGTGGTAGAATGATACTAGGAATATATTTACCCCCTTGTATCTGTCACTGAAAGAGTGCTCTTTTTTTACCACTGGCTAGTTACTACAGAGCTAAATTGTAGTGTGTCAAGGTTAGCAATTTTTTTTCCAGGACAATGACTCTTTCTTCATTTACTGCTCAGGACAAGATTTCCCCCAGTTCAGCCCTGAAAGATCCTAGTGAGTGATTGTTGTTAAGAGTTGTTAGGGCTTGGTGTTGCCAGCCGTGACTTTCCTGAGTAGCGCAGCTCATGCCAGCTGCATTTTTGACCAGAGTGTAGGAGACAGCAACTCCTTTGGTGGCTTGCAGCCAGCTCACCTGCATGAGGACTAGCAGAAGAAAGCTGCTGCTTTACGCTATGCAGTGGATTCTCTGAATAAGGCAATGTTGGATGAGGGTGCTCTGGAAACAACCTAGGTTTGCAGCTGACAGATCTGAAGACTGCAGATTCACAGTGGCAAGGGGATGCAGTCACCAAGAATTACAAATCATTAAAGATTTTTGTTCTCCCGTTGTTCACAGTCACACTGGGAGAAAGCACACTGTGCTTTGTATGGTTAGAAGCTAGATTTTAAATTTTCTTTTCTGGCACAATACTTTTTACAGATATGCAATAAAAATGGCAGTAACTAGAAAGTGGCTGGCGAATGAGTTGCCTATAGATGTGCAGTCCTCCTAGAAACTGTGTGAGAAGGAGGTTCATCACAAGAGCTCTGGAAGGTTTTTGTGTGTTAGGGTTGCTGCTGTGTCTTTAGTAAATCAAACTACTTGCATAGTGCTTGCTTCTTAATCCAGGAAGATTAAATCCACCAGTGATAGCTACATTGTCTAGCCATCTGCTCTCCCAGGTGCTCCCATGCCTGATCAGAGATGAAGTGATGTGACCTAAAATCCTACTGCCTATCTGGGATCATTCCCAGCACAGTCCCAAGCTTCAGTCTTCTGCGTGACATCAGATGAAGTAAACATCAAGATTCGATGTGATAGCATATGTCCATTGCATAATTCATTACAGTTCTTCTCTGGAACTATTTTTAGATATTTTTTAGTCAGAATTAGAGGGTGAGGATTATTCAGGGAAAAGAGCTAAGAAAATTTTGGGGGGTTTTGGAAACATGTCTGTGTACTCCTCCTGGGGCTGAAGGCAAATTTGGCCATTCAACTGTATGTGGTTTGTTTTTAAATAATTAACTCCATTTTGGACTGTTCCACAGTTCTTCACAACAGCTTGGCTGTGAAATGGTGTAAATTCAATAGTAGCATGGCAAACCTGCTCCTTTCTTACTTACCACTGCTGCCAAAACTCCTGTCAGGTCAGTTGACGTAACTCTTCCTTCACAACAGTTTCAGAGCTTTATCACTCCATTGCCTTGAGTGTGTCTGTTCCTGATTTCCAGACACGAGACATGTTCAAAACTACTTCCCTTCTGTCTTGCGACGTACCCATTAAGTGTTGGTATCATGTAGCAGGCAGAGTAGATGGTTTGCCTGCCCAGGCTGTGCAGAGTGCCTCGTAACTGCAGATCATTGCAGCTCTTACAGCTTGTTCTCTTGTGTCAGCAAGAAAATGGGAAATGCATTCAGCTTGTGTGGGACACCTGGGAGGTTCCTGTGTTCTTAAATGAATGCAGTG
This sequence comes from Melopsittacus undulatus, assembly GCF_012275295.1. Classification (NCBI taxonomy): domain Eukaryota; kingdom Metazoa; phylum Chordata; class Aves; order Psittaciformes; family Psittaculidae; genus Melopsittacus; species Melopsittacus undulatus. The sequence goes on along the minus strand of NC_047535.1, from coordinate 34,256,791 downwards.
CATGCACCCTTTTCTTTGCCTCATTTCACCTGACACACGCAGCATGAGTGGTTTTGCTGTAAGAAAGGGAAAAAAAATCAAGAAAAAACCCAAACTCCAAAAGCATATTGTAGAGAATGAGTCACTGAAAAGAAATGGAAGGAGGAGCTACTTGGAGGGCTTTTACATTTTCCTTATTGCTAGGCGACTGCTTCCCGTGCGTGTGGTGCTCTTCAAGCTCTCAGCAGCTGCCTTATTTGTAAAGCAGTGGTGATGGCAATTTAGAGCAGCTTTGTATGAGAGAAAGAGAAGCAAACTTGGACGGGAGCTTATTTTTATTTTTCATTCTTCCTGAGACAAATGCAAGAGTATATGGGAGACAGTTGCAGGTTCAAGGAGAGCATCGTGCCTGGAATGTGAGGAATCTCAGGCTGACCTCAGTACATTACTTGAGTTTTGGGAAAGTCATGGCTTGCTCTCTGCAAATAACAGTGTAATTATACCACATTTGGGTTAAATCTGTACTGTTAGGGAAGCCACTGGTACAAAAATGTAGTATTGCCAATCACAGAGCTCAGTTTTGGCTTGTCCCTGATGGTCAGTCAATGTGCTGTGTGGAGAACTTACACCATCAGCTACCAGTGCTTTGAGTCACATGAGGGGCAGATGCTCAAGGCAGCTTTCAGGAGAAGGTGTGAAGAGTGGCCAGGCCCACCACCACTGACACCAATGGGTAAAATTCTCGGTTCTGTGTAAAAATGATTCTCTTGGAAGCCCAGCTTTAATAAGGCACCTGAAGTAAGCTAAGTGAGGTTGGGACTGCAAATGGAAAAATCTCCTAGAGTTGTAATCATGGGTGAGTAAAAGCCTAGGAAAAAACAAATCTAAGATCATAAGAATGTGTGAATTATCATCTAGAAGGGAGTTACTGAGACAACTGTGCTATTTCTCTTACCATATTTTTCACACTAATGCCAGATGGCTGGGAACGGGATCCCCCACATTCTCTTTCTAGTCTGGGGAGACAAGCAAACAAACAAGGAAGATGTCTGTGATGGTATTAGTTGGCTGCCTGGTAAGATGAGCCATTGCTTTTCATTGCTGAAATAATTAGGACTGTTTTCTAATCTGATTACCGTGTTAACCCCGCCTGCTCCGTTCAGTCCTGCCCCACAGATCTCATTATCCTTTTAGTTCCTGCTCCTCCCCTGTGCTTCATGACTGTGACTTGGTGCCAAGTTTGGGGACAGCAGCCAAGTGTCAGGTGCCTTCAGCGCTGTGCTGTATCAGTGGGCTAACAGGCTCCAGCAGATGTAACCAGTGTGTCAGAAAAGCCTCATTCACCAAAAATTAATACTTAGAGGAGCCACCTCCAGCCAGTCCCAAAGGCAGGCCAGATAGTCACTGTTGGCATGGCTGCCAGCACGTAGTCCCAGGACTCCCACATGGTGCCTTCACACCAGTGTGATGGTGTGGTCTGGGATTCTGGAGGTCTTCCTTTTTGATTGTAACTATGAGAGGCTGGGAGCTGTTTGCAAGCGCTGACACCCATGAATAGTTGTGGAGCACGTGGCTGTGCCTTCCATCACATCCAGGAGCGAGCAGTCCCTTGTCAGGCTTTCCTCTCTTGCTGTGACAACAAAGCCGTTGTGCGATGAAGCTCTGATAAGAGGTTATCAGCAAACCACAGGCATTTGCCCACATGCTTTTGATCAGGAACTGGTCCCTGTCAATGCCTTGTGGCTGGCTAGACTTTGAAAGTGCCTTTGATCCATCTGTGCCAATGAAATGGAGTTGTTTGAAGTCTTTGATTTGTGGGCAAACTGTGCCCAGGAAACTTGATGGGCTTGTGATATTTCTGAGGATTTCTTCCATTTCAAGAGCTAGAAAAATGAGTTTTGACAGCTCTTCCTATTAGCTTGTTTGCACTGTCTGAGCATACCCAGGCAAGGACATTTTACACCAGTTGGTATGTTGGTGATGAAACCCATCCCTGTGTTGCTCCCACCATCTGTAGGACCATCCTGTGAGTTATCAAGACTCAAGTTACCCCACGCCAGCTACAGGACAAGACTGCAAGGAAATACAGGAAAAGAAACATGGGGCAGAAATTTTCAGGTGTGGCCTTGAGAAAAATGGAAATTTTGGCAGAACAAGGTGTACGTGTTAATACTGCTGCAGGTTCGTTGACAGGCACAGACACCTCAGATGAGATGAGAGCCTGTGGGGGTGTGGGATGTCTTGCACTCAGGTTGCATTTTGGAGGTGCCTGGCACACTGTACGATCCCATGCTCCCTGAAATCCCTGGGCTCATGTCATATGCATGTTCTGTGCATATATATGAATTATTAATGTGATGTGTTTCCTACATAGCTAGTTTACCAAAGCACTTTTGTTCCTTAGCAAGTAAAGGAAATAACTGGGTAAATATAAATGTGTTTTGTAACAGCCTTGTTTGTGACAAAATTGTGAGCTAAATCTTTACATAACATGGGGCTGCAAGTATTTGAGTCACATTTGGACAGCAAAGCCCACCGCATGCGGCTTTAATTACAATATTTCTCTCAAACACAGTCTTTCTCATGTTTTTCTGAACATTGTTTAAAGAACTGATGAAAGGTTTGAAAACTTCTCAAATTTTCCTTTTCTTAGGGTCTCTTCAGTTCAGTCTTTCATCATGCAGTCAATAAACAGTTGAAAAGGACTCTTCCGAACTGCAGCAGGAGGGCGGAGAAGAGGGGAAATTAATGATATCACCAAATAGAAACTCTTTCAAGTTCCCTTTAATTGCAGAGGGCACAGGGAGCTCATTCAGTTTTTAATTCTCTGATCTCTTGCTCTCCCCAGTGTGATCAGTTTTCTTCTCCTCCCATGTTGCACACAGTTCTCCCAGAGCATTGAGCCTGGCAGAGTGAAACAGGGCAGAAACCTGGCTGCTTCCTTGAGGCTCCTCCACTGCGCAGAGCTCTTCTAGATGGGATTTTATTAGTGGAGCAGCAGCCTGGGCAGTCCAGGGAAGGCAGGGCCAGGTCAGTAGAGCTCTCCTGCAATCTGTGAGGTCTTTCTCTGGGTAAGGAAAGGAGAGAAGGTCTCTGCAGAGGGCAGAGTAAGTAAACCTTGGTCACAAGCTATGAGCAGCCCTTTCACCCATCTCTGTACAATGTCTTGCTTTTTTAAACCACAACCCTAACACCTTCTCCTCTGCCATCGTCCTCACTCTTCAAGCACATTCCTCATAACTCAGCCATGTGTTCCCCAGCAGTTCCTCCTTCCAATGATATATCCTGATTTTAGGTAGGACTGTGTGCGATCTTCACTGTTCCATGGTCCCACACCAGAGCTTTGTCCACCTTCATTGCCTGACCTTTGCCTTTGACATCAGTAACATAGGACTAAAGTCAGACATGCTCTAAACAAAGCTCTTATCACCTCATTTGAAGTGATGCAACCTTTCATACTGCCCTGGGGTGCCCGAGCTGTGACTAGGCTGCTGCTGTGCCCCAGCCTCACACTGGTGGTCCCACTGCTGTTGGTATGCAGCACCCACCATACAAGGATGCTTGTTACTAATTTAGACACCTGGTAAGTTGTTCTTCCTGTTCTTTATCTTTCAGACAAAGAGATAAGGGTTTTAGAGCTGAATGGGGAGGATGTGGGAGGATACATCCCATTTAGATTTATTGCATTTGAGCTAGATAATGAAGACCCGTGTGCATGCAGAAACATTCTGGCATTATTTTAGAAGTCTATTCTAAATAATTGTCTTCCTTAGAAAGAAATAGGGGCGTTTCTTGAAACCTTGTGAAATAGTGTATTTGTTGGAAATGTCCTTATACAGTATCTTTCCATTATGTCAATTCTGGTTAAACCCAGCTTCTGGCTGGTGGGTGCTGCCTGTTCAGTGAGATGGTACATCAAAGTTACATATGCAAGTGGTTCAAGGTTAAAAGAGGAAACAGCAAAAAACCCCAAGACTGTCAGAACATTGCCACTGCCCACCAAGGAGTTTCTCAATTAAATGCACCAAGCATGCCCTGGTTGTCTTTTTCTTGTGGAAAGTATCAGTAACGGGCTGATAACTGCTCAGAGAGCCATCCCCACCAATGAAAAGGCTGAGGATTATAGCTGCAACAGGTCCATGGGCAGAAACAGAAAGCATAAAGCTTTAAATTCAAGTCATAGTCATAAGTATAACTAATAAAGAGACCAAATTCCCTTAAAAAATGGGATTAAAGAGGCTGTAGGGAAGAAATATTTTGAAGGAAGTTAAAGAGAAGTTAATCTGCTTTTATGTAATTTGTTTCCCAGTTCTTCCTGAACTGGCTTGCTTTGGAGACAGCTGCTTTCAAGGTTTACTGGTGTGCATATGGTTAGGAAGGCTGGAATTGGCAGCTGATTGCCTGACAGAATAATGGCTAACTGGAAAAATAGCTGGGTATATAATTGACAGATGATATGACCACATCAAAATCAGTGAAACACAAACTATTCATTTTTACAGTCTCCAGATTGCTGTCTGTTGTGATATGTTCCTCGTGATTGCTCCCCCGTTGTGCTGAGCATCACCTCTCCTCCCACCAGCACCCGCAGTGGGAAGGACAATGATGAGCCGCAGCACTGAGGGCCACAAGAGGATGGAGATCTCAGTTTCTGGAGGTTTGTATGGTTTAGATACAGACAGGAGCCAAAGCAACAGTACCATCAGGTCTGTGTCTTTGCAGAAAGCGTGCACATCAACAGTGTGGTGGGTGCCCAAAGGTCTGTAACCTGTAGCTTGTACTCTGCCAACCACTACCTGGACTTCCAGCCATGCTGGATCTCCAGGGTCTCAGGCAGCCTGTCAGGTCTGGAACTTCTAGCTCCCAAAGCTGTCCTTGCTCTGGAAGGGGCCAAACAGCTCTTTTAGTACATTCCCCAAGTTTTAAATTGTCTGGATTTGAACCCAAGCTTGCTAAGGTGAAACACAAAACCACAATAAACTGGCGAAGATGCAGAGTTTGGTTACACCAATAGTATTTAACCTTCTGCAGTCATCTCCTGTCTTTCCTGTAGAAAAATTGCTTGAAAAAAATTGCCCTTCAAACCATGGGTGCTTTTCTGAATGTACTGTTTTTTTTTTTTTTTAATCTGGGCAGAACATCTTTTTCATGCTGTTTTTCACACTCAGTTTTTCTCAGTGGGGGAAATGACAGTAAAAAGGGAGAGAAAGTGGGAACCACAGAATGCAGACATGGAATCTAGAAAAAAAAAATTACTTTTTCTAAAAGCTGGAAATATTTCACCTCCAAATAAATGGCTTTCTGTACAAATATCCATTTATTGGGAACAGACCAGTTCTTATTTTCTTATTGGAAAAAAACCCATAAGTGTTTTGCTAAGCCTTCTCTTCCTTTCCCCCAAAAACCAGAGATGTGGCAAAACCAAAGGACACTGGGAGGTGATTTGTGTTGTGACACACTGGACTGTACCTGTCCATTGCTGTGATTACAAACGGAGGAGGCTTCTTTCTTCACAAGCGCCCATGTTACCCTTGAGGTGATCTGTATGATCCATCCTACACCATGTGTTAAAACGTGTGCGTGTTTGAGAACAAATGCCAGTTTTACCGAGGCATTAGTCTCAGTTGTATTCTGCCCCAGGGCTGAAAATTTTATTAGGCTCAACTCTTCTCAGCTCCTTGTGACATTGCCACTCTGTGTTTGTTATCTCTCACTTAGGGAATTCAGCTGGCCAGCATGAACTGCCTTGATGTTTTCTTGTCACAAATTCATGGCTGCACACAGTAAGCAGTATGTTACATTTGAAATATATTCTGCATGAGTTGGAAAGGGTCATACTGCTGTTGTACCTCTCAAAAGAGCCCAAGCAGCACACAGGCTGGCATGGAGCACTGGTGATACTGATTTCTCCAGCTGCATTGTTACAGAATGTGGCCTTGGAAAGAAGGAAATTACTCCAGCGGTCACAGTAAGTGTAAAAACTGCCATGTCATTTAACAGACACGGTGCCAGGGCTTTTAGAGTGTAATCCAACTCTTTGGAAATTCTGCTGAAGGATGCTTGAGCTAACAAAGCTCTGTGCTCTCAGATGAAGGAAGCCACGTACATTAGCTCTATTGTCAAGACATGGTGCAGAGCATTTATTGCTTTTGGCTCATGTACAGTGCAGGATTATTCTGTGAGTTTACACAGGATTGTGTATTTGTAGTTGAAAGTGAATTATTTGCTCATTAGTGGTTCATAAAGGTCTGCTTGCTCCCGCAATGTGAGACAGCTTGGGCTTCTCTGTGTGATGAAATGTGCTTGCTTTAGCTCATGCTCAACAGGCAGCACCTTCAAGGTGGTCCAAAGGACATGGGATTAGGAAAATCAACAACTACTGTAAGAAAAATATTCCTCTTTTTCTTTTTTGTTCCCCTGGCTTTCAGCACCACGATCCCACTTTGAGGTCTGCGTGTGCCAGAGGAGGGGGATGAGGGCAGAGAACAGCAGTGCTTTGGCTGGCCTCAGCCTCTCCTGTCGCTTGTCCTTCCTCAGCATGTCAGTTCTGTGAGCTCAGGACAGCTTCCAGTAGCCTGCTGTGGTGTCAGATTTTATACTTGCTTTGCACCTCTTAAAAAAGCTTTCTCTGAATCAGAAGATATGGCAGATGGCAATCAGTGAGGAGAAAACAGCTTCTCTGTGCCAGATTTAAGCAAGTACGTAAGTTTTCATTGTATTAAAATAAGAAAAGATACCAGTGCTATTTCAAAGGGAAATAAAAATATGCTCTTAATACTCCCCTGATTGGCCCCAGATGTTTGAACCCCAGTTGGTTAAAATGCCTGGGACACCCTGCAAGCTCTGTCAAACTGTAAAGCTGATTTTTGGAGTGTTTAGCAGGAACTTAGGCAGGCTTTTGCATAAGGGCATGAGTTTTCCACTGACCCATATTTATTTGTTTTGTGAAACAACACTGTACTTTTTTGCCCTACTTTTTTTTCTGAAAGATAATACTTACCAAGCTTTGGAGTATCCCAGAAGCTGGTGCTATACAGTAGGCTGAGCATATTTTACCACTCCTGGCTGGAGCACTTGCTACTCACCTTTTACCTACAGGGTCATTTCTTATCACTGCCAGCCTCCATGTGTTGATAGAGAAACAGGGACAAACTGCTCTGCCTCAACACGGGCAAATTTGGGATTTTTAGTTATTTTTTTCTGATACAATTCTTGTCACACAAGGGTGGAATATTTGGAAATACAAGGACAGTAGTGTTATAATGAGCTGCAGCAATCCTCTGCTGCCAGCCCCATCAGCTGAGTGATGAGTGCAAGAAACCATTGTCCAGCTGTGGGCAGCTGTGTGGACATGGAAATTGATGGATATTCAAGTCATGGATTATTGTGTGTAGACAGGTGCAGTGCTGGGTATACACCTGAGACAGGTTTTGCACCACTCTGACTTCACTGGAAGGAAGCTATATTATAAAAGAGACTGAAAACTCTGATGGGAAGAGCTGTAGACAGTGACCTTAGAGGCTGGTGTCTGTTCACTGTGCCATTGATGTGTAGGCCCATGATTTTAGGTTCCACTTTCTCTATATTTTATCTGTTTAAACCACAAGGAACAAGGATTAGTCTTTACTTTGAGATTTTAATATTCCAGGATAGATTAAGACAGCAGCGTCCTGATGTCAGATGACCATTAAATACTAAATTCTATAAATCCTCCAGCAGCATTAGTCAAATCAAGACTTAAGTCCCAAAAGCTTCATACATTCTCTAAAATAATTTCACCACAGTATCATCTCTGAAGCCGAGTCATTCTTTGTCAATAAATGGGCAATTCAGGGATATATCAGCTGGAGAAGTTCTAACCTGGTTAGTTGTGGTCTTCCCTCGGCCAAGCCATAAGTGAAAAGCAAATTCTCATGGCTGAGTTGCAAAAGCACTAAGAAAATGGAAATGTTGATGTTTATTATTGATTTTATTCTTTGCTGCCATGGAATGGTGCTAGTGGGAGCTGTTTTAATCAGTTTACTTTAACACTTATTTACATAAGGAAGTGCTTCATTTATCCCCTCTTTTCCTTTACCAAAGTGATGCACTATCAAGATGTCAGTCGTGTTTCTTGTACAACAGCCTTTCTCTTTTTGGTTTTCTCACTGTACTTGTGTAAATAATTTCTTATGAGGCCCTGTAATATAAAAAAAAAAGTGCATGTGTTTTAACTCCTAAAGTAACCCCTTGTATACATTATGGGATAGAACAGACAATGATTGCTGAAGATATAACCACAAAATGTTTCAGATTTCTGGAAATATGTGTAGAAAACTACATTTATCAAACATTCATCCAAAGCTCCCTATGCTGTCAAGTCACAGATATGTGCCTGTACAGAGAGTGTGTCTTTGGGATTCAAGTCAGACAGGCTGATACCAGTTTAACTGAGAATCTGGGAAATTTTGAGTGATATATCCTCTCATAATCTGTGAAGTTAAATGGTTTTTCTGATTTGATCCTTTACTGCCTTCCCCATTTTGTGTCAGATGAAATTAGGTGTGAAATGATAGGACATCCAAATGGCACGTTCATCTGCCCACCCTCTGCTCCTTCATAGCAGGGTGAGTAATTGCAGGGAGGACAACAGAGAAAGAGTAATTAGGCCCTAATTGCCTCTGATTAGTCATATTTAATCCACCAATATTAGTGGCAATTTCAATGCCCAGAGTGTCCTGTGAAACCATCCTCCATCGTTAATCAATGGTGTTTGTGGGGCTGGAAACGACCCTGGTGCAGGTTTACTCCAGCAGAAGAGCCAGTGCAGCTCAGCAGCAGCTGGTCAGAGCCCTCTGCAATGGCAACTGCAGTGTTTTGTGGCCAGCTCTGGGAACATGCTTCCTGCATTTCCCCTATCTTCTTATAGGGTCCTGCTCAAATACCTGAGTTAAAATTCATGTCAAATCTGGCTCTCCATCCTCTTGAGCCCATGGTGGATACCTGACCCTGAGAGAAACACAGTGTTCTGACCAGGACAATTTATGGCCCTGCTCAACCCTGCCACCATTCCTTCCCTGCTGAAAGTTCGCCAGCTCCTTGCAAAACCACATCCATTCCAGGTGGCCACTTGACACAGGGAACACCTGCCTTTCAAATGAACAAGATGTTTAATCTCTGGAGCAAATTTCATCCTCTCCTTGACCTACCTTGCCTTCATTCCCTGACATTGCTTGTCAGTGAGTGGCTCCAAACCCAGATCCTCCTGTCAGCCTCCCCCTAGACCACCACTAACCACCTGTGAAGGGAGTAATGGCTTTTTGCTGGCTTAGCTGAATAACAGCAAATCTTGATACCTGCCTCTCATAGCCTGGCTCATGTGTTTATAATGATGTATTTGCTCTAGCACCTAGAGTAAATGAATTATATTAAGCCCCTGCAAATGGTCATAAATATGATAGTCTATGTGAACTGAGGTAATTGCCTGCTTTATGTACGTGTTTATCTTCACTGCATTGCATACACAATGTGCATTATGTCAAAAAGATGATAAAGAGCAGCCATAATGCTCCTGAACTGCATAAGTCTTTCTAGTTTATGACTGAGGCTTGAAGTTATCTTATGCAAAGTTAGCTGCAGTAGGTTTAATATAAATTAACATACTTATAAAATGTCAAGGAGCATTAATTGACAATTTCTGAGGCCTACCACGCTAAATACCAATTCAATTCTAAAACCTATCTCTGCAAATTTAATATATGGAAAATAATGCTTATTCATGAATGGTTTATATAACTTGGAATTAATTACATAGCAGCTAGAGCTAGCTGGTACAGATGGTCTTTCTATAAAACAAGGTGCCAAAAATAAAGTTCCAAGCCTCACACGGGAACTTCTGGGATGGGTATTCAGCACTTTATGAAAACAGGGCACATCATCTTGTGTGTAAATATCGACTTACTAACCTAATTCTGGACCACTTTTGAAAGAGACCTGGCCTATATAAAAGGATTTAACATCAGCAACTTCTGCATTTTGAATGAGTACAGCAGACGAGGCCTGCAGCAGCGCCCAGTGTGCTCCCCCACCATTTTCCTCATCTAGCAAATGGAGATGACACTGCATATCTCTAGCTGAAAAAGATGAAACAAGCTAATGTTTATTTATTTGCACATAGAGGCAAGTGTTGTTAGGCTCCTTTGCCTACAGCTTGAGCAGCATTAAAGCTGTTAGTAGTCAGTGCAATGGACCGCTTTGGAGGTGCTCAGGTGAATGCTATTTTTTCATTAATACAGACCTGGGTTATAAAAAACCCAGCTTCTCTCTTCAGTGCTATTTGCAGGCACCAGGAAAGTGCTGATGTCTCTATGAGAAGGTTACATTCTTCTCCCTCCAGCTTGCGTTGCTTCCGGCAGCAAGTGTGGTCAGCTCAGCACTATAGCATGCCTACTTTTAGAGCTCAGGGGAACTTTACTGCCTGCCTAAACAAAGTTAAGTAAGGCTGAAGGATGAGATTTTAAAGCATTCATTGATTTTTCCTTTAATATTTTGTTATTTCTTTTTACAACAATACAATATTTACTTTATCTAGTGCACTGTGGTATAAGTATATTCCCAGAACATGATGCACATAATGTAATTTTCATATATAGGCATACAGCTATAAAACAAAAGATTGCCTCTAACTCCCTTAAACAACACAAACCATCTGTGAAACTCTGCTATATGAGCTGAGGGCTCTCAGCTATCCATGCTCATGTTACCAGGGCATTCTCAGAATGGGGAACAGCAGACCTCTGCAGAGCCCAGTGTGGAGGGATGGGTTTCCTTGGCATTGGTGGAAGTTTGCAGCATGTGAAGCCCCAGAGCTGTGCAGTAATGGGTTTCTATGGCAACTGGCTGGTAAAGCTGGGGATGAGGAACCTGCCCCACTGTACCCACAGCTTTTACTTATTTTTTTACCAGATAGACCCTTCTTTTTTTGTGTTGCTGCTGTGGACACTCAGGGTTTATTTCCCCATCCTCTGCTGTTCACAAGTGTCCTGGGAGACTCAGTAGAGGGCCACAGGGCACCGGGTGCATTTGCCTGTGGATGCTCAGGAACCCCACTCATGTGGCCACCCACACAACTTTTCCACTGTGCGTGAGGCAGCAGCAAGCACTGTGTGTTACCAGTGTGGATCATCTTCAGCACATTCAGGACTTATGTTTATCCCTCATGCCCACATGGGATACTTTCTCTTTCCAGACCTTCCCTTCCCAGCTTCTTCAAAGTACAGAACTTAAATTTCCTTATGCCTGCTTCCTTTATGCTGTGTTTGCTAGAGATGAGAAGCAGAGTGCAAAGACACAGGTTATCAGATCCAGAGGAAGAAGATGTTGATTTAATCTGAGATACCAGCAACTGGTCATAGCCTGCATTTAGGGAGGAATTGCAGGCTAGACCAATAGCCAGTGGTGTGGGCTATAAGATGTCCCTAGACAACCTGCTGCAGCTGCCCCTGCTTGAGCATGGGTAGGATGGTCTGGAGAGGTCCCCACCAGCCTCAGTTATCCTGTGACTTAGTGACTCTGTAGTCAGTGCTATAACCTTGGAGTATAGTCTACTCCACCATGCTAATGGTAGTAGAAATGGAGTAGGAGATGGTTCATGCCCCAGAGATCTTCCCAGAACAGGGAGAACAGACAGGAAGGATGGGATGAGACTAGAGTGGTTTCTCTTTCCCCTAAATTAAGCCCTCCCTTGAGGTCAGTGAGACTGACACAAGAAACAATCTCCCCAACTGATAGCAAGTGCTTATTCCCCTTAACCACCCTGCCCTTGTCTTTCTGCTTGCTGTTTCATTCCCTGCTTCTCCCATCCACGCATCCTTATGTACTTTGGAACCATAATGTTTGTTTGCTTGGGGGTTTTGGGGTTTTGTTGTTTGTTTTTTACTTTCAACAGCAACACTATGAAACTTCAGGAGGTCTTCACCCCCTGTCTGGTGCCACAGATCCTGGCTGTGCTCACCTCACAGTGGAAGGCAAGCTGTGGTGGCACAGCCAGAACTCCAGTGAGAGACCACGGTGAGAACTGCACCAGCTGGAGCCCCTCGAGGCTTTTTGGGAGCAAGCCAGGCAGGTACCTGGCCATAGCCAGGCACAAATACTCTTCAGCTGCAGCATAGGCACACATGCAAATTCCTCCTTCCCATGTACCTGCAATGTTTCCACTATGAGCATCTCCCATACTATGCTGTAACGCAATCTACTTTTATATGCAATAGCAGTAATGGTTTTGTCTTGCTGGAAACATAAAAAAATGCTTTAATCCATCTGCAAAGCAACTGCTTCAAATTAAATTTTGTAATAAAAACAAATTAAGCATAATTGAGAAACTTGCCCTGAGAACAGAACAATAAGAAATTTGCTGTGACAATGGTGCAATACATATTGTTCCTCTATGGCGCTCCAAATGGCCCTGCTGTCAGGCTGTGTTGTCATTAGGGCAGTTTGCTGCTGTTACTGTGAATCTTAAAACATGCCTTTCCCCTTCTGTACGAGACCACTCTCTAAGGTCTTATGCATGCTGATGAAAGAATTAGGCTCAGCTATCAGGAATTAAGCAAAAAATGTGCTGACACGTGTTCCTAGAGATACTGCTGAAAGGAAATAGCTTTTTACAGAGATGCTTCGATGCTTGCTACAGGTATGAATATTGCAGAGCATGCAGCCTGTCTCTAGTGGGTTGCTTGACCATGAAATTGCCCATGAAATGGGAATCTATTGTTTATTGTGCTAATTAGTAACTCAGAAAGTTTATTTAAAGGTCATTAGAATGCAACAAGACATATCATAGTGTGTTAATGGAAGAAAATTCAAGAAGCCATAGGGTTTTGGATTATTTAGTAGAATCTTGTTCCTAATATTTAACATACTTTGAAATGTGCATTAAATTAATAAGGGAGATGAAGGAATGTTTTAATATAACTTAGTGTGAAAATAGACTTCAGAATTTATTTTATTCATAGTTTTTTGCATCAAAGGTTCTATAATGATTAATTTTTAAACTTACAGGTTTTAATAGCAAAATAAGAAATAATAGCTCCAAAGTTCCTTTGAAATACTTAATAAAATGCTGTTCTTTAAAGCAGTAGATGGCTTTCAAATACCACTACCACTTCAAAGAACTGTATTCTTTACAATATTTCTATTCAGTTTTCTGTACTGTGCAAAGCTGACTCACTTGATATAGCATAGAAATATTTTCAGATGGGCAAAATTAAGGTATTGTTATATTCCAACAAAATGCTGGACTGAAAAACCGTACTGAGTACTTGATAGGGTAGAAGTTTAAATGCAAGTTAATTTGCTGTTACAGAAGGTTCCTTGGCCTTCCAGATTCCAGAACAAACTTAAAAAAACCCCAGTCAGTAGCAAACGGATGTAATTATTCTGGCTGTCAATTGCTTTGTGCACTGGGTCTCTGGAGGAGGAGCAGCACAGCAGGTCACCGGGTATGGGTAGTCACAAGCAAGCAAGAAAGATCCTTCATCAGTGGGGTCTAGCAGGGCATGAATAAGGTAAAGCTGGTTTTGTCTGTTGAGCAGAAAAATTGGTAATTAAGGTAGGATAACTTAAGCAGTCACCACCCCTGGTGGAAGAGGAGAGGCTCTTCCTGCAGACACAGTCCAACAGGGCATGTGACTGATGCAGGGCTGATGGAGAGGCACAGGAGGACTAACAGAGATCCCTGATCCAAATGTTTTTTGGTAAGAAAATGTGTTTTCCCCTCAACCATCCCCAGACAAGGAACGTATTTGTGTCAAACCAAAGGTGTGTAAAAACAGGATTTCCAACATGATCTGTGCCGAAGTGCCCCTTTAGCAGATGTTGGAGATAAAGAAGTTCCTCCTTGGATGCTATAAAATCAAAAAGCAGGATTCAGTCCGTTCCAGAGGCCTGGGGAGGCAGAGGGCAACGCTGAGCAGCAGCTGGGATTGCATGCTTGAATCCCATTACAGGGGGGCTACTAATTGTAAATCCAGGCATGCAAGGGATTAGTTGCCAGCAGGTGTCAAAGATAAGAAATTCCTCTCTGATCCGGGCAGGGGGTATCTTTGTCTGTTTCCCTGTATTGTTCTCTTCTTACCATTGTTCATGAGAATGTAAAATGAACCTCTATATGAGGAAATGGGATAAATAATTTTGCTGCTGTTGGAGAAGCTAAAAAAAAAAAAAAAAGCAAGTCTTCAAAAGAGAGAAATTGTTAATTAGGAAATTACTACATGAAAAAATATAGTTGTGGAGGGCAGACAGTTCTTAAAAGCTAGCCTGTAGTTTCACAGCCTGCCTGCAGCAAAGGGTCATACGTAATCTGCCCTAGCAATTTACTTGGGTCCCTTGCTTACTTGCATTGTACGAAAATGAGTGAATTTAGGCAATTAGCAGAGCTGGTGATTCCCAGGGCCCTCCTGGTCATCACCCGCCTGTGGCTGCCCTTTTCTCTCCATCCCTGGGCACAGGTCTCAGCCTGGGAGGTCCATGCACATTATCTGGAGCAGGAGGTCCTGTCACCATTGCTGCCCCTAGCCGTGCCATGGGAAGAGTGGGAGGCAATGCAAATCCTAACTAAATGCTTTAATTGGAGAGCTAGTCCCTGTGGAGAGCAAATGGTGAGCAAATGGAGAAGGATGCTCTTCAGATCCTCCCCACTGATCCCAAGATCTAGATTGCTTTTTTTCTGTTGTCTTTGCACAAAATGCAGGGAGAGCAGTTTCTGTAAGGGATTGATACAGGGCATTTGCTCTGCTTGTAAAGTGAATGAGCTTGCTTTCAATGTGGTGCACTAAGAGCATCCATGAAGGGAATTACTGCTCAGAAATAGCACTCTGCAAATTCAGGCCTTAGTTTACTCTCTGTCCACATGGACAAATCCTGATAAGGTCACTAATGAGCTAGCCCTAGGCATGAAGAACCTAATCGGATCAGTCTGGTCCTAGTTCACAGTATTAAACCCAGTATCACAACAGGAGTAGCCAAATTAGAGAGGAAGGGTTTAAAATCCAGGGATTCGTGGATTTTTAGGACACGTACAAAATACATCATTTCAATCATCATTTCAGTGTGTGAAAAAAAAAAGTCATGGCACCACTGTAATAATGGCAAAGCAAGTGGATCAGTCAGAAATAATTGACTATGTGGTAGGCACCAAAGTTGGCTGATGGGGCTGTTCTGATAGATGTGGCTTTGTGGGCATTTCCAATGCAACAGATGGTGCTAGTAGATGTGGTTTCTTGATGTGGGGGGAAGAAATGTTGGTGCTTGGAGTCATAAAACAATGGGGCTTTAGGAGTTTTGCAGTCACCTGCAACAGAAGCTGAGGTGCAATCATTAATTCATAGAATCATAGAATAGCTAGGGTTGGAAAGGACCTTGCTATTATCTAATTCCAGTCCTCCTGCCATGGGCAGGGGTACCTCACAGTAGACCATGTCGGCCAAGGCCCTATCCAACCTGGCCTTGAGTGCTGCCAGGGATGGAGCATTACTTCTTTGGGCAGCCTGTTCTAGGAGAAAAAAACATAAGAGAAAAGCATTGCCTGTAGCCTTGCATGACTCTGCAAGCATAAGGCTGCCAGCCCACACACCCCGTCAAAAAGCCAACGCTTTGTTTTGAATTAGCACCCAACTTTTTGCCAAAGGAAACAGAAGCAACAAGCCAGTCATCCGAGTTTCTGTCTCTGAGCTCCCAACAGGCCACTTCGGCTGAGTACCAAAAGCAAATGCCTGTAAGGAAGGACATTTATTTAGTGCAGAAGAAGCCCACATGCGCATCTGCTAAACAGTAAGTCTTGACTAATCATCCAAGAAATGAGATGTCCCCATGCTTTTTGCATGCCTTCTGTTAAAGAAAGTCTATACATCTTTGATTGATTTAGAAAACAGAAACAATGCTAAAATAATGTTTCATGGCATTCTCCAATTTTCCTTTTTTCTGTAAATGTCATTGTTAGTGTTTGTGAGAAGTCATTAGCAAAGAGTCCATTGCATCCCAAGACGTTAAGGACAGGTTTTAATTATTTTTCCTGCACTAGAACAAGTTCTTAACAGTATTAAAAAAATCTTTACATTTTTATTTCATTCTTAAAGTAATTTAGGATGAATTATAGATAAACATGATGTCATTTTTCTTATTTGTTTATTCTCTAGAATGCTGCTTAGAGAAGCCACTCCCCTGAACACTTGAAAAGACCTTAATCTTCTGAAATAACAGAAAGTTGATGTTGGTCTTTGCTCTGTCTCTACATTGTTTTGGACTGTGTCAGTACACATCAGTAAGGTTAAATAGAAGGAAACATTATTGACTGAAGTGTAGAGGAAGCTATAATGATTTTGACGGCTGTCCTTGACGTCATGCTCATCAGTTTTCTTAAGTCTTACCAAGTGATTCCTCTAATAGAAAGCTTGCTTCCCAAGCAGTCCAAGAGGTAGCTTTCCATCTGTATAGGTTTATTTTCCTTCATTGCAGTAAGAGGAACACACACTCAAACAGAATTTGAAGTCACTGGCAGAAAATAAAGCTGCAAGATCACATGAAGGCAAATGGAAGAACTGTAAAGACGTAAGCAGTGGAGGGAATAGTAATGAGGGAGTTAGATAAAAGACAGGGAATATGTAGCACTTTGAAGAGTAAACGATAAGCAAAGCAAAACGTCCAGCAAATGTCCTGGTGACAGTATCCCAGCAACAATAAATACTGCTTGTAATAGGGCAGGCTGAGAAAAAGATGGGGACTGACAGTTTTCTAATCTCCTGCCAAAAAAAAGTGGTCACTGGTACCACTGCATAATGTTGAGTATAATGTGTAAAACTCATATAGGTATGTATGGCTTTTCTGGAGCAGCTACTGCCAAGAAAATTATTCAGAGATAGGAGCTGACAGACAGTACTGATGATCTGCGTTAGAGCTCTTTGAAGAGGTACCTGTCACCTGCAAGTATTAATTTGACTTCCAGTTCACGTGGAAGATGCTGACAAAGAAGTCGTATTTGCTGGATGGGCAATTCTGGTGTTTTCTACACAGAACTGATGCTGGCCTCTTAGCTTATCTGCTACCAAGGAAAAGGAATGGGATGTCTGGTTGCTGCATGGATCAGTTTATCAATGTAACAGGGTCCTACAGACTAAAACAAATGGGAATTTCCTGTTGATGAGCATCTGTGTGACAGTAAATGGTATCAAATAGAAGAAGATCTGCACATTTTTTTGAGGAAGAGAAGAAATGAGTTTTATGCGGGTATACTCAGGTATCCTGCCAGTGTAAGGAAAGAAAATGATAAATAGTCAAATGTCTCAGAGAAGCCTGAATGGAGGAATAATAGCCATCAGCAGTGAAAAACATTGAATTACGTGGATTCCTACTTCTAGAAACTTCATATGTTTATTATTGATGGCACTGAAAGTTTTATTTCTTTCCTTTTTGTACTTCTCCAGTGATCTGGTTAGTGTTTCAACATGCAAAGGCAGCTGATGGAAGGATTCTGGAAGGAAAATGAAAAATGACATAAATGAGCTAGAATAGCAGCTGTGCACTGGCAAGGAGTACAAAGAAAAGTAGGAACTGGAGATAATCCTAAATGACAAACTTTTTTCCGAGTTCTAGCTAAAATACGATTGAAAGAATCTCAGGAAATTTCAAGTCCCTATTTCCACAGGCTTTCTGAATCTTTGAGCCTTTTTTTCCTTATCTAATATCCCAGATTTTCAAGGTACATGAACACCAAGAGGTTCTGATTAGAAAAATCACTGTTCCCCTCTTCAAACTCTTGCACTTCTGTCAGATCAGAAAATTCTGCCCTGTATCCTTTGGCAAGGGATGCTGAGATGGGTGCAGTGGGCTCTCAGAGGGAGAGGGAGGCAATGTGCAGGTGAGTATTTCAGAAATTGCTGCCTGGTGAAATTATCAGGCACTGAATTATTTTTGGACTTTCTAAAGGTCGTTTTAAACTCTCCATAGCTGCAGGTACCAGTCTTAAGTCCCCAGCGATACCGCAGTAGGAATGAATGGAGACTGCTTGGTGGGTTGGGAAATGGAGACTCCTGTAATGGAGAAGGCTGCAGGCTTGTGGCTTCAGGCACTGGGAGGAAAGGGGCTGTTTCACCTGCAGATTTGCAGCTCAGGGGTTGTGTCAGTGCCCTGACAGCGATGAGCAGCTGAGCTGGCAGACCCCAAGCACTGCAGCCGCACTGAGAAGGCTGGGGTCAGCCAACAGACCAACATGGGCACCACTGGAGGGAGCAAGACAGAGAGCAGTGCATGGAAAGGTACATAAAAATGCAATTCTATGTGCATTAAACCCCTGTATTCTAAAGCAGCGGAATGATGTTTTCCTTTTCATGATGATTTCAATTCCAGTTATATAGATCTTCTTCAAATCTGCAATTGCTGTTTGCCAAAAATGGGAAATGGATTGTTTTTTTCAACAGTGCAGTGCTCTAGGTCAGCTTGATAACATGGGAAATGGCAGGCTAATGACAGTTTAACACCAATTAAGAGACCACTTTATAATAGATTAGCATTCTGAGTCTGTTCAATTGGTAATTACAGTAATTACCTCTCTGAGCTTGCCTGCACTTTTGAACAGAAATTTGGTACCTTTGTTTACGCTGAAGAAGGAAATGCACAGAGCAGGTAGAGTGTTACAGACAGTCAGGATCATAAGTGTACTAAATTTGGGCCTGCTCTTGAAATGTGTTTGCAGGTAACATCTTTCTAGGTGGAAGTGACTATGTAAATGACTATTTTAGTCTTAGCTGAGCACAGCTGCAAGCAGAGACTTGAGATTTAGTATATTGCTGTGGTTCAGATAAGCTGTGAAAGGCATTTGTGCTACAAAACAGCTCTCTTCATCCTTGCTTTGGCATCCCTGGTCTCAAATGGATGATTTCCCACCTACTTAAGCTAGTTAATTTTGACATTTAGCTCTTGTAACTGAAGTCAAACTCCCAAATATGATGTCTCTTCCTGCTGGGAAAACTAATGGTAAGAAATGTTTGGTAAGAGGCAGCTCCATACTGATGCTTACACTCAAAAGAGCTCAACATTCAGCATGACTGTGTTCTGAATTTTTTAGGAAAGCTCCATTAGGTCTTGAATCCTTCAAGAAATTCAAGTGCTGCTGCCATAGCAATTCCTGTAAATGGTTTATGGAGGGCTGCTGGCACCCGCATGTGATGGTGGTTATCTGTGGGACCAGAATCAGAGCACAGAAGTCAGTAAGCCAGACCTGCTGGCTCTGGGACATATAGCCAGGTCTCTGGTCACATTGTTTTGGTGGTTTAATGGTTGCAAGATCTCCTTGGGTTCCTGTTAACTTTACATTTCTCATTAATTTTGTTGACTGTCTGTCTTAAATACTGCAAAATCTCCTTTTGAGAAATACACACGATGAGCTCTATTTATGGTTATTTTTTAAATACTGAGGCAGTGGTCAGAGCTAACTCAGCAGGGAGCCTTTGCAGATGTAGCCCTTTTGGGTATTTCTTCAGTCCTACACCATTTGATGGGTGTGGTCAACCCCTGAGAGCAGTTATCCAAATCCCACTTCTCTGAAAGATAGATTTCAGTATCATTAAGGAGCCAGGATCTGTCCTGGCAATGGGAGAAAAGAGGTTTAAGACTAAAAATGGATTTTTAAACTAAAAGTGTATTGTTTAGATTGTATGGTTGGATTGTTTTTGTCATGCCATGCTGTACCAGAATAATTGGATGTATGCACAGTGCAGCAACACAACAAGCCTGGGTGACAGTGGGTTTGTCAAGGAGCTAAACAAGAGGCCTGAAAGCAGAGACTGCGGTTAAAAATTGTCATCATCTTCCTTTACCCCAGCAGAGCTCATGTACCCTGTTCTTGACATTTCATAAAATGGCACACAGTGAACATCACTGCTCTTGCCTTGTTTGAAAACAATCTAACAGAACAATAAGGAGTTGAAAACTTAAAGATAAGTGGCATTAATGATGCTGCAGTTGTAAATAAAAAAGCCTTGACTTTTCCCTGTAGTAGCTCACTGGGGTTTAAGTATTATGAAGGACAGTGCTGTGATCTGCACTGTCCTAGTGCAGATTTCTACAGGGAAAGCTCCATTAGGTCTTGAACTCTAATGCAGAAATTGCTGTAGAAATCCTGTAGCAGCAGAGATGATTAGGTGGATCACACAGAAGATCATCCCTGTGGGATAAAGTCCTCAGGTGTGTCTGGGTATCGCATTACCTGAGCACTGTGAGACTCTTGAGAGGAGACTAGGGTAAGGCAGAGATGCTAAACTAGCTTTAGGTGCTGCCTCTTGCATGAGCTGGGGGGTTTGGGGGTGCAGTTGGGGCCCCGTAATAACATTACTGCTCCCTGGAGAGCAGCAGGGCTGGCTGTGGAGGGGAGAAAGTATCTTGTCACAGTGAATTTTGAATAGATGGCTTATTTCTAGTAATAAAAGGTGCTCTTTCCAAAATCTACAGACGAGGTTCTTAAATTCATGAATCCTTCTGGAAAAATTGCATGTTTGACAAACTTGACAAGGAAGGACAGAGTTAGCATACAACACAACTTGGCCACTAAGGAATTGAAGTAAAAAATCAATAATGTGTATATAGGGTGCATTAAAAGAGCCTATTTCATAAGGCTGAAAGCAATTCTGGGCTAAATCAGCTACAAAAAAGAATTTGGCAGACAAATGGGAGTAATTAGGAAAATTGATTAGGAGTTCAAAATTCCTCAATTCAGGAGGATCATAGACTCATAGAATGGTTTGGGTTGGAAAGGACCTAAAGATCATCCAGTTCTAGTCCCTCTGCCATGGGCAGGGATACCTCACATTAGGGTATCTGCTGCTTTGTGAAATGTCTGCCTAGTTGAGCAATTAGAAATTTGTTCCCCTTCAGCATTAACAAGGAAGAACTTTTTTCCTTCTTCTGCTTTTTACAGGGCATTTGGTTTCATCGCTTGCTGCTCAACAGAAGGCAAACCCTCTGCCAAGCCACTTAAAATCTAAGTAAGTCAGGCAATGCACTGTGTGGGGTGTGGAACAGATGTTTGAGAGCACAGCTGCTAGATGTCCTTATTGTTAGTTACAGCTTTTTAGGGTCTAATATCTGTCTGTGGTTATATTAGAGAACACTTTCTATCAGAAACATGCCTTGGATGAGCTGTTCAGCTTGGGGTGTTTCTTTATTCCCTGGCTGGGTACCTCCTGCCTCCAGCATCACTGCTTGCCCTGGAGAGAAACCTTCTCCCTTAAATTTGGACCTGTCTTGCTGATTGAGAAGGTGGGTTGATGAGCTGTGAAAGGCACCACTTCTGGTTGCTGTCAGCAGGAAGACTCATCACTGGCACAGGTGATAAAACATTTAATGAAACAATGAGATTTTCAGAGATGTCTTCCCTTCCCTGAAGGCAGTGGTGGGCCAGGTCCTCGACTTCGGGTGAGCAAAGTAGCAGAACTGGGGTGGATTGGGCTTGCAGGATGTTAACTCTTGCAAATAATATATTCTTTGCTGCTGTCTATGCTGTATATCAAATACTACAATTGTTTTGCGTTTGTGTCCCGTTGAGTGTAAAGGAGGACAGATTTCAGACCTTTTGAGGAGTATTTGTTTGTAATTGAAAGGCTGTAGATAAGACTGTTTCTAACAAGCATCTTCATAATACTTAACGTTCAATAGAGTAAAAGGAGAATAATGAGCACTGCAGCTATCCCAGGTTAGTAATTACCACCGTCATTATTAATTTTCCAGAGCAATCTTGTCAAATGAGTCATTATCTCAATTCCTTCTCCAGGACTGATTGATTCTTTCTCCCTGTTGTGTCCAGTTTCATATAGTGTCCGAGTACAATATAAAACTATAGAGACAGTGTAATTCTAATGCATAATAACTCTAAATAACCAAATCCTTTGCCTACAGTTCTGTTTAGGTCTGATATTTTATACTACTTAATTGAAATAAATACCACAATTGTGTTGCTCCCCACTCCCCATCACAGTCACCAGAATTCCACTGGAGACAGGGGGTTTATATCAGCCTGGGATCTGGCCTGCATCTTTCAGTGTTGTATCTGTGTTGGCACCGACCAGGAGCTTCACAGCTTCACTTCACTTCCCTACACTACACCAGGAGCTTCACTACACCTTGCAGAAGCAGCGTGGCATAATCTGAAGTAAGTATTAATAATCTTCAACATTTCATAATGTTCATTTCAACCATTTTAAAGGAAAGAATATATTGGCTAGTCCAGTTGTGTGTCTTTTTTTTCTTTTTGAGGAGAAGCTAAATGTGATAGATTTCTGTCTCTCTCCCATTAGCTCTCTGTTTGCAATCTTCCATCAGCAGACCTAAGTATGAAGAAGTTCATTGTAAGACAAGTAGAAGGATTTCCATGGGGATGGTAGCATGTTCCTTGCTTCTGTGGAAATGATGAGGTAAAACGATTACCTTTCCTTTTAAAAAGTACGAAACCCACTTGGCATTTTTCTTGAGTTCAAGGGAAGGAGAGGAGAAAGACACAGCGGTTATTTTACAGCTTTGACCTTTTGTCTCCCAGACTTCAAACACAATCAGATTGAAGAGGGAAAAGTGTAGACTATAAAGTCAGGAGCAGCAAGCAATGGGATTGTAGGTGGTACCATTAGCATTGGACCTTTTGTTTGGTGGGGTTTTTTTTCACAGAGTAAGAAGATATGGTGGTTTAATCCTGAGCCAAGAAATCTTAATCTGCACTAGTAGAGAAGACTCCTGTGCTGCTTTGTCTGTGTAGGTAACATGAATATGAATCACAGCTGTAGAGATGTTAAGGCCCCTCAGTGCTGCTGGCCCTACTGGGGCCAAGGGCTGGAGGTGCAAGGAGGCTGCTTTGCTGTGCTGCATCTCACCCTGCCAACACAGCCAGGCCCCACAGGCATGGCTCAGATACTGCAAGCAGCTCTCCAGCCAAATGTTACCCTCATTTGGCAAGCAGGAATGGGGCCAGCAGGCTGCGGTTTCATCTTATGTGCAAAGCAGTAGAGAGTGTTGGGGGTCAAGCATGGGCGCTTTAACAGGCTTGCAGCAAGCTGTGAGAAAGTGAACCTCTGACCCCAGGCTGGAAGAGGAAGCGTCAAGGTCAGCAAAACAGGAGCGCAATAACAAGATGCCAGAAGCATGATGTAACGCTAAGCTGAAGCGAAGGTGTGAAACCAATCAGGAGAGGCAAAGTGGAGCGTGTACCCCTCGCGGGCAAAGTGAAGCAGCCAATCAAGTAATGCGTGATTGCGTGTAAGACAGTATATTAAGAGCAGCCTTGTAATCAATAAACGGAGCATTTTGTGAACCTACATCGTATCGGTGTTTCTCCCCTCCACCTGGCCGCGGCAGAGGCTGTTCACTTCTTCCTGTGTGCTGAGTGACCTTTATTCCTGACCCTGCTAGGAGAGGAGGGATGAGGAGCTCCATGTCACTGCTCTCAGTGTGTCTTGGCTTTGCCTTCCTAAAGCCAGCCCCTTCCCCAGCAGCAGACGCTTCTTCAGCAGCAGGTTGTCTTGTGTCTGCACTGACATTTAAGGTTATCACTATAGGCTGAGCTAGATTGGATTGGGGGAAATAAACGAGGAGAGATCTTGCAACATTTCAGTATCTTGGCCATTTGATACTCTTTTATTTCTGCTGTTTTTTTATTGAAGCAGTTCCACTTTTGTGCATTATTGCCGAATTAACAATAGCCTGTTCATAACCTGTAAAAGCAGAACTTTGTTGTGCACCCTGAACTCCACTGATGTCTTCCAGTATATAAATCCATCAGGAGAGTGTGTTGCACCAGAGACCAGTCCACAGGATTCAACCAGGGGAACTGCTTTATCCCAGCATTCACGAACAGCCATTTGCTATTTGGGGAAACTGGGCAGTGAGGCTTGTACCAGGTGCTTTGGCAGCACCTTCTCTTAAGCAGGGCTGGGTCAGGCCACGCTGTCCCAGGGTTTGTGTTATCTCTGTAGACCTTGTGTTTTGCTGCTGACCCAGGCCCATCCTTGTTCTTGCCCCCAGATATGGCGAGCCCTCTGTTGTCTTCTCCCCCAGTGGGGTGTATTGTGTCCTGTTCCTCAAGGTGTATTGCACAGAAGCTGCAAATCATATGTTAAAATTTTATGCTTTCCAGATTTTAATAGGAATACTTCATAATATTTGTGCCATCTTCTTGGAGACATGTATTTACTGTGAATTTCTACTTTTTTCTGGTGTTCCTCCCTGCCATATACATTCTGTCAGTGAGAAGAAGTTAAGGTCATAATTTTACATACTATTTTTTCTTATTTACAGTAAGTTATAATACCCTGTTTTAGTAATGGGCACCCAAGGCATTTACTAGTTTTTAGACTATGAATTTAAAGCAAAGCAAACCTTGAATTAACTAGAGGATCCTTTTGGGCACATGGAGCCCACTGCTGAAGTCAGCAACGATACCTTCTCTCTCTGTAAAAGACAAGTCCAGCGCTGGTGAAGCAATCTTTGCCCCCGAGCAGGCGTTGACCTAATGTCTAAACCTTTCCTGCATCCTAGCATATGGATAGTTCAGCTGAAAGCAGTGGAAGGAAAAGTCTGCTTAAAGGATATGTTCATAGGGACAATGGGTTGAGGATTGTAGTAACCTGGCTTAGTTGAAAAAAAAAGCAAACAAAACCACACACAAAATAAAAACAAATCCAAAACCAAACCAAGCAAGTAAATAAATAAATAAAGAAAGAAAACAAACCAAACCACAAACCCCACAAACAGCTGTGGTATTACAACAGTCTGAATAGAAGTCAAAGTAAATGCAACTTCTTGCATACAACCAAGCTGAGATAAATCTCCATGTTTTTATAATAAATGTAACTTTATGGCAATCACCATATGCTACCTCTAGCCCTGTTTTGAGTATAAATCATAACAAGTGTGTATCCTAAAATACTTTATTGTATTTTTATGGCCACATACGGCTGCTCTTCCTTCCATTTGTGATTATTTTTTTTAATTGTTCCCCCTAGAACCTAAAAAATAATTAAAACTAATGAATACTCTGCAGTGACAGCAAAGGAATGAGCATATTGCATCTATTCTCACTTCTCAGATCTGATCAAAAGCGAGCGTCGAGCTGTGAAGTTGAGACACTGACATTTTGTACTGAGCTGTCGACCACCTCCTGAGACCAAATGATGACTTTGTGGAAGATCATGAATTAGAGTTTTCATTGTTTCACAGGAACAGTGCTGAGAGGGGGGAATTAAAATTAGTTGAAGTCACAATGTTTATTACTTAGCCTTTTTAAGAAATTAATCTGATGTGTAAAGGACTTTGAGATGAACAGTTTGGGTTTTTTTTTATCTTTGTCCTTGCCCTTGGCTTCAAGATGCTGTGCATTCTACGCACTAGGACTGGCCTGACTGTTTGTTTCAATGAAATCCTGTTAAGGGTGTAGCCCATTTTTTATTTAACAACCTACAAGCCATATGTGTGTTTGTATATGCAGGTGGGCGTAACATGCTGAGGGAGCTGCAGCTCCTGAAAGTCAGTGGGAGGCAGCTGCTAACCCCACACTTCTAATAGTGCTGGCCCGTCTGACTATCTCCAGCATTACAGTAATGTGAACCTGGGCTCAAAATCCATAGCTATGGCTCAAAGTAAGAATGCTGCCTTGTAAACGTGGGTTTGGTTGTTTTAAATTTGGTTTTTCATCCAGTGCACTTAGGGTTTTGAGCTTATGCATGTGTTTTGCATGGGAGCAAAGCCAGCTTTCAGCAGTTCTTAAAAAGCTCTAAAATTCACTTCTCAAAACTAATATTTATCTGTAAAGGATGTAATTAAAGTGTGTGTAGGGGAGTATTGCTGTGCATGTATCTGCCACTCTCTGGGCTTCCTGCAGCTCACAGTGGCTTTGAAATGAATCTGAAGGGGAATAATTGACAACAAAGTGCTAGACAGGGGTTAAAGTGTCATTACCGCAGGAGGAAACCTTCAAAGACCCCATTCAGTTGGGGACTGGCCAGGGCAGGAGCCTGTGGGGACTCATGAAAAGCAAGCTCCCCAGGCAGCTCTTTGCATGCTGTCACCTACCTGCTTTCATTCATACATATATATGCACACACATGAGCACACTGTGGCTTGAATTTATTGTGAAGTTACTGTGAATTTTGCAAGTCTGTGCAGCAGGCCAAGCTATCTCATCCTCCTCCATGCTGAGCAGACCTTTTAGGCCACCTGACTTCTTGGCCAGTTAGCAGTTACATCAGTAAATACTGTTCTTCTGCTAGAACAGGCTTAGTAACAAGAATAAAAAGATAATGGAGAATAAGAAAGTATCATCGTTGCATAACTGAATGGGGATGGTAGTCACCCAACTTTTAAGAAGTCAGTGGTAGAGCCATAAAATTGAATTCCAGCCTTCTGAATTCCAGTTTGACATTTTGGCTTGATACCATTGCTTATTCTTTTATGTCTTAGGTTGATTCATTTCTGGTTGTAAGAGTTTTAACTATTTCAGTCAACATGCTTTACCAGCAAGGCAAAAACAGAGCTTTAGGAAAGCTCTTTGTAGTTTCCAAAGGTGTTTGTTAATTATTCCAAAGGGTAAACTGGTTATAGTTATAAACCAAAAATGTATAAGGAAAAAAGGGTCACTGAAGTCAATGTGAAGATACTACCATGTGGTCAAATTTTTCAGTTCTGACTCCTTTAAAGAAAAAAACCCTAACAAACTCTGTACTAGGTTCTTTGTGAGCTTCCCCTGTGTAGTTATGCAGTATCATGAGTTAAAGTGAACCAAGTCTAAACTGTTGTGGCATATAAAAACAGCAAACAAAGGAAGGCATCTTTTTTCCCTAACCCCCTGAGATTTATTCTGACAGTTTGCAACTAGATGAAATGGATAATGGAAGTCCCTTGTCACAATAACTCAGTTTAAAAGTATTGTCAGATTAATAGACTCAGTTATCCCCTCTTCCAAGGAGAAAAATGACTTGTGGTTTCAAGTGATGCCCTGGCTCATGGTATCTGATCAAATTAACCAAACAGGCCAAATTTAGTCTCCCAGCAGAAACCAGGCATTTTATGCACCATGTCATTTCTTTATTTTTAATGCTAGCCAAATGATTTCCAGTTGCCACAGCAATATCTGTTGGTGACCATGCGGCTGCTTGTGGGCACGACACCCCAGTGTAACACCATCCTGATGTCAGGAGGGTGTGTGCTGGACAGATACACAGGGCAGATCCCTCGCCCTTTGCACGGGGAGGTGGGTCCTGAGTGTTCTCACCCCATCTCCGTGCAGATGCAGCACATGGCACTCAGCTGAGTCAAATGCCCAGGTGAAGGCATGCGAGTCAGCTAATGGAATTGCTGCTTAAATAGGGTGATAAAAAACACTTCAGAAAGGGCTGCAGGGTTGTATTTTCTGCTGCCTTAGGTTGGTACAGAGGAGTGGGAGTTTGCAGCTGATGGAAACTCAACTTGCTGATTTTCTGCAGAGCTTGTAAAGCATTCTGTATGATTTACCATGGCCAGATCAAAAAAGTCACAGAATCAGAATGGTTTGGGTTGGAAGGGATCTTAAAGCTCATCCAGTTCCAACACTCTGCCACAGGCAGAGACACTTTCCAATATACCAGGCTGCTTCAAGCCCCATCCCACATGGCCTTGACCACTGGAACAGCCACAGCTTTTCTGAGCAACCTGTGCCAGTGCCTGATTACCCTCACAGTAAAGAGCTTCTTCTTAAAATCTAATCTTAATGCACCCTCTTTCAATTTAAAGCCATTCCCCCTTGTCCTATCACTACATGCCCTTGTAAAAATATCTGCAGGAGTCTCTCCCTGTCCTTCCAGTTCCAGGGAGAAAGTTAAACCATGTGTATTCCTACCGCTCTCATCCTTTCACTCAGTAATCTCACAAGATAATTTCACTGTCTTTGCAAGGCCAGTTTGTACAGTGATACACAAGGCAGATACAAAAGCCTGCACTGGGGTGGGTCAAGGCAGGGCATTCATGGGCAGTGGGAGCTACAGCAGATCATTCAGGGAAAGAACAATATCAGTGTAAATGAAGCAGCCCCTTCTGCCCTCGGCTGTGCTTTTTCAGCAGTAGGAATCACTGTGATACAGGTTGAGTGTCCTGGCTGTGGCATGCTGAAAGCAGGGTGAGTGCGAGGGCCCTGTGCAACAGGATGGGAACAGCAGTGACACTGAGGCTGCACAAGCAGTGCTGGCCCCAGCTCCAGCAGTCCATGGCTGCTGTCACATCTTTATGTGGGGTTGGCTGGGGGTGTTTGGGTGAGTTTGGGTACTCTGGTTTGTGTGTTGTCTCAAAAACAAACCTGAATTTGCAGCCCATCCATCTGTTGCATGTGGTGCTACGTATAAGAAACAGGGTCGTTTATTAACGCATGTGGAGTGAATTGTCCCGATTTATGTCTGGAGAGTAGCAAATGGTTGGATTTAATAGCTGTAAGCTCCTCTGATCTGCAATCACTGTCTGCTGGATTTTTTGATCTGACAAAGCATTGTGTGCAGTACTGCAAGGATCCTTCCCCAGCCTCTCCAGGGAAATCCTGCTGTCAGGCTGCAAAAGTACGGTGCATGAAACGTGTAATTTTGAAGTCTAAACCTCTGAGAGCTCACCACACTCTGAGGCAGCAGTTTACCTTCAAAGTTGCCTCTGCCTGTACTTACCACCTCTTGTGATTTAGCACTACTGCTAACATTTCCTCCACAAAAAGCCATAAAGTTTACTTTCTAAAAATCTCATCGTCTTCTCTTAATTAGGCATCTTCACACAATGAACCATATGGGAGTGAACAAAAAAGGTATCGATGTGCAGCACAGCCTGGCCCAGTGGATGCTGATTGATAAAGCTGGCAGATGGGTAGATCATCACCTTTGAAGACTAGATTTTCTTCTGAAACTAGCGAATAAATAAGATAGAACTAAATGGCAGGGAGGATGTGCAGTGCAGCTTCTTCCCCACATTCAGGAGGTTGCTCAGGTCAGTGGGGTTTCCACCTCAGCCTTTCCTTCTCTGGGATTTTTTTAAGCCTATTTTTACTAATGCCAGCTGCTACTTGTCCCTTAAATGTGGCTGCATTTAGGTGATTGTCCCGGAGGGGGTGAAATGGTGCCTGATCATGAAGTCAGAGTAAGTCAGCTTATCTCCATTGTGCTAGGTGTCTATAAACCATTTCATACAGAATTGTGATGAGATGTAATTTCATAAATAAAAGTTCATAAGGATTAATGGTTTTAAACTAAAGCAGGATAGATTCAGACTAGATATAAGGAATATTTTTTTTACAATGAGGGTGTTGAAACACTGGCATGGGTTGCCCAGAGAGGTGGCAGATGCCCCATCCCTGGAAACATTCAAGGCCAGGTTGGATAGAGCTCTGAGTCACCTTGTGTAGTTGAAGATGTCCCTGCTCCTTGCAGGGGCATTGGACTAGATGACCTTTAAATATCTTTTCAAATCGTTGTGTAATTCCATGGAAATCATGGGAATCTTAACTAGCTTAGCCTTTCCACTTGGCAGTCTTACCTTTCCTTTCCTGTTTCCCATCCTAGCTGATGTGCCAGGCCTCCTCTTCCCCATGCTTCCCAGGAAGCCTCCATCTTCCCTTTGCACATCTCCATCTTCCATTTTCTTCAAGAATGTAGGTACTATACTGGTTTTCACTTTTTCCCTGCAACATAACCCAGAATTCTTACAGAGATTTGGTCCATGATCTCAATTCCTATTTGAAATTATACCCATATTGATTTAGGAAAGCCCTTGAAGAGCCCACAGTCAACATCAGGTTTGTGTTGAGTGCCATCCCACATGAGGCTGTTGCAAAAACATCTCTGAAATGCAGAGGTCATTGTGTCATTTCTGTAAAACCTCCCCTAAAACCATTAATTTTCAGGAATGCCTGGAAGGGTTCTCCGTGTGGCTGTGTGGAAATTGAAACCCATGGCATAAACAGTGACAGAAACATCTGTGCGACCCTCCCTTGAGTAGCAAAACTGCTGAGCATCACATATCCCTGAAGCACATGGGAGCTCTTTTATTTAAAACTGTAACCAGGAAATAGGAAAAAAAGCCCAGTGAAGCAAAAGCTTCTGCCTTTTTATTCTTGTTCTTATTCTGTAAAAATAGAAGTACCTGCTGCCTGCTGGGCTTGATAAATATGTCTTTTTATTTCCATAAATCACCGCAGTAGAATTTGAATTATTTACTCTGTAAACTCAAAGCTACATTAATTTCCATTCTCTGATTTTTTGTAACTGATATTTTGTGCGCTATCTTTGGAGCTGTTTCCCACCCATCATTTGTTCAGTGCCCACCTTGTCTTCCCGAGCAGGTCCCTCCCCCTGGTGACTGCAGGGGTTTCGTGAACTTCAAAAGCAGCCTCAAATGTCAGCCACACACAGCCTTTCTGCAGCCGCTAAATTATGGATCAGAATACAGCAGATCAAACAGATCAGAATTATTCACTTGTGGGTCTTTGCTTGCTAAAGCAATAAAATCTCTGCATTTCTGCTTTGGTAATGTGTGGGGTGGTTGTTTTACATGCTCAAGAGTAGTTATCAGGGGTATTGGGGTGTGTATGTAATTTTTAACTTTTTTTTTTTTAAGGCAGGCACTTCAATCAAAGCTTCATTCTACTGTAAACCCAATTAGCTTCAGTCTGCCAAGTCAGCTTGACTGTCTGCAAGAATGTATGTAAGGCAATGAATAATTGCTAAACTCAGTTTTCTTTCTATCTAAGAAATGCCATGAGGCTTTTGTTACCACTAGATAAACCCTCTGCACTTGTCTCTGAGGTTCCAGATGAAGACACCCATTCAAAAATCATAAATGCGTTTGAATAGTAATCTGTGTGTTAAGAGGCTTGGTAAAAAGTGAGTGCTTTCTTTGCTTTGGAGCAGAAAGTTGATGAACCCATATCCTGGGCTTCTCCAAACGGCCAGGGAATTTGCCATTAGCTTTAATGGGAGCAGGACTGAGAATTTACATAGCTTTATTGCATGTGGCTGCAGAGTGGAAGCCCATAACTGTAGGAAAGCAGTAGCAGGGCTGTCCCCTGTGTCATACAAGAGGAAAGGTTAGAAAATGAAATGCTTCAACAATACGTGTGGAAAATGGGTCACCGACTTTGTGTGGGGAAGTGCACAGGATGCTCTCATTGTATTTTAATATGCCACGTGCTGGTTTCTAGCAGTTTGGGCATGGTTTCACAGACAGGATGCTGTCAGGTGAGAATGTCGGTCTGTGCTGGCATATGGGTACTGGTTTATTGACACACCTGCCTGGAGAAGGGGGGCTGCCAGCAAGCTGGGATATTAGGGGTGATACTGGAGGTATCTAAAGGACTTGGCTGCACAAGCCACCCAAACCCATGTGGAGTGGTGGGACATGCAGAGAGCCATTGGCATCACCTGCTGTGAGGGCTCCTTCCCATCACGAAGGTATGTGCTGTAGATCCTTTTGATTTTGTCCAGCTTTTTGGCAAATACAGGAATACATCCCTATATCTCCCTCTCCATCTGTAGACCACCTAAAGAGTAGTCAGAAGGTGGTGAATCATCCATCTAACTTGGGTTGAGAGTCCCCTTCTCATATTTTAAGTTGGACAATGATTTCCATTATCATTCCTCAAGGATGGTCATATTCCGGTGACAACTTGAAGACTCTCCAACTGTTTTCCTTAAAAAATAATGATTTTTATTTGTTTTCCTTCAAGTCTAGGGTTCAGAAATGATAGTGTGATGGTCATTGTTGGTGAGCTGCCTGACAAGATTTCAGTGCTTCAGGGAAAAGGTCGGATGTTGTGCAAGAATTGAAAATATTCAGATTTTTATTACTTAAGTGTTAAATGATGTGTATTTACACTGACACATACATATAGGTAGCATTTTTTTTCCAGATATGGCATTATGTAAAGCACCACAACATAATTCCATTTATCTTTTGCAGTGTCTGCCAAAAAGTAATATATTTGCACTAAGATTGAAAAATTTAGATATGAAAATATTTGCAATGCCACAGGGGAAGTTATGCTTTTGACTAATTTTATTACAGCAGGTACGTAAGTGAATGCCTGTTTTGACAACTAGGAACCAAGTTGCACAAAGTAGGAGTGACAGTGTGATTCCCGCGGCCAGGGAGCGGAGCAGCACAAGTCAATGCCACACTGGTTTGTCACAGCTCTAGCTTCCCTTTTCCTACACAAATGACAGTGGTGTCTATTATCCTCTGTACACAGTGATCTGTCAACAGCTACTTCCTCAATTACTTCTAGTGTGTATGTGGGGTTTCACAGAGGAGCAGATGATACCTGATAACAGTACATTATCAATAGCGAAAGGTTTAATTTTCTTTAAATAGTAACCATGTCTGAATAGCTGTAAGACTCTCAGACTGAAATTTCAAGGAATATTTTAGTCTTTGCTTTTTCTGTGG
This sequence comes from Melopsittacus undulatus, assembly GCF_012275295.1. Classification (NCBI taxonomy): domain Eukaryota; kingdom Metazoa; phylum Chordata; class Aves; order Psittaciformes; family Psittaculidae; genus Melopsittacus; species Melopsittacus undulatus. Next base: position 34,224,358 of record NC_047535.1, on the reverse strand, counting down.
GATAATCTAAAAAACGTGTACATCCTATTTTTTGAAAAACATAATGTCAGACTGAGGACTACTGCTCCTATATTGGGGTATGAACAACAATACAGAACCCCAAAAGACTGGGTGGTCCTCTAGTGCCACTTCCAAGCAGTTTAAAGCACCATGTAGCATGTACAAATAAGGGGACAGCCCTGAAACATTGATGTGAGAGGAATTTCAGTTGATGGAGGACTTGTCCCGAGCAGCTCTTACTCACTAGTCATTTGTTACAGTTAGAGAATTAAAAACACAGGTTACTGTGATGAGCAGTAGTGATTCAGATGCCAATGCTTATGGACACAACCACAGCAGTGTTTGTGCTGTCAGTCTGTAGATCCTCACTTCTGGCCACTCAAGACTTCTTAGGTTTTCATGATGGCTCTTCAGAGAATCCTTTTCATGTTGGTCCTCTGTTCTGGTGGCATCCAAGTAGGTGTTTACTTGGAAAGGAGTAATAGGTATATTCAGCTTAGTATTTACTATGTATTGAAAACCACTATTGTTACATGAAGGGGTTTGTTTGGTGTGGATGCAAGTTATTTTAACTTAAAGAAGAGTAACTTCAGCTTCCCTCATGAGCTATCAAGAGTGGCAAAAATGGCCAAAGGACTGTGTCAGGAGTACAGAAATGGTCATACTGCTTCTTGCCTATTTCATTAGTAACCAATTTGGTATGTTCATTACCCAAGGACATTATCACAAACTGTGTTTCGTCCTGGCCGATTATGCTGTTGACTAAAATGTCAATTATATTGCATAAAGCACAGCTGAGAAATTAAGAGTAGTTTCAGTAGCTGTTAATGAACTACAGCCTTGCTTAGCAGCTAGAGCCTTCAGAGAAAGGAGAGATAAAGAGATTTTGTCTTTTTCGGGCTTTATAGTCACAGTAATATTACTGTTACCGATTAAGTGCAAGAGAAGTTTTACTTCTATTTATTTCAATTTCTGGCTGATTACAGAGTCTCTGTGTGCAAACTCTATGGTTTTCAGCTGAGATGCTCAGGGCATGCATCCAGGGAAGCCAGTGGGAGCTTGTCCAGGGATGCCTCTTCAGAGCTACAGAGAGAGCTGCACAGAGGCTGGCTGTGGCATGCACAGATGTGGATCGTACTCCTCTGCAAATCCAGGAGCACGGCTCCATCTTATTCAGTGTTTTCTCGAGGCCTTTTACTTATTTCCTATTTACATGTCACTGTTTAGTATGAAGGTTTTGTAACTTCTTGTTGTTAAAAAGATACTGCGAGCCAAACTGAAGTTGGGCCTTGTGGTGGGAATTGGTGGGATCTATATCTCGGGAGAATTTAGCACATGTATCTCAGCTTTTTGTAACTAAAGAGAGTTCTGCAATGGTAGAATGTGTGGAAGCTGTTTTAGAAGATTTATATATACATGTATATATATATATGGTGCTTTAAAATGCCATTAAGGAGACTTAGCTGAAGGTTTTACATTAACTCATTAAAGCATGGCAGCTGTCACTGATCCTCCTGGCAATGAGCTGTTGCTCACTAAATGCAGAGAGGCTGCATAACTGTGCTGCTCCTGGTCATGTCTCGGAGCTGTTGTGTTCTGGGAGTGGATAGCAGACAGGCTCCTGCAAGGAATCCCAGAAATTTCCTCAGATGGATTTAGCAGCATGATATTTGATATAATCAATATATAGAATATTGTTGTTTCTAGTCCAGCAAATGACTCAAGCAGAGGGAGCACAGCACGTGCAGCCATAGATCTTTGTGGAGGAATTCTGGCAACTGGACTGACAATTGTAGCCAAAGAATAAAGTGTAGGGGTTTTGTTTTTTGTTTTTCACTTGATTTGAATGTTCAAGCATGTGCTGTAATTTTTGGATTCGTTAGAAGTGTCACAGAGGTACTCTGCAGTATGCAAAACGGCTTTGTCTGCAGCATCCATAGTTCTCTTGTGAGGCAGAACTCATGGCACCACATAAATGAAAACATTGAGAGAACTCAGAGCTCTTGGAGAGTCTTTGGGACTGCAGCAGTGGTGCCAGCACAGTCATGGGAGAGCCAAATTCAACAGAGCTGGTGCAAGAGCCTGCAGGAGTGCTTCCACTTGAGCAGTGGCCTGGCCCTGGCAGTCCTCAGGACTGTCCAAGTGGAACAGACACACTTTGGCCACTTGTCATTTTGATGTCTCAGCTCCGCTCAGCTGCAGCTTAGAGCAAATTAATTTTATGAATCCTATTTGTAGCTCATGTTCCTCCTTATATAATCCTCATTTGTTTCAAATGAGCAGAGAGTGTGCCCCTGAGATTCTAAACATACCTCTTTATTAAAGTTTAAACAGGAATTGTTACCTACAAAAGCTAAACTTAGCACTATTATATGAAGTGAAGAAAATCCCTTTAAATCCCCTACCAGGTGTTAGATAACATAGCAGGGTAAAGAGGGAGAGAAGGTGACGGCATAGCGTTATGGACATCAGCATTAATGATCTATTATATTTATTTCTCCAGTAAGCAGAAGTAGATTAAAAACCAAAACGCAGGAGTTAATTGGGTGATTGCACAGCAATTGGTCCTCACTTTTGTTCTCTGCTCCCTGTGAAGCCGTGTGCTGCCAAGAGTGACAGTTGTGAATAGCAGCACGCAGCTGGGGCAGCGTCCTTCTTACCAGCTGCACCAGACACCAGGAATTAAAGCAATTTTAATGAAGCCTTGTCCCATTAAAATCTCAGGGAGCAAGCAGCCTGTGGTGGCCAGTCTAGAGCGGTCCTGCCGGCTCAGTCCCACCACCCACAAAGGATGCAAGCAGCAGAACAGGCCGTTCTTCTATGTCCTCCCTCTGCCCTCAGGAGGAGCTTGGAGAATGTTTCCAGAGCAGTTTTGCAGCTGATAAAGGCAATTGGAAATTACATGTTATTGCTGCTTTGCCACACAACATGTCTCACACTGCTGAGGGTGATGGATGCTCGAGTCAGGATGTTGGTCTCACCTCCCACCTCTGAGACTCCTTTCACAGACTTGTGTTTCGTCTTCTAAGGATATTCCTGTACGTCCCAAAGTGTGAGTGAAACCAGATTGTTTAAGATATTGAAGATTTTAATGAGCCAAACTGAAAAATGTGCAGCTTTTCTAATAAGTGCACAGTGGAGGAGCACAAGGAGGAGAGAAAGGCAGCAGCCACTTCACAGTTCAGGAAGCACTGTCTTTCATTACCATCGTGACCATGGCACACCTCCCTGGAATCAATGAAAGTCAATTCTGCCTCAGAGTGATAGATTGTTTTGAGATCTCAGTAGAATTTTTCTCCAAATTGCAAACTGGAGGAGGGTCTTACAAATTCTGAAAGCCCCAGTTTCAATGCACATTAATTTTCTAGCGTGTTTTCTTTGCCATTGTGGGAGCAGTAAACAGAAATCAAGAAGGTCAGAGGTTATCTGTGGGCTCTTTACTGAAGCTTCTGCATAGGGAGAAGCAGGGCTGGGAAAATCCAGTGGTGTGGGGGAGCTGGGATTGCCTCTGGGCAGGGGGAAGGGACTTCCTTCTAGTTTTTGCAAATATGCTTTAGCAAGGTATATTCTACTGTTTCTCTAGTCCAATTTAAAGCTGGCTATGTGTGCGTAGAAGGCAAATTCCATACCATGAGCAGCTCTCCCTGCAAAAATTGCTAAGGCAAATTAAGTTGCAGGAGTATATACAAGGAAAGATTTGCTTTTCCTCTAAGGAATACTAGGGTATTTGTCAATTCTTCTCCATTAGAAACCTTATATGTTCAGCAGTAAAGATGAAAAGTAAAAAAAACATGAAGATCAGATAAAAGGATGGATATTATCATTCAGGTAACCCAGCTACCTTAACACTGTCACCATGGAGATCCCTGATTATCTTCTGCTCTTTGCATACAAAGTGCTGAGAAACACTGGTTTCATAATTGGCATCATATTTCTCTGGGTATATTAAGCTTGCCTGCAGTATAATGTTCATCAGGTCCTGGATGGTTTCAGATAACTAGCAGTAATATACTGAATCAGATGATTCAATATGATTTTCAGTCCAGGGATTTCAATGTGTTTTCATGCACAGTGTGCAAGCATGGAGATGACTGCAGCTGTGCTGGGGGTGAAGTTGAAGCATTCTGGGGTTTGTGGCTCCTGAGAAGAAAACTGTGGATTTGCCTGATGAATAAGGTAGCATAGCATTCTGCTGTGGCTTGCTCTGTGTTCCTTGTATGTTCAAGTTTTTCTACCCCAACTCTCTGATTTTCCTAGATTCCTGACTTGGAAAACATCTTTGTACTGCAATGCCCGCTCGCAAGGTGTGTGGACCCAGCCTTAACTTCCTTTTTTTGTCAAGTCAGTACATGTGGGCTCAAATATTTTACACAGAAATACAATCAGATACAGCTTTTCAGAATGACTGTAGAATCTGCCTTCAATGCATTTAAGTAGCTGCTTCAATGAATTCCTCTGGTACGTTTCCGCCTTTTCCCATCCAGCATGTTTCAGGGTTGACAGCAGAAGGGTGTCACATTTGTGCCTGTAGCTTTAAATGAAATCAAAATCTGTCTTTCATCCTCTTGTGTCCCTAAAACAATTTAGTCCTACTGTAATTATTAGCATTCTCATTAAGAACAGTTTAGCTGAAAATCAAGACAAAGATGCAGTGACTTCATCAAAGCAACACAAATCCAGATAAAGCTAGGTTTGTAATTTGACTTCTGTGCTTTGAAATAAATCCTCAGAGCATCAATTACTGTATCTGTTGTAAAGCAATTACTAACAGCCTCCATTGCTTCTCTTTACACATTTTAATTTAATCATTATTTTTGCGTAAAAATATAGGGTGAGGAATTTTACAGTTCCTTGGGAAGAACTAAAGCAGGCAACAGTGAAGAATTTCTGTAAAAGCAGAAATTGCTTTCTTTTGTAATCAGGTTGATTAGACTCATGTATAATCATACACAGCAGGTGGGAAGATTAACGTTTCACTAATTCCTAGTGGTCATTACTGCAAGGAAATTTAATCTTCAGAGTTCACAAGGATTGGAGTTGCATGCTGGTAAAGCTCATTTAAAAGACAGAACAAAACCAACTCAACTTTATATTCTGGAATCTAGTTTTACTTAAAACTGTTCTGGCCTGGAGGCAATACACCCAGTATCTTCTACTTAATTGAAAAGTAGATTTGTATTGATCATGACCACTTAACAAGCACATTCAGAACCTACTCCTGTTCTCAGTTACTGTGGTGGGGAATACAGACAGACCCTCAGCGGGTTAAGATGGTTGATAAATAGATATTTTTACAGCAAATGTATATTTTTCTGTGCGTGGGCTGTATTAGTACACAGCACTAATAGATTCAGCTCTCGTATTTGGATCAATTCAGAATAATTCTGCTGAAGTTGAAGCAGTTTTACATGTTTTATATGAAAACAAAATGTGACAATTGCTATGATCAGATGCTGTTTCACTAACCAGAATGTGTTGGGTTTTTTTAAATTCAAAACTTCAAAATGCAATACCCAGAAACTTGCAATGTGAAAATTATGGTCATTTGCTGCTCCTACATGACTAATCTCTGGACTTCTTACTTCTAGGTTCTACCAGCAGGAAACTTTACATCAACATTCAGTGGTACAGCTCACAGTGGTCCGAGACTAAGCTGGAAATGCTTGAAGGAATATGGGATGGGTAAGTAGGGGTGACTACTCCATTTTTTAACTTGTGAGGTCTGCCTGAGATGTAGCTATGTTTTCTGTCTCCTGTGAGCAAGAGCAAAGGGAGATGAAAGAGCAAGAAGGAAGAGAGTGGTAAGTCTAAAATTAATAGTGCTACTGAACAGGAAATGAAAGCAAACTTTGGTTTTAGCAGTGTAAGCTGCATGCTCCTCCTTCACCTAGGACTGATTCCTTCTGCTGCATCACCTGGGAGATCACAACAGTATAACACTTTGGGAAGCTGGAGTAGAAAGATGTTGTGCTCCTTATAGTTGGGAAAAATCATAATGAGATATGGCCCTACCATCACAAAACAAGCAGTCCATGGGTAAGTGCCTTGCTTTTTAACATTATCACTACTTGAAGCTGCTTTAAAGACATCTTCTAAAAAAACATTGCATCCCATTCACACCCACTGAAAAGCCTATTGCATCTCAACGCTGTCCACATGAGAAACTGGGAGATGGCACCTGTGCCAAGGCCATGTTGCCATTTCAGTGCTGCTGTGGACGAGGAGGTCTTGGGGACAAGAGGTAAGGGACCACCATGGGGCAGAGCGGTTTGGCTCGATGGTTATCCCTCCAGTGGAAGCCTGTCCGGCGGATCTGCGGAGGCCTTCCTCTGGTCCCCCTCTAAATACCAGAACTGCAGTAGTTCTTAGTAGGGATCATTAGGCTCATTTTCTTACCTAGTGGCTTAAGGGCAAAAATATGCTCCTCTGAGCATATTAACAGGATATGCAGTTAAAAGTGTAGTTGATATATATTGTTAAGAATAATACTGAAATTGACTGGATGGTACAGTGGCTGGGTTTGGCTGGGTTAGAATATAATACTATTCCAACATAGATAACAGCGTATCCTTCCAAATAAAACAAGTCCCATACACCACTGAGCATGTTTTATTGAAAACCAGAGGTGTTTACTGTGATAATTATGAAGCTATTCCAGTGATATAATGCTGGTGTCCATTATCCACAGAATGTTTGGGTGAGGCTGAGCCCTGGTGGGACTGGTGACACTTTCTTGTCTCATGCAGACTCACCAATTCACACAAAAATGTGGCTCAGATGCAGACCTCTGTCGCAGCCCTGCCGCTCTGCCCAAGTTATGCTAAAGTCAGGATTACTGAAGTTGTAATGGACATAAACAAAATCAAAATAAACTCCTGCTCTTGAAAGAGTTACTTCCACTTGATTTTCAAACTGTGGGTGCAGAATAACAGCCACATGTAGCATGAATCAAAGCAAGTTAAGTGCAGCTAAACTAGGTTAAAAGTGATGTAGATGGTAATTTAAAAATCAGGAACAGCTAAAAACATGACTGCATTGTCATTAATGCTCCGTGAGCCTGCTAAAGGGACTGATTTTTTGTGCCAGTCTTCAATCAGTGTCTGTCTCAGCCCTCAAATGCAGCCTACTCTTAAAAAAGAGCTTAGCATTCTGGTTTAATTGTGGCCAAAATACAAAGCAATACATTCAAATAACTGGGTGTATGCACAGTACTGAGCCCTCACTGCCATTCATAGTTTGAAAATGTTCCTGTGATTTAAGTGATAGAGTTGCCAAGCAGAGCTGGAGGTTTGCCTCTGAGGGAGAAGTTACATCCCACATAAAATTATGTAGCTTGAAGCTGTGATGGTAGCTCAAGGGTGAAAGGTAGGGTGACCTGCCTGGTCTTAATGAGGCACCCTGACCTGCACCAGGGGGATGGTTCCCTTGTTCCTGCCTTCCACAGTCTGTCATCCAGACTCAATGCCCAAAGTTAGGCATGTCCCATCTTTGGTTTAAAAAGGGTGAACAGGAGCATACTGGGGCTCCAGGGAATGTAAGGGAAGAGCAAAGAGAGAGGTGAGAAGGGACTGTCACTAGAAACGATAACAAAATTAGCAAGTAAACAAAGAGGCAAGTTAGAACATCAATATGCACAGTAATGAGTGACAATGAATAACCAGAGATCGGTTACTTTAATGATGCTGTTGTAAAAATGATGGCCCTGAGCTATTTCAGACCACGTATACTCAATTCTGGCTGATGCTTATCAGTTTATATGCAAGAAAATTTATAGCATGCAACCTAAATGAAACAGTCCTTTGGACAAGAAGAAATGGATTGCAGGTGCAAACAAGCATGAAATGAAAATCTACTAATGAGTTTCCATTAGCAGCTAAATACATAATCGAATAATTTTTAGCCAACATAGAGCAATGGGAAAATCAATTTATTCCTCATAAGTACTACTATATGGATTGATGCTCTAATACAGCTAAACTGATTTTGTTAAGTGAAAGCTGAGCTTCAGATTCAGTTAAAGCTTAGCTCATAGCAGAAGTAGAACATGGGTTTGCTTTTACTGAATAGGAATGGAATATATTTGCTTTGGAAACTCTAAATAACATAAGGTGAAATGAAGTACTAATTAATATGGAGTATTTCCATCTGAAATATAGAGACTTCTCAGACTTTTCTGAAATATAGATAGTTCAGAAAGATGGACTAGCACTGGCACATCAGAATTTACTTATGAATAGCCATTGTTCATCATCTGGTCTTTGAAGCAATGATATCCTCAATTTCCCATCTATTTTTGCCTTAAACAGCCTCAACCTGGGTTTTGTTTGCATGGTGTTTTCAAACCTTATTCAACTACAGTAAATATTCTTCACCTGCAGAGACCCCAGTTTCAAGGCTTTCACAACCATATATGTAAACAAAATAGCTTTGAAAAGCTGGTTTGAAAGTGTTGGTGAGCATTCTGCAGCAGAAGACACACTTAGGAGTTAAAGAGGTACCTCTTCAGCACCATGATGAAGAACGGTGGAACAGTGTGTTGATGCAGTTTCTGCATGTGAATGAAATTTATACTGAGAAAATGACCAGTATGTACACTACAAATAATCTGTGTTTCTTCCAGGTCAGATTCTTCACCTTTACTTCCAGCAACGTGTATGTCCCATGGACCTCATGGTGCCACTCCTGTAGAAAATACCGTTCCACAAAATGGAGCTCAGATGGGCATGATTTAGCCTCCACCATCCAGTGGTTTTAGTTAAGGAGAGGTAGGTGGGTTTATCGTTCATCCATTTAGAAACACAGTCCTGCAAGGTAAAAGCACATTTCAGGGCAAGATACTGAAATCAGGAGGAATTTTAAATGATATACACTTGAACATTTTAAAACTCAGTAGTTTATGACTCAACATATGCATAACGTTTACCAAACCAGAAGTCAAAGGAAATAATAATAATAGGGAAGGAGAAAGCCAAGTACATTTTAGCACCTCTTTTTCAAGGAAGAATTCTTTGTGGTAGCTCAGCCTTATTAAGTTTTTAAAACAGTGATTGATAATGATGGAGATCCTAGATCAGAAGTAGTTACCTGATTGGGGCAGATTTCAGTGGACATTATTTCTCAGTGGATCTTATACATGGAAGTTGGAGCTTATAATATGCTGAAAAACAAATGGACTTGCTTGGACACATAATACTTCTTGACAAGCTTTCAATAAATGCATGACTGCATATAAATCTCCTATTTTAGCATGACAAATATATCCTCTTCTAACAGAAACTTCAGCAGACTCTGAATGGAAATGTTCTGGCTGTTGTCAGTCAAAATGAGGAAAAGTTGGAGCATAATTAAGCTAAATATTGCATTAAACGTCTCATGTTTGGTGACCAGCTCTTGCACTCTGGTAACACCTTGCTCCACAAATGGCCACATTGAATTCAGTGGAGTGACAGCTTGTACTCAAGTAACACTTAGCAACTGATGGGATCCCTACTGAATTTGCGAATTTGTCAGACTGAAATGTAGTCCATTCACTACTCAAGTCAGCTTCCTCTAGTCTGGAAAGCACATAACTCAGCAAGACAACTGTTTAGAGCAGGGGGTGATGAACAACACTCTATGGAAACTGTGAAGGGGAATTGGGGCAGGTGCAGTGCAGTGAGCTAACTTGACATTTGGTAGGAATGTGGCAGTTTTTACAAGCCAGTTTCTGAAAAACACAATGTGGCATCTCTAGTGTGTTAGAGAATTTCAGGTGAGGGTTTCTTCTGAAAGCAGAGCCCCTAGTTTAGGCACCTGTCAGATCTGTGGGCTGTGAGGCAGCAGGAAAAAAATCTGACCCCCCCAGAAGATACTGTAGAAGTAAGTGCTGTTTCCAGTATTAGAAGAGGTTAATGCCTTTAGTCTTGATCATACCACTGCCACAGAGTATGGCTTTGTCAGAAAATGCTGATGGTAGTGACAACATGGGGTCTCACGGAGGGCTGCTGCCTGTGGCTATAGGTCTTCCATATTACCTTTATCCTATTACATTGCCACTGCAGCTCCCCCCTGCCCACATACAGATGCACAGAGATGGATGTAGAGGTTATTGTAAAATCCATGGAGATTGCCATTCTCAGACTCACACTTGGGATATTTCCTACTGAATGACTGTAACTTACTGCAGAACAAATGCCTGATAGAAGAGCATCAGGAAAGACATATTTTTCTTTATGGCCTTTACCAGTTATTACTGTAGCAATGACGGCTTTCAGGAAACTGGAGATGGCTCTGTCAGAGGTGGTAATGGCACTTGTGAGCTGTTGATGCCCTCTACATGGTGCCGCTTCACTACATTTGGTAAAGACATCTCCATTCTCTGAAAGCCAGTAGTGATTCAGTGATAATACAAAAATAAAATTGGATTTCAGGTGCTTTCTCTGGCATCCTGTGTTTAAAAGGCGATGTCCCTGTGCTGTACAGATCGAGATGACTTGTTTACAAAGGTGCAATATAAAACATACTTCAAAATCCCTTGTTTTTGTAAGAACCTGTTTATATCTGTGAACTTTAAAAGTGAGACATAAATTATTGGACACTGTCTCGATATGGCTGAAATTTCTGAGGCTCTTCTGGCTCAATTTGACTGGGAAAATGCCTGCAATTTGGACCCAGTCTAACGGCTGTTTCCCATTGACTCCAGTTTTCATTGTACCAAACTTTAGTGTGCTCTACAGCAGATAAATGCAAAAATGAAGTATTTCTGTGACTCTGTCTAGAATCGTGAATGCTGGTGTAACTTGGAGATACTCGTGAGGTTTCCCTGAACATGCTTGCATGGATGTTTCATGCAGGTAAGTGATTACAGGCAAGAGACCAGGAACACAAGAAACAAAAAATATTAGTTAGTTCCTAAGACAGTTTTGTCAAAGCTTTAGAAATGTCTAAGCACCCTGTCTAGCTCTACTCTGGAGAGCCAGATAAAGCATATCTTCCTTCCCATCTTCCTCTAGAACTCTAATTGAGAAACAAATAAAATTTGTGTAACCTCATATAGCCACTGCCATAACTCTGTATCTGATAGCATCCTTTATCTCTCACCAGCTGGAAGTACCACATTTTCATTGCCCTGAATCACCAGATGCATTCATCAAACATGACAAATGGCTTCAGAACACTAAATCACACCACTCGATCTCAATGGGCTACATAATCATTGTCATAGTGATAATAAATATAAAAATATCTGTGTTGCAGACTCAAATAACTATGGCTTCTACCAGGGCTGAGAAACTGTAGGGGGAAAACTGAATCTTAAGTCAAGAGTTTTTCAGTCCTTCAAAAATTTGCTAGAAACATGAATTTTTTTGTGATGTTTCTGATTTTTATTTTTAGAAATAAGTATTCTGTTATTTAGGTTATATCGTAGCAAGTATAAAAATTTAGAAGGGAAAGACTATTTACTGCTCTCCTGAGGAGTTGCCAGTTCTGTGGCCTTGCCCGTGTACTGCTTCCAGAGGACTCTCACATGTCTGAGCGTGGCATTGTAAGGAGATGTCAATATCTTTATGGCTTCTGCAGGGAGAAAAACGCAGCAGAGCATCCTTTTCCTTGCTCTGTTTGATGGGACCCTGCACCTGAAAGGCAGCAGCAGGAAGACACTGAAGTCATCACAGGTCACACTTGGTATTACTCAAAAAAAAAGAAACGTTGGGCTATGGATGCATGAGCAAATTGCCTGAAGGATCCTATCTATCAACTGACCTGTGAGAACTATGTCTTTTCTGCAGTAAAAGCCAGGCAGTGCAAGGTAACTTCATAACCTTAATTAAATTGATGCTCATTCTCTTTCTTTGGAGGTGGTTTGGGGGCTAGCAAAATGGTATTACCTCAGATAACCTTATTTTATCCAGGAGCACACACAAGCAGATTATAGGCCACTATACTGTAAACTGTTTTTACTTCCAGAGCCAGTATTCCATGGTCAGAGCTAAACCAGATGTTTTAAAACTACTTCAGTAGATGTGTGAATATAAACATTTCCTCTTCAATGTTCATCACCCAAATTCAATAGCCGTGTGTTTGTATGTAGGATTGCAAGATGGAAACTTTGGTTTCAGTCCATACATGAACCTTCATTTTATAAAAATACATTTATATACATGTATGTGTGGACACAAAGACACTGTGTAAGCACAAAATCTCAAAAACAAGTACAGCATTTGCTGCTGTGCAGTCCTACAGCATTTTCTTATATCTCTGCTTAGTGCTATTTACTGCATTTTTAAGTCAGGTCAAAAAGGAGACTTGCCTGGGGTTCTTCACTGTGTTTTTGCCACCCAGTTCCCACTAAAGCTGAGCATGTGATTTTGCTGTAAAAAAGATGCTGATTTGGCAAGAATGCAAAACCTGTGCTGACATCAGTGGGAGTTGAGTATCTGGAATGATTAAAGACCAAAGCCAATGATATGACTGCATGGTATTAGCCTGGGATTTGCTCTGCAATTAGGTCTTCTTAATAAGAGGCAGTTTAAGGTGACCAAAAGCCCAGTCCTGCTGATCATCTGCACTGTGAACTTCTGAAATCATACCCCAGCAGCTCCCTAGTTTGCCCCTGTGAGCTGTGAAGAACACCCAGGTAAAGAGGGCAGGTTTCCAGTTTGTCCTCACCTCCAGGCCTCTGTATCTGCCATGATGGGCCATGCTGTCCACTGGCAGCAACAGCCTTGTCCTCTTCCAGGTCCTCATACTGTTGGTTCTCCTTCCATGGCTCCTCAGGCAAGCTGAGCTCTCAGGGAGACCTGTGCAAGAAGGGTTTTCTCAGGCACTGCAGTAAGAAGTAGCTGTTAAATTGCTATGGTTGCAAATAACTTCCGCTGTTTCTCCCTCCCCCTTCCCCCCCCCCCCCCCCAAACATCATCTGATTTACTCCAGTGATAAGCCCACTGTTCGGTATAAACATTTATTTCCTTGACAACCTAAGTTTTCCCTTAGAAAATGCCCAAGCCTGGGACCTATTATGGCAATTGACAGATAAAAAAATTGGTTTGTGTGGACTCATGCTGTTTAGCATACATACCAAAACAGAGAGAAAATGGCATGTGTCACAAATCCACAACTGCCTTATTATACTGCAAGAGCCACAGGGGATGTGTATGGTGACAGGGAAGCGGGGTTCTTTGCAGCCCTTTGTTGTATTCAGTGTTAACAGGGCTGAAATTGAAATATCTGAAATGTTTTCCAGTGGTAAGAACTCTCAAAGTAATGATTCCTGCAGACTAATTGCCCCCAAAACAAATTTTTAACCCACTGTTTGATACATGTCTGCCTGTCAAGGTAAAGACAAGTGTCAGTTAAACCTGTTTCTGTGAGGCTTATTTGAGGTGAAAAGCAGCCAGGAGCCCAGCAGGAGAGGATTTTCCCAGCTGAGAATTACAAAAGAACATCTTTGGTTTAGGGAAGTGTTCAGAGATAAGCATGTGCAACAGCCCCTCACAGTACCATGATCAGCACAAAGTCTCAGCGCAGCTTAGTAAGGATATCCGCTGGCTTCCTGAACATCATGGAGAAGGTTGCTCTGGTTTCTGGCTTTAAAGCTGAGCTTTGCCTCCTTTCATTATGATTAGATGTTGAGTGCTGAGGCTTGGCGTTCTTTGGTTGTGCCTACAGAGCCACAGAACCTCCCCATAAGCAACAGCCTGCAGCTGGAGCTTCAGGCACTCTAGTAGCACAGGTAGGTTATAAATTGCAAACACCCTCAGAGGCTCCTGTGCCTTCAGAAAACAAGGGAGGACCTGTCCAACATGTTCCCCCCTTTTCTTGTTTGCTGGCAGTGGCTCAGGAGTAGAGGACATAGACATAGACTGTATGTGTGTGGGGGCTGGTTCAGACCTGCTGAAATGCAATTACCTTTGTGGTGCTTCATCAGCGGTTTCCATATAAAGAGTATTTTGGAATGAGCAGAAAAATGCTTTGTGCAATGAAAAATATCAAAAAGGACTTGGGATGGTAGAATGTAAATAACTAAATGACCAAATCAGCGTTCTCTTCTTGGAAGAGATCCATTACACAGATGCTGTTGGGTATATGTCTTTTGAATGGCTCTGTCCTGTTCCTTCCTTGGCTGCCTGTAGTTCCTGCTCTGCCATGACACTGCTAGGCTCCTGGTATTGCCCCACTTGATTTGTCCAAATAATTATCTTTCTAAGAATAATGCTGCTTTACTCAAGGTTGAGAAATGGCTGAATCAGTGAAAGCAGTGCTTGGAAGTTTTCCTGGGAGGTTACTGTCTTGAGTACTGGTCAGGACCTCATCAGGCTCAGCCTGTGAGAAATGCTGACACTTCAAACCCTGATGGTGAGGTTTCAGGATGTAGTTTTTCCTGTTAAAAAACCCACAGATAACCTCCTTGATGCAGCTTGAAATATTAACCTGTATTCCTTCTGATTTCCACAAGTAAACCCCTTAACCTCTGGATGTAAAGGTGCTTTCGCCATCAGCAGACGTCCAACCAAGATGCAGTTTTCAAGTGAATTTGTCATTAATGTGATAGTGCATCTGAATGCCAGGTTTGTGTAATGCTGTTAACAAGACTGCTTTCACTTAGATGAGCCCAGACCTTTAAATCTATATTCTGGGTATGTTTGGTCTAGAATAGACATGGTGTAGTCCATGTCAGGTGCTGCAGATGCAAACCTATATTACTTTTTTCATTAAAATCAAATCTAGACCTTAACAAAGCAGCTATATTTTTGGTACCTCACTTGTTCTTTTAAAAAATATTCTTTTAAAAAATTAATAATGCTCATAGTCCCTGAATTTTGAGAAATGCTCACACTTAGTGCTTTGACTTTTTCATGAGAATGTGTCACTAAAAGGAAAAGATGTTACTGCAATACTGGCCAAAGCACAATTCAAACCCAGCCACTGTTGACGTGATACAGCTTTTCACATGAGTAAAACAGTCCTTGCAGGAGCTCCAAGAGCAGTTTTGTTCTTTTAAGTTGAACTATTTTTGAATCATAAACATTGATCTGCTACAGTAATTTGTCTGTTCTTTCTTTTGGTGCCAAAAAAAAAATCGGTTCTTTTTATCTCTGTGAAGACAATCGGAGCATTTACTGAACATCCAGTTTTGCTTGAAGTTTTGTGCTTCACAATATATAGGAGGTTGAGAAATTCTGAGAAATAGGGCTTTAAGTGTATGGCATTGCATCCATCCACACAGGAACACAAGAGAAACTAAGTCCACTTCATCTTAGCCTAGCTAAATCATTCAGGTTGCCATAGACCTTGCGGCTGCCACAAGTGATAGCTGTAGGTGTGTGTGCCTGTCAACTAAACTACCAAAGGATTTGGTACGTGTTGTGTGGTACAATGTATAAACCCTGCTTTTTCTGACATCAGTACTGGTGCCTGGCATTTGCAAAGCTCATCTCTCTAGAATGACCTTCACACAGTATATGGGGGCTTTTGATCTCTTTGTATATTGTGAGATGTGGAACTGTGTGAGAACAAAATGTAGCACAAATAAATGATGACATGAGAGGTACCAAGGTGCTGTGGGTTAAGGAGGCAGGATTTGGAGTAGAAATAAAAAAAATTCAATTTTTCCATCCAGCTCACCAGTCCCCTGTGTGCAGACTAATTTTAGAGATAATTGTTACATGATTTCCTGAATATAATCTATTGTTATCTGTGCCCTGCAAAATAAAGCCATGTCTAATTCTGGATAACCACAGGGGTGATTTCATAGTTACACTGAAATGAGGATAAGAACTTGTTAATGATCTTTAAAGATCACATCATTTAATTCTGTGCTCTTGGTAGTTAGACCAGACTAGTCACAAAGGGGTACGTGCTCCTTCTGTTGCAGGCAGCAGCCCCTGTTAATTCCAGTGGGAGAAAGGAAGATGCTTCTGGTCACACATCTCACCTTGGTGTGCCAAGTGTTTGAGACAAAGCATGGGATAATTTGCCATTTTTGTCTGCGTAACTCTCTGCAACCTGGAGCAAAGAGTTTAAAGGCCAAGTCCTGCTGCTGCTGAGAGTGCTTCTGAAGTGCTAAGAGTTTCTGCCTCCTGACCAGCAAATGTGTGACTTGTTCTGAAGCAGGAGGAAATTACCAGCCAGAAAATGCTACCTCTCCAGCAGGGCAGTTAGAAACAATGGGAGCTGCCGGGCACTCGATGGGCTGAAGGTTAAAGAAAAATGAAAACAAAAGCTGTTCAAAAGTAACAACATCTCAGGAGGTGATGCTGCATTTTTCCTGCTTTCCAGTGTTTTCCTGGCTTCAGGTGTGATTCTCTAGTGAAACCTTTGGCTTAACTTATAGAGGGAGAGACAACTTAAGGAGCAAACAACAGAATCATGTTCATCTGTGGTTTCCAATGGAGGGAAGAAGGAAGCAATCAGTTCTTCTCTCTTCTCAAAAACAGATCTCAGGAGCTCATTACATTGAAATAACATGATGAAGAGCTGAAGTGTCATCCAGCAAAATAAAGTAAATTATTTTCAGCTTACTGGAAATGAGTAATGGGTGAAGAAAAACTTTGTCAAATAGTTGTGAACAAAAAGGAAAGGAAATGATCAGAAAAAAACCAACAAGTTGGAGAGACATTTCTAACTTTTGTTTTCCAGTTGGTGCTTTAATTTCACAGATAGCTAAAAAATGTCATCTTGGAGTATTTAGCAGATTGGAAAACCTAACTGGGCTGGACAAAAGCTACTAAATCCCTTAAATGAGATTCTCAAATGTTCAGTCTATGAAACTTCTTTTGTAGGGTGAGTCACCCCCAAAATATCTTTTTAATGCCTTTTTTTCTTTAATTGCCTTGGCTATAAAGTGAAAAAAAAAAAAGCTTATGGGTTTGTAGAGACCATCAAATCGGTCCCGCCTGCACCAGCAGGTCAGAATTTACTACCAAATTAACTAGCTCTGTGGTATTTGTATTCAATAAAAGGTAAAACTCTCTTATGAGCTGCTTTTTTTAATTCTGCTCTTTTTTTTTTCCCCTGAAGCCTACGAGGCACATAAAATGCAATTCTCAGCAGAAGGATGCTAATTGGGAGAAAATGTAATGGATGGTCCACATTTCCCTTTGAAGTTCCCATTGATCAGTGTTGCTGAGACTATTTTTCTAATCCATAACTCAGAAACATGAAGGAACTGCCACTTTATTCTTTGGGTATATGCGCTTCACCTGCTAAGGAAACAGACTCTGGACTCCTGGGTAGCTTTTATTCAGCTTTTTCTGTGCAAGATGGTGAAAAATGGGCAGGAATCAGGACCCCAGTTCTGGTGGTTTCTTAAATACAAATTTTCCTGATGTTAACCAAGGCAGTAGTTGTTTGATAATTTCTATTTTATGTCTGAATTTTGTGTAAGACAACTAGATCCAATACCTTCTACTCAAAGAATGTGCTTTCAGCCACTTCAGCATTAACTGGGAGATGTTACCCCACCTCCTCCCCACTGGACAGGCAGCTTGTATTGAAAACCAAGCCTTTCACAAAGAGGGAAAAACCATCTGTCCAAACCATGCATAGGAAAAAGGTTTTTTTAATGCTCCCATTAGTTGAATTCACAGGTAATAGCTTGTTTTCATAGTGGAGCCAGTTACTAGTATAAATTTTCATGTCCTGGTTGATACAGATGTGATGGCAAACCAGACGAAGTAGCTGTGGCCACAGCTGGTTGGAAAGGTCAGGGAGTCACAGCCAGAAGCTTAACCAGCACTGGGACCACAGATAGAAATGTCTGTGGAATTGTGTACGTGCAGGAAAAATGTCTTGCTGTTGAAGGTGCCATTTGCATTGACAAAATAGCTTCTCTGTATAGTCAGGCACTGCCAGGTCTTGATCTCTTTGCATTTCAGAATCTCAACTGAAAAGCCACCTTCCTTGGCTGAAGTTTCCAAAGAGAAAATACATAGGACTTTGAGGATCTCTCTGCTGGGGTCAAGTAAATACTTCTTTGGCAGGGGGAAACCTGGACATGTAGAGGGCTGCTGGCTTGGAAAGAACTTCTGGTGGCTAGAAATAAAACTGGATCTATGACACAGAAGTTGTCATATTCTGCTGCCCTTCCAGTGGCTCAAATATGGAGCAAAATGTCTCCCCATGCCTACTGCCCAAGGGTGAAAACTCAAAACCAGGAGGTATGTACTCAGGTTCCTGACTGCATTTTAATAAGAGAGAGAGGGGAAAAATTATACTCCTTCAGTGTGGAAATTCTGGTGATGTGGAATTCAGAGTAAGAGTAATTAATAAATAATGAGTAGAGTTGTAAAGAAAATGAATTTTTCAAGGACTCTGGAAAACATACTCAGAGCTGCAGTCTGGAACCTGCAGACAGAGTAATTGCAAACATCATGTACCTGCTTACACGAATCAGAAGTTTATTAATTAGCTGTTTCTAAAATACCTTTTACAGCTGATGGGATATTAATGAAGTGGCTTGTATTCCCACCCCAGCAGTTCTCTGTTCAACAACCCTCCATACGCAGGGGAGAGCAGTAATGGGAGCAGGTGAGCCTGCCTATGCAGAACTGGGGTATGCTCCTGTTGTGAAGAATGAAAATGGTGATTTCTTATGTGATGAGTTCTACAAAACTGTATTCAAGTAGTAGGGCTTATTTTAAGACTCATGATTGTAATGTGTTGCCCTGTTGCTACCTTGCTACATACCCCTGCTTTTACATTCTCTTTGTGCCAAGAGAAAGTGGTTCCCACTTGAGGACTGACTACTGTTTCTTCATGACAGCCTTTTGGGTGGTTTTGACATCTGTTTTTCTCCATAAATCTCCTCTTCTTCTCAGTTTAGGAATAGTATTATATCCTTTTCCACAGTCAGACATTTCAGGACAACCTCTAGTCATTGTGGAAGTGTGGAGTACAATACAAATGGAACCGAAAACAATTAAATATATATGTCAAGCAGGTATTTAGATGAGCCTAGATTTGTTAATTTAAACCTTTGAACTAAATTAAAAGTTGCTTTAATCTATTTTTAAAGAAATACCTATTTTTTGTTTGTAGATGCCATGCTCCATCTTTGGATGTTTTTTCTTAATCTTAAATGTAGCACCCACTGGCTGTGTTTGTATAAAGCATGTATATTTTTTTATACCACCATAGATGAGGATTCAAACAAATCTATCAGAGAATGCATGGCCTAAAAGGTAGATTTGACAAGCAATTACTTCCAGGTCTCTTTTGAAAGTCAGCTCCTGTCTGTTTAGTGATGATTGACATTAATTACGTGGTGGTGGCACATTCAGCACCACTGCACTTACAGGATGGATTTTGGGACCTGCTTCTTCCAGTACCCCTCTGCAGCTTCACTCATGGTGGCTGAAAGGGACTGGAAAAACAAAGCCTGACTTTGTGACCCTGTGCTAATGACAGGCGATCTAAATACTCAAGACATAGCATGGAAAAATAAGGGGAAAACTGAATGTAGAGAAAGCACATGTGGACCTTGTGGCCTGAAAAGAGATGCTGTATTTCTCTGAGCTTTCAGGTTGCCTTGACAGCTCCAAGCAAGATGACAATGAATGTCTGTAAATATTTAAAGATGGAGTCTGACCCTCTCCCCTTGCAGTGCTAAGCTGCATAAAGGTAAAGACAGGCAGCAGTCTTCCAATGTTTAAATATATCAATTCTGAAAAGATAGGCCACTCCTGTCATGGAGGCATTGGGGGTTTTTAATCAATATGTGACATTCTAATGCCTGCATTATACCTGTGTTATAAAATCTGTGTGTTATTTCTGGGATGCTGGTTAACTTCATTAGTTGAAACTGGTCAGACACAAACATGGCAGGGTTTTCCCTGGCAGTGTCAGCTGAGGCCAGTGTATTGCTAACATATGTTTGTATTCTCTAACATACATTTGTTCCTCTTCTCTAAGGTATATTTGTTTGTCTTTTCTAACATATATTTGTCTTCTCTAACATGTGTTTGTTTTCTCTCATTTTTTTATTCTTTTGAAGCTTGCTACATGTGGCAAAGGCATAACTGCTATTGTGTCCAGGGTGGGTAGTGACATTAAGCATTACTTTCAGGCTGGAATAATCCTGAATAATTGGTAAGGTGTCTTTTGCATGCAACTTTGCAAAAATAGGCAGGGAGCTTCTCATGAGTTTTCCCAGAGGATGACATCACTTCCACCACAATGGGCAGAAGGCTGAAGATGCTTGGAGAAAATGCTCCAGGCATTTCTTTATCATCTTCGCAGTCTTATGTTGCACTACAGATAGCAGTGCTAACAATGAGCTTGCCTTTTCTTTTGCTCCCATAAGTGGGAAATCAAGTGCTTTTTGGTGTAATCCCAGTACATTACCGTGTATTTCCTGTGCAAGTGTGGTGCAGCCTTTGCACAAAAAGCCTTTGACCTTGCATTCCACCTTTTCTGCCATCTCTCCTCATGCTGGCCATGGACCCAGGCCTGCAGGAGAAGGAAGCTCTTTGCTTCTCTTGAAGGAGTGGGATTTCCACAGCTGCAAAGTTGTGTTTCCAAGGCAGCTTGTATGTATTTTATTGTATTCAATCTGATTCTCAGTATGAATTTATTTAATTTCCAAGAGTTCTTCACCCAACCTGTCCCCAGTATGGGTTTAAGAGATAGGAAACAAACTGAGTAGCTGGCTGCAGGAATTGGATCTCCTGACCAGTGCTGCTTTACATGTACTGTTATGTGTAAAAAACTGTATAAAAGCAATGAAAACTGAACAGAACTGCTTGTGTTTCTGTTGCGGGAATATCATGGAGCCAGGTTTCCCCAACAGTCACTGCTGATGGAAAGACCACGTGCTTGTCGTACACTTACAAGGAGATGGGCTGTGTGACAAGGGGTGGGTTTGGTCCTTCTTGGCATTCCCAGCCCTCCTCTGCAAGCCTCAGACTGGGGAAGGGTGGAAGAGGGAGGTGGGACATGGGAAGATCAGCGAGAGCCTGCAGCTGGTGGGCTAGCAAGTGTGTGCAAAAGTAGGAAGGGAAGTAAAAATAACAGAAAATGAGAGAAAAAAAAGAGTGTAAAATGTAGCACGTGAAGAAGAGAAAGATATTGGCATATTCTTCACTCTTCAGGGTAGCTCAGGTGGATGTATATAATTGGTTTGTTTCCATTTGATATAATAAGCATTGGCATTTGAATACTGATTAAGGTTTAATGGTTTCACCACCTTGCAGGTGGGATGAGGGTAGGGAGGTGCAGCCCAGCAGGTGACCAGCTGCACTCAGGCAGCCCAGGCAGAAAACTCTCATTGTAAAATCCAGTCTGGGAGATGTACGTGTACTTGCAGTGTAGCACGAGTATGTATTGATTAGGGCAACGATGTCATTTTGTTTTGTGCTGAACAATCCAGCATTTGGAATTGAGACCTGTCAGGAGCCAAATGACTTTGCAGAGCAAATTGAAAAGAACAGGGCTATAAATTGCAAGGGAATTCACTTCATGGTTAACACCCTCGCGTGCTGTGAGAAACAGGACTGTACACAAACTGCCCTGCCATGCAAGTCCCAGTCAATGTGCTGACAAAGTATCCTGCTGAACTCCAGTGTCTCGCTCAATATTTCTTAAAATAGCATCATTTACGAGGCATGGGAAGGCATACATTTTCACCTTAAGTGATGCATGGGTAGGAGGTATTATTGCATTACTAAGGAGTCTATAGATGAGCTTTGTAACAGTCTTATTGCACTTCATATGTATAGCTTAAGTGTATTAAAATAGCTGTAACTGAAAAAGGACCTACTTGTTATGTATAACACCATTTCCCTTCTCCAGTATGTATTCTGAAAAGTCAGTACAATATTTTTTCCTAAGTATAAATCTAGGAATTGCCAAAAATCTAGGTTAGTACATACAAAAAACTAGTAAACCCCACCAGCAAGTTCACCTTGCTGTGCTGGTCACAAACCCTCTGCTACGATCACTTGGTGTGCAGCATCTCCACATTCCATGGGCTCCCATGGGTTTTCAGGAGCACCATAGCTCTTTGTGCACTTCAGTACCAACCACCAAACTCTTCCTGAAGGTCTTACTCAGCTCTTCAGGCTGAGTCTTGGGCTGGATTATTGTCCCCTCCAACTCTCTGCGTGGTGTTCACTGCAGTTGTCACCCAGCTCAGCTTCCAACCACCACCTGCTACTTGTGCACTTAAGCAAAAGATGATATTTAGAGATTTACTAAGGTTTCAAAAGGCAATGGCCAAAGGGTTTTAATGGTTTTGCTGTTTACTCTTGGTCAGTTAGAAAAGTCAGGAAAAATGAGCAAACACTCAGAGATATTTGATGGGCAAAAGGAACAATTTGGAATGGTACTGGTACTGGTTGGGCTGATTGTTAAAAGCAGCTCTGAGCAAGGAGGAGAGTATATTGCAAATATAAAGCAAGGCTTTGGATACTGTTTGTGAGTTCAGGCATTCAGCACAGCAGCCAGCTTTTACAGAATTCCTGCTTGACAGCAAGCCAAGCATCGATGAAGCAGCACTGCAGTGTCATTAAATTTACAATACTAATGGGAATGAGAGCAGAAGTTACACAATTTAATGGAGGGGACTTACAAATGCAGTAGATACAATTTCAAGAATTATTTAGATCCCTGTAAAACCTTGTTATCCCAGTTTACACTTCTTAAATTACAGATTATCTTTCCAGCCATCAGGATTATGTCACATTTCAATCCAAGGGCAATTTGTCCTTTACATGGAGGGGACCCATGACTGCTCTGAAGCCATAATTCCCCCATAAAGCCAGCCCCAGGAGGGATTCAGCTCTGCTGGAGGTGGGGTTCATGCTCCCCAGCTCCCCAGTACTCTCCAGCCTCCTGCCATGTGTACTGGGAATTTGAGGGAGGTCTGGGGGTGGGGGTGAAAACCACTAAATGTAAGGAGACATTTGGACTGACACTTGCCAACTTTTCTGTTTTGTAAATTCTACAGGAATTTGAATTGCATGATATACTTTCACTTGCAAATGTTCCCGATTTGTTATTTTTTCATTTTCCACATTTTTTAAGCTTATGTCATTGCATAATGGTGTTTTTTTTTACCTCTGTCCTTGTGGAGGAATAAGCAGATATGAGTATCTCAGTAATAATTCCCTTGCAGCAGCAGCCTATCCTTGCCTGAAGACAAAATAATCCAAGAGACGTTAGTAGTTTTAATTTCCAGTTGTGTAAGAGCTGATGCTTCTGGAAAGGTGTGATCTTTAAACCTGTAATAAACTCAGGTGTCTCTCAACAGAGCTCTGTGGGAGCTCCCTATTTGTGAGAGGAACAAAATATCGGAGCTACCAGATTGTTTTGAAATACAGTACTTTGTGGAAGAGCAGCTGGAGAAAAATAAGCAGTTGTTAAAGTGAAAGGACTGCAATGCGTTTCAGTCCTGGGCTGGTTTATGCTAAGAAAGGACAGGAGAAGCAAATGGAGGGCTGGAAGGCAATATTAGACAACAGTAGGAGATGTTTAGATAAACAATAAACAACCTGCTGAGCACAAGGATTAAGATAACAGTGGGAGAGATGTAAAAAGAAATTAAGAGGGGAAAAAATGTAGTAAAATGCTGCAAGGATCTAGTCTTCAGTTTGTGCAAATTGAATTAACTTCCTTGCAGTCCAGGACCACCAGCTCACGGGATTGTCCCCAGCTTCTGGGAGCAGGTGATGCACTCGTGGCCAACAAGGAGTTTCTCCAAATTGGTGGTAGAAAACACAAGCAAAATTGAAACTCATAAATGCTATGGTGGGGAGGAAGAGAGAAGGAAATGGGAATTTTTTTAATGCCAGCTGGTGCCTCTTCTTCCATGGAAGAGGAGGAGGAGGAGGAAGAGGAGGGGGAAGAGGAGGTGAAAGAGAAAGAGGAGGCTGGTTTTTCCATGGGAGAGGAGGAGGATGGAAAGCTGCTGAGGGAACAGTTGTATTTCCTGGCATGATGTGATGGGGGAATTTGATAATCTCTCGATAACAACAGAAATGTTTTTGCAAAAAATCTGTGCTATCATAATAAAAAAAGAAGTCAGGAAAGTTGAGTTCTGTGCCCTTAGAAAGGGATTGGGATAAAATGAGTGTGGCGTTTGAAAGTCCTTTGAGGCAAAGCACGGTTAGCGGTAACAACTCTGCTTTGCGTCCAACCCACTGTGCGACACATCACAAGCAGTGACAGAGCAGTTATACAGGGACAATTTTCTGTTACTTTTTTCCTTACCTTTTTTTCTCTTTTCATTATACTCCACTGCTGGAAATACTCCTAGGATACTGAAAATAAACAGCATCTCTTTCCCTACCATTTACCAAACACTGCTTCTCATTTACAGAAGCTCCTGCCCATGCTGGGTGTGAGGAGACCCGAAGATACCACCCGCACCATCTGGTGGCTGCCTCACTTTTGCACTGCAGGCTCTTTGCAATCATGTTAAAGAGCATTTCAGCGGGAAAAGCAACATTTCCACCTTCTTTCACTGATTTAAGCTTTCCTGTTAATGGCACGCATTTTCCTTTCCACTGTGTGCAATATAAATCCAGTTTTAGCTTTGTGCGATGTTCATTGGGCTCTGTGGGCTATTGTGGAGTTATTCCACTGTTACTGAGATAATTTGGATCTTTTCCTATTACTTGTCTTTATTCTAGGGAATAAACATGCTGGCATTTTCTGCAGATGTGCCTCCTCTACCGAAAAATCCCCCACAGCACCAGAAATCAGTGCAGGCACAGAGGATGGAGGTGGAAACATTCTGAAAATGCCATGCTGGCTTTTCTGCAGTGATGGTGTTGACATTTTGCATATAGTTATCAACACTACTGTGTGTGTGCTTCAGGGGTGAAGCTGTCCGTCAAGGGAGGTTTCTCGGGGTGACCAACAGCGCTCCCGGCCACCCCTCTCACCTACTGGGTAGTTGCTGTTCTTGATCTTCTTTGTCTAGGACATTTCTCCCAGTTGCCGTTCTCACCCCCCTCTTGTGTTTTAGTTAGAGAAATTAAATTGCTATTCCAGTGTGTTATGATGAATGTGATCCGGTCACCGTATTTAACATGCCCTTGGATAACATTTAAATACGTAACGGCAAGCCAAGCTGTGATAGCTCTCACAGTGAGTCAAGAGCAAGCTCATTTGAAAAAGTACTTCACTAGGAATTAAAATAAAATTTCCATTTTCCACAGTTACATTCTGATTCCAGTTGTCATTAGCTTACTCAGAAACCCATTTGGTATTTCAAACTTTAGTAAATCATTGTGTCTTCCAATTAACTTTTATACTCCAGACAACATAATGCCACTAATTTCATTCAACTCTGTTGTTTAATAAACATCTAAACAATTCCTTATTTCTGAGTCACGAATAAATGTGCAGTTATATTATAATGTGCACGTGGTAATGGGCAGAAGGAAAATTACTGACGGGAAATTCATCTCGGTTTTTTGGTTTATCAGCTTCGGAGGAGCGATACTGTGTGAGTGATGGGCACAGCCAGGGAATTAGGCAGCCCTCCTTATCACACATGCTTTATTTGCAAGGAGGTTTTTTTCACTGTCTAAGCAAAGGCACCCCAGGGGTCAGTTGGATGCTTAACAGTTCAGAGAGTGAAGTGGATGTCATGATGACTGCAAGTGATGATTATTTCTATCAAAGAGATAAGTCAGGGGAGCTGGGACACTGGAACAGCAGTTGGAGACAGGCTGCGGGACTCGCACAGTTCTGGGATCAGCTGCGTGTGCATGCAGTGAGACAAGCTAAATTCAGGTAATATGGCCTGTTACAGTGATGTGAGCTAAACGGTACTATTTCAATGACAGAACTATGATTTTAGATTATTTAGCATTTAAAAATTGAGAGGACATGGCTGTTGAGGCACAGTTACGATCGCAGTGCCCTGGCAGATGCTGCTGTAGCACAGCCACAGGCTCGCACAGAGAAGGGCACTGTATTTGAACAGAGGTTTTCTCACTGATGCTCTCATTAAAACTGGCAGGTTTTACAAGGTGGTCAGCACACGTGTGAGTTTTTCTGCTGGTGTAATAGCAGAGGGCTCTGTGTGCTCAGGGAGGGTCATGGCCCTGCATGGGGGAGGGTGCTGTGTGCTGGTAGGTGACCTGTAAAAGAAATTATTAGCATTGGAGAAATGTCATTCCTTCTGATCTTTCATTCTGAATATTCTCTCCATAAGAGTTTGAGTAGGTGTCTAATCATGGAGGGGAAGGACTGCTGTGTAACTCACCAAACTGATCACACTAGAGTGTGAAATTTCAGCATCTGTGGCCTTCCCAGCAAACAGAGCCTTTGAGATGAAGTGTGCTGAACCCATTCCAGCAGCTAGTGTCTTTGAGGAACATGATCTCCTCACAGGATTCCTGGAGCACAAAAGAAGAAAGATTTGATACCTTGAATGCTTTGCTAATTACTGACACATAGCCCAGTTGTGGGATGCAGAACCCATCTCTGAGATGGAGGATTTCTATGGCAGGCGTCAACCATGGCCAGGAACATGAGTCTGACCACACTGTGAAAAACCTTCTGGTCCATTTTATGCGTAGCAGCAAAAATGTGTATATGTTCATAAAGTAAGGAAATACAGCAGTGCCTGAACCGTGGAAGAGAGCTACAGAGGCAGTGCTGTAGCAGAATGTAAGCAGGGCATATTGGCCAAAATGAGTTTATTTAGTGGTCAATGTTCTGATGTTTTTCTCAAATGTGTTTGCAGAGCTATTAAAAGCTGTGTTTAATCTCTGCTCCATTTGCAATCTGATATGCATTATGCTTCTTCCACAAGGAGCAAGTGCAGTTAATGGCACTGGATGGCTCTGCCTCTGCACCTGGGGAGGCTGGACAAAGTCTCCTTGTCCAGGGCTGTTCTGCCAGGGAAATCTGGAGACATCTCTGAACCAAAGGAAAACTTCTCTGAATTAGTTATTTTTAAGGGACTCAAACTCAGGCAGCATTTTAAAAAATGAATCATGATTTTAGGTGATTTATTTCTGCATGGATGCTCAGAACTGCCTGAAAATTGTCTGTTAAGAATGTTTTAACTTCTGTCTCTAATGGAGGTGCTCACACTCACTAAACTGTTTGGCAAACACTGGATGTAGTGTCTCATCCTCCTGATTATATCCCATATTTGCATTTCCTTAGATAGATAAAAAGCAAATTAGCAATGAACAGCACAGCTAGAGCAGGAATAACCAAACTGGGATAGAGAAGTAACTGCTGGTTTGGAGATGGCACGCTGTGGCCCCAGAAACACACCCGGGCCCTTTGTAGCAGAGCACCCCGCAGCTGACTGGGGATCCCAGTGGCACTTGGGGTCTGACAGAGGAGCAGGGTGGCTTGGACTGGTCTCCAGCCTAGTCCCTGCCGGGTCTCTCTGGGTATGTGCTGATGGGAGCAAGTGGCCTGCCTCAGCATGACTCAGGTGCAAGGTGCTGTGGCAGTTTTCTGTCCTTCTCATTTATTTCGTCAGAAGGACATAAGCCAAGGTTTGATATTTTAATACTTGGCCTAATATTAACTAGGGAAATATAGCAGATGTACTTCATAAAGATGTAAGTAATCTCTACCGGTCTGTTATTAATATGGATAGATTGACTGAAAACATTTTGCCTCAGTGGCTCTTAAGTAACTAACAGTTTGTTTCCAGTCATTAAAATAATTGGGTGCTCTGTCTGCTCTGCTAAGGGCACAGGTAAAGGGCCAGCTGAGCTCAGCATGAGTGAGGGTGCAAGCTGGCAGCATGTCCCCTCCTCACCAGGGTGTCGTACCTGTGTGCTCCCACCCTGTGGTGGAAGTGATGCCTCACTGCACCACCCACGGCATCCCAGTGGTGTCAAAGCCCACCAGAGGCCTGATGAAATCCAGGAGAATGCAGGGCTTAAGTAGGACTTAGGTGCTTTTATAGCTTGGAGGAGTTGGGCCCTGGCCCTGCTGAAAGCACATGAATAACCCACTCATGCTGGCCCATTGGTTTTAATGAGACTGCTCCTGTAATAAAGATAGTTCCATAAATAAGTGATTGTAGGATTGAGCCATAAGCAATCACTAAGTATTAGATGTAACTCATGGGACCAAGAGAAGTCCTTAGTTTTATTGGAGGCAAGGGAAAAAAACGTCTGTGATTTGCTGGATCTCATTATGTATCACCTTCGCTTTTAAAAAGGTCTTGGAAAATGTGAGTAAACCCAGTGAGGCCCTGTTATGCTGTTCAAGTGATGTACGGACAGGAGGGAGCAGGAGCTCTATAATTGCATTTCTCTTTCTGTGTTATTTTTTTCAACTAGTTCTTAATCTAGGTCTTTTATCTTTTTTGAAAAAGCAAAGAGACATCCTTGTAATGCTGTTGTTAGGTAGCAATTTCTGTAAATATGCGTGAAATCCACAGAAGTGAGCCCAGGGGAATTGCTGAGGCCATGCAAAGCTTTTTTCTGTGTTGGCAGTTTAGAACTAGGCGAGGTTTATAGTAGTAGAAGGGCTGGACAGTTTTGTACCGGTTAGGAATGAGCTGCTAGAGCCAGGTCAGTACAACCACAGTACAAAGCTGCTTTGGGTGCTGCTGCTTCTGCTGCAGTGTTCATTAGGGGTCTGTAAACCCATTGTTGTTAAAGGGGTGCAAAGTCACATCTCTCTGATGAACCAGGCACAGCAAGTGAAGTTTCCTCAGGTTCTGCTGCTGAAACCAAAAATGAAGGATGCACCAAAAATTAACAGTGCACCAAACTGAGTCTGCCACTTTGCATTCTTCTCTCTGAGGTGAACTGAGGTAAAAATCTCTCTGCTCCATGGCAGTGCAGGATCTAGTACAGTGGTGTCCATGCCTTCAGTTGGAGCCTGTAAACATCACTGTGGTACACAGCAAAAGTAAAGATATAAATGGAGCTTTTGGTTTATCTTTCAGTAAACTACAAATGCAGAAAAATAAAGGTGAAATAAAAACACCCATTCACTTCAATGAGATCAGAAGAGTTCAGATGTTTAGGTAAGTTTTGTTTTACTATTCCCTTCCTTAACTTTGATAAATATCACTGGACTTGTAGATTGTGAGTGTGCTACTGGTAAGCAAATAAGAAGCAATAAAAATGTCTGTTGCAATACCTGTACAATGATGAGGGAATTTTCAGGACAACTATAGTTGAGTAATTATGAAAAGGACCAATGTTTCCACTGAATAAATTCATATTAGATTATTCCCTAATTATGATTATTTAAGGGACAAAAGTCATAGAATAATATACTCTAGAAGATGTATCTATCTCCAAAGTCCCTGAAACCATGCTTAAATCTTCAGTTATTACTCACCTTTAACATAGTTCTCATCAATGGCACTATAAGCCTTAGAGCTGACACTTCGGATAAGTACATGATATAGTTCAGCTCTAAAACCCTTAACAGAAAATACATCAGGACTTACTGTAAAATTTCATGGAGGATTAGAGAAAATATTAAGTCAATAGTTCTTTAGTTATTAGGGGCTTTTAAAGTAATCAATACTTTCCAGCCATATTAGTACCTACAGTGATGAAAGATGACATTAATATCTAACTCTTCTTTTTTTGGTATATTTATGGATATCCTTTCTTTAGTCAGTCCTGCTGGAGTCAATAGTGATACAAAGAATATGGATAGTTTTAAATGTCATCAGTATTGATTTGCTTATTACAGCCAGTTTCAAGTAGAACTTGATTTCAGGAAAAATTTACCTTTCCATACAAAAGAATTACCAATCACCCTAAAACTCTGGAGTACCACCTGACTTTACTTATGGCAATCTTCACATTTAGCAGTGTGCTAATGCAGCGAAAACTGGTTTAGGATTAATAAATCCTAAAAATAGGATTAATAGGATTAGTTCTAAGAGTTCTTTAGAGTTACATGACATTTTATGCCCTTAAAGCATTGCACAGATGTTAATTACATTTAATTGATATCATTCAGCCTGAACTTATATGCGTGCAGTTATTAATGATCTAATTATTTTGTCAGTGGAATAGATTCTTTGCCTTTGACTCTGTTTCATAAAATTGAGATGGTCAGCCCATGTACAGTCTTTAGGCTCAATCCTTTTTATTCAGGCAACTCTGGAATATGCCAATATGGAATGTGGAATATGGTCAAATGACAAAATTTCCTGCACGTTTCTCTGGTTGTGCAGTTCCCCAAGCCACTTATTTGATTGCAATCAAATATTACAGTTTCAATGAGCCCAACCACACAACAGAAATATTGCAAACGTTGTCTGTATCTCTTTGCCTGTGATTGCCTGTGCTCCAGAAACTAGTAAGTACTCAAGACAGAAACTTCATATAGAGAAAAAAACCTGACATGCTACAGGAGTTTCAGACTCTATCTGCTGATTCTGTCTCTGTAAACAATACCCTGATGCTTTGGTGAAAACTAATGCTCTCTCTACCTCTTCTGTTGCCTTGATGCATGGGACTGAAGTATGCTACATCACCGGGACTACTGCAGCATCGTCAGCCACACATGGCCAGTCCTCAAGTGCTCAGTGCTATGACCACCTTGGTGGGCTTCTGCTGAACCTGCACACTCTTACCTGTGCCTTTCCTCATTTACCCATGCCATACGTGGGGGAGCCCCAGGCTGGATGCACTAGTCTGGATGCAGTCAAAGGAGTGCTGGATAAAGGCAGCTGTTTCCAACAAATTATTATCTTCACAGCCTGAGTTATGCGGGGGGGAGGGGGGGTTATTCCTGCTCAGGCAGGAATACTTTGCATGTGCCTTTGTTCAGTTTGATAAGCTTATGGTCAGCCTGTTTCTCCAGCCTGTCACCTCTGAATCAAAAGCGCATTGACTAGTCCTCCCATGTTGATGCTATCTGCAAACTTCACAAGAATGCCTCCTCTAGGCTACTGCCAAAGGTGTTACATGGGACAGAGCTGCAGCTGCAAAAGAGGGCTTGGCTTGCAACTTCAGAGTACATGACTTTGTCAGAGCACAGTAATAATTTAAACTAATATCTCAATTGAATGGCATCCTTTAGTTCTTTTGTAATTAACAAAATCGTAAACATCAATTCAGTCAAGAGTGGCTGTGAGATCCGCAGTGTTTGCTATATATATATGTTACAGACAGTATGTGTCAGGGAAAAATAACAGCAGGTCTGTTTAATGTAGCAGTTCTGTTTGAACGTGAGTTTTGCAAGCCATTGTTTCTATTGAAGTGCAGGGTTTATTTGCATGCAGTGATTGCTCAGTTTCCAAATGAGTGCCAGTGAATGAAAAATGGATACATCTAACTGATTACGGAATCCAGAACTGCATTATTTTGGCTAGATTTAAACAACACTGAACTACAATTTTAATCTTGTTTCCAACCAACGTGTACATTCTGATGGACTTGGGAACCCATACTCTTGCAGCAGTTGCCAGCTGGAATGTCCTATACAAATTATCTTCCAAATGGCTTAAGATCAGCAAAGCTGTTTCACATAGAGTTTGTCCCTCTCTGACCCTTTCTGAGGCAGCTGAAAGAAAGTCTCTTACTAACTACTGCCAAGCTTGCAAATGAAGGAAGCTCCTCCTTAAAAATATCCATTAATCCACTGCTTTTAGAAGCTCTATTGGGATATATTGCAAAACTACTCCCAAACCCAAAATGACTGGAAAGAGCAAAAAAGCAGATGCAGTATGAAACCACTGAACTAGTCATGCTTAAAAACAGTTACTCAAGCAGGTCTTAGCACGAGGCGTGAAGCACTTGATATGAAGTAAATCAGCTGCAGTGCATTTGGAGCATTTCCAACATGGAAACCTATGAATTATCATCAACTGTCTAAACCTGTATGCCTGGCTGATAGTGTTTAGTTCCTGTTGTGTCTCTAGACTGCTTGTACAGAAAGTACCTTTTTCTTACAAACAGTAAACATCTCTGAAATGTAATGGGGAAGCATCTCCATTGCAATATTGATTCTTGTTCCTCTCACTGTTGTGGCTGGTCTGGGCTGAATACAATTAGATGCGATCCATGTACTCAGGGGAAACAGGGCTTCTTTTCACTAACTAAGCCTTCTTCAACTCCTAATAAATAGGGAATTAAGAGGGAATTACTCCATTTTGCATTTTATAAACTGACTACTCTTCTTCCATTTGGGTGTCAGACCCTACTGATCAAGTCAGTGAAAACGTTTCAATCCCTACTTATCTGGGAAAAGAACAAAACATAAAGAAATCAGAGAAAACACAGCATGTAGCTGACCTCCCACAATACATCATTTGTATAGCTTTTGCTCCATCTTTCCAAAAGGCCATTTAGCTTAATAGGCTCTTCCATTTTTCATTTCCTTATGTTACAGGTGCTGGGGGGGATGATTTTCAAAAGAACAATGAAATGACATTTTACCTGACTGTAGAAATGAATTCACAACAGTGGTTTAGCAGTCTCACGCCTTTCGTGCCTTAGATTCGCCTTCCATAATGTGGAATGGGTGGTAAAATACTTTAACAAAACAATAGAAAATTTAAAATGAGAGCATACATACAATTTCTTATCTTCTTATGATTTTCTAAAGCCATTAGTAAATTGTTAAAATGTATGTAATGAAAATTAATTGACTAATTGAATTTTCATAAATTTAGGCAAAACCAAGATGATATATTGCTAGAAGTCTTCTAAATACCCAGCCATTGAAGGAAATTAATCCTAAGTGGGACTTTGATAGTAGAACTTCTGCTTTGATGACTTTTTCATGCTTGATAGATAGTGGTATTAAACTATTAACATTAATAACCTTACTCTTTACAGGTAATTATCCATATAAATGAGCTGTGATAGTTTGAAAACATCTGTTTCCTTTTGAAATCTGTGTATACTGCCCTTAAACAAGGTGAAAATTTGGTGTGATAACTCTGAGGAATCAATTGCTTTATTCTCTGCAATTAGATAACAGCCTAAAACGTAATTACTGCATTTTTATGGATCACTGTGTATATTATGTGTTGCCTTAATCATTTTGCTTTACCTGATACTTTAGACATTAAAAAAATCATAGGATTGATATGTGTAAGATTTTTAAATAGAATTGTTTTATTCTTTTGCTTATGAAATTCTTCAATGGAGACATCCTTTAATGAACTTTGCCATAACTGCTTCCTCCTTGGCATCTTAGAACCACATTGTGAGTATCCACCCACACATTCACCCAGACCTCTTGAACCTTCACTAACACACGCACAGCCTGCACTCTGAATGCACAAACACAATAACACTCTCAATTGAGAGCTAAATTGGTGCCAGCTGAATATTCAGCTAGTACTCTGAAACTACTTGTGATCAAATACCTGAAACATCTTGTGCAGACTGGGAATTCCTGTTTTTCAGAAGGTATATTTCCCTCCCATGCTCAGTGGAGGTTTTGCCCGTCACTTTATCTGAAATCCTTTAAAGCTGTTAGTCAGTTCAGCGTTTCACTAAGAGATTCTCTCAGGTGGAGGAATCCTCTTAATGTTACTGTTATGCTAGTCAAGAGAAAATACTACTTTGTAAGTGGTTTTGTACATGAGAGAGGTTATCTGGCAGAGTATTCCTTATCCATACAGTTGGCAGCGAGATCCCTTTTTTCCTTCCAGCAGAGATGAAACTGGCAGTGGATGGATTTTAAGTGCAGTGCGGTAGGGGAATCCAAATGCCTTTCTGAGGCTGTAATTACCCTCCAGAAAGGACTCAGCTGTACCAGGAAGACATAGTCACAGGTCCTCATGATGGGAAATGCCTCAGCAGCACGACTAGGATGGTCATCAGTCTACACTGCTGAAACCACGTGACATGAAGGTGTCAGCTCTAATATTAGACTATAGACTGATACGGGCTCAGTATAGCTAGGGTGTCCAATATGAGTTGTAAGGCCAGATTCTCTGCGATTTTCCAAGCTCTTTCATGTCTCCCATGTTCTTCAGTGTTTTAAAGGGTTTCCTGAGATTTCTTTCAGTGTGAATGTCCTGAAGCATCACACCAGGAGATGTAAAGAACACATCAAGGTAGATAGAAAGTACAGCTAGACTCATTATGACTAATATATCTCCCATTACCTGTGGGACCTAGGCTATTCTAACCTGTGTAAGGGTCAAGGATGGCAGAAGTCCTGCAAAAGCAAGAACAAAATGAGAACTGCAGATGCAAAAGAGCATGTCTAGAGTGCTCATTCCACTGCTTGTCCAGGCAGATATCCAGCTGAGTTTGACGTTTATATACATTACATGTAGTTTATGTACATTACAATGCAGTGTATATTTCTTCCACCATCTTCACTTTGGAGTGATGCAATACTCAGTACCACTAATAAAAAAAAAGGGAATGATGTTAACAAGATAACTTTCAGCACAAGAAACAGAAAATCTAAGCAGACTACAAAGAAAGTAACCTCAGTCTCTATTAAATTTCAGTACTTTGTGATGAAAAAAACTCAGAAAGAACTTGGTTTTGAAACCTTTGCTGTGAGTCTTTTCCCTCCTTGTCAATGCTAGCTCTGAGTCTGTGATGCCTTTTCACTGCCATCGTCTGCTGAGGTTTTGTGTCTTCTTCCCCAAGACAAACTGCAGCCATGTGAAGCCAGCAAAAGCCTCAAACAGAAGCAAGAGTCTTTTCCCCAGGATTAATAACAATACTGTTATAAATGTCGCCACATTAACTTCTCTGAACCTTCCTGAGTACTGAGTGATTTTTCTGCATGGATAATGGAAATAGTACGCTCTATATACACAGTGCAAGAAAGATAGTACTTTTAGCTTACACTTTAGTACTCTGTATTTTAATTCAAAGTAAAATATATTACCTAGTACCTCTATTGAAATGTATATAAAACCATTTTCATTATTTAATATATGGGAACAATTTAATTGTCTCTATTCGTTAATATACACATACACAGACACTGCTTGCACTGTAAGTAGGGACTGCTGAAGTGAGCTGTACAGAGAGGTAGGTCTTCTTCAGCAACACTGTCTTGAACTAGATATACCCTGATCTTCTTCCTAAGACAGATGCTGAGAGAGCCACAAGAACAATGGGGAAAGAAAAAGACATGTTATAGCTAGTAAGGCTCAGTGGTGTCGCTCCTGTTCATGCTGGCTGAGGATCTTGCCACCTCATTAACACAAATACAAACAAAATTTTGTGACAGGAAAAAATTAAAGGCATTGATCATCTGTGCAGCTTACACCAGCTGTGGACACATCAGGTCTGTGCTAACCTCCATCTGAAAGCTGTGGACACACCTCAGGGTGGCCCAGGAGCAGTGCAAAACATGGTGGTTTCCAGAGGAGGTTAAGGGAGCCTAAATAAAAGTGTGTTCTTTCAGGCTTTCAGATCAGTACGATGTAACTGGAGCTCTGCACAACACCATTGCTGTTTTTCCCACTGATGCTTCTGATGGTTTCTTTAGTGTGCAGTTCCCCGCAGCCACAGAAGGGATTGCTTGGAGCAGCTCAGGGTCTGGCTTTAGGGCCTGGCTTTAGGGCCCATCTTTAATTTACATCGGGAACTGTAAAGCTGCCCATGGACGACACTGATTTACAGCTCTATTTGTAAGAGCAGCAGTCACACAGGAACAGGTCTTGGCCCCTTTTCTCAGAAGGGTACACTCATCTCTAAGCTGTCTGGAAGCTCTGGATTTATGTAGAGGCAATACTCCTGAAGGCTACCTAAAGGACATGGGGTCTCTTTGACTTGGTATACCCTTCCAGCTAGAGTTACCTAAAATTGAGGGTTTCCTCACTTTTTTATCCCCTTTATTGAACCAAATTTCTGTTTATAGTCACATTTGCTTTCTCTCCCATGCTGTCTGTCACTTGTGTTGAATATGGGTTTTGCACACATGCCAAATAGTTTGTTACTTGGCGAGAGTTCACTGGCAAGAGAAGTTGCTTCTACGCATAGTAATAGGCATGTTTGGCTAATAGGCTCTTTGTCTGAAATCCTTTTGCATATTCAGAGCTGCTCATTTGTCACGCTAGCCTGACCTAGGCAGCAAATATTAAAAAAGAGTTGTAAATATGCTGTTCTTACCAGAACGCCAACTGAGGCAAGCATTAGCAGTTGTGTGTTACAGTAGTCATCTGCTGCTCTTTAGAGCTTCACAAGCATTGTCCAGCTACACTTATTTCTAGAATAGTTCTGCTGGCCATCACTGATTGTTCTGGTTTTAGCATTGCCTTACTCCATTATCTGTGTTCTCTTAGAATACGTTTAGTACTGGAGTGGACAACTTGGGTGATGTAGTACTTTCGGGATGGCAGATTTGATAACCTGGTATAGTCGAAGGAGAAGGCTCAGGATCCATTCTAGTTTTACAATTAAAAGAGGGAATTTTCCCCTGTTTGCTGTGTGTGTGTACCAGGGCCTTTGACTGGAAGTAGTGCACCAAACTTCTGCACTCACTTGAATGCCAAGTTGTGTGCATCAGCTGGAAGGTAATACCTGCATTACCTTGCACATCTTCCTCAGTGGTGCAATGAAGCTGTGACACAGGGAATAGTAAGCTCAAGTGGTAGCTTGAAAAGCCAGGAATTTCCTGGGGACTGACTGGTTGTTGATATGAAAGTGGCTTCATGTATTTTTTGTAACTGGCTTTTTTCATGTCTAAAGTATAGATTTTATTTTTGTTCTGTACCTGCTTTCTTGTCAGTATTTAATAAATTGTCCAAACGTTGAGAATCACTTTGTATTTTTAAATACTTAGCTTGCTTTGTTCTGTCTAGAACTAGCAGGCTT
This sequence comes from Melopsittacus undulatus, assembly GCF_012275295.1. Taxonomy (NCBI): domain Eukaryota; kingdom Metazoa; phylum Chordata; class Aves; order Psittaciformes; family Psittaculidae; genus Melopsittacus; species Melopsittacus undulatus. The sequence continues at coordinate 34,187,669 of NC_047535.1, read as the reverse complement.
AGGTGTAAAACAAGACAATTTATTGCAGAGTAGAAATCAATGGTATATATACACAGGATTTTCCTATTTAATTAGACTACATAGACTACTTTTTAAACAGGAGTAGTCAAAACAGCGTGTTGCAGAAACACACAAAAACCTAATTTAAAGGGATTAGGTCAGAGATCAAGCTTTTCCATTGTTTGCTCTAAATCCTCTAAAAATAGAAATCCCAAAGCTAACAGTGGAGCACAGCTGACTGGTTAATTCTCACAAAGCAGCAAAATCTGTAGAAGTGTATATTACAGCACCATCTAGTGCTTCTGAGACAGCAGTATTGTACATTTAATTTTCCACTTACTTCAAGTATGTAGGTGGAGAAGAGGGAGTGCACTGGCTGCTTATGTGTTCTGACAACTTATTTTCTCTCAACTAGTGCTGTGATAGAAGGGAACTGATGGGTGTAAATGAGCTTTGGCATTTTACACAGCAAAGATTTTGTCGGTACATCTGCTCTTAGTTCCTTTTCTTTTATCCTCTTACCACTCGCGTAGTTTTTCCTCCTGAAGATGGTGGGGAAGTGGACACAGAAGTGCCTATGCTAAGAAATTTGGGAGGAAAAGTACTGTGGATAAATATCAAACTGACCAAATGGGGGGGGGGGGGGGGGGGGGGGGGGGGGGGGGAGGGGGGACGGTGTAAAGATGTATTTTCATAAGAGCATATATTCTGGTTTGTGTGTATGAAGAACAAGTGGGAGGCTGGGGTTTGTTTGCAAATACCTCTTGTTGAGAACTGCACCCATAATTAATATACTTGTCTCAGGTAACCAGCACCCAAACCTTTGCTTTCTTCATCCCAAGTATGACCCTCAGCAACATTAAATGAAATTCTAACCATTGCTGTGTTTTAACAGCCTTTTCTCTGCTGTCCTTTTCTGTTTTTTTTCTTCTGGAAAGGTGATGAATGTCCTCTGACTCCAGACTACTAAGAGGTTAGTTAACCAACAATAACTTTGCAATTAGACACTATTTCCAACCAGCAGTTGCAAGACACGAAAAAGACAATGTGAGTTTGGGCATTAAACCCCACAGTGTGTGGCGGCATGGTGTATTTCAGCTTTGTTACTAAATCAGTGTCTTTACAAATAGCCCTCCTAAAATAAAATGAAAATTCATCACAGCTGCCTGTGTATATCTTTGATAAGCAGCTGCTGAAAAGAAAAATTCCTTCATACTGAAGTGCTCTGATTTCATTGAAATTACAGTAATTTGGGCTGCTCTGTCAGACAGATTGGCACTGACCAGATTAACTAACATACTCTGGGATATACATACACTTGCCCTTACCAATTTGGTATTTGTACAGTCTACAGCTTGCTGCTTTCTGCGTTTAACCTGACCTGGGGTTAATACTGCTAGAAGAATAGGAAATGGCTTCCAGTGATTCCAGTCTGATTTCGGGAACATGCTACATGCTGGGATGGATTAAAGTTTAAGATTAATGACTCTCATGCAATTCAAGATAAAGACTGCTTTTTTGGTGAAATTAAATATCGGTGTTTAAATGTTAAATGTGTTTTCTAGCAGCTTTAGTTTAAAAACCTACAAATGAATCATACCTTAGCATATTTAATAAACATCCTGGCAGTAACATGTAATCTAACCAAAGCCACGTATCTCAAGAAAAGTCTTCATGATGTCTTCATGACAGCCCTGTAGGAAATGCTGGTGGATAGTAATGTCTGCAGTTTATAGTCAGAGGCTAAATTAGAGATAATGCCCAATCTGGGTCTTTGGATTTAGATTCAAGGCACTAGCTAGTTATACATGCTGCACAAGCTCTTAGCACTGTTAAGATCATGAAGAGATACTATATCATCCAAAATAAGAACTACTGAACTATTTGGTTTGGCCCCAGACTTTCCAGTACTCATAATTTTATTATGATTATTACTGTATTTAAGTGTTTTTTAAAAGAAACTCCATCACCTTCAGTCTTGTGAATTGTTTGAGAATCTCACTAGCCATTAAAAAATAAGTTCTGTCATTCAAGACTACAGAAACAAGCTTGAAAGCGTGACTCAAATGTACCCCCAGTAACTAAGTAAAAAACCAACAGAAACCAAAACAGATTAGCATATCAAAAGAAGCACAGATATTTAGCATAATGGTTTCTAATGAAACCCCAGGGTTTGGAGAAGAAGTGGCTCATATTTTTTTAATACTTCAGTTTGTCAGACTGCAATCCAGCCTGAAAACAAAAACATCTGATTTTTTTATTATGGTATACGTGACAGATACAATACCCTGGAATTATGTATATTATACAGTGATAATGCAGCAAAGCTATGGAATCATAACTTAGTCATGGAAGTGATTACTGTATTCTTATAAATGCTTAATGTATCATGTTGTCATACATTCCTTGTTTGGCAAATGTGATATTGATTGTTGCTCTAACGATGTACTCAGCTCAGTATAGATTGTGAGTATTTTGAAATTTCCCATCCATGATGGTAAGGAAATTAGGCTGCTATTTATCTGAAAACTGTTTCTCCAAAACACTTCAATTCTTATTAAGAAATAAATAAATAAATAGTAACTTGCTTGCTGCCAAAATCATCATTGGTTTATGCTGCCACTGGTGCAGGAAGAATGTTATTGTGGAACTGAATTTGGAGGTATTGAAGAGAACAACAGAAAGGACAGAATTTTGCCCTGCCAAAAAGGCCTTGTTTGCAAGAAAACAAACAGGGCTGAGACACTACTGAGGAACTGTGAAATGCTTGGGAGCACTGTATGGGATTTAGTGATTTGTTACAGTCTCCAAAGAATGCCAACAGCAATAAAAAGTAAGCATTTTAATGGTAAGGGAGAAACTGTGGAGCCACAGGTTGATTTGTTTGGGGGGTTTTAAAGGTGAAGGTAATGGTAATAAATGGTGAGACAGCGCAGTTGTGTAAGAGTTGGGTAGTGCAGAGGCAGCCCCACCAAACTGAGTTTTTTGGGTGTATCAGCTGGTTTTACATACTGTGAGCCATTTTTGGTGATCACATCAACCTCACATCAGGACAATACCTTGCCATTACAGGTGACAAGTCTCAACCATTTTATTTTAGCAGGACTAAAAAGCACAGTCTTAATCTTTTTTCCTGTGTTTGTGTGATTAAAAAATGATATTTACTAAGCCCTCTGTTCCTAGAAAGAAGTCTAGAGAGAAACCATGTGCAGCATGAGGCACAGTAAGCACCACATACAGAACACCTGAGGTTTGGCACTGGAGAAGAGACTAGGCGATGGATGTACCTCAGATACTCTGCTGACCATCCAGATGTTTTCTGAGGCACGAGTCTAGCAGTAGTGCTGCTTTTCAGACAGCTGCATTGGAAGCCTGTGCTAAGTGTTCATACAGTGCTGTGCAAGAGGAGCTGTGGTTACACAGCAGAGGGAAGGTGACTTGCTAGTGAGTTCTTCAGCTGCAAGAAGCAAGTCAGCAAAGCCCAGCAGTGTCTGTTGTGCTCTGGTATCAAGGTCTGTCCCACAAGTAACACAGGTCATTTCAACCTTCCTGCACCCAAGTGTAGCTCCCCTGTCTCCTCTCCAGCTCTCAGTTGTGCATCTGGTCCAGTGACATCTGGGCTCCCTCAGGAATCTCAGCTGGGATTGCACAACTCATAGAATCCCAGACTGGTTTGTGTTGGGAGGAACCTTAAAGCTCATCCAGTTCCAACCCCTGCCACGGGCAGGGACCCCTTCCACTAGAGCAGGTTGCTCCAAGCCCCCTCCAACCTGGTCTTGAACACTGCCAGGGATGGGGCAGCCACAGCTTCTCTGGGTACCCTGTGCCAGCGCCTCAGCATCCTCACAGGGAAGAACTTCTGCTTTATGTCTATGTAATCTAAACCTCCCCTCTGCCAGTTTAAAGCCATTCCCTCTTGTCCTCTCCCTACATGCCCTTGTAGAAAGTTCCTTTGCAGCTTTCTTGTTGGCCCCTTTAAGTACTAAACCGATTGCCTCCGCGGTTTCTGATTGAAGCCGTCTGCCGGAAAGCTGACCCGTCATGGATCCCTCTGCATCCATCCCCTCTCCAAGAGCCCACAGACACGAAGCGCTTCAGGCAGACGCGGCGGGTGCCACCCTGAGAGCCTCTGACAGACCCGGACCCTCCGCGGAGAGGAACCTCGGCCTTGTCGCCGCTGTCCCCGGCACCCCGAGCCTGCAGCCCCCACGCTCACCGGGAGGCGCCGCTAGAGGCCACCGGGGTCCTGCGCTGGCTCCTCCTCCCGCCGCCTCCCCCAGCGCCGGCGGCTTCCCAGGCTCCTCTCCGGGTAAACAACGATGGCCGCCGAGGAAGGAGGTGGCGAGCCCCATAACAACATGGGGAACCACCTACAGCTGGTGTCCGGTAATGACCGCGGCCAGCGGGGGGAGCCGGGGGGTTCCGGGCCGAGCCATGGGAGGAGGCTCCGGGCGTGAGGCGCTGAGCTGCGGCTCGGCTGGCGGGGAGGGGATGGGCCGCGGTGTATGCGTGGGATCGGGAGAAAGGGGAAGCGGGGGGAGCCTTAGGAGCGGGTGGGAGGCCATGTGGGGCCTGGGAGAGGGAGCGGGCGGGCGGAGCGGGGCCGAGGAGGGCGCGGGGCTGGAGCGGGCGATCTCCGGGCCTGCGGGTGGATGGTGCGCGGTGTAGCCGGGCCCGGAGCCGCAGCCTTCCCACGGGCACTGGTGTGGCACGTTGGTGCTTGCAAGGGACTGAGTCGTGATCCTGCGGTGAGAGGAGAGAGGCTCGGTCAGGGGCCCGTGGGGTGAAGCGCGCTGTGGGGTTCCCAGCGAAGCGGGCACACGCAGACGGTCTCTGGGAATGACCCCTGTAAAATGAAACAAAGTCTGAGGAAAGCGTTAAACGTCAGTTGTTTTAGGAAGTGTCCGCTCGATGTAAATGCCCTCTAGTGCCGTTACTAAGCAGGGTAGCAAGAGGTGCTGTGCAAAGGGCTTGAGAGCAGTGTTGGGTTCCACACACTGTCCAGGCACCTGCAGTATTTATCCTGGAGTTTGCAGACCGGCATGATTCCTCATACGGAATCCTATTGCATAATAACATGCGGTTTTAGTCGGTCTGCAAAAAATACTGTTTCAGCATAACTTACAGGAGAATGTAGCAGTAAGTCCCGCCAGTAACCACTGCAGTTTCCTATAGCAGGAGTTCTATCAGTATTTTATGCCTGTATATTTAAAATAATATGGAAGTATTTGCTGAATATTTTAGGAAATAAAGCCTTACTATTTGCTGCCCTGTTCCTGCTGGGGCTTGGGGGGGGGGGGGGGGACGGAAGCTATTGGTGTTGTTTTTTTAAATGCAGTTCATAATTCCTCATTTCTGCACAGAGGTGTTGAGAACAGGTTTGATAGTGTTAGTGCACCAGCAAACGCCTTACCTGTCAGAGAAGTGAGCCTTGTCATGCAGGGTGCCGTCAGCTCTTGCCTTTCCCTTATTTCCCTTGTGAACTGGAGGTGTTGCTAACCTTGAAAAAGAAGAAGAATATCATCATTAATAAAAGTATAAGGGTGTAAACAATGCAGTTTCTGTTGCCTTCCGTCTGCTGCTCTGTGGGGTGGTGGAGGAGCGGAGTGAAGATGGGTTTTGACGTTCGCGTGGTGCTGCTGCAGTAAAATGAGTCATCGTTCCTCTCTGCCACCACACAGCAGCTAGTGTGTGGTTTTGGCAAGAGTGAGCAGAAGTTTGCAGGGCACAGTTCTTAATCAACTGCTGCTAATTCCTTCTGGGTTCATTAAAAGGGGTGACAGGGCCTCTCTCTAGGAGGCTGTTAAAACTGCTGATGATTGATGCAACTTGATGAGAGTACATACAAACCAGAACATAGTTTAAGTCAGCTTCCCTTCACCAGCCTGCACTGCTGCTCCAGAACCAAACAGAAACTTCATAATTTCCCTTCATCAAACTAAGCAAACTACTGTCCATTTTGTATGTCTTAAGCATTTGTTGCTCATTTATGGTTATAAAACTAAATGTAAGGGAGGAGAGATTTAATATAGAAATGGAGTATTTTTTATAGTAATTAGGATGATGATGTCTTATTGCTTTAAGTTATGTAATTAGGTAAAACACTAAAGAGAGTCTGTAACCTCCTTTTTTGTCATGCTGGGTCATTTCCTCTTGAGATAAATACAATATAGGATGGGTCTGTGACATTTGTGTGCCGTGCCATGCCTCCTGCAGAAGGTTCTGTAAACTGTGCGTTAGTAAACACCAAAGTGAGGTGAAGCAGAACGAAGACCATTGGCTAAGCATTTTGTACAGAGTACATTTAAGAAATGTGTCTTAATGCTGAAGAGGGAAAGAAAAGGTTCTCCAAAACCAGCTTATGTCTTCTTCATTGTTCTCTTGTCCTCCCACACTCAGAAATAGTAAGATCTCGTTGAAGGAGGTTAGTGATAGTACCCCTATTTCTGAAGGAAGGCTTGGTGTTAGAATCTTGCAGATTGGTTTGCAAAGATTCTGATAACACTGATTATAGATATAGCATGAGGTATAAATACTGTTTGTGGAAATAGGATCAAATAGTGCAGTTAGAAATGTGTGATCACTGCATTTGTTTTGGGTGAGTATTTGCATGCATACATTGTATGTTAATGCACAGAACTGGCAGTGAAAACAGCATTTTTTAGAGATAATTACATTTTTTACTGGCTAGGAATTTTCATTTCTTTTAAAATGTCTATAAAGATATATACAGATAGGTGTGCTATATATGTTTCCAAGATAAAGCGTACTGAGAATTTAAGTGTTCTGTTGTCTGAAAGCAATTTTAGGATTGACACCAGGAAGTGAGGAATGTAGGAAATCTTAAGTATTACTTTGTTCCTGAAACCCCTTGCAGTCATTTGCTTTCCTAGTAGTTGCCTTTGCTGGGTTTGTGCATGTGCTGAGGATTGTGTGTATGTGTTTGGTATACACACAGGAGAGACTGACAGCAGTGAATTAGTCTAAAATACCAGCAGGAGTCTTTGCGTGAATATAGAGGTTCAGGTTGCTTTTAACTTGCTTGCAATATGTGATGCAGTTACAGTGTTCAGGTTTGTACTACTCCAAACACTGTATTGTATCCTACAGTAAATTAAGTTATCTGGCATCCTGGTGTATAGACAGAAGATTAGAATTGAGATTAAGAAGTGCTACAGCAGTGAAAATGTGACCTGACAGATTTTGTTTAGTGTTTTCCTCCAAGAAAAATTGGTATTTTGCCTTTCAAAATCAGCCTTTCTTCAGCTTTCCAAGAAAATTGCTCTTCAGCCTTTCAGGCTTAGAAATGCGAAAGCTGTTTCCCTGTGAAAGGCTGTAGCCTGGGAATATGTGATGCATTTCTTTGGTTCTGTTTTTTCTTAGTCTTTGCTGATTGATTTCTGAACAATATTCTCTATGTCCTTAATCAGCAGAGAGTGAGGAGGAGGATGACAATGAAATGGAAGTTGAAGATCAAGATAGTAAAGAAGCTGAGAAGCGAAACGTCATTAATTTTGATACCAGTTTGCCAACATCACATATGGTATGTATTTTATATATAGTCCATTAAATACATCTTGAAGAAGTTTTGATTGATTGTATGTAATTCTACTGTAATATCCTCAAGACAAAGACCTAGTTTTATTTTATCCTTGTAAATCACCAAAACCTCTTGTACTGCTCTTGTTTCCTTCCTTACTGTTCTCAGTATTTAGGTTCTGATATGGAAGAGTTTCATGGAAGGACAGTGCATGATGATGACAGCTGTCAGGTGATTCCAGTGCTGCCCCATGTGATGGTGATGTTGATTCCTGGACAGACCTTACCTCTTCAGCTTTTTCACCCTCAAGAGGTTAGCATGGTGCGGAATTTAATTCAGAAAGACAGAACGTTTGCTGTTCTTGCATACAGGTAAAATACACGAGTGGGTTTACTGATGCTATGTAGCATGTATTTTTAGCACAATTTCTTTGGATACTAAATGAAAAGCAGATGGTTGCATTAGTTCCATGGTGAATAATAGAAGCTGTGTTTTTGAAATCGACAAAACTTGTCTTCCAGTTTGTAATGAAAACTTTCCCAGTTTTCATGTTATTCTGCTTGACAGTATCATGTGTTTGTGTAGAGAAACAGTAAGAGTTTATTTGCTTTCCTTGTTCAATTTCAGTAACTCCTTGAATGTGCTGCTCCCTCTTGCTTATTGAATAAGTCTTGATCTGAAATGTAAAACTCACATTCTTGTTTTGACAACTGCATTGTTGTAAAGGTGTATTTGCTTGCTTTGTATGTAAATTAACAAGCCCAGACAGGAGTTTCATGACAGAGTTGAGAGACATGAGTTTATAGAAAAGTGGAACAGATAAAGGCTAATCTGTGCCAAAAGAAGGGAATGTTTCTCCCTCTCCCCCCAGCAATTTACTATGGTTTAATTATGTAGGAAGTGGAAGCAGTTATTTTTAAAGTCAATGTAAAGAATTTTGGTACTTTCAGTATCTGTATTTGAAATGCAGATACATTGACAATCTCCGTGTTCCCAGAATTTCACCTCTAGACTCTAAAATAAAACCAAGCCGAATGGTAAACCCCTCTCCCCCCCCCCTCCCCCCCCCCAATAAAATATTAGAATCTGCTTTTAAAATGAAAAACTAATGCTTGTGATTAGTTATTTCACCAAATTTACTTTTTTGGTAAGACTAATTGTGTACAGTCAGTGCGGGTAAACTAACTGAAATCTAAGTGAACAGTGCTGTTCAGAGGGTAGGTAACCTCCTTAATTCTGTTACTTCTAGTAACGTACATGAAAGAGAAGCTCATTTTGGAACCACAGCAGAAATATATGCCTACAGAGAAGAGCAGGAATATGGAATTGAAACAGTCAAAGTGAAAGCAATAGGAAGACAAAGGTTCAAGGTGCTTGAAATGAGAACCCAATCGGATGGGTAAGAAAATTACGTATTTAATTCTACATACTGCAAATCTTGTTTCACCAAAACATTTACATTTTACTGCAGGTGCATCTGTGCTTCCAGTAACGCAATTGGCTAATTGCTGTAGGTATGAAATGAATGCATGATCAGTAGCTTCTCTGGTTATTAAGGACTTCTGACATTTCCTGTTCCAAGGCTCATGTTTTAGTTGTTAATAATTTTGCTATAAAATCCTCCAAAACATATCTACCTGTAATTTGATTTGGTGCGTGTGAGAATATACCTGTCAAAATTACTTAATTTCTGAAAATTAGGTCAGGAAAAAGATGTTGATTGGCCAGCATTAGAAGTTCTAAAGCTTTGTTCCAAAATCTCTCACATCCCTTTTCCAAACCAGATGTGAAATGAGAGGATACGATATCAAGTGTGTGCTTTCTCCTGTCTTGTGGAAAGCGTCACTGATAGTGACCAGATTCTGTTCCTTTGAAAAACTAACTTTACTTTTCTGAAAGGAGACCTTTCTAGAGGTGGTCTGCATTTAACATGTTCCACTTCTGAACTTTATATGTAATTGCAGCTTTGAAAGGCTGCAGGCAAGTGTCTGACACAACAGTTAATACCATACTTGTCTATTTTTGTACTTTGATCTTTAACTACTGAGCCTTGACAGCATGCAGAAGGATTCAGCTCTATGATGTAGATACGGAGGGGACAGTAGCTGTGCCGATAGGGATGGTGGTTTTCATGAGAAGTTTCCCATGAAAGGGGAACACAAAAGTCTGGTAATAACAGTGGAGAAACAAGTTGCTTCTTTTATTTTTTTTCCTGTGTAAAACATAAAAGCACACCAAGATGTGCAGATAAATATTTGATTATGAAAATAGGTTCTTGATTTTTGCTGCCGGCAATCAGCCCATCGCTTTCAGTTTCTCAAATACTAAATCTTGTTTATTTTAACTGTTGTCCCAGTTTAGTACATCCTTAACTTCAGCAAGTCTTACCTCTTCCTTTCTGATAGTTCACTGATTCTTTGCTGCTAGAAATATGCTGCTTCTACTGTTACTGGCTGACAGTTTTCATGTCAAACACACTCAAATAAGCTCTGATAGAGTTCTCTTCTGTCTTGTAATCCTGTTGTTTTCCATATTCCAGTGTGGTACCTGTGATACTTAAAGCTCCTTTTCTAGCCAGTTCTTACCGTATTATGTAATTTACACCTTTATCCATTTACGAACTGACTAAGATGTTTAGCATTTAGTGAAGAGTATGCTGAGTCTTCTGTCATTTTCATGTTCTTGACATTATCCTTTGCACCATGAATTTCATCGTGAGCTGCTTCTGCCAGTGTCACTGTCCAGAGATGTATGCTCCAGAAACTGGTCCTGTGAGCATGTGACATTTCTTAACACAATTGCTAGAGGTTTTGTAATCTTTTCTGCAGGGCCTCTAACACCCTACTCCAGATCTGTGAATATGCAGCTCATCATCTCACTTCTGCTATTGCTTGGTATAGAGGCATTGCTTAGTGGCGTAGTGCTTTTATGGGAGGGGGTTGGAGCTAGATGATCTTAAGTCCTTTCCAAGCCTAACCATTCTATGATTCTGTAGGAACAGCCCAAATTCAGTGTTTTTGTATGCTTCTATGACATGAAGCTGTAGAAATGAAGAATAGCTACTTGCTATTTCTCACTATCTAACATTTACTTACAAATAACATCCTTCAAATTTTACATCTTAGATAAACCATTTCTTGAACACAAGATGGCAGTACTTGGATGACTACAGTAACAGCAGCATTATTGAGAGTTCAGTATCCAGAATCAGCTAAGATGTACAGTGATGTTGTTGTGCTGTTAAAGGATTTTATTATGATGATTTTATATCAATTGACTAGCAGAGTTCACTTTTACACAGCACATTCACAAGGTTCATTCATAAATATGAATTCTTAAATGTATGAAATAAAGGGGATGAGAATAATTTTAGGCTGAGAGCTCAGTTGTTCAGCCTGGAGAAAAGAAGGCTCCAGGAAGACCTTCGAGCAGCTCCTAGTGCCTAGAGGGGCTGACAAGACAGCTTGGAGAAGGACTTTTAGGTAAAAATCATTTCTGATAAAGAGGGGAGAATACTGAGCTTCTTAGCAAGGAGAAAATTTCTGGGGTTCTTGGTGTTCCAAATTACTAAGTGCTTACTATAAAACATCATTTTGAAGTCTACAGTAAGTTAACAAAGTTTACTGTAGTCCGTGTAAGTAAAACAGGATGTTTGTAATTGCATGCATCTCAGCATTTCAGGATTTCTGATGCATAATACTGTTAAAATGTGAAGTCCTTCCTGCTAGACAGGATTTTAGGAGCCACATAACTGTTGCTGAACTCTTTGTGGAATAGGTGACCTGATTGATGCTAGGATATTAAAAGATGATCAGAGTCTATATCCTATTTCTGCTGATTTTGAACCCTAGCTAAGCACATAAGCTTTTGTGGTTTGAAGATAGCAAACTGCATTTCAGCTAAACTTCCTTTCTGAGGATTTGATATGTAGTTGCTGACTGTTAGTTTATACCAAAAGTAACTTGAGGAGACAAAACTCTAAATGCACAATGCTGAGATAGTAAAATATTCTGCTGGGTTGCCACTGCCTATCTCTCTTCAATCTGTCCACCACAATCATGACAGATATCTAGTGCTCTGAAATAAAGATGGCCCATTGTATCTCATGGAAAAGGTGGCTATCTGTGAGAGGGGATGAAAAAAACTAGCAAAGAAACTTCTGCTGAAAAAGTTAAAGCAGTGATCTTTGTAGAGTTCTGTCTGCCAGCGCAGAAAATACATGGACATCAGCTAATTCTGCTTTTTAAAGGAGAAGTAAAATAGGGATTGCTTCTGTCTTCAATTTATATAGACCAAAGTGCAGTCATCACAGTGGCTTTAATAATTTAGCCAAGTGTGTGAGATTATCTGTGTTCTGGAAGAGTATGTGTTTGGTTTGCTACAGATGTGCTGAATGTTCGTTAAGGTAATTTGGTTTACATTAGCATGGCTTTAAAAATCTGTTTAAATGAATTGCTGCTGAAATTCTATACTACTACATAATAATCACTCTATTACACAAGCATATGGTTTTAAAATCCATTTTTTTCAACTCTTGTACAAGTGTGTATATCTTGTCTCTTTACCTTTTTCAGAATCCAGCAGGCTAAAGTACAAATACTACCTGAGCGAGTGCTGCCTTCAACAATGGCAGCAGTACAACTGCAGTCTCTCAGCCGATGCCATATATTTCCATCTTCGAAACCTACAGCATGGCAGGACCGAGCTATACAGCAATGGTGGCAGAAATACCAAAAGGTTAGAATCTGGTTGTGGGGATCTTGGTTTTGCTGTTTTGATGCTGTTTTGACAAGCAGTATGAAAGTCCATCTGTTCATCTGTAGAGGAGGTTGCACAGCTGGGATGCTAGATGCCAACCTCCCGCTTTTGTTGTATATTGTGTGATTGTTTATCAGCCATCAGTAGTGGGGAAATATGTGTTCTGTATTTTGAGCTCTCTCTTTTTTTTAATTACAGTACCATTAGATTAATATTATCACATAATCCTGTAATACTAGAATATTTTTTTATGTAATCAAACACCTCAGAGTTCCGGTTCATAAAGCTTGTAGATAATGAAGTGTTGCTGGAAAAAACAGTAAGTTTGTAGGATTTAATTTTTAGGCAGGTTAAAGAAGCATCTTAGCTTTTACAGACTTTGCTTTGACAATGAAAGTACTGGTAATCGGTGTTGACAGAGCCAGTGCTCTTGCCTTGTATTTGTCATCATAATGGTTTGGATTTGATAGTAAGAAGGCTTTAGTGACTTCTGTTAACTGTTTGATTTGGGTAAAAGAGGTGTTTAAACAGCGGAGGTGGTTTAGAGGTGACTCCTAAATTTCAGTGATGAAAGAAAAGACCTGCGATGCCTTAGTTATTTGGAAACAGAATTCCATTTGCTAATTTTGCTTTAAAACCTCCATCTGTTAAAGGTTTGACTTTTGTACCTGCAGTTACATGTCTGTAGAAAACATGGGTCTGTGTTACAATGACAGACTCAAGGGGTTTTTAACCCTGTCAAATATTCCCACCCAGCTGGTTGTTAGCTAACAACTAGGCTGTACTTTCTAGTTTTGAGCATACTTTATGTTGCACGTTCATCTTGTAAATTATCATGTAACATCTGAAGTTCTTTTGAGCTTAGCCATTACCTTTGTCAGATCACAGCACTTCCATACAATCCATTTATCCTGGCCAGCTGCACATGTATTTCTAAATCTGGTTTTTGATTTATTAGAATTTTTTTTAACACACTTACCTTATGGAATACTTAATATGTAATCCCCCTTATTCCACTTCCCCCTTTTTTTTCTTAACTGAATTTATAAACTTCCTTAAGTCTGGTTGTGGTACTAAATGTGGTAAGATAGGAAGGGGTCATAGAAATCAGATTTTTTTCATGAACTCTACATATGCTGACATAGTAGTTATTAGTGGAAGATGGTGCTTTTACACACAGAGTGGGTGAATTAGCAGTTCTGTAGTCTTACTTGTTTTATTTCCTAGAGCTTTTTCAATAAATATGCAGACATTGCACTTCTTTTGTGAGCTTCCAGAATTTTATTTACTTGACTCTGGTTAAAACATAAAAAAGTAGGGGAGAAATACTCATTATCAAGATGTTGGTATTGTCGTTAGGGAATTGCCTTGTACTTTCCTGTTTTGCTTCACTGGCACAAATTCTGCCTTGCTTGTTTACAGTGTTTCTGTATCGCTGCAGCTGTGGCAGTACTTGGAATCAGGAGGGAATTCACACTAAGATCGTAGGGCAGGATTTTCAAGAGTCCTAAGTGGCTGGTGGCAGGCCTAAGCTACAAACTTGTGCATTGCTCAGGAGAATAATAAGGTGTGATTTGTGCTAGAGACAGCTGTGCTGTTTAAAAGGTGCTAAAAGATGCCTTTATACAAGTGAATGTGCACTTTTGCCAGTATACAGCCTTTTCCTTTAGGAGTCTGAAATAAAAACGTACTGTTGAAAGGATAATTTTGCTGGAATAAATTATGTTTCCCCATAATAAACACCATGCTAGAGTAGCATCCTAGCATAGTTATACCAGCAAAACCTTTAAGGGTAAACCTAGCTCATCCTCAGGCACAGTGCAGGCTTTTCAAAGACCAGCTATCATTAATAGTGGACAGATCCACATGATAAGGTTAATGGGCCAGGAGTTGGCACTGGGGTCGGTAGGAGAGGATGTGGTGAAACAGGCGCTTTTGTAACTACTAAAATTGTGGCTTATGAATTTATTTATATAGCTTTTTATTACTCAACCCACAGTTTCCATCAGTTGTATATAAAAGGAAAGATACCTTGAAGTCTTCTGTGTCAGCAGAGATCTTTGGAACTACCTCCAGAAATTAGTATAGAATCCTAGTAACTCCCCTTGTCAGATGCAGTTAAGGTTTGGAGTTGGGTTTTTAATGCAGTGGATTTGAACTTCTTCTCCCTCCCCCCCCCCAAAAAAAAGTAAAAACAACCAACCAAACCATTAATAAGAACTATTGATTCTCAGAGTTCTTGAACAAGTTCATTTATGAGCTAGCAGCCCAGAAACACTGTGCTTGGGGAGGGGGGGAGTAATCCCTTTCCAAGACTGGTTCTGTCAGATGATACCTGAAATGCAGTACTCTCAATGTAAGATCATGTTTTATGGACTGAGATGCAGATCCAAAGAAGGGCCATTGTCTGTTGAACTCTTGTCCTGTCAGTAGAACTGACTGTTCACAGTATGTTAGGCTGTACCTCTGTTTACTAATATAATGAGAAACATCAAAAAGTGGAGGTTGTGTTTTAAGAATGGTTTCTGCTCCATACAAGAGCTGACCTTGTGTCAGCTGTTACAGAAAATATATTTGCTAATTGAAACAGTAACTTCAGTTTCAGTGTTCCAGAATTCTTTCTTCAAAGTACCATTCATTTGCTGTGGATTTAAGTATTGCCTGTTTTTTCTCATTTGTGAAATAAGGATGAGTGACCTCAAAGGGAAAATGAAGTTTTAATTTGTAAATATTTACAGTACAGTTTTGTAAGGCACTGTGGTTATGTAGTGTACATTGTTTTAGATTTCTGTTAACTGAAACCATTAAATTTAAGTGTATAAAGTCACTGTAGAGAAGTAAGCAAATTCCCTTACACTGCTGGAAATCTGGTAGTTAAGGAATGCAGTAAGGATCTAGGGTTTCTTGTCTGCAGGATAAGCACAAGCTGAAGACTTTTTAGAAGTGATATTGGCGGCCATGTGTATTGTGTTCCTCCAGATCTGCTCTGTAGTCTTGTACAGATGTTTTTGTACACAATTCAAGTGAACATTTTAGTCATGTTCCCAGTGAAGTATGGTACATGAGCATGGGCACCTTCTATTTTAATTTTAAAACAAAATCATTCATTAAGGAATAGTTATGAGATCTTCAGGGGAAAATTTTCACCCCTGTTATTTTTACTTTCCTCCTCCACATTCGTTTCTTACTGAGTGCTCCATTTGGGTCTGAATCTTTTTCATAGGATGTTGTTAAATAGATATTGTACAATATTTGCTCACTGTCTGTGGATAATCATAATAAGGTTGTTTAATAGTTTTCCAGTAGGCTGGTTATAAGTATTGATGTTCAGTAAGCGTTTTTGAAAATGTGGTATCCATTAAGAATACAGCCCAGAGAGTGGAGAGCAATATGAGATTAAACATCAAGACTGCCCAAGTTTTCTTAGCCAGTAATTGTTCTTCTGTGAGGAAGCGTCCTCCAGAACTCCTAACTTGTGTGGTGGTATTTCTACTTATGTTTTTAACTGATTAGATTTCCATTTAAAAAATACCATCATATATGTCCTTTACATTTATATATGTCAGCTTAAAATACCCGATATGTTTGTTGACATCATGTACCTGGACTTGTGCAAAGCGTTCGAAACTGTCCCACATGACATCCTTGTCTCTAAATTGGAGAGACATCAATTTGATAGGTGGACCACTCGGTGGGTAAAGAACTGGCTGGATGTCTGCATGCAAAGAGTTGTGGTCAATGGCTCAATGTCCAGCTGGAGACCAGTAACGAGTGGTGTCCCTCAGGGGTCGGTGTTGGGACTGATCTTGTTAAACATCGTTGTTGGTGACATGGACAGAGGGATTGAGTGTGCCCTCAGCAAGTTTGCCAATGACACCAAGCTGTGTGGTTCTGTTGATACGCTGGAGGGAAGGAATGCCATTGAGAGGGACCTTGACACACTTGTGAGGTGGGCTGATGCCAACCTCATGAAGTTTAACCATACCAAGTGCAAGGTCTTACACCTGGGTCGGAGCAATCCCAGGCACAGCTACAGGTTGGACAGAGAAGAGATTCAGAGCAGTCCTGCAGAGAAGGACTTGGGGGTGTTGGTTGATGAGAAAATGAACATGAGCTGGCTTCAGTGTGTGCTTGCAGCCCAGAAAGCCAACCGTATCCTGGGCTGCATCAAAAGGAGCGTGACCAGCAGGTCGAAGGAGGTGATCCTGCCCCTCTACTCTGCTCTCGTGAGACCTCACTTGGAGTATTGTGTGGAGTGCTGGTGTCCTCAACATAAAAAGGACATGGTACTGTTGGAACATGTCCAGAGGAGGCCACGAGGATGATCAGGGGACTGGAGCACCTCCCATATGAAGACAGGCTGAGAAAGTTGGGGCTGTTCAGCCTGGAGAAGAGAAGGCTGCGTGGAGACCTCATAGCAGCCTTTCAGTATATGAAGGGGGCCTACAGGGATGCTGGGGATGGACTCTTCATTAGGGACTGTAGTGATAGGACAAGGGGTAAAGGGTTAAAACTTAAACAGGAAGTTTAGATTGGATGTAAGGAAAAAGTTCTTCACTGTGAGGGTGGTGAGGCACTGGAATGGGTTGCCCAGGGAGGTTGTGAATGCTCCATCTGTGGTGGTTGGTGTTCAAGGCCAGTTTGGACAGAGCCTTGGGTGACATGGTTTAGTGTGAGGTGTCCCTGCCCATGGCCAGGAGGTTGGAACCTGATGATCTTAAGGTCCTTTCCAATCCTAACTATTCTATGATTCTATGATACGACCTATTAATCTCTTTTTTTAATTTTATTTACTTACGCATTTGACTGATTTGATATAAATAGTTTAATCGCCCCCATGTGGTGGTTTGCTGTGGTTGCTAAAGTAGCAACGGTGGAGAGTAAGGAACAGATGCACTATCTAATAATACTTGAATTTTCTGAACTGTCTAAATTTTAGATAGATGCTCTTTTGAAAGGCATAATTTCTTATTACTAGACATTAGGAATACTTGTAATGGTGAGTTAGGTTTTCTGGGGAAATACATTTATTGTCATTCTTGCACAGAAGCCTTAGCTCTCAATGCATTTGAAATGTGGTTTGGAAGCTTCATATTGAAGTACTGGTCTTGATGGTGATAATGTATGGTATCTTTAAATAATCAGGTGTCTCTTCTCTGGTTTATTATTTGAACAAGAACTGTCCCTAACATCTGCTAATCTGAAAGAATAAATATTTGTGGTTTTGGTTTTAGAGGAAGTTCCGCTGTGCAAGTTTGACATCTTGGCCTCCCTGGCTCTACTCTCTATATGATGCTGTAAGTTCACCCTGTGTATTACCAGATAATCTACTGTTAGTTTTGTATGTTTTAATATGTAATTATGGGATAATATAAAAACTTTAATTTTGTTGGGTTATAAGTTACATTTTAAAGAAATGTATAGCTTTCAGTTTGCTGTGAAAGGAGCAGGAACAGCTGCTCTTGTGTATTGTTCCCTTGTGCTGGAGTATGTGTCTAGGGTGGATGACAGAGGTTCAGGTTCCTGCTGTGTTGTCTCAGAGTCAGTCCTCTGTCCCATGTGTTCCAGGTGAGTGTTCCAACCAGCAGGGTGCTGGATAGTCTCAGGTCTGTCTTTCTTGTTGAAGTTGCTTTACTCCTTAAGAAGTACTTATTTCTTTATATACACACACATATATAAGTGTATTAGTACATGAGGTACTTGGTGTAAGAGAGGCAGAAGTAGGGAGGAGGCTAGCACCTCATCTTGTTTATACAGTCTAGAATTTGAGCAGTTGTCTCCTTATCTCAAATGAGACTTATAACTGTCATGGGCCATTGGTTCATTTTGTCCTCTTTCCCATCCTCATTTGCTCTTAGTTTAAAACATGTAGATACAAAATGAGTGTGTCATTATTGTAAATGTTAACAGCTAATGTCCACCTAGGGAAAATAGCTTACTCTACATTTTGCTTCCTTTTTTTTTTTTTCCTAAGAAAACAGAAATATCTATGTATTTAAATTAGGCTTTTCTTCTAACAAAAGGAAACCTTGATGGAAAGAGTCAAGAGGCAGCTACATGAATGGGATGAAAATCTTAAAGATGAATCTCTTCCAACAAACCCAATAGGTATGATGTTGTTGAGCTGATGAACTCATATCTGGGGTTTGGGTGTTTTCTTAAGTTCTTAAGAAAACAAGGCTTAGATAATTACCTTCTGTTGTTAGTCCACCCCTCGCTTCCACTTTCCAATGAATTTTGATAGTTGACTTTGACAGAAGGATGATGGAGGTTTTAAGGACATGAACATCCTCCAACTGTGCCACAACATGTTCAGTATAAGAAGTACAACTCTTATTGTGCTCCATGGTGGGAGGAATGTGATATGTTTCATAAGGAAAGCCAAAAGCATACTAGCTTTTTTAAATTATTATTACATAACTCTAAGTGTTAGTATGTAGAATCTCTTTGTTCTTTTTTCTTATTCCCTCTTACATAACATGGGGGAAAATAGCACCAGTAACCTAATCACAAAAAAGCTGGGTTACATTTGCATGCTTCATTGGGGTTTTTCTCTCTGCAGGTCTCTAGGATCTAGTAAGACAGAAATTTCAGTTGAAGTCTTCCTAAGGTGAAAAGCATTCACTCCTGTGTAGGCTCTCAACTGCTTAATGAACGGCCTTCAGTTAAAGTCAGATAAGAACCAAATGCAGGATGTGCAAGCATAAAGAAAACCATTGGTGTTTGGAAATCTCAGTAATTCACTGCCAAAGTGGAAGTCTGTATCAATGTTCTCTGGGGTCTGTTCTGGTTTTAATATACGTTACCTTACCAACATTGTTCAGTCTCCATCAGTGGTGATCTGGATTAGACAAATATCATAGAAGATGATTTATGATGTGCATGATCCAGCCTTAGGGCAAAAGGATGTACTGAGATGACCTCTAAAAGTCTATTACAAACATAAGTTTTAGCACTCTGTCTGTAACCGAGCAGAAGTTGTAGGGTTTATTGATTTATTTCTCTCTTTAATTCTAACAGCCTGCTCTTTTCTCATTTCTAGATTTTTCTTACAGAGTTGCTGCATGCTTGCCGATTGATGATGCATTGCGTATACAGTTGCTTAAAATAGGTAGTGCTGTTCAGCGACTCCGGTGTGAATTAGATATTATGAACAAAGTGAGTATTTTTTCTTTACTTGTCATTAAATTATTCTCACAAAAAAAAGGAGTGACTGTTATAATGTATAACAAAAATGTATGAGATTCCTAAATTATAGTTCTAGATAGTGAATTTTGGGTGTTCTTTTATTTCTTTCATCTGCTTTAAAAGTTTGCTGTAGAAGGAAAATGCTCTCTCTCAATACTACATGTTTGGCAGCAAGCAAGAAGCATATAATAATATTTGCTTTTGTTAGAAACCCTATTTCAACACCTCACAGCACTTCTTTA
Organism: Melopsittacus undulatus; assembly: GCF_012275295.1. Classification (NCBI taxonomy): domain Eukaryota; kingdom Metazoa; phylum Chordata; class Aves; order Psittaciformes; family Psittaculidae; genus Melopsittacus; species Melopsittacus undulatus. The sequence goes on along the minus strand of NC_047535.1, from coordinate 34,167,941 downwards.
GCCAAGAGATGGTGCTAGAAGTCCAGCATTTCTCATAACCATCTTACGAACATCACAACCTCGTATTGTTCATAACCTTATGAACATCATAACAGCACAAAACACTGCGATCAAGTAGCATTGTGCCATGAAAATTTGTGGGTTTTGTAACAAAAGATAAATCTTTGTAGTATTGAGCTACTGAATATATGCAAATCTAAGTATTGGACTGAATGGATTTTTGCAAGACATTTATCATCTTTTTATGCAATACCTTTTTAAGATGTTTGAAAACTTGTCTTCTCTTCTCAATAATGATACCTACTGTAAGTAATGTTATATATTATAACTGATAATGCAACTAAGTATCAGTCAACCTCATGTTGAATCCGACTGTTCTGGGAACAGCATTTACAGCAGTCTCCCACAGCAGTTCAGGTGGTTGTTCTCTTTCCAAAGAGAAAACGCTGAAAAGAGCCATTGGTGTAAAAACAACTTCGAACTGTAAAGTTGTTTATGTGTTTAGTAGTGATAACTGGAATATTTACTATTCAATTCTTGAAAGGAGAGATAAATTAGTATTTTGTTAATACATTCACCTTGCAAAGAATAACTGTATACATCCTGATTGTATACATCCCGATCCTCACCTTGCTGGTTGTAACCTTGCTGGGGATAAAAGCAGTGTCTTAAAAAAAACAGTGTAACACTGTTGTGTTTGTCTACTTGATCTGAGCAGTGGAAATTTTGCCTCTTTGCCTGTTTCTGGGGCAGAGAGAACCAGAATAACATTTTAGTACTGTTCGTCTTCCCAGAGTTCATGCACCAAAATTCTAAAAGGGAATATACGGAAAAAAGGAAACAGAAAACGTTTCTCCCAAATTCTGAGGCAAAAATGGACAGGATTTTACATGAAGCTGTGTGATCAGATTAAGTTTCATTGTATTTCTTGCATCAGAAACTCTGAAAATACTGTGATATTCAGGTACTGCTAAGGGCTGTTCATGTTCAGTAGATTGCATATTTTCTACAAATCCCAAAGAGACAAGAGTACTTAGGTTACCTTCATAAGATAAAGTTAATTTTTTAGCTTACACCACAAAGGCGTTTTTCATCAACACGTGACATTTTATTCTGTAAACATAGAATCATAGAATAGTTAGGGTTGGGAAGGACCTTAAGATCATATATTAGCATCAGAATGGTAAATGCATTCTGGTTTCTTTACCATTTTTAGCAACAGTTATTTTGCCCAAATCCACTTGTTTTAAGCCACAGTTCTTTAATGAGAAGGGGCGCTCTGACAACAAAGCATATATTTTGGTTTACTTGAGAAGGCTGGACTTAACACATTTCTTTGTCCAGAATGTATTTGACAGTGATACAGCTGATGGTGAGACCTAATCCATTTCCTTTTGTCTCTTATATCAGTGAATTGCTACCTTTAATAGCTTTTCCTGTTATTAAAGACAGTTAACTGTGCTTATTTTTAAAGGAATGTACATCACATAAAGGTGTAATACTTATTTGAATTCTGCTTGACAGTGCTAATTGTAGGAGTTAGATAGGATTAGAAACAGAGGGGTGAGATGAAGTAGCTGACTAAATAGGATACTGAGGGATATATGAGCATTAGATTATAATCTGTGAGTGTGGGTAATTTAAAAGAGTGAGTGATAGTAAGTGTTAAAGGTCCCTGGCAGAACAGAAAGGCCAAGTGAGCTTTAAGAAGAGAACTGGCGCATGATAAATCCTATCTGTATAGTATAGCAATTTTCCCTATCAGTCTCCAAGATGAGTAGACTGTGTTGACATTGTGGGACAGAACCAAGGTCACCTGCAGAAAAGGAGCTGGAGGAAGTTGAAATGCAGCAACAAGCCCAGAACATCTGTATAGAGGAAAGGAGAGAGAAGAGACTGACGTAAGCCAGTGTAGTATCACATGGAGATTGCAGGAGTTGGAACTCAGGGATACTCAAAAGCACAAGCTGTGATTTGTGGCTTTAAAAGGATGTACACTCACACAGAGACTTACCCAGGTGAAGATCTTGGTTCCAAAATATAGTGGTTAATTTCTGGGGTAATTTCACATGCATTACCAGTAAAAAGAGGTAGGAGTAATGCACCTCCTGAAAATGAATGGTTATGTTCTACTGAGCTTATTTAAGTGCTTATTTTCTGGGCAATGTCAGTGATGAATTGTTTTGTTCTACTATCTAGAAATTGTAGAAGATAGATTAATCAGTTACAATCTTTAAGAGAGATCAATATGTCTCATATTTTTCATGAGGAAATTAAAACCATTGATCTACAGTACTCTCAAATTTTAGAAAGACCTAGTGATTGCATTTGTACTCATCTACCTTTTCTGGGTGATATTTTAGAAGAGCAAAAGGTTTTTTTCTGAATTAGCTTTTCAAGACCTGAGAAAGTTGACTCATTTATTGCCTTTGTGTAGTCAGATCCTCTTCTGTGTGTGGATTTTTTGAGGGACAGAGGAGTATACAAAAATTGGTTTGTCTTTTAGATAACAATGTTTACCATAACTAAGTAAAATGCATAGAAAAAAGGTATCCTTTGATAGAAAACATAAGTGACTGCTGTCCAGATAAAGAATTGATACAAAGTCTGTTCTGAGGAATGGGGGAGAAATTTTCATTATTTGCTGCTGTGCTGCCAAGCCTCTGCAAATGAATGAAATTACCCTCTTTGTTTTCCTTTTCAAGTGTACATCTCTCTGTTGTAAGCAATGCCAAGATACAGAAATAACTACCAAGAATGAAATATTCAGGTGAGTGTGTTGCTCTTAATCTTTGGAAGGTTTTTGATCAGAAACATTGACACAGGAAAACAGATTAGGTTATGTCTTGTAACTGCTGTGTTTTCCATGGCTCTAATAAAATGTCAGTAAATATTTATAGGGCATTTTCTTTATAAAACAAAACAGATTACTTTGGTGTTTTTTAATAAAAAGGTTGTAAATCTGAGCATCACCATGTATATTGTAACAGAAGTTAGTGTGGAAGGAAAGCCATGTTATGCCACTTACTCGAACACTTTGCCACTGAAGAATTATGCACTCTGTGTTGAGTTTTGAAATACAGATATTTTACACAGTGGTTTTAGTCCTATTATTTCTGAATAAAGTTTGTGACATCCCAAATTTTATTTCTCAATGCTTCATCCTGATTTCTGTATGTCAAAAGGCCTCAACAGATTAAAATGCACCTATCGGGTGGTATAGATAGATAGGCTCCCAGGATGTTGTCATCTCAGGAAATTGCCTATTTGTGTTATTAAACACTGTGATACCATTCTTTATTTTAAGAATATAGGGTTTAATGCTAGTAGCTCCCCTAGGCAGTATGTACCCGTAATATATTTGACCTATACAATATCTTTCATGTTCAACAATGATAAGACTGTATACATTTTCCAGATAATTGCTGCTTCTGGCAGTCTTGACACTTTTAATCTTGAGTAACTAACATCTGTCTGTGATCTGTGATAATGAAGGTTAAAAGATGTTTTGATTTACAAAGCAAGACTCCCCACAGTTTTATCAGTGTGATAAGAAGCTGATGTGGTAATTAAAAGCCATCTCATATCTTCTAATCAAATAATGGATTCCAGAAACTATGATTCCTGCTATGTCAATACCGTGTACTTTAACAGAAGAATGTTGAGAATGAGTGAACATTTTTGCTTACTTTCAAAGTGAGATTTAAAAGTAGCAACATAGATGTTAGTTGGTTTTATTGGAAGTTGCAATTCAAAAGCACCAAGAAAAAATTTGAGTCTATCATGTACTCTTTTATACCAAGCAGTAGGTTTGTGAGGGAAAGATCAATAAGGGCCTTAAATTAGGTAGTTTCCATAGCATCCCCCAAGTGACTTGTCACCTTTAACATACAGCTGGGTGAGGTTCGTCTGAGTACAAGAAAGTTTACTCCCAGTAATACCCTTTTAAGTATCTTCTTTTCTGAAATAGAGACTTAAAAAGTAGAAACTTTAGGTAAACAGGAAAAAAAAAGCCTTTAGGTAACAGGAATAATTTATTGTCAGAGAGGAATGTATGACTGGACACTGAAATTTGTGCAATATTAACAAAATTTGACCAATTGTATTCTACATGAGTATCTATTTTCTTTCAATTTTTAATAATATAATAAAAGGTGCTTCTCTTCCTACAGCCTAAAGTGGTTCTTTTGCTGTGGAAGATAGTTTTGAGCATGGTTGGCAGTTCTTCCTCTGTTTCCATTTGACAGCCTTTGTTTTTTGTTTCTTCCTTGACTTCTGACAAAATTAATTGTCTGTTGTAGTTTATCCTTGTGTGGACCCATGGCAGCATACGTGAATCCTCATGGGTACATCCATGAAACCCTCACTGTATATAAAGCCTGCAACTTGAATCTTAGTGGACGACCATCGACAGAGCACAGTTGGTTTCCTGGGTAATAAAGTTAAAAGAAATTTTATAAGTAAATGACAGAAATTTGGTTGTAAATGTGTTCCTGTGATAGTGGAATAGTGAATACATAGGTTTTGAAACATAGAACATCAGGGGGGTTGGAACTAGATGATCTTGAGGTCCTTTCCAATCCTAACTATTATGTGATTCTATGATTCTATGATTTTACTCATATGAAATAAAGGAAAGTAAATTTAGACTTCTTCAAAATACAGAATAAACTGGAAAATTCAGATAGAAGGTTTTCAGAAGTTTTTTTAATCTTTTAAAAATAGAGAAGTCTGAAGATGCTGTTTGGGAGTTTGTGTATAGTTTTGTGTAAGCTACAACCAAAATCACTGTTGTTTTCACACAGCTTTCTTTGATCATAAGGTAAATAAAGTACAAATTAAAAACAGAATATATAAATGCAGTTATTCTGCTGAAATACTTTTTTTAGATCTAGAAACTGAATAAATGTTACATGAGTTTAATTTACTGACATTTATATTAATCTGATTACCTTTGATATTTGTTTAATTAGCCTGGCTGTCTGAAGCAGTAGCAGCATTGACTGTCAAGATGTAAAAGATTGCCTAATAATGACAGGTCTTGCATCAAAATGTCACTCCTCTCTTGTAGCTTAAATTTAATCTGTGGCTAGATGAGCTTTCTTTATGTGCTCATTCAAAAGTTGGAATATTTAACTCTTAAAAATACATGAAATGTCCAACTCTGAACTTCAGTTTCACAAAAAACACTCTTAAATATATTTTCACCAAATCATTTTTCTGTGTGGTCATTTCTGTGTTAGAGTGTTGAAAATAGTTCTGTCCCTTTGGCTATTTCCTCTTCTAAAGCAGCAGAGATGAATATGTTGCTGTATGTGTAGCTAGTCCAAGGTTCTTGGCTGATGCTTGTACACAGTTACTCTTCTGTTTTCTTGTGTTGATTATGGTTTGTGTTTCAGTTTTTCTGGATTGGAATCACAGAATAGTTAGGGTTGGAAAGGACCTTAAGATCATCTAGTTCCAACCCCCCTGCCATTGAGTAATGACTTGGAGAGTGTGTGTCATACCTGTCCCTCTTTAAGGCTCCCTGAAGAAAACCTGTGGCTTATAATATCTGGAGTTATTTTTTCTCATCCTGATGTGTTTTCTAAGCTCTTTTCTTCCTTGAGTCCCAGAATTTCTTTGAAAACCCAGCTTGACACTAGTGTTACCTTCTTACCTGATGGGTGAACTGTGTTCTGGTGTTTTACATGCTAGCATCAACCTTTTGTTTTGTTTTTGATAGGTATGCCTGGACTATAGCCCAGTGCAGGATCTGTGGGAGCCATATGGGCTGGAAGTTCACAGCTACTAAAAAGGATATGTCACCTCAGAAATTCTGGGGATTGACACGATCTGCTCTCCTGCCTCGGATTCCAGAAGCGGATGAAGACTCTGGCCACGATAGATCACCATTACTCTGCCTGTAATCCAGTAGTCTGCTTTGAAGATGAACAGGCAGTAGTCTGTCTCTTAAATGTGTCTGCTCAGTTCTGCTTCTGATGCTTACTTAACCCAAGAACACACACCCACACACAGAAGAACAACCAACCAAGCAGGCTCACTATATTTGGGTTTGGTGTGCATCCACCTTACTGTTGTTCCAGACACACTGAGAACTGAAGGCTGAATCTTAAAAATGTCAGATGAGAAGAGGAGGTGGTATGGGACACCAAGAAATCTATGTGATCTCTCTGGACTGAACTGAGACTGAACTTTATTCTTATTTATGGCACTGCAGAAAATGTGTACTGCTATCAATTTGCAGTGAAAGAAGGTGGGGGGGAACAAAAATGACAAATAGAGTATAATTTATGCAATATATGTATGAAGGTAGATGCCAGTTACTTGCTGCAGAGTGTTTTCCATAATATACTTTAAAATGTTTTAGCTGGAGAATCCCTGTTTCTAACTGTGGAGTACTTCAAATTTTATGCTTTTGCTGTTTCTCAGATAGTTTCTGAATAACTGTTGAAGAGAGTACAGCACTGAAGTATCTCAGTGTGAGAACGGTGTGGGAACATCAGTGGCAGTGCTGAAACTGGCAAATGCAAGAGTTTCTGCTGCCTGCAGTGCAGGATGCCCTTTGGAAGGAAGCAGTGTGAAGTATTTGGTCCTTACAAGTTGTCTGATCTATTTAGTCTATTTGACTTTAGAAGTCTTTAAAATTTTATACAGAGTGTACAGGTCAGTCCCAGAGCATAAACTACGTTGTCATTTACTGTTCAGTGTGCTTACATTTACTTTTCAAAATGATCTCTGTGAAGAATAGCTTCCCAGCAAACATATCCGAGGTTCTGTGCAGTACTTGCTGAAATACGTGGCAAGGAGAAGGCAACATAGGATTTTTCATTTTACACTTCCATATCATAAGGTAAAATTTAACATTATCACCCTTACCTGACACAGAGCAAATGTTTTTAAATAAAACAGAAGTTAAAGGCAGTTTGGGGAGAGGGTGTGTGTGTTTTGTGTTGGGGTTTTTTGGGTTGCTGGTTTTTTTGGTCTGAAGTGCTGTCTGTGCTACAGAAATCAGGTGCCAAAAAGGGGCAGCTTTTGCCATTGATTTACTGGGGATATTTTTCCCCTCACAGTGCACTTTGGTGATGGAATCTGCAGATCTCTTCAGTATGTTTGTGTACATAACACACTTGGTTTTCTTTTGAAGCTTTATCATTCGCTCTGTTTCTTCACACTAAATCTTGGAGAACTTGTTAAGTATGACAAGGAGCTACTGAAGATGTAAGACTGCAGCCACCAGTTGCTCCCTCTCAGTCGTGCCCCTGCACCACACGTATGTAGTAGCATGGACAGATTACTTCAGGGAAAGGCCGGGTCAGAGCTCTGTGGGGCAAGGAGTGGATTTCAGTGGCAGTGGGTACCTGCTGCAGCGCAGCTGAAAAGATGCCCTGTGCAAAAAGGTGAGGGATGCTGAGAGGCTGGTGGGGTTGTTGATCATGCTAGGTATGTAGAGACTAATGATTGTGTAACTCAGGTGTAGTTCTTTGAAGCCTTCTACCTCTGTGCTTCTGAGATAACTTTTGTTCTCTCCATAGATGTCTTTAGTGCTGTATTTATGTGCAGTGCTCTGACTTGCCAGTGAACTGTGAGAAGCAATACTTCTGTGAATATAATTCTAACAAATAGGGGATGAATGGTGGTTCATTTTTGTCAAGAAAACGTTCTGTGGATTGTGTTTCTGTAACAAGCTTTCAAAAGGCTGAAATGATAAGCACTAGTGTGAGAGTGAGACTGTGAAACCTCTGTACTTGCATAACCACTGAAATCATACTTAGCTTTCCCCTCACACCCTGCACATGTACATACTTTACATGCAACATGCATGTGTGTGCCCACAGACACACAGCTGCAGGCTTGGCTTATTTTGTCCCCTCAAAGATACATGGTATCTGTTGTTCCCATTCCGCTCATCAGGGCTTGGTGGTGGCAAAAGGTTTGAGGGTGTTTAGAGTCTCTTCTGCCATTTGATGCAAGTGCTCACTGAGGGTATGGTGTGTAAGGGTTTCAGAATGATTTTCAGAGCTATCCCTGAACTTCATAAGGTCTTTGGGATTTTGGTTGAATCTTTTGGATTGCCTCAACTACAAATAGCATTGTGTTGGCAATGTTTGAATACAAAATAGGTGTATTTTTTGGTATTGTGTGTATATAGACAAATGTAAACTAATATAATCAAGTGAGATAAGTCAGGAGTAAATTTAGCACTAATTTCATTTTACTGATGATGATGTTCCATCTGCCTAACCTTCTGTGTAATGTTTGCCATTTCAAAGTCCATGACACTTTCCAGGTTGAAAACAAGTGTGATGCTGGTTGCTGCGAAGCTGATGAGTCCTGATGAGTTCACCATAGTGAAGCTGGCTGTTGCGGTGCTACATGTGTAGGGATGCTCAAAGGTGACTAGCAGGATGTGGAGTCGTGGATGGTTCTATACAGTAATTATTAGTTTCTGCACTTTTTTCCCTCGTTTTTGGAGAGAAAACCACTAGATTGAGATTGTGGAAAATTGTTACTGACAAATATGATCTGGTCATCATATGCTTTTGAGAGCTAAATACAAAGGAATTGACATTTTATAAGTTACTTTACTGCATTCATTGGTTGGCCTATAGCTTCATGCATTAATCCAATTGACTCACTAGCTGCTGCCAGAAGGGATAATTTTCCTCTCCCACTGTAATCTTTGTCTTTCTGCCATGAGCTCTATGAGGATTCCACGAGGATTTAGGCAGTTGCAGGGTTCTTGTCCTGGCTATGCAGCTGTGTCCACATTTGATCTGACAGAGGGAGGGGGGGATATGTATAGAACTGCTCATTTTCAAGCCATTGTTGCAGTAGCAGAAAGATGTGATACAGTCAGCCTGTAAAACTGCAAGTTTTCCTATCTTTTAGATTAGTTTTGGTGAATAGGTAGAACCACATAGGACACTTGCACACTGGGTCTAAGACACATTCAAACACTCATTTGGTTTTTGATAATGCTATTTTTGTATGTGCTGCAGTTCATTTTTGTTCCTTTCATCCTTTTGTCACCTGTGTTTAATTGCTCTGTAAACACTGCAGAAGGGGTAGCACATTCTCCACTCTAACTCTTCCTCTGTCTGCCTTTTGAGACTTTTCAGACAAATCTTGTTGCTTGCAAGCATTTGCAAAGAATAAAATCCAATTTGTTTCAGAACTGGTGGCTTTTTGCTGATTGTTGGAATGGGAAGAAAAGGCTTGGGTTTACTTTGTGTTTTAAACGGATTAGCTTCAAAAAGTAATGTGTAAGCTGGAAGAGTTCCAGCTTCAAAGAATGTGTTCAATGTGAGAGATGACATGGAGGGAGCGTATGTTGCCATTCCAGTGAGTAATCAAAATGAGACATCACATCCTTCATCTCAAGCTCTTTTCTCCATCTTATCTGTGTGCTTACTTTCTGTAATCCACCTGAGCAACTCTTAGCTTCAGTCCCACACTGTTTCCTTCTGTCTCATGATTCAACAATTCAATTATTCAACGATTCGATGATTTGACTGTTCTGTAGGATTTATTGAAGCTTACAAGAGAGATCACCCACCTGAAAGCCCTGCTAGCATACTGGGTATCTGAAAAGTTTGTGCCTGTTACTGATTCCACAGATTATAAATGCTGTGAAATGGAAGCATGATCTTACACAGCTGCTGGGACCCAAGTCCTGTCCTGGACAGGGCAGGTAGAACTTTCAGAGTACTCGGAGGACAAACTTTGTATGAGCGTCGTGGCCCATCTCCATATGGGCACAGCCTGCAGCTGATGCTCTGCATGCGTTTTTTGTCCCAATCAGAAACACCCCCAGTTCTGTGTGATGGGGAACAGAAGGGTGGTGTCACCATCACAAACTGCTGAAGCCCTAGTTGCTTGAGAAGTCCCTTGTAGTTAATGAGCCATTTATGTCTGTACCGTATAGGGAAGTAAAATAAGGGCTCAAATCCTGCTTTTATGTTCAGGCAGGATAGAGAGCCCACAGCCAAAGGGGTAAGTGGGAAGTGTTGTCTTCAACTCTCTTTTTCTAACAAGCCCACGGCATAAAGGACATAACACCAACACTGGGAGCCTGGTTTGCCAATGGCTGTAGCACTGGAACAGGTACCAGCTAGCAAAGCATTGCAGGTTTTTCTGATGTGTAACTTTAATTAAGCACAGTGTGAATGTTGTTTAATGAGTCCAGTAAGTTGTTCAAGAAGAGTACTTTACACAACATTTTGATACATAATAGATGAAACTGTCTATGTCCTAATTTGATATGCATGTGATCATACTCTATATATAAAGTGTTTTCAAATACATTTGCCCAGCACTCAAGCTGGTATGGCTTGCTTATGTGATGCTATTACTTTGATTTAATCTAGTTTCCCTTTACTAGGGTTTAATTTCTGTGGAATCCAGTAAAACAGATGATATGCTCACTGGAAACCTCAAGCATAACATCATTTTTAAAGTACTGATTTAAAGAAACATACAAACCATGCTGAATTCAAAGCAGCGCTATTTCAGTACAATGCTTTCAGACTAATCCCTTTGTGCTGCTCTTCATAAGTACTTGGAGATCGTAAGTTTCCAGCTCCTGTCCTTCAGAATCCTCCAAGTGGAGTCTGACCCTGACACCAATTGAGCAAAGCAAAGCATAGCTGCCAGTACTTACCACCTCCACTGATGCTGCCTTAAAAGATACGGTTTTGTGAAGCATTCTTCCAATGAGTTTACTGTAATACTACATTTGATTACTTGTCTCCCTCCCAAGATTGCAATAGCTCAATAACTTGCACAAGGATGCTTCACTGTAATGACATAATTAAACACCACCATGTTCATAGGAGAGTTGCCTACTTATCAAAGAAAAGCAGCACTTCTTTTTCTTCCCTTGGTGTCTTCACCTTCAGAATCCTTTTCTTTGTGCAGGTTTCCTTCCCCCATCAGCTTTAACAAATAGCCTTTAATTCTCTTATTTTCCAAGTGTTACCATTATACTAATTTTGAAGAATTTTGATCTGAACCCATTCAGACAGCAGTTTTAATACAGATCTGTTCAGACAGGAGAAATGTACAAATAATTAACACAAGCAGCACAGGGAAGAGCGTGGGAATATTACAACGTCTTCCCAAAATAACCTGATTTCAACAGAATGCCTGCAAAACAGAAAAGAGATGAATAGCTCTGAGTTACAGAAGGTGTGTGGAGAATTGCTGAAGGTACTAATACTTGCTCAAGTGACAGTGCTGCCTGGGCACACCAATGCTGTCACCTCAGTTGTACTTCACCAGGAAAGAGAAAGCAGAACTTAAGTACACATACTTATAAGTAAGTCCTTCTGTACACATGGCTAAGGAGAAGTAAGAGAACCAGGATCTCCTTCCCCTTCTGCTATTTATTAACATTCATAGTACATTTCCCACACAATATTCAATGCTAAGTTACTGAAAAACTACCGAAGAGAGAATTAATTTGTAATACTGACTCAACTAAGTCATCCTTTTAATCTAAAATTGAGTCTGGACAATAAAAAACTGTATAGAAAACAGACTGGTTTTACATGGTTAAGACTGTCTAAGCATTGCTGAAGTATTTCAATCTGCTAGCTCACTTTAACAATAGAGTTAGAGCTTGTTATCTCCAGCCACTATCACTCTCCTAGACACAAAAGGTCCCCAGTGATTTTATGTATGGGCTTGTTTAGCTGTAGCAAAGTCAGGATGAGAAAAATTCTGCTGTCACCTCTGAGAGCCCAGAGTCAAGTAGTAACTGTTTATCATTAGAATACAAGTAGAAGAGGTAGAGGATGTGAGATCCAGCAATGCTGTTTTGCATCACTACAAAATTAAACCTCGTCTTGCAGAAGTTATGAATTAGTACCAGGAGAACAGCGCTGTCTGAAGATCTCAAATACAACAACCACTCATCAATCAGTGAGTACAGTCTCAAAGTATTTACTGGTATCTTGGTTACACTTTGAATAGGACAAAACCTGTTGTCTTTCTTACTCAATTTTACAACTTCTTTAGGCAACTTAACAGTTCTTCTTTGTCCATGTGGTACCCACTCTTCTTCCATTCCTCCCTTAGCTGCTGTAATGCTGCTCCAATTTCTTTTCCAGAAGACATGCCCATTTTTCTTAAGTCATGGCCACTAACAGGAAAAGAAGGAACAGTCCATTGCTGCAGCTCCTGTAAAAGACGATCTTCTCCTTGGTATTTCAGAAGCTCACAGATCCTGGAATTTGTATTAGCTTCCCTGGACTAGAAGAAAGAAAAGAGAGAATTCACTATAACACAGTAGCAAACAGCTCAAACTGTGCTCCACACTACATTATTCCCATGGCATCTTATTAGGCAACACCTGGACAGTGAGGTGGAACTATGAAAGTGAGGACCTCTCCTGCCTCACAAGTCTTAAAACTCAGTCCTAACTTGGAGGCTTCTTAAAATTCCAGGTAACAGCTGTAACCATTATTTTCAGCTTCCAGCTGGAGAGAAACTACCATTCCTGTGGGAGAAAGGCCTCATTGCAGACTGCTGTCTCCTGCCTTCAGTCTCAGGTGCTACAATAAAAGTCAACAACTTCACCTGAAATTAACTGAACTTTGCTGTGGAAGAACCTCACAGGCTGCCTGCTGAACAGGATGCCCTAAAAAACCCACATACCAATGCTCCAGGAACTGCACACAAAAAAATCCCAAAACCATGGAGTCTCTCAAGGTCCAGATCCTGCCTCATGTTTTGAAGCAAAGGGGAGATGAGCTGGGACAGCACAGCAAACTTAGGCCCTAGGTATGTTCACATGGAACTTTTGTTTCAGATGATCGCGTATGACAGTTGGCAGGCTGAGTGAAGGGCAGGCTTTTAAATTCAGTCAAAAAACTGTTACAGAACACAAGGTTTTAGGAACTGATAAAAATACAGTGGGTTTCTTGTGTGTTTTAAATAATCTCTTTAAAAGTTACCTAAAGCCTCAATAAAAAAAGAAAGCTTTTGAACCCAAGCAGAAATGGCTGCTACTTATCCTCTAAGTAAACTCTAGTAAAGAAAAAGGATGTTTTTATAGCAAAAGATTCTGCTTTACATGGCAGAGACATGCCAGGACATTTTGAATCACTCTTGTTAACTCCTGGTCCCTCTCCAGAGGGAAAACACAGAGGAAAAACAAACCAACCAATCCACCCCACCTTAGTTATCTTGAACTAATACAGAAATATGTTATTCCAGTTACTGTGAAGCTATTACACTAGGAGCAATCCAATATTTGCCAATACTTTTTGCATCCCCCCTTTCTGATGAAAATATCATGCTTTTTAAAACCTTGGCAAAAACTTGCCAAAGCCCAGTAAACAAGCCTGCCAATGAAACAGTTCTCACCTGACTCCGAGACCCTTTCTTTCCCCTAGGCACTGTCATCTCTGCTATTCTGGAAATTTGGCTTACGGTGTAGAACAAAATAAAGCAATATGAAACACACTCACATCCATGATGACATCCTGATACGGTTTAAGTGGTTCTGGACCCACAGCTTTGGTTAACTCTTGCCGGTGCTTCACTAAGAAAAGGCTAAGGTTTTTTTCTTCTTTTGAGATTTTCAGCCTCAGATCAAGGTTTGTGACATCATCCTTCCCCTTGAACAATGATGTCAGAACAGTCATCGGTTTTGGACACAGATTTTGTACGTTTTTAGTGACTCTGGCAAATTCCTCTAGATCTCCATCAAGTGGCAGTCCTACAGGGACACACACATGGAAAAAAAAGTACAAGAAAGTGTTAACAAGGAATGTGGAAACACAGAAAAAAATAATCTACTTCTTTCTGAGTAAAACGAAGTTTTATCTCACTCTGCCATTCTGCAGTTCTGCTTATATATGCTATAGGAGTAGTAAATCAATTTTCATTTCACTTTACCTATGTATTGGGCAATATCCAGCTCATACATAAGTTGAACCAAATGATTTACATGGTTTCCAAGAAGAATTTTTTTCAGTTCCACCCAAATCCTTTCTCCTGATATTCCAGCCAAACCTTTGGCATTTTCTTTAATTGCTTGCAGTGTACTAGATTCATGAACATCAGGTTTCTCTGCGATTCTTCCATAAAACCTGCCCAAATAAAACACCTGTATGTTAGAATGAGCACAATTATTCCATTTAGAATCCTAGAATTGTTTAGGTTGGAAAAGTACATCTAAGATCACTGAGTTCAACTGTTAACCCAGCGCTGTCCAGTCCACCACTAAACCATGTCCTCAAGTGCCACATCTACACATCTTTCAAGTCCCTCCAGGGATGGTGTCTCCACCACTTCCCTGGGCAGCCTGTTCTGATCCTTGACAACCCTTTCAGTGAAGACAGTTTTCTCCAATATCCATCCTGAACCTCCCCTGGTATAACTTGAGGCCATTTCTTCCTCATCATATCACTTGTTACCTGTGAGAAGAATTTATTTCTGCTATTCAGAGAACGTCACAACAGTGTTAAATATTCCAACTTCAAGTACAAGAGGAAACTTAAGAATATGACAATTACACCAACTTTTTACATCACTGATCTTTTTTTGCGTATTTCTGAAGCCTTCTACAATGCTTCGTTCATTTCTTTATCGAGAAAAAGCAAAATCTAGTACCTGAAATATCTTAGGATTCGTAAATAATCTTCTTGTATCCTTTCACTTGCCTTTCCTACAAATCTAATTTTCTTGTTTTTCAAGTCTTCATATCCATTAAAAAAGTCATACAGCATTCCATCCAAACCTACAGAAAAGGAGAAAAAAATGAGAATACAGATTTACAAACATGGCTGGCACAAGTGAACACTCTCATTTGAAAATACACAAGGCAAGCTGTGTGATTTGACTTCGTTTGCCAGTTCATCTCACATATTTGTACAGACCTTCCAGCTGAGAGCAATAAAGAAAACTAAAACAGACCAAGAGAATTTACTGGCTTAATCTGAAAAGCCGTGTTTCATCTAACTTACTTCCTCTTGAAAGGACTTACCTAAAAACATGGAATTGATAGTCAGATCCCTCCTTTCAGCATCCTTTTCCCAGTCAGTGGTGAATTCCACCTCTGCATGTCGTCCATCGGTGACAACATCTATTCTAAGAGTAGTAATTTCAAAATTCTGTTCATGGAGCTGAAAATCCCACAGACATCATTACTTCAACATGACCACGAATACACACCAAGATCTGTCTATCTTTTCAGCCTCATATTTGTAGACAGTCAGTGCTCAACTTGGATACATGCAGACCAACAGGTACCATGTTTTCATACAGAGCAGACAACAAAGAAATACAAATACCCAAAACTAATCCCTGCATTACTGATTTTCTAGGTAGCCTGCAGAAACCTGCCTGCAGAAGATGGAATGAGAAGCGGAGAAATGAGCACGGTTGAGGAAGTGACACATGGGAAATCAGGAAGAGGAAACACTAGGATCTTCCTCACATGATCTATCATTCCTCACATTTGTGTGGGGGGGGTCTACATTATCTTTTCCAGTGATGGCCTAGCAGCATGAATGGGTAATATGCATTAAAATATGGTAACAAACTGAATTCTGCAAAGAGTAATAAAAAAAGAACTCACTCCATACATTAAAGCAGGGTCTCATTTAAACTCTTACTGCAATACTTTAACAAAAGAGCATGCTACCAGCTCTCTATTGGATACGCTACACAAATGCAGTCAGAAAAGATCCAAATCAAAACACAAACCAACCCTGGCAGTAATGGTTCCATGTTTTTCTCCTTTGTTATTGATGAGACGAACACCAGCAGATGTGAACATTTCCTTCATCTCTGCTGGTGTAGCTGTTGTGGCAAAATCTACATCTTGTGGTGTCATTCCACTCAGTAAATCCCTCACAGCACCTCCTGCTATCCTCAGCTCATAGTTCTTCTTCTCAAACATTTCTGGGAAGGAAAAGAAAATTAGGAAGCACTCTCCCAGATACACACCACAGCATGCTGTCAGCCATCCCCTTACCTTTTCACACATTAAGGTGACAGATGTGGGAATACACACTCAATATGCAGTACGCATGCATATACCTCACAGCCTCACGCAAAATGCACAAACTAGGTACTCAGCTGAGCAACCACAGGCATTGTCCAGTCATTTCATTTCCTACACATTCTTCTGGGGCATTTCTGATCATTTAAGCATTAACAGCTTTAGAATTGATACTGGGGTGCTCTGGGCTGCGGAAGTTTGAGCAGCCAGTAGCCAACAAAAGTGCTCAGTTTACTTAAGGCAGAGCACAATGAATGGTGAATCCGAACTTCTTCAGTAAAAGCACCCCACAATTGTCAGCTCCACTCAGAAGTTGCAGTGGCCGAATCTAAAGAGCAGCAGACACCTCCCAAGGCACCGCAGGCACCCACGCTGCCCCACAGCACTGCCCCACAGCACCGCCCCACAGCACCGTGACCGAGCCACAGAAGCCGCTGTCCATTTCCCTCGTAGGGGGATGAGGTGCTGCGCCTCACCAGGGACAGGGCGCAAACCGCAACACCCGCGTTCATGGCCATGGCTCTGCAGCCCGTATTTCGTTCCCCGCACGCCACCACAACGGAACACGCTCCGCAGGCCCAGCCCCGGCCTCCCCGCGCTGTCCTCACCTGCCACGCTGCGGAGCCCCGGCGTGAAGAGGGCCTGGAACTGCGGGGACTGCAGCTTCATGACGGCCGCAGCTCGGTGCCGCAGCCGGAGCGGCGGGAGCAGACGCAGCCCGGCCCTGCAGGGCAGAAGCAACACTTCAGCCCGCATCTGAGGAGAGACGGCGACAAGAGCCGTCAGCCACGCGCACGGGCCCTGCCTCCGGCCTGCCCCCGCTATCCCAGCGCGCCGCACGGACAGACCCGCTCTGCCGCAGGCCCCGAGCTCCCCGGCCGGCCCCGCCGCACGGACAGACCCGTTCTCCCGCAGGCCCCGAGCTCCCCGGCCGGCCCCGCCGCACGGACAGACCCGTTCTCCCGCAGCCCCCGAGCTCCCCGGCCGGCCCCGCCGCACGGACAGACCCGCTCTCCCCGCAGCCCCCAACCTCCCCGGCCGGCCCCGCCGCACTCACTCACCCACCCGCGGAGCTCCTGCGCGCTGCGCCGGCGGCGCTGGGCCCGAACAAGCACCTCCTGCCACCCGGCTCTTCCCGGCGCCCGGAGATGACGTTTTCAGCGCCGCGCCATGACGTTGGCGCCGCTACGTGATGCGGTTGGGCCCCTTCGCCAAGGGGGGGGCGGGGTCTGGGCGGTGCTAGGGGCGGAGCGAAGGAGGCTGCCCCGGCCGGGGGGCGGGTGCGGGCAAGGGCGGTACGAGGTGTGCGGTGTGTCCGGTGTGTCCGGTGTGTCCCTGGATGTCCCCGGACAGAAGGGGCTTTGCCCGTGTGAGGAGCCGCGGGTGGAGCTGGGCGGGCTGCCTGCGCTTACCGGCTGTGGTGGGGAAGCAGGTGGACGGGTGTCACGCCAAGTCGTAAAGCGTGAACGAAGTGGTGTACGAATGAAACAGTGCAAAAAATCTGCCATTTCTTGGTTTCAGGTTAGAGGAAAAGGACTGCAAAGGGGAGAGAAATGCGTTCTGATAGTGACACAACCGTGGCAAAAGAAATGGACACACCACTTGAGAGAGCGATTCAGTACCCACTGAAACAGCGCAATGCTGGTGTTGAGCTTGGCAGCTGCTGAGCTGCATTCAGATCATAGAATCCGACTGGTTTGTGTTAGAAGGGGCCTTAAAGCTCATCCAGTTCCAACCCCTGCCCCGGGCAGGGACACCTTCCACTAGAGCAGGTTGCTCCAAGCCCCTGTGTCCAACCTGGTCTTGAGCATTGCCAGGGATGGGGCAGCCACAGCTTCTCTGGGCACCCTGTGCCAGCGCCTCAGCACCCTCAGAGGCGAGAACTTCCCAAGATCTCATGTAAATTTATGCTCTTTCAGTAGAGCCATTCAGTGCTCCAGGTGGGGTCACACAAAAGCAGCGTAAAGGGGAATCCCCTCCCTCAACCTGCTGGTCATGCATCCCAAGGACAGAGTCGGCTTTCTGGGCTCTGAGTGCAGCCCATTTGCTGAACTGTGTATGTTTAAACGTGGTGTAGCTTAAACATTAGGTTTATGTTTGTCAGCCTAGATTGATATGTTTTCTTTATTGTGAGAAGATATATGGACAAGACAGGATAACGTGGGAGTCTGGGGGCTGTGGTACAGTCTGAAGGTCAGTCCTTCCCTCATCACACATGTAATTTCACTGGAATGACTGTGTTTGGCCAACTGCATTTCCCAGAGGAGGGCCATGGCTCTCGTTGCTCCTCCCTGTACTGCTCCTGCATGAGGACATCTCAGAAGGATTGGAAGGAGTAAAGGCAGAGAAGGAACTCACCCAAATGAGAGTTAATTGGGAGTGTGGTACCCTTTGAAGCCTGAATGAATCTTTGTCTCAGCATGAAGAGTTTTACAGGTTTCTTGGTAACCATGAAGAAACGTGTCACAGACCTATCCAGCCTTTTAAGCACCTACCAAACCAGCATCTAACTGCAGCCAGGAGCGTCCTTATGAGCACAAAACAGCTTTTTTTTGGAATGACCTATTAAAATAAATCTCAGACCTACAATAATCAAGTCAGGCCTGTATAAGAACATAACATTTTTTTAGCTTTTTTTTGTGACTTCTTACTAACTCATGCTTCTTTAGAAATTATCTCTTTTCTACAGAAATATTCTGATGTAGGTATCTGAATGTTGCCCAGTACTTACCTTTTTATTCAGAGACATATGGACTGGCCAGACCTTAAGAGCTCACCTCACTTATCTCTGTGCCTCATGGCAGGATTTGATTACCACCGTCATTCCTGGTTGATGTTTGCCTATAGATGACCCATCACAGAGTTTCTTTCAATCCTTGGGTGCTCCACTGCCTGAAACTGAAAACTCTGAAACTCTGTCCAACACTGAAAGCTTTCCCTGATACCTAACCTGAATTTTACTTGTTGTAATCTTCTCGTCACAGGCTGATGGGCTTGGAGAGTGTGTGAAAGCTTAAGGTGTTACACTTCTGCTCAAGTCTTCCCTTACCTTGTTTCCTCTCTGATACTCTTTACGCTCTCATATCCTTTGCTGTGTACTGGCTTCTCTTTATCTGCTGCACGGCTTGCTTAAGTGCAGTATCTGAGTTGGGCACAGCGTGTGTGAGTGAGGCTTTATCAGCGCTGTACAGAGTGGAAGGATTACATCATGTGTCTTGTAGAGGACACTGGTGTTTTGCTGGCATCATTTCACAAGCGCATGGCATTGTTGAGGTCTCTTCAGTTTATGACCCTTGGAACCCACAGATACTCTCCTGCAGAACAGGTAAGTAATCAGTTGATTATTTAGAGCTAGTCATTTACAGTTGGCAATGCCTAATTGCGGTTGAGAACTTGCCCATATTGAACTGCACCCAAGCTCCACCAATTTGTCAAGAACTTTCTTAATTCTAGTCTTACCTTCAAAGCACACACCTTTCCCAGCTTGTGTCATCTGCACATTTAATCGGGTAGTTGCAATCCAGGTTGTTAAAGAATGTAAGTCATTAGCCTTCTTCTCATCCTTCCTGTAACTCCATTACATGCAGCCCCACTTTCTGCAGGGTCTCCTCTAGCCCTTGGGTCATTTTCTGCTGCTTGTGCTGCTTGTGAGCCTGTGTTCCCCAGCCCTATGCATCACAGCCCAAAGCTCTCAGCATGAGATTAAGAAGCTCATCTTGCTGTGGTTCAGGTAACTTCCCAAAATTCCACTGATGTTCACATGGCTGTATAGCAAGAGCATTGAACAGGATGGTATAAAACCATTGCAGGAAGCCTGCACAGTTTCCCAGCAACATTTGGATTTGATTTTCTAGGGGAAGAACAAATTGTCAGCAGTGGTCTGTAGGTAGTTGGCTATAGGTTATTTCTTTGCAGTCAGTCATTAAACATTCCTGCTCTTGCAAAACTATTAGAGAATTGTCAGACTATGCTATATAATTAACCCTCAATAAAGCAAACCCATTTTTGAGCTAAACTGTGTGCTTGTATGGAGCCTTCCATCCTGTGGTTAAATCTGTAGTTCCCTTTTTCAATGCCTGCTTGTCTAACTTATCATCTGCCATCATTTCTGAAGTACCTATCACATTTGTACTTGAAAGACAGCAGTTATAAAAGAAACCCACAGGAAGATGACCCAGAGGACATCTGAACAAATGGAGCTGACTCTTCACAGAACTTTCGAGCCTTGCAGGTAACCTCCTGGGATGTTTGTTGTGGTTTGGTTTTACCTTGCTGTGCTTTGTTTGAAGACTGCAAAGGTCCTGCTTTTCAAAGTCAGCTTTGCCTGGCACTGGGAAATGCACCTGGAATCTGCTTCTGACCCTTGCTTGTGAGACTGTGGGACATGTCAGCCCTAAGTAAGAAAATCATTACCTTTTAGAGGCTGTTTTCGGGTTTCTGTCCTTTCCTTTCAGGAATATATCCATTACAAAAGGAATAATATAATTTACTTTCTGCTTATACTTTTTACCATATGTAACCAAAACATAATATATCAAGGCTTTATTTGTCCTGAGAACTTACTATATCCATATATATGGGTAGAGGAACATGGTTCTCTTGTAGGTTTCTAATTAACAACTTTATTTTAATACACTTGTTTTGATCCTTGTTTTAGTAATTCCTCACACAAAACACACGGGATATCACAGACTGAAAGGTGTTCTTGTACATTATCTATGAAAATACCTCCTTGAAAAGCTGTATTTTCAATCTTAGTCTGATAGCAAGAAAAGGGAAAATAACATTTTTGTAAACAAGGCAGGAAAGGATGAACTGAAAAGAAGAATGGGAATAATAATTGAAAACTAATCTGCATTACGGTAACATTTTATATCCAGTTTCAGATCAGTAAACTGCTACTTAGAAAATGTTAGATCCGTGTCTAATAAGTGCATGATTTAGACAGCTGAAGTACTTTTGAAATTAGGATTGTTTTAAAAGTACACAGAAAAGAATGTGCCCAGGAAGAATCAGAATTCTTGCTTTTTGAGGACAAATTAAGAAAACCTATACGTAGCCAAACCCACTTTAAGTAAACCCAGGAGAGAGCCAGCTTTTTTAGTTGTGCTAAATGCCAGAGCAGTCCAAAAACCAATGTACTGGCATTACTCATGTTAGTAGACATGAATCTTAAGCAGTTGTAAAACATGAGGCTTTTTAAAGACTTTTAAAGAAAACAACATGATCTTGTGAAGCAGAGGTCTGTGTGGTATTCACGTGAGAGAATCCAAAGAACGGACTTCTCATGAATGGTAATGCAATAGGAAATCGTCTTGGAGGCACTGTCTAGGCATAAATGTACAAGGTGAATACTAATTACCTGATTGTGATTCACATACGTTGTGTTAGAACCAAAGTGTCTGGCCAAAATGTCTTTCAGTAACCCAGCATATATAAAAGCAAACCCTGAGTCCCAGCAATAATCTGTTAGCAAACTCCGGAGGTTGAGTTAGCCTTGTGCACATTTAGGCTAGCAGAATAGCAGATACATGCAAACTATGAATGCAGGTAATGAGTGGACTTGGACATTAGGAAACACACTGTATTGTCAATTATGTGTTATTTTAATGAGCTTAACATTCATACACCATATTGAAACATAGTTGCGGTATAGCAGAAGTACTCCAACTGTGATCAATTGGAGTGCTTCCAGTCCCTGGGTTATTTATTGCAGGTTCAGGGAGAACTGATGGGTTAAAAATGCTTTCTCTGCTCATTACCATCTGAAAATATTATGTTCTCTATACAAGCAATTGCTGTAGTGCCCCAGGGAAGTGTGCAATTGGGCTGGGAGGGCCTATTTCTCTTTGGTAAGAACACTTTGGAAAGCTGCTGTTCTGTATGTCCATGTTGTTTATATTAGGTTATAGATGAATGATTACACATGGATTTTTTTTATTCCAGTGCTTCATGAAACAATCTAGGAAGCATAAAAACATGCTGGTTTTACACATTAAAAATAGTTGTTCATTTAAATTAGAAGCAAACAAAATAGTTTCTCTTACACCCAATAATTAACACTGGAGAATTACCCTTGAGGTGAGCACTGAGACTGCTTCTTTAGCAAGCTTTACTGAAACAGAAACTGGAAAGTAAATTCTAGTAAGTACCTATTTTATAAATAGTGGCAGCTAAAAATATGGTTATTTCTGTTCTTCGAGTAAATGGGACTTCACTGAAAGCCAATATACCTGAACCTGACTCACTCCTCTCCATGGAGAGATGCTCTTATTCAGCAGCAGTGTCTGCTGCTCTGAACATCCACATGTGACTGTTTTGAAACCAGTAGCTTTCTCAAGGTGTGCTGGCAAAAGCAGAGGAAACAAAATGAAATGTGGTTGATGGTACTTACATTAAATTTAACAATGAAAAGATGCATTTTCCTGCAAGGAAAGGAGAAGTGTCTATCCCTTGCAATGTAGCAGTTTAATTCCCTTGATCATGTAGATATTCCATGCTCCATGGTTTGTGTGCTTAACTCTTGGGATTGTGTTCTTTTTCAGGTATCAGCCTCTTTAAGATGGTGGCAGATCCACGTACTGGTACATGGCTGTTCTCATATACCATTTATTGATCATATCCAACATGATGAAATTTTTTGTGATCCTCCTTTGGACAGCAAACTTCATTCAGCCACACACACCTCAGGCTTCAGAAGGTAAGGCATTTTCCTTCTACCAGTGTGTAGCTTTAGCACCAGTGGGCCCCTCTACCTGTTGGTCAGATGCACTGTTCTACACATGAATAAAACAGTCCATGGCATGCCATTTGAGTCCAGGGCGACAGATGACTGTGCTGTGTTAACATGCTTCCTGGGACAGTTTGTCTGTTAGATTGCTTCCAGATAGTGCCTGAGGACTGTTTTACTTTGAGAGGAAAGAACCATAAGGCACGTAGATAAAACTTGTGCCACACCACTTGCCCTCTAGGCTAGACAGTAGTTCCTGGCCTGGTTTATTCAACAATTTAATCCAGCCAGAGTGAAGGCATTATTCCAGATAGCAATTTTACCTCCAGGAACAAAAGTGCAGTTTGTTGCAGAACCTTGGTGACACAAAGAATTGCTGGCATAATCATGGTGTATCAACAGCCTTAATGGGGACATTTTTTTTGTGGGCATCTCAAAAAAGGAGCATTTTAAGGGAAACAGTTCAGTGTGGTTTGTGTTGGCGTTTTCTGAGCTTTTATGAGGCAGTTTTCCTAGTGCAAGGTGCATGTTTGAAAATGGAACTAGTGGGCATCAAAGGTTGAAACCATGTAAGAAGTGGGGATTGATGTCCTTTAGCTGCATTGGAGATGGCAATTAAGAGAGGGCAAGCTCCGAAGAAGACTAGAAATGGAGGGGAGGAGATTGATTTTTTCATTGCCTTGCTATTTATATGCTAACATTTTCCCCCAGCATGAGATCTTCCTCATTTCCATATGCAGTCCAGGAATCCCTCTTGCCCTGTCATTTTAAATTGTCATTCCCATCTTTCTATGTTTTCTTCCATTTATACTTAATTCTTCTGTTTATAATTTTGTTTCTTATCTCACGTATAATTTCTTGGTGCCATCAGCCTTCTCTTAGAATGCTACTCATGTTATGCTCTTCTGCAAGCTTATGTGGGTGAGAATTGTTCATACAATTGATCCCTCTGTCAGCCCTGTTTCAGTACAGATGCCTTGTGTCTATGTGGATATGAGGATCAAGTTGAAAACCCCACACCTAATTCACAAACCAAAGATGAAACTGTTGTAAAAAATCCTTTTTAAGCTAAATTTTAAGTAAACTCTTCTTTGATAAAGTTTTGGTTGTTATTTAAAGGTGTTTTTCAAATATTAGAAACATTTTATAAGAAGGTGTTGAGAGAATATAATATTGAAATGAAATTATTTTCTTGTATTATAAGCTTGTATTGCTTACTGCTTGTAAAGCTCTTGTTCTAAACAATTCACTGTATTACTATGTTATGAATACTTTTCTCCCTTACAGTTCAGGTTTTCCCACCTGTTAACTTCACCCTTACAGTCTCTGCATTAGCCCAAGTACTTTTACAGTGGAAACCAAACCCTAATCAAGAACAAAAAAACTACACTATTAGATATGATGTGAAAATCCTAAGCCCAGAGCCTGAAGAGGTAAGATAAAGAATAAGTCCACTATCCTAAGAAGGTAAAATTCGTGCTGAGTTAAACATATTGCACCAAACGTGGGTGCAGTACATGTGATATGCCTCTTGAATAATTAGCACATCAAATCACTTATTCTCTTACATCATAAATATATACTTTGAGCGTTGGAGAGATTCCCTTTCAGCTATGCTTATGGTATAGGTCTGCTGGGACAAGGCTTAGCTTGGGTATTGGCAGTCCCAGTCTGCAGTGTTTATCTTGGGGGAAAGATGGATACTGGTTTTAAGTGATAGTGCTCCCTGTTCATGTCAGCTCACTTAATTCACATTAATGCCAGGGTATCATTAAAATGTCACATCATATTTCATCACAGCTGTATGCCATAAACAACTTTTTGGGAAGATAAGGTTCCTGTTGTCTTAAGTGAGAAACCTTAGACAGTTCTTGTGTGGATTATTTGTACTCTGTAGCTGTATACACTTAACATACCCAGCCAAGTTAGCTGGCTGGTTTGCCGCTTTGCAAAGTCCAGATCAGTCTTTATAGGTCCCTTAGTTTGGCTTCCATTACATGTGATGCTTATTTGATATTTCAAGTATGATACAAAGAAGACTCACAGTATCCGAACAGCTGCACTTCACAATGGTTTCTCAGCACACGTTCGAACGCTACTGCTCCATAATGACCTTCAGATGAAAAGTGACTGGGTGAAGGAAGAACTCCCACCTGCACCAGGTAAGAAGAAATGCAGGGGAGGTCTGAATTTTGTGTTCTGCCCCGCTCTGTGGATTAGGCATCAAAAATGACAGGTTTAATACTTGAAAAATACAGCATTTCCTCTTCTGCTTGCCACACTGATCTTACAAAATGATTTAGGCTGTGCCTTTATCTACTGCTATGGAGCCTGGAGTACAATCTGGAGGTGCAGAACATGGATAAACCATATAAAATTTGAGATTAATTCCTTGCTAAGGCTAAGATAACCTACTTTCATACACTCTAGGATTTTAAAAGACCATATTGCCTTGATGTACATGAAATATGTAATGGTGCTGTGTGGTACAGCTTTACTTACACTGAGAATCTTCATCCATCCATAACTGACAAACCTGTGTGTTAAGGAAGAGAACTGGATACAATAGACATAGAAATAATGGACCAAAGGCTGTAGTCAAAATGGTTTAGCAAGATGAATTTCTTACGACTTTTGTAATAAGATTTTTCATACTGCTTTATAATTCCTTGACTCTCTAGGTGCTCCAGAGACATCTGTCACCAATCTGTCCTGTGTTACACGCATCAGCATTTCTAGTACTGTTTCTCTTCACTGCACTTGGCTTCCTGGCCAAGAAGCACCAGAAGATACCAACTACTTCCTATTTTACAGGTTGGTGTTTTCTCCTATTTAAGTCAGTAATTAATTTCTTTAAGACCATCATGCCTGACAGGTATTTTAATTTAGGTATGAGATGTACACTGAAGAGTGTCAAGATTATATAAAAGACAAGTGGAACAGGAATACTGAGTGCAGATTTTCAGTGACTCATATTGATCCTGAAGAGGTTGATAATCTCATTGTAATACACATTAACGGTTCTAGCAAGTATGCTGCAGTCAAGCCTTTTCAGCAGCTGTTTAAACAAAATGCCATTGGTGAGTAAAAATACATTTAAAAAAATACTTACAAATGTCTAGCAGGATTCTGAAAAGATCTTTGAGATAATACTTCTGGACTGGATGATTCTTGATGCAGGGGAGAATATGTGCTGGCGTTGCACAGACATCTTAATGAAATTGTAAGAGATTATAAGACAGAAATGGATGGTTATAACGAAGTTTGATTTTACCTTCAAGTACAGATTTTACTACCGTTTATTTTACAGTCATTCTTTAAAAGGAAAAAGACACATGGTGTTGAAGATAACCATGTCCTTTTAAAAAATGGCAATAGTGTTGAGTAAAAGGTAGTATCAGCTGTGGCTCTCCATCATCTTTCATCTACCCAAATAATTTCTTTTCCTGCATTAGTTCCATACATTTCACTTCTTTATTAACAGATATGATTTCCCCTTTTCATGGCTTCATTAAGATAAAACAATTGACATACTTTCTTCTTAGAAATCATCCCCCTCATAGCTGCTGATGCATTGCTTTGAATTTGTTTCAGTTTTCAATAACTTTCCTAGTTACATCTTTTGTTTGTTTAGGTTTTTCTAACTGTTCTATCATTAATTTAATGCCTTTGTGAAAAGTAATTTAATAAATTCTCTCCCCCACCAGTAATCTAGTTTCCCAAAACTTCTAAATGGATTTTTAAAACTGTTTTCTCTTAACTGTTTTCTGCAATGTAGTTATTCCTCCTAAATCCTTATCTTCTCTGTCCAAAAGGTAAAATAAATTCAAGGATTATAGGTCCTACATGGAAACACTTATCAGGTTATAAAATGCTCCAGTTGCTAGTATTTAAACTTGGCTCTAAATAAATAACTTACCAGTACAGTTTTCTTTTTATAGAGAAAGTGAATGTTCCCAGAAATGTCACTGTATTCTTAGAGCAAAATGATCTCCTGGCCACATGGGAGAAGCCAATTTCTCCTTTCCCTGAAGAATGCTTTGAATATGAATTTTACCTCTTCAACTTGAAGTCAGGTAACAAGCAGGTAATTGCTTCTCTGAAGCCCAAGTGTTACATAGCATTCACTCTCTGAGCTGACTGTCTTATTTATATAGCTAGAATTTGCCTTTACACAACCTGGTCAAAGTCTTCATATTTGTGGATATGTTACAAATTTTAAAGCATTTAAAACAAAGCCTGCCATTAGAACATTTCTGAAACTATGGACTTTTGCTGAAACTTGTGTCCCATTTGTAACTAGGGTTCAGCAAACCCAAAGTCTCGTAAATTTCCTTGTTTTCCCTCTTCTTCTCCCACAAACTATCTCCCAAGACACTTAGGAAAGCAGGACTAAATTTGGAGTTACTCAGTTTTATGCATCTGGGTTCAGAACAATAAGAGAATGGACAATGCTGACAATTCAGCATGAAGTGTCTTAAGGAAGAATGCAAAATGAGGTATCTCTCCAGAATTTACCCTGAAATATTGGTGTATTATGAGAGAAATTACACCTTCTTATTTAAAAAACAAGGCCAGATGCTCAGCTAATCTAGTAAAAGAGTTAAAAAAAATAGAAAGATAAACATGATGACAGTTTATTTTCTGATTTGCTTAGTCTTAAGTAATCTATAACAGTATGATACTTTTTTCCTAACAGATACTTAAAATACCCGTTAATGCCTTCAGATTACGGATTGATGTTACCAGCAGGTATTCCATACAAATAAGAGCTAATCATCACATATGTTGTACAAGAGGTTTTTGGAGTGATTGGAGTGAAATTATTTATGTTGGTAAGAATGGTATGTTTCTGTCTTTAGTGAATATTATTACGTTGCTGGAAAGCAAATACTGCCTAATCATGAGCGTGCATACCAACTAAATTTAACAGAAGCCAGGAAAAGAAGTATTTGAAGAAACTGACTTGTGAAAGCCAAGGGGAGTTAAATCTGTGTTCCATTAAAGAAAAAAACACCACTTTTGGATATATGGAGGATTTTTTAGACTGTTTTAGTTTTACATGCCTATGTTTTCGGAGACTGCTTTAAATTAGCTTAAGTAAGTCCTAAATCCTAGGTAAGGTCTTTTAGTTGCATTACTTCTTTAGTTTTTTACATTAATTTCCCTGGCATGCATCTTGATGTTCATGCTGGAAGTTAATATGAGTGATCATATCAACAACTACTGTACTGGAGCTATCTAAATTCTTAAATGTTGGGGGGAAAAAAAGAGCATGGTTTTAGCATCTTAGGAAAGTGATCATTTGCTCCACTTTGTTCTGTATTTCCTGCTTGCTGAACATGTTTTTCTGGAAATAACAGTTTCCTTATCAAGACACATTATCAACTGTTTTTTCTTAGACATCCTCCTTTGCTCTTATCTTTTGAGTTTCTTAATTTCCTGGTTTTCACTTAAAAAAAAGTCCCTTATGCTCTCCTGTTTACTGTACTTTTTCCTCATATCTGTTTGCTAGTGAATGCAAAGCTGCTGGTGTTTTGTCTCCTTACTCTAACATATCCCCTTAACCTTCCCACCTGGCTCCATGGCACTGACAAGCCCTTGGGAAGAGAGGCTTAGCAACCTGACCACTGACCCAGGGCAGGAGGCTGACCAAACATCTCGTTAATGAAGAAAACTGGGCCTGTTTATTAGCCTCATGCATCTATCTGGGAAGTATTTCAATGAGACTAATTTTAAGACCAACAGACCTCTTCTGAGTCCATATCCTGAGAAAAACACTGTGGCCTAGACTCTGCATCCTGTGGCTTTGCTGAAAGCTGAAGCACAATTCTAAATCCTTCGCTCAGGCACTGGCAGTCAAACCCCAGGAAATGCAGACACGTGCTGCCAAAGTGGGTGTTGTAGAACTGCACCTCGATACCAGCTGTCTCTGAAAGAACCGTTGCAGTCAAACAAAGCTAGATAAGAAAAAATCAGTGTGGATGGGTGAGTGGGACAGTTTTCTCTTGTAGAAAGGGGTTTTTAGAGGCTTGTTGTGAGTACGTCTCCAAGAGAAGTCCAAGGAGAAACATGCTGGACAGGTCCCCAGAGCCACAGTGAAGTGTCTGCAATTCTTCTACGCTCTGAGTTGCAGTGAGCATTGCCTGACCATACCTTTCTGAGGCCATTGCCAACTGATGCTATAAGATGGAAAAGACTTAGGACCCTTCTGTTTTTGGTTTGGAAAATTGATACTCTTCCCACCTGTCATGCTGGATAGCTTAAAATTGGTTTATGGCACTTAATCACTTTGCACAGTTTGCTGCCTCAGTCATCCTCAAGACTTACACAAAGCACAACTCATTGACAATTACATCCTAAATCTCATTTTCCAGAAAGAAAAGTGGTAACCCTGAAGACAAAATAAGCCGTCTTAACCCATTTTTAATTACAATGTTGAAGGTTGACTGTGTGCCCCATTAGGGTACTGTGGAAGTGCAGGATGGATCACACAGCCCTGCTCGTAGTGTCATCCACACGCTGCTCTCTGGACTGCTGTGCAACCACAGCCATCAGCAGAGACAGCAGGCTCAGCTCCTCATTTCTCAGAGACAAATCTGTCCACAATTGAGTATTGTTTTGTCTACAGCAGCAATAAACCCAGCACTCCTGCTGCTGGCTGATTTATGTCCTTTCAATTACCCAGTAATGGCAGTGCTGACACCTTGATGCATAGAACAGGTAGTTATCATAACTCGGCAGCCTTTTGAAAATGCACTTCAATGTAAATGTTTTTGTTATAATGCATAATGTGGCACCAAATAATGGCCCTGGCCACTGAGCAATGCCTTTTCAAAACAGAAACACTGACCTTGATAGAAATATCTGTGTATGCTCACAGGCAGAGACAGTAGAGAAATTCTTCCCGAGAAAATGTACCAGCAGCTAGCTCTCAAGAAGAATGGGGTGTTCATTGTCTTCTTTACAGGCAAGTTTAGGAAGCTATAGAAATACAGTTCCTGGCTAGAAAGGATTAACAGAAACTGAATAATGGTTTAATGGAAAACAAACAGTTTGTGCCTGAGATTATTAACAAACAGTGTCTCTGCTGAGTACCAGTTGTGCCCTCACTGCACGGCATTGTGTGTCTTGGGATGGCAGCTAACAGACTGTATCAACCTTCTGGTGGCCTCACTCCTCATGCTTCTTGGCTCTTTTTTTCCTTCATGTCAAAATGAAATAAATGTATTGTTGAAACTAGAAAGTCAGTTTAATGGAAATTGTTCGTGAAGCTCTGCCTTTCATTTCTAATTCCAGATAGCAGGTCTTCACTGTTTGCATGTTAATTTGTGATCTGAATATAATCACATAAAACAGCTGATGAAATATTTTGTAAGAGTGGGCTTAAAATAATCTGCACTAAAATAATATTTTTTTACCTTTGAAATTCAGGGCAAAACAAACTGGAGAATTCCACAGTCTGGATTCTCGCTGTGCTTTGTGTGTCCACATGCTGTGCATTCCTGCTTGTTGCTATAATATGCAAAACGTGAGTATCACCGTATTCTGTTTAATTACTGAATAACTAAGGACTAGTGCTTTACAAGCGTGTGTGGATGTTACCACCTTTGCTTAATTTTAAGAAAGGACACTTCTGTACTGAAGCATAATTACACACAGCAAAAGTCAGCCTCATTAATTATCAACAATAATATTCAGCAACATTGGTGGAGTAGCAGAGTTATTCAATTTAATCTTCAACAGCAAAACCATCTACTGATTGAGGTGAATTTGTTAAAAATCTATTTGTCCTGATCTCATTTATTCACTTAAATGGATCTGCTTGGGTCAATGATTTCCCCAGGAGGATGCTGTCATTAACCATAGTGAAAGCTGCTGAGAGCATCTTTCATGGCTAAAATGTACAGAGCAGTGTTTTCTTAGTCTTGTCTAGCTCAGCTCACAGACATGCCCTACACTGGGCTCTGGGCATGGGGTCTGAATTTCACCTGACATCAAGGAGTAGATGCTCTGAAGAGGTAAAAATTAAGTGCTTTTGTGCTTGCAGCTCCTCCTAACCTTTAACAGGAGCAAGAGCATTAAAATATTGGTTGCTTTGTGGTTTTGAATTTGTTTAGTTTAGTTTTAATTACTACAGAGGCTATGGGTGCTGTGTAGTAAAAGCAGATGTCATGTAGCCAAACTCCTCAAAATGTGCTGTGAAGAAACCAGATATACTTTGGATTTCTGTAGCTGTGACTAGTCAAATCAAGTGAATTAAGGAATCAATCTAATTGCAAGCTTCTCCCCTGAAACATGCAACAAGCAGCAATTATCAGTCCACAGTAAATACAGCTCCCAGTAATGAAAGTGCTGTCCTTGACTCTGCTAATTTCTTATTCATTTCTTTAATGCCTTTTAATTTATTGGTCATCTTGATGTGCTCTTGGCTATTTTCCTTTCCATATCACATTTCCTTTATCACATAAAGGTCTTGTCTACAGGAATGTTACATTAGAATAGCTGTTATTAACTCTCCCTAAAATGTCTGTTGTCTATGATAACCTGTTCTTAGGTGAATTTAATTAGCATAGCAAGTCTCAATAAGCAATCCTTTTTGGAACAAGACAGATTAACTCCTCAGAGAGTTTATTCATGTTGTGAGTCATACACACTTACTCCCAGCTATGCAGTCCTGATGTATTGGTGGAAATCCCCAAACCACTCTTACTCACATCACTGATTCTTTTACAGGCTGACCTGTCCATATAGCTGTAGGTCCTCCACTGCTCTAGCATCATCTTGTCAGCTCTCTTCTCTCTCTTTGGGACAGCAAAACACCAATAGCAGTTAGTTCCAACACCAGTTAGTAGCAGTCATGCTACTCCATGTTTTCCTGTGGAGTTCTTCAAGTATTTGGATGTTATGCAGTTTTCCCCTGCAGAGATCCTGAAGCAGAAACAGGGAGAGAAATAGGTATTGGGGAAGACTTCTGCTCAAGGACCAGCTTGAAGATGCTGTACTAACGCATTTCATGGACTTTAATACATTAGGCAAGTTTAAGATGGCTTTTCAAGGTCCAGCTGCTTGATTGGTTGCTTCTAAGAGTTTCTCTCTGCCTGGCTAGTATATAATTCCTTAGCACCCAAAGGTTTGTGACATTTCATCTTTGACTAATGTGATTAACATTTCATCTGCCTGCTGCACTAAATTTCATGAAGTTGCTAGCTTTAATCCACTGCAAGATGCTTCTTGCTCAGAGTCCTTGCCACTTCTCTAATACCCCAGTCTGCCCTGGGAGGAGATGGGAAATGTAAGATGAAACACAATGCTTAGCCTGCTCATTTGTTGTGTCTGCAGGTATTTATAAAAGAAAAACAGAACAGGTTCCCTAGATCACAGTTTCATTGGTACTCTCAATTTTTACTGCTTTTGAAAATTCATAAAGTGTACCATGCAATTCAAGCACAGAATAATTTCAAATTTTATACAATTTAAAGCCATTTTAAGTAATTCCATTATAGCAAAGAGTTCTATAAATTTCTCTTTGTACTTCCTGGTGATTGCAGGCATCAGACATACAGAACACCATTTGGAAGAAATGCTACAAGGCAAAGTAGCCATTTAGGACTGTTTGGATAGTCTTTTCCATTAATTTCCTTGCAGTAGTTGATGGGGTTACTGTCTTGATAAAAAATATAATTGAATGTTTTCCTGGTTTGACCTCTGTCTTTATGAATGAACATCATCTGTAGTTCCTTAGGCTGTGCCTTGGAATACCGTTTTCTCCTGGAGGTGAGCCTACAGGAGGATGCAGTTAATAACTTGCTCCCAGCTGCTCTCCACTTAATTGATGTGAGGAGAGTCAGTAGCCGTCCATAACCTGAAATCAATGTGGTCATTCTGACCTCCACCAGGTCCCCTCCTTCTTCTGCAGCCCACATCCAGCAGCCAGCAGCCACCCGCTATGGGAAATCATTTGGAAAATGTCATGGGAATCTCAGAGGAGGCAAGACACTAGGAAAGGTGCTCTGATGTCCTGTGGAAACAAATATTTTATCAATCTCATTGTAGCAGTTAGAAAAGGAAAAAGAAGAACCTGTTCTCCTACGTACTTCTCTTTGGCCTTTTCACATCACAGCCTGTGGGGAAGGTGGCAAGAGGCTTGATACACTCTGTTGAGGCATAAGGGTCTTGTGGGATGTTTTCCAAGTCCTGAAGGTCCAAATAGTGCTAATGGAAAGAGCCATGCTCTAACCTGTAAAGAGACAAGCAGAGTTATCTGGAATGCATTTTGAGACAAGATATTTAACCACATAACTCCAACTTTTTAGTGTCCTACAAAAAAGAACAGGACCATTCTAAGGGCACCCCTGTCACCCTACCACCAGCATCTCACTGCAAAGATTCTTGCACCTGAGGGGCAAGCAGCCCTCATGAACATGAGCATCCTGCCTCATTTCTGTTGAGCATTTGTGCACCCCTCCTTAAGTGTTTCTATTCCAGAAGCAAAGTAAAACTTATGCATTTTGTTGACTCAATAAATACTTTTGATATGGCTCAATCAAAATCTTCTATTGACAAAGAGCACAACTAGAAACATGCCAGTTCCAAAAAACCCAAATCCTGTTGGTTGCACTACACAACAAAAGCAAAATTTGATGTGTCCTCACATCAAAATCACACTCAGAGCTGAAATAAGGTGAAATCAAGTGGCCTGTAGGGCCTTCCCTCTGAGAGGCTTGGGACACCCAATCTTGGGCAGGAGCTGTGAAGACAACAGTGCTTGCAAAGCTACGATCAGAAAGACCAACCCTTAGCAGGAAAGCTGTGAAGAGTAGATACGATGCCAGGTGCTGGTCCCACTCCTGAGTTCTAGTTCTAGTTCTACCAGCACCATGATTTGCGAAGCCACCAGCAGCCACCTGCTTCCAGTGACTGCACAGCCTGACTTGTCTTCTGCAGCCTGCAATGGTTGGACTGTGTTCAGCATTTCAACAAAGGGGATACAAATGTCTCCTAGAAACAACTCACGCCTGCTTTTCCTCCCCATATTCCCATTTCTGGCTGTACACTTGAGTCTCAAACTCATGTGCAGAAATGGGGACACATCCTGTAGCTTGCTTGGTCAGGTCTATTGTGTGAGCAGTAGTATGGCCCTTCCTTCACCTAAAAATTACTTAAGCATTAATGTCTCCTTCCAGGCAGCAGCATCTCAGACAGAAAGGTTTAGCTCCAAACTGATAGTAAGAAAATATTATTTCTCCTCACTTCGCTGGTGAAGAGGAATAATAGGATAAAAAAAGCTTGACAGAACTCAGCTTTTGGAAGAATAGCTGTAAAACCATAATCATTGAACTAACCAGACATCAGTCAGGAGAGCTGTTACAAAATAAACCAGGTATACAGGGCTTTGAGCAACTTGGTCTAGTGAACAGTGTCCTTGCCCATAGCAGTGGGTTTGAACTGGGTGATCTTTAAGGTCTCTTCCAACCCAAACCATTCTGTGATTCTGTGGTCTGTCTTTGGTCCGAAAAAATGGAGCTCCACACCTTGGCCACATCTCTGCTTTATAGATCAAGTATAATATCCACTCACTACAAGTTCCCATTAAAATCTGTCCCTGTTTAGACATTGTGCTATCCAAAAGTAGAGATAGCAAATGTTTTTTGGCAACTGAAATGTAAAATCTGTACTCTGGAATATATCAAAGACAAGAAAAGTTCATTCTGCAGTACTTACTATCACAAAAATACCTATGCCTGCCTGCTTGAGCCAGACTAAAGCATGTCAGGCAGGGAAGGGGTATCTCAAAGGGTGTTAGCAAGATGAGTTATTACACCACTAGGCAAAACTATTTATTGTCAGTCATCTCTGATCCCATTCCTTGCCTCCTCCTTGTTCCCTTGGTGCACCATTATTTGCAGATTATGTCCAGAAACCAGAGGCTGAGCAAGAGGCAGCCTGTCTTGACTGTCCAAACAAGATACATGACAATGCAGCCCTTGGGAAGACCATGAGCATGAACAGACAGATCAGAGTAATTAATATCTCTCCAAGACAGACCTGTTATTGGCCAGTAAAAGACATAGCAGTGCCCTGTGGATCAGACATCCTGGCTTTTGGCTGCAGCTGTGATGGGAGAGGCTGATTGGGGAACAGAGTCATCCTGCCTCATCTTTGTCATCTGCATGTCCCCAGGGTCCCGAAGTGTCCTGTGAGGAACAGCACACCTGCCCAGTCCACAGGGTTTCTGCTGATGGATCGTTATCCATTACTTTGACCCCTTTTGAGCCTGCTGCTGCAATCAGATGCTGATGACTGAGTGCGAGGCAGGCAGGAGGGCTGCTGGTGAGAGGGATCAAGCCTTCTCATGGGGCTAAGCATGTGCTGCTTGTTGGTTATGTCGTGCATCAGAAAAAGCAATTTTTTCACATCACTACTGTTTTTTTGCAGAAACCATGTATGGAGTAAACTCTTTCCACCAATTCCAACACCCAGCAACAAATTCAGAGACCCTTTCCCAAATAACTATGAGGTAAAATAACATCTCAGTCACTCATTTCTTTTTTTGTTTTTATTACAAGGAATACTGTGTTTGTGTGCTGCTCTTTCCCTGGATGGCTGGGGCTGTGTAGATCATTACTGCTCAGTTAAAGCCTTTGACCTCTTAGAATCTCTAATGTCCATACAATATGCAGACTACACTGTCAAACGTGTTGTGCAAAACATGCCAAGTGGGAAATTCAGTTAATGTAATGATATGCACAGCCTGACTATAACATAGAGTTAGCCATTGAATTTAGCAATCTGTGAGGCAGTTCTTGCAATCATTAACTACTGTGGTCAGTTCTCACATAGCTATGTGGCCACCTCTTCTGCAGAGGGCAGGTCCCAGTCTGCAGTAGCTCTGCATCTGGCTTTGTTTGTGGATGAAATGTTTTGGGGAGAGTTAACAATGAACAAAAGGGCTAAGTGCTTTTCTAATATGCAACGAATTTCAGGCTCATGGTGTGGTATGGCTTTGCCTTTTGTATGGAAATGCAGTTGCTCCTTCCACTGAGCACAGCCAGGCAGATAGCTCTGCCTTGGACTGGAGGTTGACACCTGGAGAGCTGCTTTATTTTGTGAAACCTAACAATGGGCAATGTTGTGGTCCTACTGTTAAGCTGGTCTTAAGCCTTATTTTGTTCACTGTTACTTCCTGATAAATACATTTGCCTTACAGATAAGATAAAACTCCTTGTTGTCTGCTCAAGGGAAGTGCTGCTCAGTAGCTTGATTTTAATTTGTCCCCTTAGAATAGGGGTTTGATTTTTTGTGTATTATTCTTATTCCATGGTCCGGTCAGGGAAACAGGCTTAAAAGATTATCATATAATATTTGTTTGTAATTAAAACCACTGATGTAAAGTAACATGACTTAGAGTATCACAAATAAGAATATGAGAAATAACAAATAGTAACACTGCAGCTCGAATATGTGAGCATGCAAAGGCTGTTTCTCTGTCAAAAGCAGCTTTGCCTTGTCTTTAACTGTTTCTTTACTTCGAGCTAGCTCAGCGCAGGTAGGCGATACTGGCTTGAGGCTTTCTACTGGTACCATGGCTGCATGGGCAGTGACACTGGCAAGGAGAGGTGAGGACATGGCTCTGTGAGATCACCAGGAAAGTGAACCTTCAGCAGCTCTTTCCTGTGGGCATTCAGTTCCTCAATTTGCAGTGTAAACAGCTGGACAACGTGACAAAAGCCCTGCACAGTGATGGCAGTGTGGCCCTTGAAACTGCCCTTAGCTCTGAGGAGCAGCTCTGCCTCCCACTGAGCTTTCTGCTTCCTTCTGCGAGTCACCCCATCTCTGCACACTTGTTTGTGCACCCCACTCAGAAATCACTGAAACATCCCTGTGTTATCTGCACTGTTTCCATCACAGATCCAAAACACAACCCATATTAGCTACTACAAATAATAGTAACTCTATCCCAGACAAAACCAGCACAACCTCCCTGTTCACCAGCTAACAGCAATGTTTGCTTTCCAGAGAGCACGTACCTGCACCAGTGAGACAGAGACCGAATTCAGTAGCTTTGCTGAAGATCTCTACTGCAATGCCATTGATGACTCTGTCTTCTGAGAGTCTGCAGGGCTGGTGAGGCTGGTGGCCCTGGAGTGCGCTTCATGTCACCTCTGCTGCAGTGATGTTTCCTGCAGGACATTAGGACTTGCTTCCACAAGGTGCCTTGTGTCTTGATAAGCTACTCAACAAAATGTCCCAGTTTGTACAGTCTGCACAACAAAATAGGCATTTTTAATATCTTGGCTTCTCTGAGGCTTAAGCATCCCCAGCTTTTGGCTGTGTGAAGCCAGTGGGTGCTGCAAGACCCCAACTTCAGTATGAAATGAGATCTTCACTTGTGTTCCTCACACTCCTTTCTGAATGAGGGAATGTCTCTGGAGTGGTGGGCTCTGAAAGAGTGGCTGCCTCCCTGGCTTCTCACTCATCTTCAGTCCAAGGCTCCTTTGCAGGCTCTTGCCTTTGACATGAGCTGGCAGCATCTACAAAAGGACAAGAAGAGATTGTTTGTGCTTCCTGGCACAAGAGATTAAAGTTTAAGGAGAGGAAAAAAAAAGAAACAGAAAACAAAAAAAGGCACAGACTACAAAACTTCCTGAATTGCATCTACAAAACAAAACACAGCCTGGGAGTGCAGAGTTTTCAACTGTACAGCAATTAAGGAAGCGTGCCAAGGACTTCTCGCTGCTCTTAAAGAGGCTGAGCTGCAAGGAGCTGGGCTTCTCCTTCATGCACAGCTTCAGCTGCTTTCAGGTGATTTTGAAAACCCAAACCCAGTATCGGAACTGGTTTTCTTCACTGCTTTTCCATCTTCAGTGAACTGGGTTTGGACAGTGTCAGTTTCTGTTGGTGGTTTATTTACTTATCTTGTGTCCTCCACTGAGTGAGTTACCAAATAAACCTGCCTCAAACCTCTGAAGCAACTCAGGCTTCAACGTTTCTGGCTGTGGACCACAAAGCTCTCCTCTTCTTGTGAAATCCCTGCTACTTCCAAGCAACCTCCTGTCTGCTGAGCTGGGCAGTGGTGAGGTTTAACCCATTAACAAATTATAAAGAGAAAGATTTGACCCAGCAATTAAATTGTTTGGGAAAGTGCCTAAGGTAATATTGTTCCTAGGTACTACAGACTAGAAATAATGAATGGGCCAGCTCTCATCTGGGTGAAATAGCATGGCTCCATCAAAATTAATGTAGCTCATTAATGGAACAATGTTTGTGCCTCAGATGTCTCTCCTGTATTGTGATTTGAATGGATTTGAGGAGCCCAGCTTTACCAATCAGAATTTCATTAGTAAAATCCTAAAAAATGAGACTAAAGAGAATTCATTTACTGTGATGTATTTTATGTCATGCTTTCAAGTGGCCTAATAAATAAGATTTCTAAATATAATTTCAGTCACATTAATGGCAAGATATTGCAGAGATTAAAGCAATATATTTAAGCATATTTTGCATTTGAGCTGTACCTCTGGTCATGTGAATAATAGTGAAGGCAATAGCGGCCTCAGGAGCCAAGGTGTTCCCCATAGCTGGCAGGGGAAAACATCCTTTTGGCTTTTGGTGTCATCTGTGGTAAGGACTTGCATCACTGCAAAGCAACGCAAATAACTGCAATAAACTGGTTATGGTGAGAAAACCTGTGCAGATGTTAATCCAATTGACAATGGCACATCAGTTCCTTCGGATGAGTACCCCTGGGGACGGGCAGGGCTTGAAGACTGGCACGTATGTGTTATACTTGCACTGATAAATAAAACTGAGCTGATAGAAAGCCGCAGGAGCATCTCTATTCTCCCTGCCAGGCCGCTGGTCCATCCTGCTCATCCTTACTGGCAGCCCAGCGCTGCTCCTGGCAGAGGTGTAGTGGGGGAACCTCTCACCTTTGGTAAAGAGCTACTGTGCAGGACCAGGAAAGCAATTCCTGGCAGAGCTGCCTCCTCACAGCCATCATACCCGGAGCAGACTGCTGTCTTTCCAGGTGGTGGGAGAGGAAAGGGAGCATGTTCAGTACATCCCAGAGAATCTGCTATCACTGCCAAATGAAGGTCTGCACTGGGGAACGTGCAGAGGAGAGGCCACGCTCAGGGCCGCCTGTCACATTCTGTCACTCTTGCGCAGCCCACCCTGCCGATGAAGGTTACTGTGCTGACTCCAGGACAGAGTTATCAGTTCTGTGTCCAGAGTATAAAGAAATATTTATTCTGAGTGTCTTTTATTTAAACCCGGTTATAAACCTCATGTGTTCCTCCCAGTGCAGCTTCTTCCTGCTGCCTCCACAACAGCAGCTGCAGGAGTGCGTCCCTCACCCAGCTCTACCCATGGCAATGTTAAATTTGCCTTTTAAAAACTGAACTATGTCTTGGGGCTATTTAATTTTTTGGCGTCATTGATTGCAAAGCACAGCATTGCTCCTTTGCAATGCAGAACTTGATCCTACAGCTCCTGTGCTGTCAACCCTAAAATCCAGAACTAGGAATGCAGATTGGGTGGATTTAGCAATTTCAGTCAATGCTCCCCCAAATCCTCAGGTCTGCGGGGTGTGTGTGTGTGTGTGTGCACTTCTCTGTGTCCAGGGTCAGCTCCTACATGAAGCTGCTGCCTCCTACCCTGCTCCCAGCTGGCTGTGGCCAGACCCATGATCAGTGGGAGGGTAATGCCAGTTTTGTCTTTTTGTTCCCAAACTGCAGAAGGCCCCGCTCTGACAGTACCAACCCATGCAAGTTTGGAGAGGTTGTGACTACATCAATAGACATTATCACCCCAAATTCACTCATGCAGATTTTTTGGGTCAATTTGGAAGCAGAATTATAAATAGATTTTTTTCTTCCTGGCTCCACAAAGATTCGATTTAATCCAACAATTCTTTGGTATCTTCACGCCAGTGACCATCTCAGCAGGCGCTGGCTACTGCAGTGATGAGGTTTGTTACTGGGCAGAATGAAACATGGAGAAAAAATGCTCCTGGAAGACAGGTATCTTTACAAATGACAGAATATTTATTACCAATACCTTTAAAAAAAGATTACATCTGCTAGATCACTGATAAATATCATTTACACTGGGGAGAAAACTACAGAAGCTTCTTTTTTTTGTTCCATTTTTCTTGGTTTTGTAGTTTTTTTCTGGTTTTCTCTTATTTTTTACTTTTTACATAGAAGTAACCATATCAAACTAAGAAAGGAACACAGCTTGAAATACTGACAATATTTCTCTGGTCAACACCCCTGACTTTTACACAAGTGGAATCCTGATTATGAGTTACTGAATAAATATATTTAGAAGGTCTAGAAGTTAACTGTATTATTTTGTAAGCAAAAAAGACAAGTTACAGGCAAATTCAGGCTATCAGGAAAAAAAAAAGTAATAATATACCACTGCAGCGCATTTAAACTTGAAAATTTTATAGAAAATTCCATTTCCTTTTACTAGCATTATCCCATCTGAGTGAACTTACAAAATTACCCCATAGTAACAAACGGTCCTTCTCTTAAGAAGAATTATTTTGCTGTGGATATTGTCGTTTTCCGGCGTGACTCTATTTTGCCTCAGGTGCCTATGAAAAGTTTTCATAAGGAAACACAGACTTCTTAGGAGAGAGCTACCAGAGATCCCACCTTGCCATGGGCAACCCACACCTCCGTGAAGCACGGCACAGCTCCTCTGAGGCTCCTGGTCCAGACCGGACTTCCCAAGAGTTTTCTACATGGTGGTATATGAAGGATGATGAGTTATGTTCCAATGCACGTGGAAAGCAGTGCGTGTTTGGACAAGCCCAGAGCAGCTTTACATCTCGGAGTTGCTGTATCCTGATTTCCTTGGAATAAAATCTCCCAAAGCAAGGTAGACTTCACTGGCTTTACACCCAAAGGTGAGAACCAAGTTGTTGGCTTGCTTCTTCAGGTTCCTTTTTGTCACTAGAGGCAGAGATCGCACCTTTGCAGTATCTTCATTCCTACCCAATTTAATGCTACTCATGATAAAGACAAAGCTATTTCAAGACAGTAAAATGAACCCTTGCTGCACAATGCCAGAATATTAGCTACATGTCCTGTAGTCCACAAGCAACCAAATTTCATGTACTTTTTCAAGGTTACAGTGTTCTTACTGAGTATTTAGAGTTTGACTTGCTTAGACCTCTGAATAAAATATAACATCTTGTGTGTTATAAGCACTTGATTCAACACAAGACTCATCATAACTGCCAGTTAACTACAGCCGCATTACAAACCCAATCTGGAACAGTTCTGCCTTGTGTAGCCTTGTAAAACTGTACAGTAAAGTTGCAGCCAATTTACTATGAACAACGTTGAACTCTCCATCAGAAAGGAAAAAATTCCAAACAATATTTCCATGGTAATGTCGTCCATAGCATTTTATAGCAGAGGAAAAATTAATATCTACATCATATGTTAACTTT
Source organism: Melopsittacus undulatus (assembly GCF_012275295.1). Classification (NCBI taxonomy): domain Eukaryota; kingdom Metazoa; phylum Chordata; class Aves; order Psittaciformes; family Psittaculidae; genus Melopsittacus; species Melopsittacus undulatus. The sequence continues at coordinate 34,126,727 of NC_047535.1, read as the reverse complement.
AAAAAATTCTATAAAACACTAAATATATAATAAAAAATATGCATATAAGGACATATGTAAACTGCTTTGGTAACATCATATTACAGATGTTTTCAGTGCATTGCAGAGTTTCCAAGGAAACTTCAGACAAAGCTATATTTGCTTTGAGGAAGTACTGTATAATGCCATTCCTAAAGAAGCATAAACATTTTTCCAGTAGTAAGATGTACTCAAACCACAATATTACTTAGTACTGGGTGTCTTCAAAACAACTAGCTAAATGTTGCTTATATTATAAACGAGAAGTCCTTTATGTGATTTTTGTCATAAACTGGAGCGAGCTGTGAGCGATATCATTATCGTGCTGATGGCTGACAGTGTACAGGCATTGGAGGTGGATGAGCCAGATCCTCTTGCGTATGCATCTGAGCAAAGGAGAGAGGGGGAGAAAATGAGCCAGCGGTGACAAGAGCAGCCCTCATTAACCCCAACCCCAAGAGATTAATTCTGGCTCCTCCAAGGAAGCGTGGCGGTGGCCAGGAGGTCAGACCCTACATAACCTCCTTTTCACTGCACTTCGCCTCTCTAACTGAGTTTTCCATTGAACTCAAATTCCTGCTGCTGTTGTGTTGAGGCCACTCTCACAATTGTATTACTTCAGGGCCTGTTTACTTATTATATTATTTTTCTTACAATTGTACTACATTCAAGCTGTTCCTTATGGCACCAGCCTGGCGCAATCCACATCCCGGAGGAGCTGTGTACCTGTGCCCACTGTGCTGAGCCAAATAAGAACTGGCATGTGTTCCTCCTCTCCTACGCTCTCCTGCGTCTGCTGATTAAATTCCTCTGTATGGTTTATATAGCCACAGTGTACAACCATGGTGAAGAGAATTCTGATCTCACCCAGGGTTTTTTACATTGCTGTAATTCTAATGCCATATTCCTGCATTGCAGAGGCTCCTGATTTAATGCAGCTTATAAACTGTGGCATTATTAATGGAAGATGGGACATGGAGATTTTGCAAAAGCAATGTTGTGTAATAAAATACTCTCTTGCCTGTTTGTTCTTCTACACAACCTCATTTCCCTAAATGCATATTTATGTATCCAACACACAATGGAATACAGCTATACAGTAGCCTTATAAATTTTAAACCTCTATACACTGCATTTGATATTTTGTTACAGTGAATTGCAGTGAAACAATATATTCTACATATATACGAGTAGGGAAGTAAGAGAGTGAAAAGTGTCTAGAAATCTTAAATACAAATATAACTACTTATGATGGCATTTCCTATGATTTAATCTTGATTCAGTATGAAATCAGAAATGTGGGCCAGAGTGACTGCTGGTCCCAGGTAAGTCTAGGTTTCAGCTCCCTGCCTTGAAAATGGCCAGACTTACAGCCTGGCCCTGCTCTGTTTCATCCTGCTTCTAGGTGAGAACAGTGAGAGGGTGAAGCAGGTCTGCCCCAACAGCAGGGATAGAAGGGCTGGGGATCCCAGAGTGCCCATGCGGGACCCTGGCTCCTCCCATCCTTACTTGATATCTTTGGAATTCGGATTTGTTCACTGCTGCTGCCGTCACCCCCATCGCTGATCGGCTTTATCTCGATGATGTAGTCCTCGTCGAATGGCAGCGAGAGCTCCACGGAGGTTTTATTCGTTTCTATTACAGATGCGCTGCTCTGCCTGTTCCACCTGTACAAAACCTGCAGCAAAGGGGAGAGAGAAAAGGAGGCAGAAAGGGCAGAGATGGCCATTGCCCCAAGGTTGTCCAGATCTGCTGCTTCTCTTTCCCTGCCTCTGATGCTCAGATACATGGCCTGGTCTCAGAGGGGCTGCTCTGCACAGCCCAGCGGTGACAGTGCCTGGGGTGGGGAGGTGACACTGGAGGAGGGTGATGCTGATGTGCAGTACCAAATAGCACAGGTAGCTGGGGGAACACCTTCATGAAATCTTTAACTTTATGAAGCTAAAATAAATCCCAAGGCTTATTTATAGAGGTCAGAAACTCATTATTATGTTTCTTCAGGGAACTAGGTTGAGGTATTTGATGTGGTGCCACAGATGGCTTCCCAGAATAAATGATTTTTTCTGAATGGTCTTCTAAGATCTGGGAATTTTACTAATTTAGATCATAAATTGTGAAAAATGCCAGAAGAAAAGATGAAAAATGGGCAATGTTTTGCTATGGTTCAGGAAAGAAATCAGTCTGGCTGTGCTATCCCAACACTAAGTTAAAAGAGAACTTCTTAGAAACCCACTAGACAGGGTTTGCTTTTTCAGGGTGATGAGTCTCTCCCATCCTCTTTCAACTGACAACTTAATTTGCATTTCAAACCTAAAATATGTAGTGAAAAGTTGGTCCAAACTGCTGAGATTCATCTGAGGTTTTAACTAAAAACCCCCAGGAATTACTTCTTTTTGATAATCCGATACAGTGCACCAGAGATACTTAAAAGCTAGTGCAGAAATTCAGGAGAGCTGGTACAGGCTGGTAAAGCCAATGCTGCTGGCATTCCAGACTGTGAACAAAATACAGAGCATGTCCAAGCTCTTCATCGTTTCAAGCTCTGGTGGGAAATGCTTGCACGACTCAACTCTCAAGACAACGGCTGGCAATTGCATACCAATGTCTTCTTTAGGCCAAATTAAACCCTTGTGGAAGGTGACAGAGCTGAATTTTTCCCAAGATTTCTCTCTGGTTAAATTATACCCTATTAAAACTGCTTCTAATGAGGATGCTCTTTCTTTTCCTTTTGGCTTTGCTTTCTGAAGAAAATGGGAGCTATTAAAAAAGCATTTTATTTGTCTGCAATTAAGGAGTCAACTACAGCCTTTGGAAGGTTTCCACTGAAGGCAGGAGAGCAGTCCTGCAGGTAGGAGCTTCACAGGGAACAAGCAGGTTGAGGACTGTGGGCTGAGAAGGTACTCACTCTATATAGTATGACCTCTGTTTCTGGAAAACCCTGTAAGTACCATGAAAAACACCTTGTCTGGTCTTACTATAAACCCCGACTCGACACTGGATTCATGGAAACATTCCCTGTAGCCCTATACCAGAACCCAGTGACAGCTACGCCTAGTGAGGATTTGCTGCAGGATCAGGGAGTGATGAGTGAGCTGGTGGAGGGCAGTGTTGTCCAGCTGCCTGTGCTGACAAAATACTCACCTTGTAGCCTCTCACTTCTGACTCATTATCCAGTGCTTTCACTTGGTCCCAGTTCAGTATGATCTTGGAGTCAGATGAATTCCACATGATGTTTCCAGGGGGCTGACTCGGTGCTATATAAGAATATACACAGCACAGTATTACTAAGGAGCAATGTTTTCCAGTTGGATCCCTCCCAGTAATGCTTCCTCCACCACTGCTGAGCATGCCTAGAGTCCTATCACTCTGGAAAGCTGATGAGCTGTTTCACTGCCCTGTGTCCTCAAGGTCACAGAGGTGTGACACAACACAGTGCTCTAAATGAAAAAGGACTCAGTCAGTTGCTCAACATGCTTGAGACCAAAAGAAAAAAAGCCCTCTTGAACGAGGAGATAAATATTTAATTTGCCTGCACAGCTGTGATTCAGTTTTGCATGCTCTGCTTACTTAACACGGGGAAGAGCCTCACAAGAAGTAAAAGGTGGCTGCTAAGTCTTCTGCACAAAAACCCAGCAAAGTCTGACAGCTCCTTCAGACTCAGCAAAGCCTGAGAATGAGAGAGTGGAGCGCAAGCAGAAACCCCCCAGGCAAGAGCCTCCCATCCTTGCAGACGCTCACGTGGCTTTTTGGTGGTGACATTGACTGCGGCACTGGAAGGGCCGGTCCCAGCCGTGTTGTATGCCCTGACTGCCAGGTGGTACAGCGCGTTGCCTCTCAGGTTGCTGACTTTTGTAGATGTTTGATTGCCAACTGTCCGAATCCTTTTTGCGTTCTCTTCCTTTTCGTCATGTCTCCAGCATCTGACCTGAGAAGCAGAGCAGGTATGTGTGTTTACCTCCAGCTACAGGCTGGCAGCACCCATTGTTTTCAGCACTAACTGTGGCACTACTGCTCAAAGTGCAAGAGCCATAGGGACAGAACTTGCACCCTGCTGCAATCCCTTCTTGGTCCTAGCTAGAAACACCAGCCTGGCTGTGGTGCTCCCTCCCCAGGACCTTGACACTGCCTGGCCATGGAAGCACTTTTATGCAGGTTTCTCTCAGCAACCTTTGCTCTCAATTTTCAGCCAGATCACACATAGAAAGATGTACAATTATTTACCATGGAGAGAAATCTCTACACATTGAAGAGATAAAAGGAACCAAACACACCACAGGAACACACATACCCTATGGCCGACAGGAGCAGCACTGCAATGACTGCCCGTGGTGTATCTTTGTTTCTCTTTAAGGCTTAGTACTGAGGCTGTGTTGTGTTTCCATACCTCATATCCCTGTATTCTTCCTTTGTGCTGGTTCTCCCAAGGGGGAGCCCAAGAAACTTCAACATCTGAGGCAGAAAGACTTCTGGCCAAAACAGTGGTTGGGGGTCTCGTTGGCTCTGCATAAAAGGAGTTAAAAATAAAACACAGAGTTCTCACTTTTATGTTCCATTAGCCCCAGACTTCAAGGGATTTATTTTCTTTATCGCATGAGAAAAGAAGCATGCGACCAAAATAAACTTCCACATTTCATAACAATGACCTGTCAGCCTCTGCCAGACAGCACCACTCCTCTACCTAAGAAATAATAAGATGTCATTACTAAACTCAACCCAGGATACCATGTACTGTAATTAGGACAAGAGGGAACATTTTCTAATCAGTGGACATTAATTCATTCCAAATCTCAGAGGAATTCTTCCCAGATTACATATTACTTTTCCATTAATATCAAAAGATTTCATTACGATTAATGTTATTTTAATGACTGTGAAAAGAATTAATCACGGCTCGCCATTTATTATAAATCAGAGCAAGGATTAGGTATCAAAGGATATGTCAAGGTGGATACAAAACCCTTTCAGACCCTGTCAACCCCCCTTCCATGTCTGGCGGCAGAGAGGAGGGAGAGGTGGTGGGGTGGGCTCCTGGCTCTACCTTCTTCTGCTGAGTAGACGACGGTCACGGGGCTGAATGACCCTTCCCCCTTGTTGTTGTAGACACCCACTTTAACTTCATAGGGGGAGAAGGGTGGCAAGGTCTCGTTGCGGAAGACATATCTGGCAGCGTCTGGGGAGGCCACGACGGTCTGCATCCAGCTGATGGTGCCAAAGGGGCGGAAGGCCACCACGTACCCGAAGCCACCTCCATTCTGTAGCTCCTCAGGCACTGTCTGTGGGCAGGCAGACCATGGGAGAAACAGCACTGTCAGTAGCGGCACGTGTTTATCTCCCTGCCCGCATGCTGGCTATTGCCTCTGTGTCCTTCTAAAGCTACTGTTCTAGACAGAGCGTTGGAGATGGGAGGTGGCTTAAGTCCTGCTTTGCATCTAACCTGAATTCATCCCATCTGTGCTAGAGCCTTTCTGCTCTGCAAGCTCCCTCTAGTCAGGGTTGAAAGAAGCACCTCCAGAAGACACTTCACCTAAGACTTAATTCACCTTTGTAGATGCCCACCCTCCTCACTGGCTAGATGAAGCCTCCAGTAACAATGTCAGGAATTCCAGGCACTGCAATGACCAAAGGCCTGAGGTTTGTTGGGGTGAACTAAGGATGTGATTCCTGATTTCCCAATACACATACAGTTGCTCTCACATCTTTGGAATTGCACGTGAAGCCCTGAAAAACGTATCTTCACAATGTCCCAGACAGCATGGCACTGGTGATCCCCTGCTGGCCTGTTGCCACACTGTGACCCATACCAGGCCAGCTAACTGTCTGCATCCTGTGCAACATGAACTGTTAATAGACCATGATGGCAGGGAGTGACTTGTAACAAAGGTGATGGAGAAAGGCAGGTAAGTGCAGGGAACAGCTAGAAGAAGCAACCTGTCACCTCCTTGTCACTTCTGGACACACTGACACTTCCTACTCTCAGCCTTGCAGCCCCCTAAAAGCTGCATCAAAACCCAAATCTTCGATGTATTAAAATAATCTCTAATTATGAGCCCCTCTCCCACAGATATCCATGGTGCTTAAGCACATGAAGGGGTTACTTTTTTGTGACAGCTTATTACTCTGTACTGAAAGTCCTGAAAAATCCACCAGAACATAAAGAAAAGGCTTCTGGACATTTAAAAGACTAAACTGACTGTTCTATCAAAATACTAATTATATTTTGTGCAAATTACGTCTCAAGTCAATGGCTGATGTTCTTGCCATGTGTGTTTTTGAAACATATTGCAGTATCTATAGGAGACACAGCATAGCTAATTAGTCCAACAGAGGAGGAAATTTAGCACATCGAGCTGTGTGGTAAGGACAAAATCCCATTTATAGTTTTTTAATAACCTTAAAAATATCTCTGGTGATTCATTCTGCCAGCTTGGTCAGAAACAGAGCTAAGTGGAAGTGTTAGCATGTCCAGTGAAGTTCATTATTCGGAAAAATATGCCAGCTGCATCGCATTGTAACATGAAAATACGAGCAGACAAATGACTAAAGTTCTAACCCCGGCTGCCTTAAGGAATATTAAACATTTTTCATCTCTGCATCTCCTCTTGCTGGCTTTCATTAGCGGTGATGAAAGCCAGCATGCAATGCAATGTGCTAACTCTTAACTATTTGCTGCCATATATCCCAGTGCAGGGATGAAGGATGAAGCTTGGGAGCCAGCCACAAGGTTTCTCAGCCGGGTCAGGACGTGCCATGCCTGGCCTCACAAACTCTGGTTTATCCCTCAGGTGGTTTCTGCCCATCTATGTTCTGCCATATGAGTACAGATGTGCTTTGAGTCGGGGGACCTGAGCTTGTGTCCAAGCAACGATGTGTTCCCCATGGTCCCCTGCACAGGGGCCTGAGGAGGGGAAGAGGTTTAGCTCAATTTTAATAGCTCTGCTATTTTTATCACACAATCTGGGCTTTTTTACTGCAAGCCATTGAAATCTACAGAAGCTTCACTGGTGCAAGGTGAAAAGGTGCGTTTAGGTCAGGATCATATTAATGTTCACCTTGGTTTGGACTCCACTTACCTCCCAAGTAATGACCAGCTCAGACTTGCTCCCTCCACCTCCACTGACGTTAGCCGGGGTCACTTCAGGAACTGCAAAATAAGATGCAGAAGATGGATGTGGCAACTTTGAAACCAGGGAAGCGCATTGAAATGGAACAGACCTACACAGCAACAGGACTCTGCTGGCCTGCCCCTGCTGGGTAACAGAAACGCTATTAGGAAATGGCTAATTTGCCATGGCAAACAGCATATTAAAAGTATGTCAATAATAGTATATTAAAAGTATGCCAATTAACTGGTGTGTTCAGTCACTAATTGTTTAGTTTAAACATTTATCTTCCATGAAAAAGGGCTTTTATTTGTTTTCCTATTTCATATTCTGTTCCATTACAGCCTGAAGGAGAACAAAGGAGCCACTTACCAGCAGTTTCCCATAGCCTAAACACATATCCCTGCAACCACATGCTGAGTCTGTACCTTGCTGTGACCCCTTTCTGCCAGATCACAAGACAGGGACAGCATGAAGGAGCATTAAAGCTCTCATGGTTACACTGTGCCTGTAGCAGACAGCAGAAACTGTGTGGTTCTAGGAGGTAGTGGTGTGCTTAAGACTGACCTTCAGTAAGTCTCTGAAATAATCCAGCTCATAAGGCAGGCTAAGATGATTGCTCCAACACTGATGACCCACAGGGTGAGGTTCAAGTTACTCCCAAGAACCAGAGAAGCTCCCAGCATCAGCAGACTGCTGACTCTGCAGTTGTGAAGCTCAAACTCCTGCTCTCAATGTGGTCTGTGTTCCAGAGCTTCATAGCTCTTAAGGTTGGAAAGGACCTTAAGATCATCTAGTTCCACTCCTCTACCATAGGCAGGTTGAGGTCTGTCGGCTGAGAAGGTACTCACTAGATCATTTCACACAAGGCTCTGCCCAGCCTCGCCTTGAACACTGCCATGGATGGAGCATTCACCACTTTGGGCGACCCATTCCAGTGCCTCATCACCCTCATAGTAAAGAACTCCTTCCTTATATGTAACCTGTGTTTCCTCTGTTTAAGTTTAAACCCATTACCCCTTGTTCTATCACTGAAGTCCCTGATGAACACTCCCTGATGCCTTCCATCAGATTGATCATGGGAAACCAGAGGGACTGTTCTCAGAGTTCATCTCTCTCATCAGTGGATACTGGGTAGCATTTCCCAAAAACCTACCCAAATAACTTTTTTAACTTTTTTGGAAAATCATTGTTTTCTGCAGGAAAAGGACATGAAGTCTTCTCATACTCCAGACACCATGAAGTGAGCAAAGAAGCCCATCAGGAGCTCCACAACTTCACCTGCCTATTCTGTGCACACAAATAACACGCCATGAGAGAGGAGAGCTATGGGCACAGAAAACGCTTCTCAGCTTCCTCCAGTGCAACATATCCATTAGCACTGATGAGCATTTATTTGACAAGATTTAACTCAATTGCCCACCACTACTTACGAGCTTCTTCAGTTCTTCTCTTCTCTGAAGGTCTGCTGGGCTCTCCAATCCCAATCAGGTTGGCAGCTACTACTCGAAATTCATACTCGACCCAAGGGTTCAGGCCCACCACTGTTGCTGTGAACGTCCTGCCATCGATGATCTCTGGAACTAGGAGACAAACATGGGTCAGGAATGCAAAGAAACCCACCACAAGTATTAAAGATGCTGTGAAAAGGCCATGCATACCTGATACCCTTAAAATGAAGAATTAATGTAAATACAACATGAATAAAGAGTGATAAACATTATCTCTTTTTTTTCCCAGTATTTTTTTTAACTGCAAAGAAGAGGCAGCATTAAAACATGTGCTTTTAGCACAGAAATTCTGGCTATTACTGAGTTTTTCCTAAATTGCCACTGTTTAAAAACAAAATGTCACGACAACAGGTTTAAAGGGGTTTTATTTTTCTCTTTTTCAAACACACTGTTCCCTCTAGTTAATGGCTACTGGAACAAAATTAACCTCGGACGGAAAGAGAAATTACATCATGGGATTTTTCCCTCTATCAGGAAAATAATTCTACTTAAAGATCGGCCAGATGACACAGTCTGTCCCTGAGGGATGTCTTTATAGACCACAATTACTGCTGTATATCTCCAGAGCAGCAACAAAAGATAGGAATTCATTCTGTTTTCCCTTAAACATTCATGAGAAAAATGGATGAGTAATAGAGCTGACTGGACTCTAAATCTTTGGGTTGCCAAACTTGAAATTAGTTAATAAGACCAGCTCTGCAGCCAGGCAAATTACTTTTCACTTCAGGGTGCAGATCTGCTCTGCTCAGCCGATGCATGGGTCCTGATGGATGTTTTCCATCATGGAGCTCTTCAGGGTCCAGGGCAATGGACCTACCTGTACTCACTGCTTGCCATCCCACTGAGAAGGGGGTCCTTGCTTGCACGACATACATTGTAATAGGGCTGTGGTTGTCTGCTCCTGGCCTCCAGGACAGCTGAGCGGTGGTGTCAGTGACTTCATCTATTGTCACAGCTTCTGGTGGACCTGGGGGACCTGTTGGAAGAATTAAAGGAGAGGGGTGTTTAAGGCTTTGCAATGACTTGAGGAAGGAGCACTGTGGTCTTCCTCCGTTACTCAGGACAGTGGTAACTGAGTCCCTGCAGAAGTGATAAGTGCAGCTCTAGCTGTGATTTAGCAGATGCCTAGATTTGGAAGCACAGGGGAGATAACACAGACTCAGAGATCACCGGCATCACCCGCAATCCCCAGGTGCTCCACGTGTACCGAGCCCCATGGCAGACCTGAGCTACCATACAGAGTAAGGCACTCACTGCAGCACTCGGGATCAGCTCTGCCAGCTCACATTGGCTGCTTTTGAACTGGCCAGTATACAACTATGGCTTTTGGCTGCAGCCTGGGTGCGCTCAGAGGTTGGAGAAGAGCAAAGGACCTGCCTTTAGGTAGCATCATGTCTGAGTAGCAGCCAAAATTTTCTGCTTCACTGCTGGGTTCTTTCTGAACAGTAAAGTACTGTGGGATGTACACAGGAGAGTACCTCTCTCCTGTATCATACAGCCATTTCTGTCAGCAGAGGTACCTGAGGTGAAGTCCCTCCTCAAAAGTACCATCTCAAGCAACAAACTCTCCTCTTGCAACCCACTCTGTGGACTAAAATTATTCTCATACGATATTCAGAGAGCTGGATGTGTTTAAATATCAAAAAAATACCCCCAAAACCCTTCCAATATCCTGCCTATAAAAGGAAAGTTTCAGCAGGTCTAGCCAGATTTAATTTCTCAGAAATTAAAACTTTAAATTCTTTTGCTGGGAGGAGCTGCCACTCAACACAGCCTCACAGAGCAGTCAGCTCCTTTGGTCCTGCTCTGCAAGTTATACCAGAGAAATGAAATTGCTTCACAAATTAATCCTGCTGCTTGGCTTGGCAGAGGCTGGAACAACCTGTCCTCACTTCACGTCTTGGAATAGCCATGGTCATTCCCCACAGTTCAAAATATCCTTCTTTGCAGGGTGCAGGCTACAGCAAGGCAAGAGAGGGACAAATTATCAGTTATTGATTTAGCAAGTATCCCAGAGCTGCTTCTGTTCTGATGGCGTGAGAAAATTCCACCCTGAACAAGTGGCCTGATCTGTGTGTACTAGTGCCAGGGTTACTTCTGTATGCTCTACTTTGATATTCCCTGACATAAATAATTTTTATTCCAGTATCTAATCTCTTATTAATCTGACATAACTCCAATATTTAACAAACTCTAAAATTATTCAGAAAGATCCATTTATGCATCAGTCATTCACCCCTCTTCCTCTCTCACAGCCTTGCGATACTTGCCAACTTTCATGCTGGTGGTGAGATAATACAGCACAACTCTCAGCATAGCCAGGGGACCACTGGCCTAGACAGAGATGTCCCCATTGATGTTTTCAGGGAGTGACAAGACCAGTATTTTTACCATCATCAAGGGTCATTTTCTTGTGAGAATGCAATGTTCCTCATGCTTGCTTACAGAGGCAGCAGTAAGGAAATTACCCAACCGAGGTGCCCAGCAGCAGGCTGTTTTGAAATGGTTGTGCAAAACGACAGAAAATTAATCTGAAACCATGCTGCAGCAAAACCTGTGGGTTGGTGTAATAGGGAGCAACCTCCTGGGGAGGAGAGCAGCAGCTTTGCTGCCTCCAGGGAGCCAGCGATTTGTGCGGCACATGGCTAAGAACGCCTGTGTTCATGCTCCTATGGGGGAAACGTGGTGAAAAGCATAACAGTATTATGAGGATAACAGAACACCCAGCTAGAGACAAGGGCACATTTCTCAATGGAAGTTCAGTTCTAATCTTGCATAGCTTACTCTGGCACAGCTTTGATAAAGAGGGAATTTCTTACTTCTTTTTCATGCTTTCCTTTCTTTCACTGAGCTGCCTGAGAACTTATGTTATATGAAGAATGTGCAAACTCTGATTTTCTTGGGGTCTATGAGAACTGAGGGCAGCAGGTACTGAGCAGCACCAAAGTTTGACTTCCTCAGAGCTAATGAGCAGAAAAATATATACCATATTTATTGTAAGGATAGAGACTTAGGTTAACTAACCGAATCTCTGTTCAAGTCACTTGTGTAGGGTAATGCACAGAACTTGAAATATCAGTGAAGTTACTAAATCATATTTATTCTAGAAAAGTAGCAAAACCACTTAGCAGAAATGCAGTGAAGAAGCTGGACACTGATTCTGCTGTGCAGTTCATCAATTAAATGAGCTCACTTGGTGCAAGTTTTGCATTCAGGTCACAAACAAGTACTAATGTGTTTATCTGTGTTGTGTGTCTGTTCTATAAGTATGTATGAAAGCATCTTTATATGCATTGTTTGAAAACATATTGCAAAACCCAGTGTGCATTTAGAGCTCATTTCTGAGACTAATTACAAGGTGCTGGGATCCCAATGAATATCTTCAAGCCCAGGAACTGTCTTACCAGCAGAAGAAGGTAGGAAAAAAAACCCAAAAAGAGATTTTAGAACAACAACAGTAACAAAATTCAAATACCTCTTACAATGAGGTCTGCAGCAGCCGATAGCTTGTCCACACTTGTTTGCACCATGCAGACGTATTTTCCAGCATGCTTCAGCTGGATGCTTCTGATCATCAAATCACCAGCTGAATCCTGCTGATAAAGTAGGGAAAAGTGGTTACAATTACTTTTTAATGAGCGCTAAACATCATTATCACATGAAGGACACTGTGACTAATGGATTTACTTTACACTGGCTGATGAAAACATTAGTAATGCAAGCCGTGGCCTATTAAAATTATGTGTGTCTGCCTTGAAGGTAAGAGCAGGAGCGTTTCTAAAATTATGGCTCTGAGAAGGGGCAGGGGAGCCTGGTTTGGGTCTGTTAAGCAGTTTCCCCATTAAAACAATGTGACAAAGCTTATGTAGGCCAGGTTCGCTCTGATTCCTCCTTTATCTCTGGATATCCAGTTTATAGCCTCTCTGGTATTCACATACACAAGTTGTGTCTACATCCATTTCACAAGTGAAAACCAGCCCAAATTATGAGACATCTGCAATAGTTTCATGGCTTTGTACTACAGCCAGCATTTTGATTGCCCGGCATTTTTGTGCTAAAGATCATGAGAACAGCACTCTCTGAGGAAATCTTGTATCACCTAACGGTGGTAATTTGTTTTCCAAACGCCAAGTGCATGTCTGATTAACTGTTGAATAGAACTAATTAGGTTTCTGTATGTATAGGAAGCTGAAAACTCTCTCTAAATTCTTCTCGAGACACAAAGCATTCAATATATTAGAAATCTCAGAGTACCCTTGTGATTGTGGCTTTCTAACTAAAGAGTATTAATAAAGTTTGTAATGTTAGCTTTGCAGGTCAATCAAGCACAGCCGCCAGAAAAATCTGTTGCTGCTGATGTGCGCCATAGGCACCAATCTTTAAATGCATCTTTCAATGATTTTTGTAGGGATAACAGCAAGGCTTGTAGATTGTATATCCTTTTCCTTTCAGCATTAAATTTCACTCCTGACAAAAGGAAACATGTACTGCCAGGCTGCTTAAATCCAGCAGAGCATGTGTCTCTATAAAACCTCCCTCAGAGCAACATGCAAAACCTCTTCCAGTTTTCTACCTCCAGCAGAGAAAATCAAGCAGGGAGGGACCATCATAGGCACCCTTACCTTGCCATGGGCTGTGCCATCCTAAACCTCCCTGGAGAGGCAGAAAATGACAACTTACCCAAGCAGATTTTCCTTTCTCCTAATGATGGAAAGTAATTCCTACCTACACACTTTTTCTTCCCCGTACCTGCCACTTGATCATGGCCTTGAGCAACAGTGTGGCCAGGGTTGTATTTAATGGGCAGTCTAACCATCATTTCACACCTGACTCTTCTAGATTCCCATGAACATAGAACCATAGAAACATAGATTCAGCTGGGCTGGAAAAGACCTTTAAGATCATCAAGTCCAACCTTTTCAATCTTCCAATAAACAATTCTCTGCACATTGCACAAGTTTGCATCGTGTGTACCGATGGGCTTTTCCATAAGCACACAACGACCCAGAGATATCAGTGTGACACTGCCAGGAAATGTGCACAGATAATACTGAATTTTATTACTGTAAGGAGTTTGCTTTAGTATTAATACTTACCCCTCCAACTCTTTCAAAGTGATCCCCATCTTTTTCGAAGTCTATCAGGTGTCCATTAAATGACCAGCTAAACATGATATCTAGTGAGTGATCATGAGATACCTGACAAGGCAAGACAATGCTTTCTCCAACAGTAACATCCATGCTGAAAGGTGACACCATAACCCTGGTTGGATCTACAAACAAGAAAAAAAGGGGGAAAAAGCATTAATCATGTGCTCCTGAGACATGGAGGGACATGCAGAGCTGAGAAAGATGTTAAGCAGTCTACCACAACTGCAGCATTGCCACCAGAACTTGAAAATTTGCAGTCATCACTTAGGAAGATCCTTAATGCAACAAGCAGCAACCACATCTCTGATTTTATTCTCCAATACCTTTCCCTATTTGTTGGACTGAAATACTATCAATAAACCCTCCAGAATCCTCTTCTAGCCACCATCCTGATGGACAAGGAGGAAAGGAAAGGCGGGGAAAGAGTGCAGCAGGTCTGAGGCTTGGTTAATTTTTTTTTAAACCTTGAAGATCAGAAATCATTTTATTTGAATCTTCTTACTTCAGAGATTTGTTTCACAGTCCTACATTGCTCACCGTGCTTATAAAAAAACCCCTATTTTGTGTTCCTAAATCAAATAGTGCCTTAAGAAAACTCTCTCAATGTAAAATCTCCAAAACTGGAATGAAGAAGGATATATTAAAAACACAAGTGATATCCGCTCAGACCTGGCAAGGGAAAGATAAGACTAATAATATTGTTTTATGTTATGTTTGTTGAAAACTTGGTGCTTGTTTAGAATACTGGCCATGTTCGCTGGTGGATGGTTTAATGTTTTAAATCCAGGTAGTTTTTCTCTGTGTAAGAAGGGCCCACGCAATGTATAAACAATGAGTGATACCAACCAAACCTTTCACACCATGGAAACCAAAAGACTCCCCTCAATAAGGCAAATCCTGTAGTAATGTCAGACAGAGGGGTGTTGGGCTAATGCTTGGCTCTGGGTGTAGCAGCTCCTTTGACTGATGTGCAGCCTATCTGAGTCACTTGGCAGGTCAGACTGACTCACTTCTTAAGACCCCTGTGGTCTTACGCGGGATGTGACTCACCTGTTGAACAAGAACTGAGCAAGGATTTTGGGGAGGCGAAGCAGAGGAAAGGTGAGAACATGTCCTAAACATGACATTACCAAAGGAAATCCCACAAACCTGTGGGTACCTATGATGTAGCAAGTTCTGTCTGTTAAACATGGGCAGCAGCACATACCAGTTCCATCCTGGGCTTCAGGATTAGTCTCTTATTCACAGCAGGATTTCTATGGATGCTTACCACTGTTTTAATTCTCTATTTTTCACTCTAGTCCTGCATTACAAGCAAAATGGTGGCACAGAAAGATCAGCCATGATGCATTATGCAAACTTCAGCTCCTCATCTGTGCCTATGAATTCCTCCAGCCTCTAAAGTTAATGTTTCTCTTTCATTTCTGTTGACAAAAAATGCAGTATTTTTTTTTTCTACTGGGCCTCAGAGGAAAAGGAGACAAAATATTGCTTAACAATGAAACCAAAAGTCTGAAAATCATATACAGATATTTTTGCTTATTCCAAAAGTCTATTCTACACAGCTGTCATACTAAAATACTACAAGCATTATTCATTCCCTGGTATATGAATCCAAAATCTTAACTACTTCTTCCAGAGACTACTGTCTGACTACTTAATTCTCTGCTAAAATAATAAGGATACAGCAACAGAGATATGCACTGCGCAGAGCTACTCACCAAAATTCAGGGAGTGCGAAGGTGTTTCTGGGTTTTCAGAGACCTCACCAGAAGTGTACAGGAGGTGCTGAACAAGATTTGGTTGTCCCTATAGGCTTCAGATCAAGTCCTCAGGGACTTGGCTGTATTGTCTTGGACAAATTTCATTCATCTCTATTTTGGTTTCACTTCTAACAAAATAGAGTATCTCTTAGCTGAACCATACCAGGTGTTATGAGGCTTAACTAATTAATACAAGTAAAGCATCTGAAATTTCTCAGGTATAAGCACTGTAATGGCACATTACTAAATTAATGTTTAATTGTTGCCTAGATTTATGATACTGTTTTTGTATAACCACCACATCAGGATTTTACAGTCAGTTAGATCTGCTGCTCCTGACACACAGAAAGACCCGGAGCATCCCAAGCTCATGATGTGACAGGAATGCCCACACCTGCAGTGGGGTTCAGGCATGGAATCACTTACTGAAATTCCTTTCAGCATCAGAAGTTCATCCTCTGCTCTGCTCAAAGCCTGTATGAAATATTTATGAAGGACTTGACTCCAAGATGAAATGGGTGCCTCCCACAAAGCCCTAAGCTCTCCCACAAGTCCCACTATGATCCGTGTAAGCTGTGGTCCTTAACAGGTGGCAGCACTGAGATTTTGCTGTAGCTAACCTTCACAGCCACAGCACTTTCTGCAAGAAGCCAGAAGTCTGCACCATAAATCTGATTCTTCCTGCTGCAATGCATAGTTTATAAACGTATAAAGAATGAAACATGGGTGTTTGCTTAAGCCCTGGTTTCCAGAGCAGTTTAGCACAGCTCCGATGGATGTTGTAGGAACTGCAAGTGCCTGCTGACTCCGGAAATCAGGTGCTCAGGTTTCAATCCAGTCATGTCAAGAAGCATTGCAACCTAATAACTGAACACACTGGGTTATGGGAATGGCTGATACAGCAGGGTGACAAACGATGTGCAGGGAGAGGGCTCTGACCCAAGCCATGCTCAGCAGGAGTGCGAGCCCCAGCAAGGCACTTTACAAATCACCCCAAGGAGAATGCTTACCCATCTCTTCTCAAGGACTGGGAGAGCTGAAAAACAAAAACATCCCTTCCCCCCCTTTAATAACCCTAGCAGAGCAGCAAGTGGAAAATGTTATTCAGAAGCCAACTGACGGCAGCCGAGTGCAGGCACACCTTGGAGATACACAGCCAAGTGGTAATCAAAATTATTAGATTTGCACTTTCAAAAGCTGTAACATCAGGAACTTTTTAAATTATGGGGAGTGTTTTAATGGTACCAAAATATTGGTGAGCATCCAAGTAAAAAATAAATAAATAAATAAATAAATAAGGTTTTTTTTTTGTTTTTTTTTTTGAGCTAGCCACTCACTTATTTACCATCCACTTGCAAGGCAGGAGAAGCAATCTAGGGAGACAGAGTCTGTGGGAGAGCTGACCTTAACACTCTGTTACTGCCCTGTCCCCTCGAAGTATGGATTATTTTGCTTAGATGTCTTTGCTCAGTAAAGGTACTGTCACCAAGGGAAATAATGAAAAGAAATGATTGTGTTTTTGGTGATATTTTGAGATGATATTCACCTTCTGGTGCATTTTGAGATAGGTTTAAAAATAAGGCTGAAAGATTCAGTTGCAGATAGAGCTATAATTTCTATTAGTAGCATCACCCCTTACAGCACCTATGGGTTTTTGAGCCTTCCACAGAGGGAAAGCAGTGCCTGGTGCTTCCCAGCTCTCCTGTGGAAAGAATAAAAGCAAGCAAAATTGTTCTGGGTCACTTCTGAGGATGTTCAGCTGGCATTACTGTGAAGTTTTTAGAGGAGAAATACATGGATAGTGATGCCAGCAGGAACACTCTCAGGGGATGAAAACACCTGCGTCACCAGGAAGCAAAATAATCCGGATTTTAGTCTCAAATAGGAAACAGGAAAATAAGAGCCCAGCTACACTGTACATGTAAACATATTCACTAGGTGTCCTGTAGGTACAGCAAGTGCAGATGTGAGTGAGTTTACATTCACCTGGGCTTGGATTTGCTGCAGAGAAAGAGGAGACCTATCCTGAAAAACACCGATGGGGCAGGAGTGCAGCAGGGCTTACGGCGGGAGCTGGCATGTAAACTGCAGACTGGTTAGAGCTTGTCTGTAGGTGTCACTGAAGGCTCAGGGAAGCAGGAAAGCTCCCTCTCAGCCTTCCTTTCATACTCACTTTTTCAGGAGCACACTTTTTGTGTTACAGAAATGGCACTCTTTCATTTTACATGCAGTTTTCCTTGCATGCCAGCCAGGCTGGCAGCTCACAGCTTGCAGCTTGTTGTCAGAGCCATGATGGTTTGAGCAGGGCGAGAGCTCAGGGGGATGGTCCTCAGCTGGAGTAAACCAGCATGGCTACACCGGGATAGCTCCGGACACCACTGTCATCCCTAGCAGGGCGCTCTGAGGCGATCTGAGCTTTTCTTACCTATTTGTGCCCTGCATTACGTCCCCTAGTTTTATCACTGCAGCATACTGCAGACAATTTGGTGTATTTCTGACTGATGGAAAGTATTTGGTTTATGTTACAAGAAATTTTAACAAAGTTTTCTGCTAGCTTTCAGTATATGTTAGGAGAATCGGAGCTGAGCAGCACTTCCCTTCTGAAGAGAGGCTGTAATTGCTTTGCTTTTGCCTCCCACCCCCTGCTAAAAGGAGCCCGTCATTAGCTATTAGTGCTGCCTGCATTTTGTGTCTCATTTTGGGAAGCTGCAATGCATTTCTGAGCTGCAAATCAGCAGGCTGCAGACATCGTGGATACGGTCTGAGGGTAACAATTATCCAATCTGAAAAGAAACCATCCCACCCTGATTTTCTATTGATTGGGCATCCATTAGGAGGGATTCCTTGTTTAGGGTAAACAGCTTTGCATCTGCGTTTGCTTGTTGTAGCTCATGCAGTGCAATGTTGTGTCGTATTGATCTGGAGGACATGACACAGTGGGACACAAGCTACAGTGGCACGACATAAGTGACATAAAATGAATCAGAGGCTGACAGTCAGAGACAATGCTTCTTTTTAGGTCAGTCCTGAGCATGCGAATTTCTTTTGAATGCTGCAAGAGGACCAGAGCAAAGCAAGAAGCGATGTCACATATTTTATGCCCATCAGCAAGATCTCAACTGACCGGAGCGTTTCTTACACCTAGAGACAGGCAGACCTGTCTGCTTCAGATGGCCACTTGGCATCCTGTTTCCAAATGTGCTTCTTTCCAGTTTGGCTCAGCTGTGACGGCTGTGTGCTCTGCTCCACAGGGAAGGGATTCAGCAATGCTAATAACTGCAGTGCCTTTCATTTAAGTGCTCAGTAAACAATGAGATAGACTTTGCCAGCCCCGGCTGCTGAAGGAATAGAGAATTTTACTACAATAAAAGATTTGAACTGTAACATGCTCAGGAGATACAGCTCCTGTTGTTGGCCTCAAATCAGTAGAAATGAGCATCTTGGAGACAGATTAACAAAAAGGGTGATAATGTCAACATTTCCAGTGCTGCCTTCTGCACCTAACATTTAAATGCTTACTCAGACATTTATCCCGGCATAGAGAAGGAGGTCAAAGGAAAAATGAAGAAAAGGGAGTACTCAGGTTTTGACATACTTATCCAGCATAAAATAATGAAGAAATCTGAACTCCCCCTGGAAAACTTGAAGAGTGCCCTCCAAACTGTTCTGCTTGCAAGGGAAGTTTTCCATCATCTCACAAAGGCTTATTCTTTCCTTCCCTTTTCTAGCCTTGCCCATTTCACTTTATTCAAGACTTGTTTGCACTTTCATGGTGCTACGTTTGGTTAATGGAAGCTAATGGAAATTCTGTAAAACATCCTCCATTGAAGGTCTGCAGTATATGTCCTTCTTCCCTTTACACTCTGGCCTAAATAAAAAAAAACCTGTTCAAATATATTCATGGCTTTGGAGGGGAAAATATTGCAATTGGACACAAATGAGCTAGTGAAAAATGAAACAGCTGCTTACTGAGAGAAGAAACATTGTCTGGTTCTTTAAATGGAAAATAAAAAGCAGTGTTTGTTTTTGCTGATGGATATATACATTTTCTTCAAGTACATAAGAAGTATTAGTACCCTACCTATTCTACTCACAGGGCATATCTGAGATAAACAGCAGCAAACTGCAGAATGCAGAGAGGACGTTTATTCCAGGCTGGACAAAAGGAGACCATATAAACCAAAGCCATTTCAGCACAAGAGGCTCTGACTCTCTGCATCATGTGTTGTGATAGGAGCATGCCAGGGCATCTGTTAGCTGTTTAATGAAAGCCAGTGTGGATGACAAGGTAATTTCAGGTTCAAGCATGAATGCTCAAGTGCAAGAGTTTATGTTCAATTACCAGATGCTTCAAACAAGCAGCTAGGACAAAGGCAAGCGATGCCAAGCACACACAGTTGAGTCCAATGTAGGAGAAAAAGGACAGAGCGCTGCTTTTCCTCAGGCTGGATTTCCTATTTCTTGTGTGGATCGAGGCAGATAAGCAGTAGTTTCCTACTCTGATTAACCATCTAAGTACCTAACTCTTTAAAACAGCCATTAGTGTTACAATGTTAAAGATCCAGCTATTTTTTTTTCTTTTTGCCATAACCCATTTCATGTATAAGATTTTAAAATAGGTTTTTCTTGTAGATAAACTGTAGCTCCAACATTTGGAATTCACTTTTTATCTTTTTGGAATACCAGCATGTTTACCGTTTTCATTTTGTTTTTTATCAGAGAGAGTTAATAAATGTGTTGCAGATCAATGTTCTCTATTTGCAATGACATTTTACATTATTGTATTGATTTCAAGGCAAATCATGTCTGCAGATAATAAAAATCAGTCCTGGAGGTAGGATCATATATTTCTATGAGCAACCAAAGAATCAAAGTCTAATACATGAATACTCAAATGTGCTCTAATGTTTCTTTCTCTTCTATTTGTGAATGAAACATTTATCCAAGACCATAAACTCAAAAGCATCTAAGACTTCACTAGCTAGACTTCTGGGAGCTCTTAGTGCTCTGGGCACCCTCAGACACTATAAGAAATGCTGAAGATAGGAAAACATGACCCTGAACTAAAGAGATTAATAACCAGTGAGGAACACATAGTAGGAATTAGCATAGCAAACTACAGTTATCTTAATAAATTGTTGGAGTACTTTATGGGGCATGACGAAAGTTAAGATTAAAAAGAAACGGGGAAGGGCTAAGTAGAAAAAATATTTGGCCTTTACAATACCACAGATGTGAGCTGTGATGAGTCACATACATGCTTTCAGGAACAGGCACATAGCTCTTATGCCAATATAACACTTCTTTTCCATATAATCAGCTATTATACATGTGCTCTCACAAGACAAGTAACTGATTTATAAGGCACATTTCTTAACAGAAAATTCTGCAGCACTTACAGTATCCTCTAGTGTGTACTATGGTAGCTCAGCCTAATAAAATGTAATCTTATTAAAAGCAAAAGGAACACTGTCAGTTTAGAAAAGGGAATTTAAGCCTGGGACTAATCACTTCCTCTGATTTTAGAAATATATGTGGTTAGTGGTCTAGATCTTTCCATATAGTCAGGCAGCACCAAACATCGGAAACGAAGGTGGTGATGCATAGTCATGTATATTATGGGGACTAAGGAAAGGAAACCGAGACATCTGACCTTTCCTGGAAGGGTAGAGACTCCAATTCAGCAATACACACGGTTGAGCTGGGCATTTAGGACATGCTAAAATTGCTTTCCTGAAAGAGAATCCTTATCTTACAGTTTACTTGGCTTAAATCTTGCCATATCAGAACCACAGTGGTGTGGAACATGCAATTATTTTTAGATACGTGCCTTCAGCACATCACCGAAGCCCCTTTCTCTTAGGAAATCTGTTTTCCGTTAGTATGGGCAAGGTGTTTTTTAAGAGAAGAGTTTAGATGTTGCTCCTTGTGACTGCACTGCTAAGTAACCTGCCCATCCAGCTGCTGAAGATTCTCTTTTAAGAATGGCAGTTTCCTTCTCATCTTCATTCGGAGCTGAACTGTAGTCGAGGTTCAAGTTATTAACATATTTCTTAAACTGACATTGAAAAAGAGCTTTCCACAGATAGAAAACTGTCTCAACTTGATGTAAGAGTCTTCCTCTCAGGAATTAATGCCTCCCACCTCCCAGAGAGGGACCCTGCAGTCAATCACAGGATTGCATTTCTGCATACTCAAATATGCATTCTTTGTGTTGCTGAATAATAAATGAAGGTTAATTTAAATCTGAAAACACATTAAGAATGGAATCGCATCAAAGGATACTGGGGAGGGATGTGCTATTATACCAAATTCAAAGACAAAATATATGAAAATATATCCACTCCACTGAGAGTACAGAGAGTGTTACTTAAATAACAAGAGGGCACAATACTTCATTTTAGCCTCCATTTTACCTAGGGCAATACAATCTTATCGAATCAAGCTCTCTCCATGCAATTGTGACAAAGAAAATCATATGTAATGGGGTCTGGAAATGACAATCACATCTGTCACTCATAAAAATTTGTACTTGCTCTGTATAGCAGCATGCAACAGTGCCTGATTACACTACAAACCCCAAACATCTCTTCCCCATCTCTTTGCATTTCATACTGAAATAAAAGCCACTTCACTTCAGAGGTGTCTTAAGTGAAACAGGTATTTTGACAAACGATTCAATCCTTTGCAACACACTTTATAGATAACCACCTGAATTCAAGGTGTCACCTTTTGTGGGCTATTGATTGCAACTAGCTTATATCTGTCTTTTCAAGTATGGAATAATCTACTGTCATTGCAAAAATGATGGCCATCTTACAGAGAAGGTTAATCAGATACAGAAATCATATCTAATCTTTGATAAATTGCAAGCCATTCAAGGATCAATCACCATTCTCCTTGTAATACAAGCCACAGGTAATTGTGCAAATATAAAGCCACACAGTTTGCTATGCATCCCATGCACACAGTGGCCAGCAGCATTTTGCCCCTTTAAACACTTCAGCCTGCTGAGATGGTTGATTTATGGCATTTTAAAATCTTTTGAGGAGTAATGACCATAAACAAAATAATTTCAGGAAGAGGCAAAGCAGCAATAATACAATATGCAGGCATTCAGACTGCAAAATTATTATGTGACTGGCAAAGTCTTTGCATTTTTATGGTACAAGTATGTTTTTTAGGTCTTCCCTGAGTTCTATGCCTATTATCTGCACCCTCCTTGTCAGAATGAAGACATTAGGAATTGACACACAAGAATAAATCCTAAATTAAGAGCCATTAGGAGTGGATGCCTCTTGAGCTGTCAAACTTACAGAATAGCATGGAAATCACTTTCCACTTTCCCAGGGAATGATGCATACCTTAACTATCCTCAATGCCACCCAGACCAAGGATTGCATGTGTCATGAACATCATGGGGTAAACCAGTCTTGGTGTACAGGTCATTTATCAGGCAGCCCAAAACACTTTCATCTTCCCAAATACCTGATGTGAACGCAGAGCATCACCATTTTTACTGGTAAGGGGAATTGGGTGGTGGTACCTACTGATACCTCTGAAAATTGAGAAGTTTTTACTATTACATTAATATTAAGAAATTGTACACATTTAAGATTATTCTACTTAATTTTCAATATGTTTTAACATATTGTCAAACTTTGGCTATTTAGCAGTTTTAGCACTTCTCAACCCTACTTTTAAAATATAAACCCAATCTGATTCAGAAGGTTCTCTGCTGTTTCCAGATGCCTTAACCCTCAGGTTTGGTGGGTCTGTGCTGTTGAGCTCTAATGAGCAAGCAGAACTTATTCCCCTACTCTAACATTCCTCATTTCTAATATAAAAATCCCTTTTTGCCCTTCCTCATTTCACCCCTTGGCAGAGTAAAAAAAACCAAACAAACCATAAATTTCGAGACAGAAAATGGGCTATCAAGAATTAATAATTTTAGTAAGTATCAAATGTATTTGTTCACTAAAGAGTCTGAATTTCCACTGGAAAAAAAACCTCAGTATAAAGGCCCAAGAACAATGCAGGGAGTTTCCACTGGAACCCATGGCTATCTGTCATTAGGAAAAACGACCACCTTCATTTTCACCATGGAGTGTCTGTCTCCTGCTGTTATTACAATGGCTTATCTGCTGGGTGGGTTGCTGTCTCCACCCTGTGAATTCCTTCAATCAAAGGGGTTCTCTAAAGCAGCATCTGCTCCTACTATTTTATAATTAGAATATAATTAGTAGAAGTTCTCACAAATAGCTCCCATAGAGAAATGACTCCTACCACTGAAAGATCTTTTAGAAAGATCTAAAATTCCCAGGCTATTTACAATCTACACTAAAAAGAAACCTAGGTATTTCTCTAGTGCCTCAGGAAACGACATCTAGACAACAAGACATAATTAAGAAGTTGTTATGCATGGGGCAGGACAAGATATGACAATTTGCAGGCAGGCAGGGCCATAATTAACCAAATAACTTACTAAAATCCAGTTTCAAAAAAATCTTGTCAGGTCAGCTTAAAAAGTTACCCTCAAATAATAGAAATCAAACTTTATTACAGACTGAACACTTAGAAGAACCTGTTGATATTACAGGTAACATCCAATTTTTTCTTCTATTCAAAATTTTTTACAAATAAAATTGAAGCAAGTGAAGTAAGATGTTATTTCAAATAGAAAATGGATGCCTCTAATGTTAACATTGAACTCTTAAATTGTGCATATAAATAACAGAAAAATTTAAACCTATTCAGGCAATTTATGGAAAACATATATTAACATGACGTATGTGCAAGTTTAAGTCAAAAGAGGAAAATGCAATAGCACTTATACAAACTCAGCTACAAACCTCAGGAATTTACAATTATCCAAAGAACTGAGCCAGGCAACAGGGAGACAGGAAAAGCCAGAGAGAGGCAATTTTAGCTCTCTCCAGCGGTTTTCCCAGAGGCAGCGCATGACTCTGCTAGGGGCAAGCACAGCAGGGGAGCCAAGTGTGTTGAACACCAGTTTGAATATTTAGACTTTGAATCACAGCCAAATGTGAACATTTATGCTTAACAGAATTCCACTGAAAAGAAAATTAGATAAGCAGAGAGGACGAAGAGTACAGAGTGAACAGCAAGGCTGCTCGGTGTGATGAAGGCCAGTGTGGGCACAGACCTTGGAATGAGAGGGAATAAAATGAGCTCTCCTCCTTACTTTCTGTCTGACCTTGATCAAATCATTAAAAGTCTCTGCTGCCTTATTTGCCCAGGCTATAAAATGGAAATAAGACCTTCATTAGAAACTTTTGTCTTCTTATATCACTGTGCACAGCAGATACTTTTATTTAAGTTTAACTTTCTTTTAGAACCCTGTTGAGATTTCCATGCTACAACAGGCAAGACTGAAGCCCAAACACCCATTTCTGAACAGATCAAGTGACAGAAAGAACAAAACCAACAAACCAAACCTCGAACAAAATTTTCTGGGTTACAAAGGTCTAATTTGTTTCCTGGTGAAGGCAACTTGGTCTTTTAATGTCCTGTGCTCTCTTGCAAGGAAGTGATTTGTTCCAATTAATTAGCGATACATTGAGAAGACAAACCCTTCTTCCAAGGGACATGTTACTGTTTTGCTCTGTTGTTGGCTGAGCCCTGGCACTGATGTTATGTGAAGAGGCAGGATGGAGGCAGGATCACATGTGAAATGAAAATAACGACCTGCAAAATCATCCTGTCATTACAAATTGCTTAAAATCCCCAGCTCCTACTCTGCTGTATAAATATTCAACACAGAACATCATTAAAAAGTGTCCCTGAGACTTTTTCCATTACATGGCATTTTACTTCATATTAGCCACAAGTTTTTCTTACGGCTCTCTGCTGCAGGGAACAATATTAATTGTCGACTGCACCAAACAGTTTAGTTACCAGGACTAATGGATTGAGGCTTGGAGTTTTACAGAGACTTTCTACTGTGCACTTAGACATGAAAGGAACTGAAATTTTCACTGGTGAAATACTGCTGACTTTCTAAATAACTCTAGTAAAGGTTATTATTGAGATATATTCACCAAGAATATATTCACCAAGAAAGCATAGTACTAACACCTACAACTTCTGTCATTAGTTCCTCACAATGCACTTAAAACCTTCAAGCATAATAAAAGCAAAATTCACATTCCGAATGTGTGTGTGACAGAGACATAGAAGACCAACCCAAGTCACAGCAAGTCAATTCAGTGACAAAATTTCCTTGTATTTCAGAGTCAACCTGCTTCAGAGTCATGAACATTTGTATTCATGTCATATTCCCAAATGACTAGTTTGAATGCTGTGATACAGTACACCTAGAACTTAACCTGTTACAGTGGTGCCTGATATTATATTCTCCCTGCCATAATGATTTTGGGATTAGGACAACAGACTCTAGTCTCCATATTAACTTGATGGGACTGCTTATAATCTTACTTAAGTTGCATTAGAAGAAGGAAAAATCAGGTCCCAGGAGTCTCTAATACTGCAAGCACCATCTCATCATCGTTCAGCAGTGCCTTAGTTACTCTCTGATGTGTCAAAACCCATCACTCCTAGTATTTATCCATGTGCCACTTGGCTGTTATTATCTGATAAGCAACTTTGAGCAACCTGTTTGCAGTTTATCTAGGCTTGGGAAGAAAAAGTCACAACAGCTCAAACCCATGGAATTTTGGCTCTGCTAAGCTGCTTCCAAAAATGTTTCTGAGAAAATACACAAAAGGACTGATATTTCCCCAAGCACTGTCCCAGATTCTTTTCTTCAACACTCTTACACTTTTTCCTCCTACGACAGAAATGTGGTCTCTAAACACTTCCTCTGTATCTTTGATGTTAAAAACATAGCCTTCAGGCCCAGTCTGTTCTTGGTTGCTATTTTCAAGGATATAAAGTTCTTAGGATGAGACAGTCATTATCACTTTCTCCCTTTATTCTCCCACACTGCTTGCTTCATCTTTACCTGAAACAGAGATCAGCAGTCACTTTCTCAATGCATGTCATGTTTAGATCATTATCTCCACTATTCCAGTCAGACTAAATTTGGTGTGGGGAGAAGTGGCTCTAGGGAGACCTCTTCCCATCCTCCACAAGAGGATCATACACTAAAATGATCTTAGTTTTCTCTGTTGTATTATTTTCTTTTGAGAGCATGGTCCTAATTTACACAGTCCCAGGAAACTCATGTCTGGAAGTTCATCCCACTTGCATGTATTGGAAAAGAACAAACTGTATGCATCCTCCTTTGGGATAAAGATCAAACTCATAATGTTAGTAGACGTACAATGCAAGATCTGAGCAAAGAAGAGACCTGGGATTACATTCCACAGCAGTGTGACTGTCGTGTTTTGTTTTCCAGAAACTAAAATGGTTCCATGAAACTAAAAGCTTGAGGAGACAGATAGTCCACTGCCAGAAATTCCTGGCAACTCCACTAAGGTACACAAAGCTGCAGGAACTGAGATATGGCCCCTTATATCCAAGCCCAGTTGAACTCCTTTCTTCTTACATAGCCCATACGTGCGTAGAGCCTGCAGCCTGAACTGTTAACTGCCAGAGCTGCAGGCATGGGAGAGAAGAGCTCAATCAGCCTAGCTACCTCCAACTGACTTGCTCTCTAGAGCACGCTTATGGCTTGCTCTGCATGGTGGTGCTGCATCGTTAACCAGGATGTACCATGATGGCTCATCCTACAGACCTCAGCTTTTCCTATTGCTTAAAGTAACTATTTTCCAAGGGCTAAAGTAATCCTCTGCAACAGCTAGGGAAATGGGTAGAAAATGTTAAGTTGATCACATTTGCTTTCTTACGAATTTGTAACTATCCCTGGCCTGATAGTAATTTCCAGTTCAGTTCTGGCTAAGTCTTCTTCACTTACGAAATTAGCTATTGGATAAAATAGTTTGTGGCTTATGTTTAATACACAATTACATACATAAACACACACACATATAATCAAATGCACTAAATTTATTTTGATTAAACTATCAGAAGTCCTAGATCTATGGTTTCATTTTAACTATGTTGATTTTTCATTTATATTTCACAGCTGAAAAATACTTTAACCTTTCTGAAATGAATCATGTTAAAATAAATTGAAACAAGTTGATGAGAAGTGGTAATTAACCTGCTTTTGTCTCATTAAGAGTCTGTGTTTAACCTATAGGTCATCTCTTTCAGCAGACGTATGGGTTTGATCTTCAGTGATGAACTAAACCCAGTCTTTTATTGGTGATTGGGAACTCCTTAACCTCTTGCTTTTTTTGGTTGAGGACAAGAAAATTCCTAAAACCAAAGCACTAAGCTTTCTAAGGAATTATTCTAAATCCCTTTTTTTTTTTTTCATGGCAGGAGAGGTTGCAATACTGCTGACCCTGCAATTTATTGCAGGTTTAAGATAAAAATACAGAACAAATATATGATTTTTTCCCCCCTACAGTGTATACAGACCTAATGGTTCAACTTTTCTAAAATGAGTATTTTTTTAATCACATTTTATCACATTATGTGCTGAATCAGGTATAAGCATCAGCCACTTGTTCTTCTCTTAGACTTTCCTATTTAACTGTGCCAGGTATCAGTTTTAAGGCCCCTGATGTGCCTTAAGGGTTGGCTGGGGGTTCGAGGGACACAGAGGAGAAAGTAGAAGGTGGTGGGGAGGGAAGTGGAGGGGAGAAGAATCTGCTCTGGTTACCATGATCCAGGGCAAGTATTTCACACCAACTGGTGTTCTCTACATCAGAATCAGATAGGCAAAGTACCTGGAGAAGCTGCTTCATAAGAGTCAATATATTTGTATTTCTGCTTTTAAAAATATAACTCTAATAATGCCAGAGATAAGTCCAAAATTGGCAAGAGAGAGAGGCTGGAGATCTATGCTTTTTAATATCAAGCTCTTCACCAAGATGACTTTTATCATGTTAATGCCTAAATCACACTGATTGTAAACCAGACAAAATGAGGCAATTAGTAAGGCCTGTGACAGCCACGGAAAATTAAATGCACAAGGTTTTCAGTGCAAGCCAGATGGATATCTTCAATATATTTCTTATTGTCTGCTTGTGGTAATATGTTCATTTAAACTGAATGAGTACTAGGGAAGGCCCTTTGAATTGCCTAAAAAAATTAATTGTCTGCTGCAAATTTAATGAAGCTTAACAGTAGTATTGTGTTTACAAGTTTTATTTGTTATGATCAGTAAGTGTTTACAAGAAAAAAAAAACCCTTAACTTAATTCAACTAGTTGTAAGAGCAAGCCATTGGTATTTTGCAGCTTACTTCATTTACACGTTTCTTTGGCATTTGCTCTTTTTGTCCTTAGCAGCTGACCTAATTGTTTTCTCTCCCAAATAAGAAACTGACAGCTCTTGCTGTGCTGTTCATTCCCGAGTTGCTGTGAGTTAAGCCTCACTTGTTTGACCATAGACTTGTGTTATGACATGTCCCCCAAGGGGCTGACAGAAATGCTGGCCATGGGCTGGTCTCTCTGACGCTCGTAATGATCCTCATCAATGTTCAAACAAGGTCACCGACCCTCCCGGCACAATGCACCTAATAGTTTATGACTGCTGTGTTTGACAAGTTCACATTAAGGAAATCAAAAGCAAAAGGCATGACTGAGCAGACCCAAGGAGGGGTGGCTTTGGGAAAGGCTCAATGGTAGATGAGGCATCTGCCTCTCATTTTGCCACTTCTGTAATCTCAGAATAATTACACATTTTTGCTTCAATTACTTCAAGAAAATTTTGCTTCAAGAAAAAAAGAAAATGCTGACTTGATAATACAGTTATTTCATCTTCCCTCAGGTGCTTTGGGGCTGACATGGCTTTTATGATGACCTCGGGTTCTTACCTGAACAGAACTGGAAGAAAACCTGAATGTTGACCAGAGTCTGTTGTAATGCACACAGAGGAGATGTACCTGCCAACTCAGAAACAAAAAGCTGCAGAAGGCAATTTGGATAGGCATTGTATAACAACTTCAACTTTGATTTGCAGCTGGAAATAAACATGTAAGTTGCCTGAAACCATACAATACTTGATTAAACCTTGTGTTTGAAGTGCCATATGGAGACGAGTTCCTTAAAAGCTGCAAGGAGCCTGAGGTATCTACTGGGTATCAGTCCCGTCACCAGCCTCTACTTGAAGTTTTTCCACCCAGGGTTCAGTAAGGAGATCCAGCAAAGTGCAGCCTGAAGTGCTGGGCTACCACAGTTGAGGGAAGGGAGGAGTAGATGGCAGCGGATGCACAGCTCTTTAATTTATTATTGTGCCTTTCATGCAGTGCTTTGGGTCATAATTTTACTTAAACCTAGTAAAAGGCCCTTAATTGTGTCCTAGAAATAATTGGTGTCAGTGGAAATAGTCCAATTAGAGCTGCATAAATTCCTTTGCAGTTTTACAGCCAAAGATTATAAATTTCATTGTCAGTTGTTAAAATCAAGCATTTGCTACTGACTGAGTTGGGAGTTAGAAATCAGTTTGAAAAATTTTTCTTAAATTTTATTTCCTGAACGTGAGAATACAGCACCATGCAGTCATGAATAAATCAGTGCTTATGTATCTCTATGGCTCTCTATAACTTTCTAATCCATTTTTTTTTTGCCTGACTTAAGAGATTCTGGAGAAGACCAGTTTGTACTCTAAATTGACATTTTCTCCCTGAAATTTGATAAAATGATATGTTAAGCCTGATTAAGAATATTCATTGATGGCGGGGCTACATCTAAACACTGTGATCTGCAACTACTAAAACAAAAATCCCAAATCCTTTCAACAATAATAAAGAGCTCTTTTGACTTTTTTGAGAGTTCTGAGTTTTCGTTAAATGTAGAAAATCTTGGCTTTGATACCAGCCAAGCACACACCTTGTGTGCTACCCAGCACAATTATAAAAAGCCCAGAAGATATGGACAACCCTAAAGTACTGTTCTAGGATTAGTACTTTAAACTCTGCCTCTCTTTCTAAATCGTATTTTATGCCTTCAACACCAGGTGTCATTTAAACAGGCCCTTTTTTAAAGGCTGAGGCATAACCAACATGAATTTAAATTAGATTGAACTGTGAGGAAAGAAAAATAAGGACCTTGTATGACCTTAAACACTGCTAGATCAAGACAGACCTCAGAAAGCATGACGGAGGGGCTATTCATGTTTCAAAATGACTAACCACTAAACCCATGACATATGGATGGATGGTATGGAAAATGCCTGCAGTAGCTTTCTGAAACAGTTTTACATAGGAGCAAAGAAGCAGCAAAGCATCTGACAGGTGAAAAATCAGGGAGGTACAGAGAGGGTTTCTGATAATGTGGCTAGTGCTTAGACCAGTCAAAAGTTTTAAGTACCTGCTGCATTTTCCCCCTGATTAATGTAAAAAACCTGAAGCATCTTATTGTATGGCATATTCTCCCTCTTGGGGAAAAAGTTAACTCTCTCACCCCAAGCAAATGGCATCCCAGATACTCAGAAGTAGTCATGACAGAGTTGAGAACAGCTCGTAGAATTCATGGCATGAGAGTTCTTTGTATTCACTGGTTAAAAAAACAAACACACTCTCCTTGCTGAAAGATTAGCCTTTCATACAACTGCAAAGTAAAACCATGACACAACTCTTGTGCATCCAGATCCATCCAGAGAACACCCTACCAAGGAAAGATATTCTGTTAATGCACCCAACACCTCTGCAACGGTTGACAGATACAATTCAGAAAAGCTGTATGTATTTATGACTAAGAGAAAATCAGGTTTATTAAATACTGTTTTTACTGGTGGAGTGTGTAATAGCACTGTTTGAGAACTAGCTCAGTTCTAGGCAAGTCTAGCATCTGCTGATCTCAGTAGTGCAAAGCGCCATGGCATTGGATTTTGGGCTGGCATCAAAGCCAAAGCAGATGCTAAAGAACAGAGGTAGTAGTACTAGCTCTGTTATGCAGAGCCAGTGTCTGTGTTAACAGAAAAACATTATTTTTGAGTACAAAACAAGATATAGACACATACACTATCCAAACGATGGAAATAAATCTATATGGGACACACAACTGTGATCTAAAACTCATACAATAACACTCTGGATACTCACTCTGGATTGAGTTATCTATGAACATCCAACAACAAAAAAAAAAAATCAGAATCATGGTAACATGTAAACATCTCCAAAAGAATAAAATAGTTCTCTGAAAACATCAAGAATATCATCCAGACTGTGTGATTCACCACCTGATTTTGATCTATTTTCTAAGCTTTATTCTTTAAGCCACCATAACATAAACCATGACAGCAAGATGAGCCAGGAAGACCATCAAATCGCACTGAAACTGTTTGTATACTGCAAATGCTGCATCCATGCTGATCAGCAGAACACAGCCCCTGAGCTATGAGCCCAGCTTAGAATCATTGAATCATAGAATAGTTAGTGTTGGAAAGGACCTTAAGATCATCTAGTTCTAACCCCCCTGCCATGGGCAGGGACACCTCACACTAAACCATGTCACCCAAGGCTCTGTCCAACCTGGCCCTGAACACTACCAGGGATGGAGCATTCACAACTTCCCTGGGCAACCCATTCCAGTGCCACACCACCTCACCAACAGTAAAGAACTTGTTCCTTATATCCAATCTAAACTTCCTGTTTAAGTTTTAACCCTTTACCCCTTGTCCTATCACTACAGTCCCTAATGAAGAGTCCCTCATCGGCATCCTTATAGGTCCCCTTCAGGTACTGGAAGGCTGCTATGAGGTCTCCACACAGCCTTCTCTTCTCCAGGCTGAACAGCCCCAACTTTCTCAGCCTGTCTTCATACAGGAGGTGCTCCAGTCCCCTGATCATCCTCGTGGCCTCCTCTGGACTTGTTCCAACAGTTCCATGTCCTTTTTATGTTGAGAACACCAGAACTGCACACAATACTCCAAGTGAGGTCTCACGAGAGCAGAGTAGAGGGGCAGGATCACCTCCTTTGACCTGCTGGTCACGCTCCTTTTGATGCAGCCCAGGATACGGTTGGCTTTCTGGGCTGCGAGCCCACACTGAAGCCGGCTCATGTTCATTTTGTCATTGACCAACACCCCAAGTCCTTCTCCACAGGGCTGCTCTGAATCTCTTCTCTGCCCAACCTGTAGCTGTGCCTGGGATTGCTCCGACCCAGCTGTAGGACCTTGCACTTGGCATGGTTAAACTTCATAAGGTTGGCATCAGCGCACCTCACAAGTGTGTCAAGGTCCCTCTGGATGGCATTCCTTCCCTCCAGCATATCAACAGAACCACACAGCCTGGTGTCATTGGCAAACTTGCTGAGGGCACACTCAATTCCATTGTCCATGTCACCAACAAAGATATTGAACAAGACCAGTCCCAACGCAAATCCCTGAGGGACACCACTCATTACTGGTCTCCAGTTGGACATTGAGCCATTGACCACAACTCTTTGCATGCAGACATCCAGCCAGTTCTTTACCCACCGAGTGGTCCACCTATCAAATTGATGTCTCTCCAATTTAGAAACAAGGATGTCATGTGGGACAGTGTTGACTGCTTTGCACAAGTCCAGATAGATGATGTCACCTGCTCTACCCCCGTCCATTAGTTCCATAGTCCCATCATAGAAGGCCACCACATTGGTCAGGCAGGATTTGTCCTTAGCAAAGCCATGCTGGCTGTCACCAAGCACCTTGTTGTTTTTAATGTGCCTTAGCATGCCTTCCAGGAGAATCTGCTCCCAGATTTTGCCAGGCACAGAGGTGAGACTGACTAGTCTGTAATTTCCTGGGTCATCCATTTTCCCCTTCTTGAAAATGGGGGTTATATTTCTTTTTTTCCAGTTGTTGGGAACTTCACCTGACTGCCATAATTTTTGAATATGATGGTCAGTGGTTTAGCAACTTCATTTTCCAGCTCCTTCAGGACCCACAGATGGATTTCATCAGGTCCCATGGACTTGTGTACGTTCAGATTCTTAAGATGGTCTCAGACCAGATCCTCTCCTACAGTGGGCCCAAGGTCTTCATTCTCACAGTTCCTGCGTCTGCCTTCCAAGACTTGGGTGGTGTGGTCAGAGTGTTTCCCAGTGAAGACTGAGGCAAAGAAGTCATTCAGAACCTCAGCCTTCTCCAAATCCTGTGTAGCCAGTTCTCCTGATAGCTTCCAGAGTAGGCTCACGTTGTCCCTAGTCTGTCTTTTACTTGCAATGTACCTATAGAATCCTTACCTGTTGTCTTTCACAACCCTAGCCAAGTTTAATTCTGAGCTTTAGCTTTCCTAACCTGGTCCCTAGCTTCCCAGACAACATCCCTGTGTTCTTCTCTGGATGCCTGTCCTTGCCTTCCACCTTTTATAAGCCTTTTTTTCCCCTCTAAGTTTCCTCAGCAGCACCTTATCCGTCCAAGGAAGTCTCCTGGCCCTCCTGCTGCACTTCCTTCTGAGCTTGTAGCAGGTGATTCTTGAATATCAACCAACAGTCTTGGGCCCCCCTGCCCTAGGTTCTTGAACAGGCCAAAGTCTGCTCTGTTGAAGTCCAGGGCAGTGAGCTTGCTGCACGCTCTTCTCACTGTCCTGAGGATCTCGAATTTGACCATTTCATGATTGCTGCAAACAAGGCTGCCCTGGAGCATCACATTTCCAACGAGCCCTTCCCTGTTGGTGAGCACAAGGTCAAGCACGGCACCTCTCCTTGTTGGCTCCTCTATTACTTACAGAAAGAAGTTGTCTTCCACACAATCGAGGAACCTCCTAGATTGCTTATGCTGGGCTGTACCATCGCTCCAACAGATATCAGGGTGGTTGAAATATCCCATGAGAACAAGGGCCTGTGAGGGTGTGGCTCTTCCTATCTGTCTATAGAGTGCTTCATCCACAGGTTCCTCTTGATCAGGCGGTCTGTAACAGATCCCTACAGTAATGTCACCCATCGCTGTTCTCCCTTTAACCCTGACACACAAACTCTCTGTTGACTGCTCACCTGTCCACAGAGTTCCATACCCTCCAGCCTATCCCTAACGTAAATAGCAACTCCCCATCCCTGCCTGCTTGGCCTGTCCTTTCTAAAGAGCCTGTAACCTTCCATTCCAACAGGAGCCATCCCACCATGTTTCTGTGATGCCTATTATATCATACCCCCATAGACATGCACACATCTTTAATTCCTCTTGTTTGTTCTCCATACTATGGGTGTTTGTATAGAGTCATCTGAGACAAGCTCAAAATGAAACCGGCTCATTGGCTGGAGCAGCTGAAATATCTCTACATTGCTCTGAACATTTATTATAGGTGCTGACAACTGACCGGGAGTGTTGGGATGGAATGATGTCCCCCTCCCCCAACACATCTAGTTTAAAGCTTTGTTGACCAGCCTGGCAAACCTTCTACCAAAACAGCTTTTCCCCTTCACCGTCAGACCAGCTCCACCAGCCTCCAGTAGACCTGGCCTCTCCAATTGAGTCCCATGCTCTAAATACCCAAACCCCTGACTATGGCACCACTGTTCTAACCATTTACTACCTGCCAGATCTGCATCTTTTAAAAGACTAGAATAACACAGTAAGAATTGCAGGTTTAAAGGCAGTAACATTTGAAGACTCTGAAAAGTTACTCAATAATAGTCCAGAAGTAACGGTATCTAACCACTCATTTCAATTTTAAGTGCAATACCCCAATTCAAGATTCATACAAAGGAATAGGCTTGGAATGGAAAATATGTGATTTTATAGAAAAGAATTTGGATCACTGTGTTGGACAAAATGAAGACTATCAGTCTGTTCAAGCATGAGGAAAAAAATAACCTACTGACATTACCTTTGTATTCTTTTTCTGCTAAAGTGATACAGATACCAGCTAACAAAAGTTCTCGTGCATACACTGCCTTGAGCCTTCCTGTGACAGTCCAAATGAGACAAGCAAATAGCAGTAGGAAAATGGTAAAGGTGCATCATAACCAAACAGGCGAATAAAGTCTTTGGAACTTGCCCTTGTCAGAGACGCAACAATGTGACCGGAATTGCTGTATTTCCCGACAAGAACAGAACTGTTCAGAGTGTACCAAGCATTCACATCCTCCTTCTGTCCATTAAACCACAGAGGTAAGGGGACTAGATCATCCTGGTCTGCAGTCAAAGGCAACAGGATAATAAATGGCATGAAAAGCTATTTGTGGCAGGTTGGAGTGCTTTAAAACCTGAGAACATCTCTGCTGAAGGACAACCCTGCCAGTTTTCCTCTGTGCACAGTTCTATACCACACAGCTCCAAGTATGGAAGAAGCAGCAGCCCTGCTCAAGTCTGTAACTGCTCATCTGGAGCACAACACATTGCTACTGCCTAAAATTACAAAGGACCACTCCACAAAGCTACAGGCTACAGACTCAAGCTGAATTATTAGATTTATAGATAGATGTATATATAAATTCTATAAAAATATGTATTTTTCAGCCTCATACAATTCATCACAGCCTATTGATCCAGCCTGTCCAGATCACTCTGTAGAGATACATATATATAAAAATAAACTTTTATAGATTTATAGCTTAGGACACAGTCAAAAGGAAAGCAGATGTTTAAGAAGCAGCCTCATGCATCTAAGGTGGGTAACATGATCTATTCACCTCCAACGTTACAAAAGACAAGCTGGCCACAGGCTCATCAAGACACTTAGTGTGTCTGCTGGGAAACAAGCTGCTTGACAAGGCTTTTCTCTTTGTGTGAAAGAAATGGTTGTGACACGCTATTGCCATCTGCATTCCTGTCATCACCTGTTTGTGTTGCTTCTTCCATACCTAATATGTCTTTTGGATCTTAGTGCACAACCAGGGTCACTGGCATCAGGAACCCTTCCTTGCACTTCCTACAATCTGAGCTTTCATTGCAATGCCTTGAAATTAGTTTCTTATTTCAGAGCTGCGGCTATATTAGCCAACTTATACCACTGCATTAAATACAAATAAATCAGTATTGTACAGTCTACGCTTGTTTACACTATTTGTCATTTAAACCCCTGGTACTGAGAAAGTCTATAGTGTTTCTCTGTTGGAAGAACTGAAAACTTAGCCTCAAGTACAGGAAAAAATGGAAAAAGAAAGATGGAAAATTAGTATTTATATACTACATGTAAACACTTGCCATGCTTTAAAGAGCTCTGAACACTGGCTGCGGGATTCTTCTCTAGCCTTACAAATTCAATCCTGCTTTTTAATTTAAAGGTCAAACTGTACATGCAAGTCTGCAAGATCTCAGGTCTTGGGGGCCAAAGTGGTTCTCATTTAGCACCAACCAAGAGAACAAACCCAAACCACAATCTCACTGATTTGGAAAACCACCGAGGTTCACCAGCTCTGACAACAGCATGTTAATACACAGCCCTATGGGCACCCATCAGAATTTCATATTTTTTATGCTGTCTACTCATGCATAATATGAATATTTATTCATCCCTTGCTGGTTGTTTGCCAGAGATTTATTTAAAGTTCTGGTGGAACAGATATTTTCTTCCTCTTCCCATCTTTGTCTACACTGTCTTTGACACTGTCAGCATCTCTCCCCGAGAAAGAAAATTAGAACACCCCACAAAACTCAACACAAATCCCCCCTGCAATATTAATGTAAGAACAGAGGAAGGTTAGTAAAAATGTCTTTTGACCTTCACAGTTTTTTACTCAATGACATAAGATGAATTAGAAAAAAGTATAAGCATATCTTAAGATCAAAAACCTCATCAGCTGATAAATTTGTCATTTTGTACACCACAAAACTGAGTTGAAATAAGGTATTCAGTCATATTTCCATCAAAACTTGCTGGTGTTTTACTTAGGGCAGAGAAACTCAAGCATTTCAGTATGTAATACAGTATTTTACACAGTTCATTTGGAGTTCAGAATAGTTTCTGCTCTTTTATACTTTTTATGGGATAGACTTTGAAATTGCATTTCTCAGTTTGCTGTTAATATCCACATCTTGGGCTGAAGAGTTTATTCTCTGCTTCATGCACATGTGTTGCTCCCATTAATGCTAATGGAATTGAGTTAAAACGGAGCACTGAGGGAGAAAAAAGCACTTGCTAATCCTTTATAACCTTACCACAAAGAAAAATGATTTGTAAACCATGTGAACCCAAAGATCAGGTACAATAGCTGCTGACTACTGTGCTTGGGAGTTACAGGCTATTCCTTGAGTGCTGGGAGGAAGAAAGGATAAGCCATGAACTACAGAAGCAGGACTCTTCAGTGACAGGTGGCTATTGATTGTAAAAGCCAGTTAATGATTGGCTTTTTTACAGTAGTACAAGTGGCCCCTGAACTGCTAACCTTGATTCAACCTTTGCAGAACTAGGAAAACCAGCATGACCTCAGCTGTGCCCAGCCTGGAGAGGAAAAGCCAGTGCCTCCTACCATGAGCATGTGCTGCCCCACTGCTCTCCCCACAGAGCCCAGGGAAGGATGTTTGGGCTGGGTTTCAATAACAGACAAGGTCTTTCTTCCATTCATGCTCCATGAGCAGTGCTTTACTAGCTATTTGCTATGGGTGCCTCCTTAGGGCAACCCAGATTAAGAAATGCCAGAATCAGCTCATACAGGGATCTAAGGCTGATCTAATTGCCTGATCATGACATTATTTGCTGAAATGGGTTCTGCCTATAAAAAGCAAGGGTTCAAACTTGCATTGAAACATTTTAAAGTATTCTCTATGTACTGTAGAAATAACTGATGGGGAGAGCCTCTAACTGAATATTATCCATCAATGCCAATATAAGAGAGAATTAAAACTGACAGTATTAGAGCTCTGTGATTAATTTATTGCTTTGTAATCAATCTTGCCTGATTTGTTATCCAATATAGTTTTTTCCCCAAATAAGAAAGAGATGGAGAGTGATTATAAGTGTAATAATCCATATGTTCATTGCCTATAATAATTCATCAGACATTGGAATACTCATAAGCAGGGCAAAAATTAGAGACCTTTGTCAGCATCTCTCATTGTTTCTCATATTACTACTTTAAAAATCATTGTCAAATGTTATAGCTTTTACTTTTCTAAAAAATATTTGACATAAAAATTCTGAATACACATGAATAAAGACTTAGAATTCCTGAAATGCAGAACTTGAGCCCTGTATAGGAAATAATGAAAATAAATCAAGAGTTTGCACGTCTCTTTGAAAATCACAACATTGCAGTGCAAGGGTGAAACTCTTGCATCCTTCTGCAACAAGACAAGATGTACAAAAGAGTTTATAGGGTTTTTAAAAAGATGGTAAAAGTTTAGGAATAATAAGAAATGAAGTTGAACTAGGTAAGACGTTTCTAA
Source organism: Melopsittacus undulatus (assembly GCF_012275295.1). Taxonomy (NCBI): domain Eukaryota; kingdom Metazoa; phylum Chordata; class Aves; order Psittaciformes; family Psittaculidae; genus Melopsittacus; species Melopsittacus undulatus. The sequence continues at coordinate 34,087,879 of NC_047535.1, read as the reverse complement.
AGGGCATCACCTAATCTCAGCATGCTGAGGGTAATGTTTCTCCACAGGTATGCAATGGCTTTATGTAAGTCCTTTGCAAAACTGAATCTCAGGACACAGCTAGATGCAGTGACAGAAAGCATTTTTCAAGCATAATTACTGGATGTTACTAGAAACAAGTCATACAATGATATGGACTGGGAGCCTGACTTTGTTTTGCAGTATAGTTTTAAACTACAAGTGAAAGCAAACACGTTAACTTGCTGTATGCACCATCAGTCAGTCCAATCACAGACACCTTGCTCTTAATGTTGTCTATAACCCATGAGGCTCAGCAGGTTTCTGAGATGTAAAAGACCTTTTAATGCCACTGGGCTTCACTCACATCAGCATCAAAAGGGAAAGGTGCAGCATAGGGCTGCTTGGGATGCTCTTAGGTGCTAAGATGAAGTATCAGTCATACACAATAAAACCTGCAATTACCTTTCACAACCAAGCTGCCTGTGCTGCTTGCTGTCCCAAAGTGGTTTGTTGCCACACAGGTGTAACTTCCCGCGTCGGATTTGGTAACGTTGACAATCCGGAGGCTCCCATCATCCAAAACAGTGATTCTGGAAAGACAGCAGACACAAAAGTTTAATGTTTTTAAATCAACATAAAACTAGTTTGAGTCTTCATTAATAATTGATGGTTTGAACAACAGACAGTCTGTTGCCCATTATTACAGAGGGAGTTTAGCTAGCAGAAATCTCTCAGGACGTCATTCATAAATAGTGAATGCATCATTTACATGAGTTTTCTGCGTCTTTACTTAAGGGCAACTTTAATTTACACACCAGCAGCTTGTGTAGGTTTTACATGTGTCTGTACTTCGATATTCAGCACTCACCATGACAACCCCTGCAACATGTGGTACACAGGCTACATCTCAAATTCTCCACACTCACTGCTTAACAATGTAAAAGCTTCTGCCGAACAGATGCAATGAAGCAGGTGTTTCATTGCTGCTTTGGCTTTTCAGCAAGGGTACTACACTGCCAACCTTCCCTTCCGTGCTCCCCAGCTCTCTGCCTGCAGTGTAACAGCCCATGGGGCTTATCTGCAGTTGCACTTGCAGGTTAAAACAAAATTACCCTATTTCATTCCCATCCTGTCCTTGCATATGTACTCCCAGTCAAAACAGCGCTGTTATCTTCAGCAGTACATATGTCTCAGAGGGTGCAAGGCAGGCGAGGATGGCAATTTAATCCCCAGCCCTTCCTCTTGCACAAGGGCTGTGTTTTCCTTCTGCTCACATTTTGCTTTGTCTCCTGTGCCATTTTCTGCTCTGCTCCAAGTCAAGGAAGACAGAGAAAGTGACCCTGCCCAGTAAATCCCATCAAAACATGAATTACTTGTGGCCTGTAAAAGCATAATCTAAGGAGACTCCAGAAGAACCTTTCCCCCAGGCTATTATCACCTCTTTCAGCAAAATACTCGGTTTTCTGCTCACTATTAAGTCTTGCAGCACAATTTGCTTTCTCTCCTTCAGCCACTGCCAGACTGGCATTGAAAAATCTTGTATTAATTCCTGCATTCTCCTGCTCAATTATTTTCCAATTTAACTAATTTGAAAGAAAGCAAAGAAGCTTTCCTGCATCCTTAATGCCAATCAGGATCTGCGTAACTGGACTGAGAAATGAGGAAGAAAGAAAGTTAGCAAACAATCCTTGCACCACTGCAGAAGTGCTCAGATGGCACTTCCCACCCGAGAAGGCTTTAAGAAACAGACTGCAAGAATGAGCACAAACCTTTTCTTGCAGCCATGGGACAGTACTGAGGCAGCTAAATAAAGTACAGGGCGAGACAAGGCATGAACACAAGCACAAAGGACATCAGCCCATGCCAGCCATGGGGCTCCCCAGCTGCAGTCACTGGGCTGAACCAACATGGTCTGCAGTGAGACTCAGGAGATATCATGGGACCCGGTGCAGGTGCCTTTTGTTATGCTATGCCCTGTTGATGGGCACACATAGGCTACCCAGTCCACACGCACAGACCTGCTTAGAAAAATGGGACAGTCTGAGTGTCTTTACAACAACAGTACTAAGCGAGGAGGAGAAAGACAGTGCAAAATGTTCCAACAGCAGCCAATAAATCTCCATCCTGGCTAGCCTCTCCCTGACCTGCTCCTGCAGCAGCACAACAACATGCAGGCCAGCTGCCCAAGACCAGGGACAGAGGTTATATTTCACACATCAGTAGCAGTGATATTAATAGAAGTTTCTCAACTGGCTTATAGGTCTCCAAATTGTTGCAGTCAGTAACATTCACTACTGTAATTTATTTTTGCAGGAGTCCAGTGCCATGTATTTGCTTCTGTAGCAGTTGCTCCAACTCAGTAATTGGAAGAGAGTAGTATATAGCTACTTGTCTCTTATCTTCACTACTATGTTGGCACAAATCAATGCACATATTACATTAAATGTGCAATGGAGCACAGGACTTGCCACACTGGCCTCCAGTGCAGGAGCCTGGGCAGCAGCAGCACCAGGAGCTCCCAAGGAATTATTTACTGCTGTTATCAATTTCAAGTCTTGGGAAACAACAGTGCCTTTCTGAAAGATGAAGGTGCCCTTCACATGCATTAAAATTCAAATCAATATAAATGACAGAACAAGCTCAGCAATATGCTCCAGCTCAAGAAGGACCACCTGGCTCCTGTGCTGCCCCTGCCAGGCTCTGCATTCTCTCCGTGCAAGTTGTGCCATCCCAAGAAATCCAGATAAAAGTAGTGGTTTAGACTATTTCTGTACAGTTGAGATTTTATTTATGTTTTATTTTTAGCCATATGGTTGGAATCTATTTACTGCATAATCTCTTCCATAGATCATTTTATCTGTTAATGTAGCCAGCTTTAATTTCAAATTCTAATTCCTTTTCTGTCTCTTTCTCATGTTACTAGTTTCCTTCTATGTCATTTTTATTCCCAGTGTGTAAAATTAGCTTGTAGTTAATCTGAACTGGATGACTCTAGAGACGTCCTTTGGATGAGGACAATTAGTCCACCATCAGCTTTGGCACATCTCAGGGAGTTAATGCTGTCTTTATTTCCTTCCCTTTCTAAGCAGAAAGCCATGGCTGTCTGGCTTTACAATTTGAGCACACAGACACACTTTAACCCTGGTAACATGATGCAAAGAGTTCAGGTGAGACTTGCACCAAGTTCTCCAAACCCCTTCCCAGAGTCTCCATGCATGTTTCATTCCTGTATGGTAAGGAAGTAATTCCCTGCACTCTCCTGTAAACCATCAACATTAAAACAATCATGCAAGTTAATTGTTTTAAGTAAATCAGACCATTAAAACCTTACTGTGACTCATTGACTAGGAGGCCTTACAGTTATGTGGCTCTTTTTGCTGAAGGTGCTTTTATACACTGAATGTTTTGTCTGCTAATTTGAATCCAATGTGTTAGAAATTAACAAGTAATTAATTTAACACTTTGAATTTTGTCACAGTTAGCTCAGAAAGCAGGAAGGACTTCCACTGTTTCACTAATTCACAAATTTTCTTTGCATACAGATCTGCATTAAGCAAGAGGAGAGGCTCATTTCAGGCCACCGAGGGCTCTCAAACTGCTAATTGGCTTGAAAGCCAACATCAACCACCTCATCAGCCACTTCTAGCAGTTTGGCTGGAAAAGTTCTGTCAAAACACAGAGTTCAGATTAAATGAAGCACTGCTCAGTACGCTTTCTTCCTCTTCTGACATACCTCTCCATCCCCAAATGTTTTCTAATAAGATGCCTAGGAAGATGCAAAATAACAAATCACATCTCCGATAAACATGCATTCAGAACATAATGGTTGCTGAGTGAGGATGCACCTCTCTAAACCAATATAAACTCAAACAATGAGTTACTGACCTGCTGTTGAACGTTCTGGGTTTCCTGACACCACTAACCACAACAGTGGTAACAACAGCTAAAAATCTAAAACTCCTCTTGCACAGGTTAATGCAACTGCCCTAGTGCTAACCTGGCTCATGGTCACTGCAAATAGCAGAGAAAAATCTAAGAAGATAAAAATACCCATTTGAAAAAAAGAAAAAGATAGTTTAGCATCTTTATGTAAAGAAAGGTCATCTATTTTAAACACAGCAATTTTAAGTTGGTCTGTTTGTCAACTGGAGATTTCAGTCCCATGGAGAGCAGAGACACATCTGAAATTAGGAGAAAAAAGGATTATTTGTTTCCTAAACTGAAGCTTTGGGTTCTACCCCAGGAAGAGCTGACCTTGTCAGTATTTTGATCAAAACTCTTCTGGGGACAAAGGACCTTTAAAAATGCTGAAAACATTCCTCCCTAGCACTCTTTGCCACTGCAGCAGCAAATGTAAAAAGCTGCAAACTGAACACTTTGCATCACCCTAAAGAAACCTGTTCCTAACCGAGAGGCACAGAGATTTCAGAGCAGTTTCTTGTTGATGCCATATTCCTGATTCCTGCATGTGCTCTTTCCCAGCTCTGCAGGTGTGAATGCATCTTAAGGCACTTGTCTATTTAGTTGGCAACATCCTTGAGAAGTACATGAAAGAAAGACAAGTCATTATGGATGACCTATATATCTAAGTGTATGCTGCAGCTGCACAGAGCTCTGCTATGAAAAAATACCCAAGCTACCTAGAAAGGACCCACACTTCAGCATCATGGCCACATCAGCACAGTCCTCTGCTGAGATCAATACAGCAACACTAACTTGCTCAGTGTCTCCAGTAGCAACTGGAGATGGATGGAAAAGGTCAGGCAGACCTGGAGCAGTATGAGGAAAACCAGCAGCACATAATCATTTTGGTCTGATCTATTAGCACTTATTTTTCGGCTCATGACACATCTGCTGTACCTGTTAAGTTTCCCATCAGCAGGTTGTGTTACCTGCAACCCCAAATTAAGCACAACATCTGATTCATGCAGCTCACCACAGCATTCTGCACTGCTGGGCAGGATTCCCAGGAACAGATGAGTATTTCTCAGTCAGTAACATATGCATTTAGGGACAGAACTTGTCCTGATACGAACAGTTACAGTTTTATCACTGACTTTGTGAAAACAAAATCAAGCCCTTATTTCGAATATAAACAGTGACTGAAAACTGCCAAACCCCCAGAGCACATCATAAACCAGAGTATCAGTAATAACCTCCAGCCCATCTCCAAGGAAATCTGACCTGTGGGTGCCTGACTATATCTGAAAGCATGCCTATGACCTGCTGCTCAGCTTTGACCTCAAGCTTTGAAAGAATGTTTGCCTAAAAATCCTAGACTTACAGTACCTGCTGTAACATCTTGCACTGTTGTTTCATTAAAAGAAAATCTATGCTGGTCCAGGAGCCAAAAACCTCAGCACCGCAGAGCCACGGGTTGTTCAACCTCACCTGCACCTTGCAGTTGCCTCGTGAAAACCTTTGCAGAGATGAGCAGCAGGTCCATGTGCTAACCTTTTCTTTGTGAATTATTTTCTAACTCACAAAGCACACATATTACCAACAGAAGATCTGCACCAGACAGATGATACTGCAGGTATCTCTCAATATCTTCTACACAGCTTGCCCTCTATTTTTCTGTTCAGCAGATGGAAGCATGTGGGATATGAATAGACTACAAATGCAGTGCATATGGCAGGTTGTGCGTGCGATGGTAGTGGTTATCTTCCCAAGGGGCACAGGAAGCAGCACAACTACGGGGCTGCAGGTTAGAGCTCCAATGTTCCTTTGGAGCAAAGTAATCATAATTATAAACTAACTTCTATTCCTCTCAAATAGTCTTATTAAAACTGCTGTAATTAAATAAGGTATGCTCTTTCTTATCTGGTAATTTTAGCATTTTAATTTATGAAATACAAGCACAACTACACTTACTTTCACTGCTGATTAAACACATGCATCCCAAATATTTCATGCTTAGCCAAGTGAATATATATATTTCTTTCCACAGGAAACAATGCTTAGGATGTCCGATACTTTTTCTATTACAGGGAGAAAAGATGTCTTACAGAAAGCATTTGAATGAATGTCAGTTGGAAGAAACACACACTGAGTGTAATTTGAGATAAAACTACCATTGATCCTTTCATGTACAGCCTTTGTGGCAGTGGCTGACATGGCTATTGAAAAGAGACTGTGGTGCCAGAGTTCTTCTAAGAGATAATCCGTCTTCTAAGAGAGGATTTAGGTTAAATGTACCTGTGAAAAACTGTATTTCAGCCAACATGATGAATGGCCTATTGTCCATTCTCCAGTGCCTTGCTTGGGCTGAGGAGGACTGGAAGCAGAGGAAGGAGCACCAGACAGACCTGACTGCAACCTCAGCAGTGGATTTGCTCAGTCCTTTCCCATAGTTCATAGGCAGGAATATGTAGAGCCATTTTTAGCCTCACAGCAGCTTTGTTTCACACCACGACTATATTGCAAATGTAAATGATTCCAGGCAATTGCATTGTTTATCAAATTATTTTATCGCAGGTCTTTGTAGCAGTTTATTACCTTTTTAATAATGCTTCCGATGCAATGAGGCAGAGACTGGGATTATTAAAATGACCTCATAAATGCAGCATTGGCCATTAGGTTATTTCAGGAAAATACAGTGAAATTTAGAAATACTCACAGGTTTGGCTGAAAGGGAGGACTTACTGCTCAGAGCACAGCCCTCCCTGAAATCAGGGACACTGCTCATCAGTACCTGCTTCTCACTTGAAGAATGGGCTGGTTTGGAGTACAGTCCATAGCTAATAATTTCTCTGGCCCTGGGATGCTGCCTTTGTGTTTGACTACAATGTTGTGTTAATAAATAACAGTAAGATCAGAGCTTTCCCTGCTTCATAACATTAATCCTCACTGAAATATATGCCGAGGTCAAAGCCAACTTCTTCAGGCTTCACTCAACACCCTTGGTGGTCCCTGGTGTGCAGGGAGGGAAAGAGCAAGGAGAGAGTCCTGATCCTAACCCCCACCCAGCATCCTAACATGCCATTTGAGACTTCCTACATCACACCGATACCAGACAAAACTGCTGAGCATCCCCCCGTAAGAGGACAGGGCTTTATAGGCCTGGGCTTTGCCCACATCCTCTTACTCCAGGTGTTTCTGAAAGTGGGTAAGAAAGGCACGGTGTCCACACTGCCAGCAGTGTGAGGCATCAACACATCCTGAGGGCTACGGTCAGGACAGCAACATAAGAAAGGATGGGACAAACTGCGTTTGTGTCTAACAGCTGTTAGGATAAGTCTGCATGAAATGCAGGACAATACTGTCTGCTGGATCAGCAGTACAGTGGTTTCCACTTGATTGTCCATCTAAATTCACAACTGATGTGGGCAGCCATAATGCACAGGCAGTCTTCTACTCATTAGCAACTTCTTGTCCAGGTTCTGTTAGGTTTGATTTAGACAACCACCTACAGCTGCTTTGGCACTTATTTGTCTATAACTACTTGTCTTTTCATGGTTCACAAAAAAGCCTGAGCTAATTTAGAGGCTCAGTCAAAGCCCATTTAATTTAGTGCATGTCTTTCTCTTGGTGAAAGCAGGCATTAGATAAGGCCTTCCTTATACATGACAACTGGCAGGTCTCTTAACAGCAAACTCCCTATAATTAATTTTCAGGTAAGAACTATATTTGCTTAAAATAAACCAATGTAAACCCCTGTTGTACTGACTTCAGTACAACATTTCCCACAAGCTTTGCTGCAGATACATTTCTAATGGAGCTGAAGAACCTGAGGATGAAGTGTTTGAGCTCCTGAGGTTGTGAGTTGCACAACTATGTGGGGCTGCTGGGCTTCCTGTTGTGGGAGTGCTCCTCAATCTATAAAATACATAGATATTGTCCAAGGAAAAACACTGTCTGGAGAAGGCACTGAGGAACATCACCTTTGCACCATTTTTACTTGTACAATGGGGTCACAGAGGACACCAGGAGTAGTAGTAATTTATGGCAACTGTGAGTTGGCTAGACATCTGTGGTGCACAGAATTTGGGTTCATTTTGGCATTTTCTGTGCACTGGGGAAAAAAATTAAAAAAGAAAATAGAATAAAAAAAGCAGAAAAGAATTAAAATCAATCTTCTGGAAGGTCTCCCCAGGTAATAGCTGCTCTTACCTTGCTGCATTGAAAAACAGAGTACTCCACTTTTTTTTCTTACTTAATTCTCAATATTGATCTCTGAGAAAATGCTAAGAACACTTCTTCCAGAGATGTGAACTGTTGTGCGTAGACACGTTTTCATCTGGGACTTTTCATTCACAGGCTAGCTAAACATGAACTAAAAGTGAGGACAGTATATATTGCAATTGTTTCATAAACTCCTGTAAATATTGTTCTAAGGAGAGTGAAAAAAAAAGAACATATTTTGCCCAGATAAGTTTTCTTTTTTAGAGAATAGCAGGGGCTCCTTTGGCAACATCAAACAACACAGCACCACTGAACTCAGTATCGCCTTTAACCAGTCATGGGTCTGGCATCCTAAGCTCTCCCACAGTTTTCTTTTTCAACAAAGTGTTTATCTGCAGTGATGAAGGGGTCCAAATAAATAATACTGCACTAGCCTGTATTAATATCTATAAACACAAAAGCTGTGTTTTGTCATCGTCCTCTCTTTTTGTCCATAAATTTTAAGACAAGCTTGGAAGTGACAAAACTTCATCCCGAGGGATTGGGGCAGTGGGAGAGAAAGTAGTTACTGCTATTAGAGACTTCATGTAAATTCTTTAAAGATGCCTACAGTCATAATTCAAATATAAAAATATCCCTAGGTTATCTAAGAAGAATAGTTTTCTACAAAATATCTTTCTTAAGGGATGCTGATAATGGGAAGAAACAAATGAAAACCAAATACAAACACTCCTAGGGACCCTGAAGGAAATGAGTAGGCTGTGGTGAATTTCAAATAATAGAAATCTTTTGCCTTCTCTCCCATACCACTGTTGTTTCACTACAAGCAAAATTAAAATAAATACAGTGAGAAAGACCATGTCATGAAAATAAATATTTGAGGGAGCAGATTTGAGTAAAGCAAAGGAAAGCTTTCATTCCTGAGACATGAGGCAATGATAATTTGAAGTATATGGGAAGATTTCTCAAGTATAGAAGGATCCAGCGGTGCAAAGAGCCAATTTTCCTTTGATTTCGGTGGGAAATGAAGGCTATTCCCCATGGGAAACTGCCCTTTTGACACAGTTCTTCAATTTTGCAGTTTATTTTTATAGACTAAGTTTGCCATAAATCATGAGGATGGGGATGCCCCACACCCGCAGCCTCAGGACTTCTCCCCTCGAGCAGCTGTTGCTGGTGGCAGTGTAGGGGCAAGGCACACTTGCAATCCACTCTATGAAAGGCTAAAACATCCCTTTGTGCCAAATTACCCATCCAGAGGCATGCTGCTCCCCACAAAGCATTCTCTCAGACTCAGAAGTGAGGTGAATCGTGTGTATGGACCAGCAGGTGCTGTGACCGTTGCTAGAGGCACAGACTGAATGACTTCTCCCAGTCTATGAAGAGGGTCTGTGGAAATCTGAGGAATCAAATTTGCAGACACAGCCTCCAGCCACCCTTGACAACAGCTCCTTCCCCAACAAGGACATGCCATCACTCTCTACATACGACAAATGCTTCAGAGGCTTGGAGACCATGAACATTAAAGGGAACTCCACCAAAGCTCATAAAAATGGTTCTCTTATGAGGAACAAAAAAAAAACCATGCAAGATTTTCTGTGCATCAGCTGCTGACATAAACCATTTCTGGAAGCATTCATGAGATTAGAGCAGAAGCAGCAAATGCATTCTCAGCTTATTTGTTCCAGATGATACCACCTGAATAGAAGCCCAAAGGCAAAGTCTTTCAAAGATAACACCTTTTCCTCTAGTTTCAATGAAAGAATGCCCACAGTACAAATTATCCACTCCACTTGTAATTGACATTAATATAGATTTGCAAGATCCAAAGACACATTTACACCACTTAAAAATTATGTTTAAATAATCATCAAAAATATCACCAAGTCGGGTAGGTTGCCTAAAAAGTTCATTAGGAATCCCTTCTCCCTGTAGACGTATAATTATTTCCTTGGATTTTAAACATGTGTTTCTTAAAATGTAGCCCTAAGTGTAAAATCACTACCTTCTTACTCTCAGTCATGAAAATATCCAAGAGAAGATATATTTGATGAAATTTTTTCCCCTTCAAAATGCTACAGACTTACTAAAATCATTATTACTATTTTGTTCAACTGGAGGACAAGTATGAACTACACATCAATTTCAAATTGCATTCAGGAGACTAATTACAGGCATTTATTTCTGAAAGCGTTGGCTGCAGCATGTGCTCACAACAGAGAGAAGCCTGCCTCGCTGCTGGGAGTCAGATCCTGCTGCCTCCAACACAACAGCACCGCGGGGAGGAACTCGCTCTTTCCTGGAGCGTCTTTACAGAGCGGGAGAAATAATCTGTAGCCGTATGCACAGCACCTAGGGATGAACTTAATAATCATAAAGATGAGACACCTCAAGCAGGAAAAGCAGCAGCTTTCTAACTGCATGCGGTGAGTGACGGTGTTTCTGTTAAGGATGTGTAAACATAGCACATGTCTTACTGTGCTCCGGATGTCTGATGCCTCTGAGATGGGGCTCTCGGATGCTGCATTTTCTCCTTTTGCCTGCCTCTGCAAGCAGGGCTCTACTTTTAAAATTAATACACAAGTGCCAAGCAAGGTAAAAGCCCATTGACTTCTCTAGAGACCCTGTGTCACAGCAGCACAGCGAGTTTGGTCAAACCACAGCTGAGCTGCAGTTGCAAGCTCATTCCAGCAGGAGCAGAGGTAGCAATGATGTCCTACATGTGTATCACTGAATACTACAATAACATGACACTGAAAATAATCTGTTGGGAAAATACAAACAGACTGCTGATGTTACAGGAGAGTGCATCAAGGGGCGAGAGAGTCTCATTTCTGAAACACCAGCTGAAACTTGGCATAGGTTGGGATCACGTTCATCGGCATCTCGGGTATGCTCGACAACAGTTTGGGGCTGGTTATATGAAATCATTTCCTAGCACTACAACAGCAGATAAATGAACATTCAACTTTTAAGGATCAGCCTAATGACTTTATGTATACAAAATAAAACAGCACTGAATCTGGTTTCTAAATAAATCTCCAACCCTTCTCACATAACCTCTTCCTAGAAACATTTGCTCAAGAATAGAAGGAAAAGGCAACGCAAGAATGAACTGGAGTCACCAAGTTACTGTCAATGCTGAAGAAAGGTTCAGTCACATCAGAAAGGTGCTAAAGCGAAAAAGATGCACAGCTAAGCTTTGTGGAGAGACCATCTATAGGATTATGTGCACAAGCACATGACAGGTATCTCAAACTACAAAAGCAACAGGATTGATTATCTTTGCCAGATACACAGGAAGAGGTCCATGTAACTATCCATAAGCAAGGAAAAGTTAGTGACCTAAAGAGAACTATGTCAACACTGACTGGTTTTTACCAATTTCAGAGCACACAAATCAGTGGGTTTTAGCACTGGCACACATTAAACTACAAGTGTTTAGTGTTGAGTTGACAGACCCACAATCATGACAAGTTTGTGTTAAAACATACTGTGATCTTCCAGGACAATACAGAGCTAAAACCAGCTTCTGCTGGGAAACAAGCACTCCATGAATATGAGACCATCAAGCCTAGGACAATTACTTTCCAGGACCTCTGACCACTGAATAAAGTGGCTTCCTGGTTCATATTAATTCTTTTTTTTCTGCAGAAAAATGGTAAAAGTTAGTTATCTCAGATGTTCCAATGAAGCAGAGCCATATTCTGCCATTGTCTTGAAAACTAAGATGAATGCTGCACTGTCGAATCAAACTTCAAAAAGCTATTTGCAGGCTGTCATTTTTCATTTTGCCTAGGCAGGATGTAATGAAAACCCGACAAGTTATTGATGGTTTGGTTACCTGTCTGCCTAAAAGAAATTGCACAGGTGCTTTATTTAAAAGAAAAAGAAAAAGAGAGTCAACACAATTAATGCAAAACAATGATGTGAAGCATCCTTTGAGGTTTTATTTCCTGCTGAAGTGTCACTAGGCTGCATGTCCAAAAGCCACTATTGGTAATTCATCTCTCAAGTAATCAGTATAAAAATATAACCATGGTTTGGATCCTGGCACCGGCCTCAGAAAGATGTGCTGTTTGTCCTATTGCCATTTGCTTTCTGTCTGTTTAAAGTAATTAGGCACTAATTAGGAAGTTTGAGGCAACAAATAAAAAAATGGAACTTACACAACTTTTTAAACTCAAGACACACTGAAAGAATAAGAGAATTCTTTCTCTTGTTTGATTTCACAATCTTTCCTTCTTAAAATGTCATTGCATGAAATGAACACATTAAAATTTCACTGTTAGAAAATACCACCCAACTGAGGGGGCTGTAAATCAAGAACCCTTATGAGAAGTCCTTAGGATGAGAAACTATTGAGAAAACCATGGCTAACCTCTTCCACAGAGAAAAGTCTTTCTGAATAGTTTTAAAGTGTAGAAGACTACAAAAGAAAAAAATCAGATGAGAGCTTTCTGCTCTTCCTCGGATACAACCACTCCAGCTCCTGGAAGAAGAGACAGGCTGTGGCTTTGGGCTCTACCCTGTGACTCCTGCTGGCTTCATGCTGGCCTGGGCACTGGGGATGGGATGGAGAGGCTCTGCTTCCCGCAGGCAGGACTTCAGCTTCCTCTCCAAAGCAGCTGGCAGTGCCTGTGTCAGGCGGCATTCTTCACAAACACATTAACATTCACTGCCCATATTAATCAGCCTGCAGGCACAGCTGTGTATTCATGTATCTGAAACGCTTTTCAGCTACAGCTGCCTGGTGTCCTACAGCCCCAAGCAAGGGGCTCTGGATCTTCCCGCAGGCTCTGAGCAGCAGACCACATCTCCTTCTGATGTGGCTGGAATTCTGGGGCATCTCTGCTTTGGATTCTGTTTGCAGGTGGGTCCTGACAGACCCCAATGGACTCTCGTTGCTCCTTCCCGGTCTCATTTCCCCATCTTCTTTTCAGAATTTAGCAGGGCACCAGGGTTTTCAAAACTGAGCTTACACTTTTAGATCATCTCTGACTAGGCTACAGTAGGGAAAGCATCAATGAAATACTTGGAAAAACCTGGTCCTAAATTACTTAAATCCTGAAGGACGTAGTCCCGTTTGAAAATGAATTGTAAGCACTTTCTGGAAGTGCAGTTTTCTCTCCTGAAGTTTATTTGACAAGGTCAAAGTTTGTCAGGCACTCCTTACACTTCCAAATGCTTCTGTGACTGAACTCAATGGGTAAGTGGCACTATATGATGCTTTTCTGCACTTGTATGGGTTTTCAGCTAAAAAAACCCCAACAATCTTCCTGCTTTAAGCAGTATGACTTTGTGTGTGCAAGACTGTACTCATGTATCACAAAACTTGTCAAGACTGCAAGATAATGGGACCAACTGGGAAAATTTCCATGAGGATATTTAGCGAGCCTGGAGTATCTAGGTCAGATCCTGCTCTAACAAAGTGCACTATGAGGGTCCCTTTGTACATAAACTTGTTTAATTAAGATAACAGATGTTGCTATTATACAAGTCATAGCGAGTGGATGTTTAATTGGACACTTTCATATTCTTTGCTACCAGCACAGAACATCATTTGTTTTTTATGAATTTCTTTCCTTACAATTAAACTGGATAAACAATGCATGTACTGTATATTCATAGAAAAGAAACAGCTCTAATGATGTAAGGGTTTTACAAGAACAATTATAGGAGAACAGCAATTTGTTTTGGTGCTTAAAAGTACAATTATTTTTCTGTCCTACACTGAGCATTAGTGTGGTAGCAGAGTAATTGTGACTTCCAAGAGCTTTAAGAGAACATTAGGAGTGAAGAGCATTGTGTACATATTTTAAACTTTCATTATTTCAAGGGAATACACATTAGATTTTGACACATGCAAGCTCTTATCAAGTGCATGAGATAGCTGACACTACCAGCCCTGCTTCCCTCCTTGCAGTGATGCCCTGAAGCATCCCAGAACAGGGCTCTCCAACTTGTGTGGCCATTAGAACCAGCTGCCGCGGCCAGGTGGAGGGGAGAAAACACCAATACGATGTAGATTCACAAAATGCTCCGTTTTTTGATTACAAGGCTGCTCTTAATATACTGTCTTACACGCGATCACGCATTACTTGATTGGCTGCTTCACTTTGCCCACGAGGGATACACGCTCCCCTTTACCTCTCCTGATTGGTTTCACATCCTTCGCTTCAGCTTAGCGTTACATCATGCTTCTGCAATTACTGGCATCCCGTTATTGCATTCCTGTTTTGCTGATCTTGACACTTCTTCCTCTTTTAACCTGGGGTCATAAGTTCACTTTCTCACAGCTTGCTGTAGGCCTGTTCAAGCACCCATGCTCGACCCCCAACAACCAGCCCTGATTGAAGTACTTCACCCTGCTTCTGTACCACAGCTTGTCCACAGTGCTTTGGCAAATCAACACTTCAGTGAGTGTCTGGCAAGAAATCACAACACTGGCAGAAATACAGTATTTCCCTGAATAACATCTACCTTGGTTTTGCTCTACACAGTCTACATTTGGGAGAAAAGGAGAATGATCACAGCAGGAAGCCACTGTGGTACACTAAGAGACTGCAACACGATGTCTCCCTCATCTGCTCTTGAGCCACACAATGCTATAGCCTCACCTCTGGGAAGTGAGAGTATGTCTCTGTGACAGACTGATACCATACATCATAGAACAGTTTGGGTTGGAAAGGACCTTAAAGCTCATCCACTTCCCACCCCCTGCCACTGGCAGGGACACCTTCCACTAGACCAGGTTGCTCCAAGCCCTGTGCAACCTGGCCTTGAACACTGCCAGGGATGGGGCAGCCACAGCTTCTCTGGATAACCTGTGCCAGTGCTTCACCATGCTCATAGTGAAGAACTTCTTCCTAATATCTAATAAATCTACCCTCCTTCAGTTTAAAGCCATTCACCCTTGTTCTGTCATGGTATGTAAAACAAAACTCTGGCAGAAATAATTATATGCAATTAATTATGACAATATAATTATATGCAATACATTATGACAAGTAAACTAAAAGTCATTTCTGAAAGTCCAAAACAAGCACCTGAGAAAAGAGGAGAGACTTGCAGAAAAAGTCATGCAAACCTTGCCTTACAAAGCAGTGCCTAACAACCCCTTCCTACACTACTCCAGCAAAATCGTTCTATGCCAACTACAAAATACACCTCTTGACCAATTCCATGAGAAGTTTTCTTAAGAAAGTCAAACAAAATGGCCTCTGGTGACAAGTTATTAGAAGACAGTTCAATATATGCATTGGAGTGACAAACACCCCAGTTTGTTGACGTGGATCACAGGACCAGTCTCAGTTCTAATGTTAAACCCCAGTAATCCCACAGCGGACCTTTGGATGCTGCGCACCTACATAACAGCACCTGCAGATTTGTTGCACTGCAGTGTTGGGTTTTCTGTGGGCTATGGAAAACCATATGAAAATTAAGGGAGGTTTGTTTTAAAATGAACAGCTTTAAATTAACTGCTGATTTAACTGGTTTAAATGATTTTAAAAATGCTTCCTGATCTCTAGTTCAAAGAGAATTGCAGCTCCATTGTAGGATGTGGAGTTTGGAGCAGTTTGGAGTGTGGGAGCAGCTGTGACAGAGGCTTATTTCAATTTCAGCTGGCAGCGCTCTGTGTAGCTCCAGGATTTGTCTCTAATCACACAGAGTCTGAATATCCCTCCTGCACCCAGGAAATCTGAATGAATGAGCTGGCAGCTACAGTGTCTTCTTATTTCCACCACCACGAGTATGAGCGACTTGCAACTGAGTGCAGCTCTCCATGAGAGCACATATGGTAATTATGAAGAAATTGAAAGGTTCCTGTGATAAGATCACCTGAAAGTAAAGGTTTTAAATCACTGGTCTCAGTGACAAATTTATCTAATGTTGTTGTATTAGATGTAATTGAATTATTAGGAGAAGATTAACA
Source organism: Melopsittacus undulatus (assembly GCF_012275295.1). Lineage (NCBI taxonomy): Eukaryota > Metazoa > Chordata > Aves > Psittaciformes > Psittaculidae > Melopsittacus > Melopsittacus undulatus. The sequence continues at coordinate 34,071,819 of NC_047535.1, read as the reverse complement.
AAATTCTGCAAGAACAATCTGACTGTCATGATTACTCCTCCTACTCCTGCCAATGAATAATATCTGTAATGTAATGCCAGGAAATAATTGTCACAAAAGGGAAATACCGCTGACTGAAGAATGTTTGGCTTTAGAAGGGAAGTTATGTCCTTCCATTAAGGACTTGCTTTCATTCACTTCAGTGTTATACAGGGGCCATCCATTAATAGAAATTTTTTGAAACTTGTTGGTAGCTAGGGATGTTTGTTTTGTATTGGTAAATCTCATGTAAAATTACCCTCTACCTCTGTAACTCCAGCTGGCATCTAGGAATGACTGATTTGGTTTCTGAGACAGCTTTGGAACAAAACAGAGGCACAGTTCAGATTATCTGTCTTTCACATGGTGTGATAAGTGCATAAGACCATGTTCCTATATATAATGACTATATTATGACTATGTCCTATGCATATGGTGCCACAGATCCAAAAACTCACTTGACATCGACTATGTTGTTTCATAAAATCAGGGGATGAAGATATAAGATTATAAGACCAAAGTGCTACTGGGATTTAAATCAAAAACATGAGTCCTGGCTCTACCATCTGTGCACTCCCCATTCCAGGAGTTTTTGCCTTATTTGAATGCCAGCCCTCCTCGGGCAGCTGGGCAGCAACATTTTCCATCTTGATCTCACAGGCTTAAGTCCAGCATCCCTTCTGAGTGACACTGATGTAAGCTGGGATGTGAGAAAAGAGAACCTATGTAATGGGATCCCAGCTTTCCAAAATCTCTTTTCTCCTATTATTTAGTCAGAATAAAGAGATCAGTGCTAAACATATCTGGAAATATGAATATAGGAGAACCAAATGGTAAGTGAAAAACATTCTGAATTCAACTCTGTCTTTGATGAACAATCTGACGTGTTCCAAATCATAGCTTATAATCACCAGAAGACACCACTTACACCTTGAGTTCCCATTGCTTGTTGGCTTCTGGAACAACTCCCTGCCAGCTGCAGATCTTGACAACTGGCTCAGACTTCCAGGTTATATGCACAAGAGTGCATACTGAAAGCATAAAATGGTTTCTGCCTGAGGAATGTGCTGGGGCAAGTAGGTCATAAGTAGTACTCGTATACTACTATCTCTGAGAATGCAGCCTACACAGCTTTATGGTGACCATTTCTGGCTAAATGATATCCCCTGTTCCTGAACAAGGGTTTCCCAGAGGGTAGGTGTATTTTAGTCATGTCATGCCTCTGTCCCTATGGTGTGGAAGGTGTGAGATGCTGTGGCAAGCAGCAGACTCACCTGCTCTTCTCTACCAGTGGCCCTATAAGGCTGATTTGTACAGAGTGGCATTAATAGGATGGAAAACCTTTCCCACAGAGTGTAATAGCCATTTTTTTTGCACTGAAATGTGAAGGGAAGATCATGGACAGAAAACTATCTCTGTATCTTTACCCATACAGAAATAGTCTGTTTCCAAGCAGCACTTCCAATATATCTCTATCTGTGCTATAGCTGCTTCTATATAAAATTTACCTTCTGGAGTCAGGCTACTAACATTATTTTGACTCAGTTAGGCCTTCAAGGCAGGATTTCCATTATTATGGAGATGAACTGACTTTAATGACTGCAATAATATAATTATACCCCAGGGCAGAATTTCTAATAACACAATTGCACAGTTCTCAACCACCAGTAAGAGATACCTTCAGGGCATGGTATTCATTAGGGGTGCAGTACAAACTACCTCAGCCTCCAGAGAAGAATATGAAACCTAAAACAATAAAGCTCTTTTTTCCATGGTAGCCTCTGCTCTCTGGGCAAACACTGAACAACACACTTAGTTTTGCCTCCTGGACAGCAGTAACCTCCAGAGAAAGAGTCCTGGCAGCAAAATCTGATGCACACTATTTCTGTCTCCAGTAAGGAGTCCCTAACATTACATTCTATCTGAAAAGTCACACAAGCCCCAGGAGAAATGCTCGAGCTATTGCCATGGTAGCCATCGGGCTGTACATCAGAATTCAAAGTAAGGACTGACACATTAACATTGCTTTTAACTCCACCTGGAATTGGAAGGATCATCTATATTGATTAACCTTCACATGATCAAATTCAGCCTGGAGAGGTATCCACATGTTCAGGTGCCTCTCTGAAACTTGAATTAATTTAAGTTTCATCTCCCATGTCTGTGTAAAAGTTCTGTTTTCTGCCCTAGATGAAGAGATTTCAGCAACAGCTTTTCTTGGCATCTTCCTTGCTGCATTTCAACATTTTTTTTCTTTCAACAGTCAAGAAAATTCCTGTCTGAAGCCCACACATTAAGTGTGGGTATAGGGAGGTACTAGGACTGGACTCCAGTCAGTGCTGCTGTCCCCTGGGACAGCAGGAAGGAGATAATATTTCAGCAACCAAAGAAACCAGAAATACAGGAACGTGAAGCACCGGGTCTCTCCTGCCCCTGAAGTCAGATGGTGCCAATGAAGAATGCCACGACCATACAAGACAATATAATTTCCTAATTGTCTCCAGGTACAGACTGCAAGAATGGTTAATAAAGGCAGTGGCGAGGATTCAACATCCTCATCCCCAGGAGAGACACAACCAACTGCGTGTAAGAGCTAAACAGGTCCAAGTGCCAAGTGAACAGAGCGCTGTTTATTAAGACATTTTGCCAGATAGGCCCCTCTGGATGATCTGGCTGGTGGAAAAACCCCTGGGCTGAAGTAGCAGAAAATTTCACACCTGCTTGGGCACATTTCACGTCTGATTTCCCATCCAGGGCTTGGTGCCCGGGTGGGAGGCTCCGGGTCCTGGCGCAGCGCGCTCAGCAGGAGGAGTGTGGCACTGAGACTGCCGCTGCCAAGAGCACCAGCACATCAGCCTTGCTGCGGACTGCGTTTGAGCTCAACACTGAGCTGCTCAGAGCACCATGTTGTACTCACAGCCTGTCTTCCCAGCCTCTGCACAGAGTCTGCCTGGGCACAAGGGCTGTGGCCAGCACAGTATGTGCTATTTAGCAAGTTTTAATGACTACATTTACTTCCCACCTGCTTTGCAGAAACCTGCTATTTTTGAGGTATATCTCTTGCTCTCCTAATCTTGGTGGAAGCCAACTGAAACATCTACATCAAATAACCAGTTCAAAAGTTATTGGGAAGTAAGCACACAGGCAACCTGAGCTACTGCCTAGCCTTATGCTACTAGCGCTTGAATCACATTCCCTTGGGAAATCAGGAGCCAGGGGTTTTTGCTGTATTACAACATTCAATTTTTAGGTAAGTTTGCAGGTGAGAGAGTAGTGCTAAAAAAATACCACTTTGTTGCCAGCAGTGTAGGGCAGTGACCAAGCAAGAAACTGCTTGCATTCCTTTCCTTTCCTAAGCCCTTGCTCAATAAACTAATGATTCCTTTTCCACTCCTAAATTAAAATGAGGAGAAAGAACTGTTCTGCTCCTAGGAGAACAGCATCAGAGAAAAAAACACATTTCAGTTACAGACTGTGCCAGTGAGGATGGGAGACACTGTGAAACTTACAGTCTTTAGTGCTTCTAATCCTTTGCACAACCTCCACCAGAAGAGCAAGTTATTTCAGTTTTAAAAATCAATATACTTTGATCTATTATAACTTTGACCTCTCACAGCTTTGTACCCTGCCTGCTAGAGGAAGCTCTGTGTAATTGATCACTCAACTCTTTTTATCCCAAGAGGCAAGTCAAACGGTCCACAGTCAACAGCTTCGTAAAGACCAGGTCACAAGAGATAAATAAGTCAGAAATAGATTGTTCATTATTTTACCCATCTGGCTCTAAATGAACTATAGCTTTTTGCATACTTGTACACACTGCCATAGCATATATTTCAATGCACATTACAGGCAGGCAGGCTGAATGAAGCAAAACTACTTTCCAAAACCAGCTCTAACAGGTTTAAGCTTTTAGAAGTAACAATTTCCTGTAATTTCTGGATTTTGGAACTTTATTAATAGGACGGGATTTTTCCCATCAATCCCAGTGGTATACCATATTTTGAGGACTGTCATGGACAGTTCTCTTGGTCCCGCTTTCACGCACTATGCAAGCAGGATAGGTAACACAATTTCACCTCTACAGAGTCACACCTGGCATTGCAGAAAGCACTGTAAAACCACACACAGGAATTTGAAACGTAGCCTTCTGCTTCCTACTAATGCTCTCCTTTGGAATTAGAAGAAAAAAAGAAAAGAAGAGTAAAGAAATGGTTTGGCTAGTCTGAAAAAGCCATCTCCAAGTCAGGTGCTGGGACTGCCAAGTTAGTTACTTCCAAATAATTCCTGTCTGTGGGACACTGAGTAATGTACCACAGCAGTGTAATCTGTGGTGGAGAGTTTTATCTCCTGGGAAATATTTTTTTTGATAGCAGCTATTTAGAGCAATGCAGAAGAAAAATATTTGCTTTTTAGAATGTATCTTTATCAGCTTCCTGGCAGGGATGCTTTAATAGTACACAGAGACTGGAATGAACACAATGAGAATAGAAATCTCACCCCCAGCTCCTTGAGATTGAACACTGGCTGTTTTCACATTTATTTGCAAGTCAATTTTGAGAAGCTGTTAATGACAAATTTAGGCTTCATTGCTGAAAGTCCCTGATTTGGAGCAGGCTAATGAAAGAAATGGTTAGTTTAAAACATTACCTGTCATTTTCTTTTAGGATCTCTCTTCCTTTCTTCCAAGAATAAGTAGGCTTGGGGGAAGCTTTCGGCTTACACTCAATGATTACTTCACCACCTACTTTGACAAGAGTTAACTTTTTCAAGAGTGTTTTGGAAAAGTCTGGACTGACGGCTGAAAGAAGAAAAATACAAACCGAGAGATCAGAAACACCTCTGCAAAAACCAAAGTCAGGCTTTTTGAACATTACAATATTCCAGGGCTGTTTCTCAGCTGCAATTCCTAAATGATCTGACTTTATGAACTGTGTGCACGTACAGATGGGGCAAACAGATGCTGGAATGCTTCAACACTGTTTAGACTTGAAACAAAGAGTTCAACTACAAACCTCAGAAACCAGTAACCTCGGCAGGCAGCAGACACCCGGTGTCATGCACATCTAATTTGGAGCAGCACCCCTAAGAACTACACATGCATGAATTGTATAATGTATCCCCCTTTTTTTTTGTGTCATATCACCATGATCATCATTTCCAGAAAAGATGGCATTTTTATGTTTTATATTCATAAGTTGCATAAACTGGGGTTTTTATTTCCGTGCTGCAAAGGTGGGAGAAATTCACATGGCCAGGTACTGAACCAAGCAAAGCAGGGCAAGACTTAAGTAAGTACCAGGGTACAATATACTCTAAAATCATCTTTTTTTAGTTCCTTCAGGCACACTCTTCCATTGAAGAGTGAAAAACAGTCCGATCTTCACTGAAGCCATCACCAAAGCCCTGCAAGCAGTGTGCAGCCTGGCTGTAAGGCAGGCTGGGGAGGGAGGAGATGGCTTGGCTTCTGATTCTTGCCTCAAAGGATTTTTAATGATTTATTTGATGAGACCTGATGGCAGGCAGAGCTTTGAGGTGGCTGCCTCTTGACTGACTCTGGCAAGAAACTCTCCAAAGACAACCAGAAGGTTTTATTTATATCAAGTAAGAAAAACTACTTTTTTTTTTCCAATATAGAAATCTCAAAACTAACAGGTGAGGCAGCTCAAGGGTTTTATGAACAACTCTTGCCTTGCTCACTATATCTTTGCTGACAGGAGCTTGCAACAAACTCTTCTCAGCCCCCTCTAATTCTCTCTATACTCTTTGTTAGCTGCATGCCTGCACCATTCCTGTATCCGCTGAACTTGCAGCATTTTCCTCCACCTACTTTCTTGCTGCACCCTTGGCAGTTAGAGTTTAGATCACCATGCGCTGTATCTGCTTGATGCTCCATAAAATGATCTAAATCTTACCTGAAACAGCTGGTAGACAAACACCTGCCATGTGATAAAGAAAGCAAATTCCTTTTTCTTAGGGCATCTCATCTGCCTCAGTTCTTTTGGATATATAAAACATAATCCTATACTGATAATGGGATGGGCTTTCTGTTCAAATATCATTTTCATGAATCAGAATTCACTACTCTATGAGCTGTGTTGTCTTCTATGTCTACCCACAGATGACTGACTTCATTTTAGCATAGAGGAAGACATACATGTTCTTAAAGACTATGAAAGAGCCTTCTGAAAACTAACAGCAGCTATGTAAAACACTTAAAAATGAAAGGAGCCATCCTAAGGACAACTTCCCACCAGTGCACTTAGAATCAGATGGACTATTACTTATATTGTATTAGCATAATAGATACAACATTACTTCTGGAAGTAATGTCTTAGATGATTGTCCAGAGCTTATGAGCAAAATAAATTTTTGAATAATCCTGTTATTTCTATCTGTGTATTGAATGGTTTAGACTGTGTTTTTTGCAAGTCATTTACTACTTCCTGCTTGGTCCTGCATGAGGTAGAGAGAGAAGCTGCACAATATGGGTTTTATTCTGTCATGTTCAAAATGTTGTCATCTGACATTTAGAAACCCTGGGCTCAGATCTGAGCACAGCTTCCCTGTGACACCTTGGAGGTAAAGCATTTGATTTCCTCATACCTTGCTTGTAAAATGAGGATTTTAATGACATTTTTTCTGCTCCAGGCCCACCCTTTTTATTTTTTCTTATTTTAATTGTTCTTTAAAAACATTAAGCATAAAAATTCTTTAAGGTGATGACTGACTCTTACTATACATTTTTACAATGCCAGCACAACAGGATCCTGCTTTTAGCTGAAGATTCAGGGCAACATTATTGGCAACAATAATAGAGAAGAATCACTCTGAGAAAAGCTCTGCCTGTAATTTTCTCTTTTTTCACTTAATTTTGCTATAAGTCTCACTTTCTATTAGTGGTGTTTAATCATTTCCAGTGCTTAACATCAGGATTTTTTAAAATAACCATTTTTATACTCAGAAAGATCCGTTTAAAAGCTAACACTTCTCAGCGAGAGCTCAGAATATCGACCTCTTTTGAAAACTACGGTGAAAAGTAAAACATGATAGTTTTCTTTAAAAATATGCCAAATTAAGTCACAGATCCATAGGGATTAATCTGCAGCACACCATTCCGGTATTTTTCACACGTCATGTAGAAGCAAGATTGCGTAACTCAAATGAGAAGTCAGCCAAATACAAGTAATCTGGGAGGTTTTTAAGAGAAGGCTCTCCAAAGTCTTTGCTCTTTATGCAGACACAAGGTTGGCCCCTAGGTGCTTCTAGGCATGGAGAGGCCCTGGAAGTGCCCACCAGCAAGGCCTAAGACTCTGTCTTCTGTGTAGATCTGCCTTCCTCCTAAAGGCTCATTTTCACCATGGTTTTGAATAGACAGGAAGAGCACCAGCAACTTTATGTTGATTTCTTTCACGCAGTAACATGCCCAATCTATCTTAGCACTCTGAAGTCTAATTTATTGAGCATTATTGTACTTTTCTTGAACAGCAGTGCTGAAAATCTTTCAAATGATTTTTTTTTCTATGCAGGCATCTATCAGTGCTGTTAAAAAATGACCGATAATTGAAAATGCCATAATCAGAAAAGACCTCATGCTTTTATTCTTCAGGATAAAGAAGAGAATGATGCTATTGAACGCTCACTTTGAAAACAACTAAACCACTGTCTTGTAATCATGAATTCTATTTAACCCTTTGAAACTACAAATCTATGCTGACATACTGGTTTCTAGGCCTGCCTGTCATACAAGAGCAATATTTGTGAATGAGGTACCTATTTGCAGGACAGCCATGGCTGGCAGGAACCTCCAGAGATGGTCCCATAGTACCCCTGCTCAAACAGGGGCAGCTACAGTGGGCTGCATGGTGGGCTGCAGTCTGTTTCAGTGTTGAGCATCTCCAAGGATGGGCAACCTGTTCTAGCACTCAACCAACCTCACAGTAAACTTTCTCTGATGTTTAAATGGCATTTCCTATATTTCAGTTTGTGCCTGTTGCCTCATGTCCTGGCAGTGAGCACTACTGAGAAGACCCTGGCTCTACTATCTGTACTCCCTCCCATCAGGTATTTAACCACCTGGATTCACAGGAGCTTCTCCAGGTATTAACAGGGATGACTAGAGTAGGTGTACACAAAGCAGGTGGGACAGGAGCTGTTCTTGGTGAGGGTTTGGAAAAGGAGCATTACAACTGCCATCAGAATGATGAAAGGTATATTCAGACTTTGCTGCTTTGGGGTGATCTGCAACATTCAGGATAGTAAACTTACCTATGACACTCAGCTCTGCACTGGCAAAAATGATGCCATATCTGTTTTCTGCTACACACTGATACATGCCGGCATCCAACAGGCTGACGTTTGTTATTGTGAGCGAGCCCTGCTCTAGCTGAACTCTGCCCTGTAGGAAACAGTAAAACAAATAAAAAAGTGAATAAGAAGATCCCTCCTTAGAACAGAAACCCAGCAGTGGTTGTGCTGTGTTTTATACCAAGGTGAACAAAAAAATATGTAGCAGTAATGGGAAGAATTTACATGCTCCGATCTATTTGTGTGCCAGCTAGATTTATATCATGGTAGATACTAAGTGGTAAAACCAATACAGTAGTTGGCAAATACAATTTAAACTGGAGGACTTTCCCTTCACCTCTCTGTGATTTAATATCCAAACCATTTAGATTAATATCCCTTTCAAGTAGATAAACCTGAATCAAAAAATGCACTTCTGTTCTATAGTGGCATATCACAGCCAACTGTTTTCTTTAAAACATTTAAAACAATGGTATTATATGGCAATGTATATATGGCAATGAAGGCTAGGAAGGCTGGTTGCCATATTAGCTAGCACAGAGAGAAATACTTAAAACCCTCTGCAGCTTACTGAAAACAATATAGATGTTAATAATTTAATGATCCTTTACTTCATATCAGCCACTAATATGGTTTAAGTACAAGACCATCTGCTAGTGACCAGCGTGAAGCAAGTAAAATCAGTGTGTGGAACAAAAGATCGGGGTATCATTTGTCAGCCTAAGGATATGGAGCTTGTGTTATCAATTTTAATAAGTACAGCAAAGTGTTCCCTCCCTCCCCAGGAGTTTCACCATTTAAAAAAAACCAGTAATATAAAGAGCTATTGGCTTTCTACTTGGCTGTAGGGCAGAAATCTAATGTTTGAGCAATCTTTGTCAGGGTTTGATCAAATCTGGGCTGCCATATTCTTTCACAATAAGTGAAGGGGGAAAAAATGCTAGCTACCATGAAAGCAATGATTTGGTTACTTGTTTTCAATTTGTAGTTATAACAGGGGGGATTATGGCACTGAGTGATGACTCTCCAGTGAGAGGCTGGGCAGGCATGATGGTGGGACAAGGTGCATTTCCTCAGCTCCTTGTATCACCCTCCTTTAGACAGCTCTTCATGTCCCTAGCAATAGCAGGCCATGCTCTTGCACACTGGGACACAGCTCAGCAGGAGCAGGAACACCGTTAAAGACCAGGAGAAATCCTAAGGTTTTATTAGCAGCTGAAGTTCACTTGAACAGGATTTGACTTCATTTCAGGAATGACCTCTGAACACAGAGAAGTCGTGTGTCCTGCTTGTCACTGACAGCATCTCTTCTGAAGCCATACAGTGGTGCCCATCAGGCATAGCAAAGGACCGCCTACACCGTCGGGGGGAGGGGGGTATCAAAGCAACGGATATCAAAGCAACGCTGTCCTTTCTATTTCCATTCCAAAAGTAATAAAACATATAGAGATGAGAAACCTGGCGGAGCATGAAAGGTCTTACAGAGCCTGTGACCCTCCTCCTCAGCAAAGGGCTCTAGTGGTGCCTACCTGGGGCAGCAGTGGCTCCCCATCCTTCAGCCAGCGGTAGGAGGGCTTTGGTCTCCCATTTGCTCGGCATTCCCAGACGACACTTTCCTCTATGGCTGCGTGTGCATCATTGATTTTCTGAATCCAGCTGGGCTGAGCTGCAATGCAGAAGTAACAAATGAAGTGTTATATCTGTAACCAACAGCAGGCACTCTCGGTGCGAGCAAGTGACCATTTCTTTCTCTATTAGCACATTTAAGGGTTGGATTTAATAACATGGTTAATAACTGCTAAAGACAGTTTTTCCCCTGATTCCACTTCTGCTTCTGAAGGTGGCACATGCAAAATCAGAATCTGATTTCATTTTATTTTTAATTAAAATACTTGATGAAAAACAGTAACTTCAGAAACCCTGATCATCATACAAAACCAAAGCAACAGTCCATGCACTACCCCTTTTTTATTAATGGCACTGTTAGACCCCGGTCTTTCAAATAGAGACATTTTCTTCTTTAGGGTCTATATGATTTAGGCTTCAAAGCTCTAAAATTTAGCATCCAACTTCAACACTTGTAATTTAGAACTACCTTTCATTGAAATTAAGGTTACTTAGGTCTGCATGGTTGTAGGCACTACTTCAGATTCTCAGTCTTTTCTTATATTACGGACATATCTCCAAGTACAACCATAGGAAAATGTTCCTTGTGTATGAAAAAATTTTGGACACAATACTTACATTAATGACATTGAACAAACCTAAAAAAATCCAAAAGCAGATATTGGAGATATGTTTTGGTGGAATTTGATTAAAAATGGCACTGGCAGTTTTCAGACACTTACGAGATGGCTTAAGTTTAGCCAGACTCCACATGCAAATTCCACTAAAATTGCTCTACAATTGGAGGCTCTACAAAACCTCTGACTTCCTTATGTTACTTTCATAAACTCCATCTGTCCCAGTATACCTGAAATACTTTTTAGAAGGTCCAATTGAAAAGGTGAGCAAGTTCATATTTTTCTACTGACATTCTTATTTTGGCATAAGAAAATCTGAGAGACTTAGTAGGAAGATATTGCCAGCAGAGGTCTCCAAGAACCTGGTTAATACTTTGTCTCACATAACCAGATTAAAAAAATAATTAAGATTACTCAAAGACAGGTAACTACTTTAGAGATCTCCTTTGGATAGGGACAAGTCACAGGAAGGTCTGACAGGACAAATTAGAAAATATCCTATCAATATGGTAAGTTCCATATGCAGTTTGTATGATTATACTGAAAATATTGGTATGTCTGTCACGATGTGATGCTGGAAACACACATTTGGAGATCTGAGTGTCTTTTCAAACTATGCTCAGGCTGCGACAGATATGTGCATAATCCCACACCTACCACACTACACACTGCTCTTCTCACCGTGCCTACAAAGCACAGAAGAAAGCTGAAGAATTGTGCACAGCCTCTTAACTCCAAGGGACTTGTGAAAAAAGCAGAAAGGTGAACTGAATGTAATGACAAGGCAGAAGCAAAAAGAAGCAGCTGAAAAGGAGAGGCAAGCAGTGCTTACTTCTATGATTGCCCCTCCTGCCTCTGTAATATTTTAAGCTTGTTTATAATCTGTATCTAAAGGGATATGAAATGGAAAGCTTTTAAATGTAGGAAGATGAAAGTCAGTTCTATCATCTGGAGTAAGAACTTGAACAATTCAATCGAACTGAGACATGCTGCACAATTGCAAAGGGTTCAGTGGCTCAAGGACATTTGCAAATTACTCATGAATTTACATATTTACAATTCTAACAGCATCCAACTCATAATTTTGAAGAGCATCTTATAATACTGCAGAAGGAGCTCTATAAAATCACACAGATCCACTTACCTTTTTGGCAGTACTTAGTATTTTACTGATTTGCCACCTGAAACCTAACAAAAAAATCAGACAATGCAACTGAAAGTAACCTGATGAGCAAGAACACCCATGAAAAGTAACATCTGTGCTGTAACATGTAAGTGTATACTATGTAAAAGAAAACTCTTGTGCGGGAAAGAAAGATAATTCTGTATTTCTCCTTATTTTTAAGCAGACTCCTCAAAGAGGAAAAATTCTCACTCAACACAGTAAAAGACTTTACCTGTCCAGTCTTTCTCAGGTACTTTGCAGGCTGCACATCTGAGCTCCTGCCCTAAGTAACAGTGCTGAGACTTCAACATGCAGCACTGGAAACTGCCACCCCTGCTGTTCATTTTACCCTTTTCTGCATCACCCATGAGATGCAGCCTTGCACTGTGCACCGCTTTTAACCCCTCCAGTTATTTTAACCGCTTAAGCTTTCTATCCTAAAGCCATTTATGATGCAGAGAAGCACAGAAGGAGCATAAGAGGTCAGAAATTAAATCTCAGTGAAAAGCAGAGAAGTCCTTTGTTTCACAGGAGCTTCGTTCTCTGCTGCTCTTTGGGAGAGTTTTCTAATTAGGTCAACCTCTCCTTTCAACAGTTCATTTCAGAGAATAGCAGGCACGCTCCTGACTTAATCTTGAGTAATACACAAGGGCTGGTTCATGCAGCAAATATGTTTGAGCCGCCAAATGAGAGTTGCCATAACATAATGAAATTTGACAACCTCCCATTGGGGATAATACGAAGACATGGTAATACGACACAAGATTTCAAGCACGATAATTAAAGTAATTCAAAGAAGGATATGAAACCAGCTCCATGCTACATTTTCTGATATAGCGACATCATATGAGATAATGACAAGGTTTAATTTGTGACTGGTAGTAGTGCTCTAGAAAGAAATACTTCAGATCATTTCAGTGGTGCTGACCAAAGATAAATTCTTTCATATGAAAATGGTCTGGAACTATTTTGGGCCTACTTGGAGTACTTAGATATTACTGGCTTTGGAAACATATTGGAGGAAAAATATGGTACTAAAGAAAAAAATTACATGGAAGCTGATTAAGAATTCATCAGAGTTGCAAGAAAAATTCATATGCTAAGTCTGTAAAGTGGAAGAAAAAGCTTAGAAATATACGCATGACTCCTATATCAGGATAGCTTTAAAGAGAACTATCCCCCTCCTGGGAGATGAGAGCTGTCTGAATTTGTACTCAGGAGGGATGGAAGAAAAATCATGGCAGTAGTGCAAAAAAACACCTGTTTACTTCTGATCACCTTACAGTCTTCACCAACACAAAGTGGGACATTTTCAACCAGGTGACTAGGACAGTATGCTCAAATATACTCTTACTTTTCTAAGACCAAAAATCCAGAATGATTCCATCTTTCATTGTAACAAATGGAAAACAAAAGTAGGTACTAGAATGTCGGACCAGAAATCACATCCTAAAAGGCATTTGGAAATGAAATAACAGAGCTGGTGATGATGCATCACACATCAGAAATGAGTAAAAAACTTAAAGGATTATGGGAACACTGTGAGTAAATCTTCAGGACTTAGAAGTTGTCGTGAGTTCAAAACAACCAAAAAGACTAAAGCAAATGAGGTACTAATACATATACAGAATCCAATTCTCAGTCTGTGTATATTGATTTCAGTGTTCCTAAGCCAATTTATAGCAGCTGATGACCTAGTGCAGGCTGTGTAATTCATCATTAATGGCAGATGAAAGGCTGAATGACTTGTCCATTACTATATCTTTTCTAAGGAGATTGAGACTGAGCCCAGGATCAGAAAACTCTAAAGACCAGAAAGCCAAGCATAAGAAGCAAGAAAAACAGATGGGAAAAATAGATGAGTAATTATAAATAAAGAATGCAGCCAGTGTATAAGGTTTGTGCAGACAAGTGCATGCATCATTCTGGTCCAAATGGGGATATAGCTTCTGTAAACACCCCCCTTATGTCCCTAACTTGTTATCCTTACCAACAATCCCAGGAATGTAAAACCAGATTTTAAATTACCACTTCGTCTTTTCCTTTCCTCCTCTTAATCCCTTCATCCTGACCTCTACTGCCACTTAAGGACTATTTGAAATCTATACAACCTCAAAGCTGTGCAAATTCTCCACCAACGTAATTTGCTTGAATGCTGCACCTCCATTTGTCTGCATCTTTGAAAGGTTCACCAGCGCAGCAGGATGTCTCCATTCCTCTTGTCTGGAAGACTAACCCACATGAACCAGCCTAGGAGCTCTGCTTGGACTAAAATAGTAAATATCAGAGGAAAAGAAACAGAGGAACATTTGAAGGAATTAACCTAGCTGGTAAAATACTTAAGTTGTCCCTACCTTTTACTCAGCTCCTGTTCCAGAAGCTATTCTGCATCATTACATGACTCTCCCCAGTTATACTGGACACCAAAAGACTGTAGGTATTACAGGTCCATTCACAGACACCAGTTCTCAGATATTAATTTACTTTTCATACAGGATGGTCCAGACTGCAGCTACCCATGTGAATGAAGGAGGTGTGGGGTGCTCTATGAGTAGACTTTACACTTGATTTCTCATGCCTATTTGTATTTTTGCTTCTCCTGCTGGCGAGCTATTTTCCAAGCCAAAATGATAATAATTTGAGCAGTTTTTCTGAATCGGCTAAAACCTCTATAAGCAGGTTTTCAGCACTCCCTTGGAAAAGGAAAAGTGGAGGAGAAATGTGTTTATTCTCTGTGCGGAAACTTGTTCCAGATGCAAGAATTCTCTTGGGCAGCAACTTTTTCAAACCTCAGAGTTATTCCCACTCACAATAAAGTCTGAGAAAACACGTACTCCATTGGCAGGAGTCATGACAGCCTCCCTCTGAGCAGTGATTTTCCCCAGGCTGAGTGTAACTAACTGAGTTTGGGCACTGCAATGGTTGCTCCGAAAGCCAACTGCCCATTTCTGGAAGGATGGATTTGGCTTTTGCCAAGTGTTTAAGTGGTGGTTAACCAAGAGTTAAACTGGCACAATATTCTGCAATGACACAGGATTTGAGAACTTCGAATAAAATGAACTTTGAATAGAAACAAGGGAGATGCCTGAAAATGAGAATCATCAAAAATGCAATTGGTAATGCATCTGTATAACAGGTAGCAAACTGGGTTTTCTAGTGAGACGTGTAAAATTCTAATTAATAATAATATACACTTGTCCTAATCATGTGAATTTTCTCGTGTTTTTATCAGTCCAGAAACTCATTTTACTTCAAGTGGCTTTGAATTTTCAGCAAATTATTTGTGATCTGGGACCTAAACTGAATAGAGACATACAACTGCCTGACTTTCACTTATGCAAATTTCCTTTTTAGACCTCTAACCATAATGAAGAGCATAATACAATTTACATTTGAGGTTGTTTCATAGAGTGGCATAAAGTGGCTTTCACACAAATAAAACACAGGCCCACTGATGAAAGGGAGGCTCTTTTCACTGCAAAATTATGGAGCCACATAAATTCCTGGTGGGACTTTGATTTGAGAAGTATTTAATCTGAAAAGCGGTCCAGCCAATTAAATGGGTTCTGCTGAATATCTTACAAAATGCTGCAAAGAACCGTAATTAGTTACAAATAAGAGCGTCTCTCTGCTAATGCGGATGCTGCTGCGCTGACACTTTTAGAAACCATTTTAACTGCAATTTTTTCCTCTTTGCCTTGGCTTGCCTGCAAAGTGTTGGGCAGGGAGCAGATGATGCCATGTAAGACAGTGTTGATCTGACTGGAAAGCCCAGTGCCAGATTGAATGGTTTTGGTCATAATTCTGGCAGACAAATGTTCCCAGTGGTGGTGTAGCTCCTCAGCCTGTACTGGGGTGCCTGTCCCCAGCCCAGCAGCCCTACCTGCATGGCAGAGCAGCCTCTCCCAGTGCTGCTTGCTTTGTCTTGTCATCACCAGCCCCATTTAACATGCTTATGTTTAGAGAGACAGCTATTTTTCCTGTTTTCTGTTACTCAGACTTTATATGCCATTGGGGTGGAGGATATCAAGATGTTGCACTGTCTCATCAGAGGAAGTCAATAGAGGAAAGTGTAAATGCACACTGAAACAGATCCAAACTAGTAAGCACTGGCACAACTATTTTCTTTCAAACTTTGCATTAAAAAATACACTCATGTTTTTAAAAAGTCCGGGAGAGCAGTAAGCTGGTGTGGTAGTACAGTGACCTTTGACAATGGTCAGCAGGGAGAACCTGGCCAAAGCACATCAGTGGACCTGTAGAGAGGCAGTGAGTAATCACACAATGCCTTGAGTTTGTTAGGCTTATGCATCTGCCTGTTGCCTCTTGTCCCACGCTCAGGACAACCTTTGGGTTGTGACTGTCTGGCAAAGCAAGATTTGACTGAAATGGCATCTAAACTTAACATGAATGAAACAACATCCACAATGATAATAGATAAGCATCTCCTTGATGCTGGTTTTATGAACGAAAAAGCAATTTCTTTTTAAATTAGCAAGCTACTGTGATCTGTTTACTGTACTTCTGCCAAAAGGAAAAAATTGTTGGCGTTGCCTTTTGCTCAATAAATCTTGGCCACACAGAGGTTTATCAAATTTAAAATTTATGAGCAGCCAGATTAAATATAGAATCAGGTCAATGGGAGTACTTCCAAAATGCTGCGGATCAAAACACACAGCTGATGGTGTGGCGGACCCTCGTTGTGGAGTTCAATGAAAGAGCAGGCACTCAAGGCAGAGGCGTTGATGCAGCTGGTGCTGTGTGCTCCGGCTGTGCCAGTGCTGGCTCATTTTGGGGACCTCACCTGCCCCAACCACAGAAATTTAACTGGCATGGGGTTAAATCTGTAGGGAATAAGCTGCAAAGTCAGGAACACAGCGCAACATGCATTTATGGCTGCTAAATGAGGGTGGAAAAGAAGACGTTTTGCAGTTTAATTCATTAATTTGTGGTAGGTGGTATCTGGTTGGGAATGGCAGACAGAACAAGAGACTTATGGCAAGAAAATAAGTGGTATATTGTTCAGAGTTATAATAGTCAAGGAAGCAGGTATAAGTCACTGTAATTGCATTAACATTAACATGTTTTCTATCGTGAAGGTCTATCTATCAAGTGGGACATACAGCCCTCAGAACAAATGCTTTCAGAGAGCAATAAAATACAGCCTGTTGCAGGTGCTCAAAGCACAGAAAACAGAGGAAGAACATATCTTGCAAGTTTAATTAACCTTTCCTGTTGCAACAAGAATGTCAAACAACTTCAGTGTCACTGATATGCTAACAGAGGAAAAAATAAACATTGATACAAGAATGAAATACAGCAAAAGTCAACCTTCCCTGACAACTTCCTGGAACACTGAAAGAAGCTGACAACAGTTATAGCACTGGGTTATCTACAGTGAACAGGCAAATTTGAATTTAATTTTCTTTTTTTTTCTTTTCTTTTTTCTTCTTTTCTGCTATTCAAAGACACAGATAACTGGGTTTAAAGGAGTCACAGCATCAGAGCCAGATTGTGATCTCCAGGGCACACATCATGACAGAGCACGGCACTGTGTGCAGACAGCGCATCCAACCACCCATATCGCATCCTTCTTTGCTGGGTGCCATATCCAACCTACCAAAAGCAACCTGAAAACCTTTGCTCAACATTACAGTAATATTTCAATAACACTTCTGAGCTTTAAAAAGAAAAATGATCAAGGAAAAAGACTTTCTTTCAGCTTCAAATGTTTGTATAAGATGTTTACAGTAAGTTACTTTCCCCAAAAACAGTCGTTGCTATGTGAAGCTCCAGAGCCTAGCTTACAGAAAGCAGATTTTTTATAAGAGATCTACAAACACACTCCTTGAAAACTGAATACTTATCAACCAGTAACTCATCTTCCTCAAGACAAGGATATTTTGGTCAATTATCTTTAAAACCAGTAACCAGGAGAGGCGGCAGGCTAGCACCTCTCCATAGGGAGGCTCCCCTGCTCACATGAAGAAAAGCATTAGCCACAGTGTCAGCTTTTGTGTAGGATCTGCAGTCCTCCAGCTACGGGATCAAGACTGGTAAATTCATTATGGCAATTTGATTATAACTTAATGTATGATACGGAGGGAGTATCCCAAAGGTTTGATTTACTGCCTTGAAGGAAGGCAGGTTTGGCTGTGGGTTGTAGAGCAAAACTGTATAACTGATAAGGCTTTTCATTTACTGTTCACATGGGAAAAATCAGGAGAAACTTTCATTGTTTGATGAACAGAAAAAGCAATTTTCAAATCTTTTAATTGAAAAAAGAAAGATTTGAAATAGCCCCAGATTCTTTTTTAATATGAAAGATTTCACTTTGTTCTTGCTACTTCACTCCTTTTTAATGTTTTCTCATTTTATGTTTTGAAAGGAGAAGTGTTCATTTGAAATGCAAGCCCCAAAATTCTGATTCCTAAATGAAAATGTCTTTTAGGAATATTTCCAATTCCTATATATGCTTAAGAAAAAAATAAAATTCAATCTAGTTTTGCCAGGAAGGATAGATCCCAAACTCTTTTTCAGGGGCAAACTTACTATAAATCAAAAACATTCTTCTCATCTCTGCAGTCCAGCCCAATCTTCCCTGCTGACAGAAGTCAGGCCCTCAGGAGCATTTGGGCAGAAAACAAGGAATTTTTCTCCATGTGTTCCATAAGGAATGACACTATGAAGCTCCTGAAGGTGATAACAGAGCATCAACAAAGAAATATTTTTATGACAGTGGGGAGGTCTCTGCACACCTGAAATGTGGGATATGTAACCTGCAGCCCCTCCACAAAGTACCAAACAGAAACTAAGGACCAAACCAACAGCCCATTCATAATTCTACAACCCCAATCTTTGACTTTTGTTTACCTCTACACAAGTAAATCCACAGTAACTCAGAACAGGTAAAAGTTTCCCCATGCAAGCTTGGTTCATCTCCTAGAAGCATTTAATTTGCTTTTAATAATTTCTTAAAAGCATTTAATTTGCAAGATGGGTCTGTTTCCAGCTGTCATGGTTTAAAACCAGCCACGCAGCTCATTCACTCACTCCCCCCTTTGCTCCCCCAACTCCCGGAGAGTTGGGGAGGAGAATCCAAAGAATGTAGCTCCCACGGGTTGAGATAAGAACAGTTTAATAACTAAGGCATAACACAAATCACTACTTCTACTATCAATAATAATAATGATAAAGGAAATAACAAGTGAAGAGAATACAACACCTCACCACCTGCTGACCAATAACTCACCCCACCCTGCCCAACCGAGCACCGACCGATACCCCTACAAACCCCCAGAGCCCCAGACCTTCCGGGTAACTCTCAGTTACATCCTGGGTATGACGTGCTATGGTATGGAATACCTCTTTGGCTAGCCTGGGTCAGGTGTCCTGTCTCTGCTTCCTCCCGGCCTCCCCTCCTCCCCGGCAGAACATGAGGCTCAGAAAGTCCTTGGCCAAACCAAACATTTGAGCAGTAACTAAAAATACAGGTGCTGTCAGCACCGTTCCCAGCCCAAAAGTCAAAACACAGCACTGCACCAGCTACCAAGAAGGAGCAAAACTGACTGCTACTGCTAAACCCAGGACACCAGCAGAAATCTGGGGGCAGGCAGATACTTGTATCAGGATCAGTACACACATCTACTTAACACAGAAGGCTTGTGAAGTTTTACATTTTTAAGTGCCCTGATCAATGGCTCTGACTTCAGTGCAAGAAGAGTGTGTGTAGTAAGTCTTTGTGTGAACAGGCTCCAACAGTGTTAAATCCCAACTTTCTAGGCTGTGCAACCAGTGGCTCCTCTTGAAAGCAGTCCTTAATTGCTTGCAAGCAATTAACATTTATTAACACAAGCTGGGGCAACACATACGGAATAAATCCCAAGTTGTAACCACTGCAATTCTCCACCAGAATACCTACTTCATCCTCACAGCCACAAGAAAGCAAATGAGCCATTTGAAAGTGTTTTCTGCATATTACCATGCCAATGTCCTTCCAGCTACGTGCTTTTGTTCCAGCTGCTCTGATTCTCAATTAATATGCACCATTCAGACAGGTTTTATTTCAAATCACAACCTTTTTGAGATGTGCTGTTTGTAGAAGAAAGTAATTTTAAAAATAGCCCCAAAAATTACTTTCTCACAAAGTATTTACTGCATATTGCATTTGATACAATAAACCCAGCTGAAAGCTGGCAGTCTGCTTACCGTAAAATGTCAGTTGTCCTCGTGCCACATTTTTCCCTCGCACGTTTTCAGCTACGCACTCATAGAGTCCAGCATCTTCTTGCTGAAAATTTGGGATTTCAAGAAGTCCACTTGATCTGTGCCTTCTGGCTTTTCTGGGTATCTGTTTCCCATCCGCTCTCCTCCAGCTAATTGTAGGAACAGGGCTAAATAAGAAAAATAAAGCAAAATAAGCCTTTCATAACAAGCTATGGGTCTTTTCCTGATAAGCTCTTGTCTGAACAACTTAACACTGTTTCATATTGGAGGATGATGAAGATGTGGTCAGTCTGAAGCATGGGATCTGAAGCAATTTTATTATAGGTGGCTTATAAACATACATATGTATACCAATGGTGTATTGCACACATAGTTTTAAAAGCAGAAGACTATATTATTAAAATAACAATAAATATTATAAATGTTGCTAATACTTAATATCAAAGTATTATTAAAGTGCTGTTTTAATGAAGTACAATTAGGGGTTCTGCTGTGATAATACATCCATTTTCCTACCAGTCCCACATTTTTATTTTGGAAGTATTACCAGAGTTTACTCTAGAAAGAATAGACATGTTTTAAGTGTGGCATGAAACCTCAAAACAGGAGAAGCATCTTTACAAAGTAAGTTATGTCTTCTCTCTTCCTTGGGAGAGGAAGTCTATTGTTTTGGTGAGCAAAGTCCCTGCTCCCCAAGTCCTCTGTCTGTTATGAATGCACTCCTGCTAAGAAAAGTGAATGATTAGGAAATCCTGCAAACTCTACAATACAGCACTATGAAAGTGAGAAACTGGAGGAATAATAATAATGGATGAAAACTTACTTCCCCAAGGCAAAGCACTCCAGTTTCACCGTTGTTCCTTTTGCAGATGGAACTGTTTCTGGGAACTGCACTTCTATTTTCGGCTCATACTCCCCCATCACCCCTGTGAACATAAAATAGATGCTAAAGCTTGGTTGAATTTTTGCAATAAATTCGCAAGTGTTCCCATGCTAGCACAGAGCTGTTCTATACATCATTACTTGCCCAATTAATCCATTCATTTTAAACATGGCCTGTTTCTAACAGCCGTGTAGTGTGGGCTCTTTTCCCATTTACTGCCAGAGGAAAATCTGAACCAGTGCTCCACACCATCTGGCAAAGATTAAAATTTCTTCATGGCTCTGTTACTTTTTGGTTTTGAATATTCAGGATTGTTGCAGGTAACTTGTGAAATAACGCAAGCAATAATAAGGGAGGTTCACCACCTTCTAGAAAACGAAATGCGGAACAAATAGCCATTAGAAAAAGTTTTAAAAGCACTGGAGCTAATCAAGGCTTCTATTAACTTCAAGGATTTAGATGCACAGAGATCACAGTCTTTGGGTAATTTCTTTACTTTTTACTGCTCCAATAAATCATGTATCGTAGCAGCCTCTTTATGGAATTGTGTTTAAAAATTTGTGCACATAAAAAGGCTATTATATTTATGATAAATGGCAACGTTTCTAGTCACTGCACTGTCTTAAAACCAGCACATATAATTTCACCAATAGTGATTATCAGCTAATTGATGATTGCAGTTTAAATCTTAACTGTGCGGCACTTCCTGGATGTTGGCCAAGTGCGGGGCAGGCAAGGCGGGAGTGGTGCTGGATCAGACCAGTGGAATGCCAACAGAATACACAAATACAGGAAGAGAGCACAGGGAACACAGAAATGTGAGAGCATGATTTTGCAGAGATTCAGGTAAGTCCAGGCTGCAATGCTCCATTTCGACCCCCTGCTTTGCAAAGAGGACACAAGAAAAGCTTTTTTTTTTTTTTACTTTTTCACAGTTTTAAAGTTGAAAATGCTCAGTATGAGGCTTACATCAAGTCTACTTTTACTTGCTCACCTGAGTATTACCTGTTCTGCTGCTATAGCAGGTTATACCATCTTTCTTCCAACCTTTAATTGCAAATAAGCACTGCTGCTACATTGTATAAAGAGGAGCTGCTGCACATCATCAATCGGCAAAATTAAATGCATTTATTAATAATACAAGCACTCTCTCCATAGTCATGTCCTGGTCAGCACATACAACAGGAAACCCATGAGTCTGCATCAATGCTCCAGCATTCACACACTGTACAAACAAGAATTATGGGGTAAGCTCTCTTTAGCCCTCTGCACATTAACCCTGCAGCCCTGAAGGGCTGGAAATGTCTATTACAGTTAACATCATGGAAAACGCTCTCTGTTCTCCCGGTTGTGACACACTAAATCTTTGCCAACTTGCCTATATTTCTCCAGACTCCATGCAAAACATTTGCCGGGTGAGGTTCCGCCAAGCCAAGAGCAGTTACTGCCCAGTGGTGTCCAAGGGCAAGGCTGGGTGTAGCATTTGGGAATAGCAGCATTGTGTTGCTGATATTGGAACTTATTGGGACATTTTCCCAGAAAACCATTTCCAGGTCCTGTAATGAAGACTGCAAATTTGGCAGAGGAAGATCTTCTGGGGATGTGTTTTGCAGGAAAGTCTGATCAGATTCAGGCAGCTGCCTCACTGTGGAAGACTCTGGCTTTCAGGCTGGAGACTTACCTAAAGAAACCATGGTCTCCATCACCCTCCGATGGCTGACCACCAGAAGTGAAGAGCTGCTTGATACCTGGGTCACCAGCCACCACCTGCCCCATTATAACCCAGGCATGTGAGCAGAGGAGATGCAGCTTCCTCCAAATGTTCCACAGCCTCTGCTGGCAGCCAGCCGGAAGGTGGGAAACATGACAGTGACCAAATAACATGGGAGAAAGGGAGCCAGGGCAAGGAGACACCTTGCCTCTGTCAAATAGCCCATTGATGGACCAGCTAGCAACCAGTCCTCAACAAGCAAAATCCACAAAAACAGACCCATCTTCATGGCACATCAGATGTTTTATGTGTTTGCATTTCAGAGGCTTTCCTATTTTTATTTCCAATTTCAAGGCTTAAAAACGTGCTTTTGGATGAAAGTCCTAGGAATTTAGAAGCAAGTAATTTGTCTGAGGAGATGATATGCATTTCCTGACAACACCTGTGAAATGTTAAAGTTTAATTGGCCCATACAGCTGCCGCTGATGGTAATTTTATTCCAGGACTATTTCAGTTCCTTCCTACTATTACTGTTTTAATGCCGATGTAAAAAATCCTAAGTGCATTTTAAAGAGAAGAAGTACTGCAAGAGCAGCGGCTCTCAGCACCTGCGTGCTCCTAACAGGTTTTGCCTTGCATTTGCTGCAGAGCTGGGATGGCCCAAAGGGTGCCAAATGTGCTGCGGTAGCAGTGGGGACAGCACCCCAGGGTACCTAATGCCTGTTCAGGAAGGAACAGTGCTAAGACTCCATGTTTGTATTAAACAAAGGAGGCAGCATTGCAGGTTTGTTCCCTTTCCTCTTCTCTTCCAGTCCATATCCCTTAGCAAGCTGCCAGGTGGCCTCTTTTTTCTTCTGAGCTGCAGTAAGTGCTACAATCCTAATGGACAATTTTAGGCTTTAGGATAATTCTCATTCTTCAGTGCCATATACGTTTAACTATTTATTTTCTTTTCCAACATGGAAATATCTCAGAGAGCCCTTTCCCCACAATGGGATGTACCAGCTGGTAATACTAGGACTAACTTCCATATTTCAGAGCCAAAGCTGAAACCAAACACTGACACCTTGGGAAACCCAGAAAACCGTATCTTCCCTTACTTATTCCTTTTATGAGCTGGCATTTACAAAGGGAGAGCTGCATGTCATTCCCAAAGACATGTGCTGGAATATGGGTGCACATTTCAGAAGGACAGGTCCCAAACTAAGTATGTGCAGTTTCAGGCACTGCTACACTTACATGATATTGTATTTAATTATTTTCTCCACCTGCTCTGCAAGCATCCTCACTGCCACAAATTCATATAGCTACATGAAACTATTTAAACAGGGGAAACTGCATGTGGATGTGGGAGAGAATTAAGAGGGACAGAGGAAAAACATCTTTTTCCTAGCACACACTGTACTTAGTGCAGTGTATTTATCATCATCAGATAACCTCTGTCCATAGAAACAGAGCTTGAGCTCATGCTGACTGTGACAGCTGCCGTGGTATGGGCTGTTCCTACCACCATCCTGTAAACCTCTGTGATATTTACCTCTCCAAGGAGGAAAAACTGTCTGAGAATAACTAATGGGATAAGAGGCACCTTCTGCTTCCACAGCACAGAGACAGGGAAGGAACCTGAGTTCTGTCAACAGAAGCATGTACTGCTGGTTACTAAAAGCTGCTGCAAGCATCAGGAGATCCATAACTCTGAAGCCTTGCAGCTGAAAACAAGCAAAAAGAGCACAAAAGGCCCAGGTGGGTAAAGCAATCTGCCTACAGGATCTGATTTCATTCCCTACACTGTATCTTTTCCTTTTACAGATTACAGCTCAAAAGCCTGGCGCTGTAAAGCAAGCAGCGCTTCAAAAAAACATGCTGAAAAGCTGTTTTCCAGGATGATTACATTCCAGTCAAATAACCACAATGAAGATGGCAGGTATTCAGTGTAAAAAACCTAAATGATTCACTACAGTCCAGAAAAATTACTGTCATAATTTGATGAAGAAATGTGAAAAGAAGCCTCAAGGTTCTTGTAAGCATCTTGCAATCCCAGCACGGCAGTGGCAAGTGCTCTGGGCAAATGGGGACTGATTGTTAGTTTGATGAGCAGGCTGAACACTGGCTACAGCAAAAATACTCATCATGTAATTCATACACCTGTCTGTTAAAACCATTGAAATCCTTGATATCAAACAGCATAGGGTCAGCCCAACTGTGAGCATCTGAACTCTGTTTTCTTCCTACAGCTCTGGAATGGGGAAGTTTTAAAGGTTTTTGAGTGAGAGATTATCACCAGCACAAAATGACAGAGCTTTCTCTTTTCCTCTCTTCAATGCAGTAAGAAATAATTTAAAAAACCAAATACAGGTACCATTCAGATGGTATTCCTTTCAGATAGCATTCCTTTCAGATAGGATCTTATACCACCATTTGCTTCTTTCACAGTAATGGGGCTACGTATTAACTTGAAGGACCTATAATTAATTTTGCATGACAGCAAAAATGTTTTGCAATTTAGAAATTACTTTGATTTTGGAGAGAAACAGAAATTTCAAAAGGAGTTTGTTGTAAATTATCTGATTTCTTTTGGAATTCACAAAAAGTATTTCAACATGAAGACAACCAGGCAAAAGCTCAGAAGCTTCCAGCAAAAGACCATTTTATGAAGGGTTAAATGGTGGAGGGCAGACTGCCCAAGTTGGGACTCCAGTCCTACAGCCCAGGGCTGAGAGGCCTCAGAGCTGCAGCAATCTCCCCATAACTCGGGATATGCTGGGGGGGGGACACGACAGGGACCCCCCATTCCTCCTCCCGAGCTGCACAAGGGCCCTGCACACATGGCACTTTGCTGCCTGCCCAGGCAGCCACGAGGGGGGCAACTCAGTACATTGACTGGGAGAGGTACAGGATGCATTTTTCCCCACTTAACTCACTAATTCAAATTAAACAGAACTGAAACAACTGCTGATGAGCTAGCCTCTGAGCCTACTAATTTAATGATAAAGTGTTGTAAAGAAAATAGCATATCATATATATTAAGATATGCTGGACATGTCAGATACGAAGACAAAAGATAAGCAAAACAGATCTGCCAGTGGAAATAAGATGTGCCTCACATCCTACTCATAGAATCATAGAATAGTTAGGGTTGGAAAGGACCTTAAGTTCATCTAGTTCCAACCACCCTGCTATGAGCAGTGACACCTCACACTAAACCATATCACCCAAGGCTTCATCCAACCTGGCCTTGAACACTTCCAGGGATGGAGCGTTCACAACCTCCCTGGGCAACCCATTCCAGGACCTCACCATCCTCACAGTAATCTGTTGTTTGTGCTTCTAAAGCAACATATATAATTTCTCTTTTCAAGTGTGATAGCATGTTTGATTTTACAGGGTGAACCTACAGGGAATGAAAAATGGAGACCTACTGATTTTTAAAATGAAGCTTGTCTGTCATACTGGTGCAATCTTATTTCAAAACACACATTTATCCCGTGCTCAGCTTTCAAGTACAACCATCCTTGGTTCTACGGATACAACAGCACCTTCCTTGTTTAACTCAGGAATGCATTCCCCAGCCCCTCAGAGGTTCAATTAAAGTTTCATATCTTTAATAAACAGCAGAGTGCACTTCAAAAGAATTGGAGAACATTTCTGTGAATTACCTCAGGAAGGCAATCGGTCCCTGTAAATAAAGCAGAGTGCGCAGAGGAGCGATGCACTGGGGTAAAGCCCTTGGCAAGGCACTTTACAATCAGGCTGCCTAGCAATCATCCCAGCATCAGCCCCATCGCGGAGCAGGAGCAAATGTTGAGCTTGATTGTGATAAATGGAAGCACTTTCAGCTAGGTAAGGTTTACATAAAAGTCCTGTTAATGTAATACTTAAAAATATTTCTTCTTGAAACACTGAAAACATTAGTATGAGACAAATTTAAATATTCCTCTTTATGGTTCACACATTAGGTGACTTATTCTCGACTCAGAGGGACAGATTTACTGCCACTGTGTTTATAGATATGCAGCCTGCCCTATAACAGCACTGGATTAGCAGCTCTTATCAGCCCTCACAGCCTAACTGTGGCACTTTCCCATTACCAATGTGTCCAAACTCCCTGTCCACAGGAATTGTGTTAATGTGAAAGGGATAGCTATGGGCAGGAGGCTGGCAGCAACAAGCCTGTATTTTCACAAGCAAGGAACTTTTGTCAAATACCACTAGGTGACAATGGAACTTCTTCTAGAAGAAGCTTCTAATAATGGATTTCTATTTCTGGCACAAATGTCCTGCCTGTTACCCTTTAAACAGACAAATTTTAATTAATTTTAATTGCAAATTAGCATACAAATTTATTTTTCTTATCTACTAAAAAATGACAATGATACAAATCAATTGTCTGGATAAATTTAGAAATCCTCTTTTGGTTTCTTCTTGCCTTTTTTGTATTATTCCACAGGCAACTAAAAATAGCACTAATTCTGCTGGGAAATACAGCCCAAGCTAACAGTTACCGAAACAACAAAGTGCCTTTGTTCTCTTTCGGGTTGCATAAAATGAGCAAAACTAGCATACCCAAACTCTAAAATCTATTTTATTTCCTGTTTTTGGCCAAGTGTCACCATGTTTTTCTTTTATAATTACTGCCTGAGATGGAGAGTTGTTCCAGTGGTGGGAAGAGCAACCTTGGCCACAGCATCAAACTCCACCACTGTCTGTGACATTGAACCACAGCTAAATCAGAGGTCTCCAGCCTCACCTCATCTCTCCACAGGGAAAAATCTCTCGGATATAAATATTTTAGGCCATTTCTTAATGTCTGCGTGACAACCAGTCAAGGGAAACCAAAAAACCCTCCAGCCCCAGCTCCCAGTTCCTGTCCTCTAAGTCCTACCGTCGTTCCTGAGGATGAGCGGGGTGGGGGGGCCCAGGACCCTGCTGTTGGTCACAGTGTTTGTCACCACACACGTGTAGTTGCCCACATCTGAAGCTTCCACCTTTGCGATGTACAAATTCCCAGTCTCTTGTGAAACAAAACGGCGATTGTCCTGGTGTACGAAGGTCGGGTACTCATTGAAGATCCACGCATAGGTGAGCTCTGTAGGCAGAAGGTAACGTCAATCTTAGTGACAGGATACACGTTCTCATGGGGCAGTCTAGTGCTGGACTCCCTCCCAAGTCAGAGCTGGAGCCCTGAAAATCAGTTTCTCCCTGCCCCTTTGGTTAGCAAAACTGGATATATCACAGTCCATAAAATGATAACAAGGCAAACACGTTGCAAGTTCTTATCTTTATGGCTATGAATATAAATTTCCAACTGTGACACTTCTGAGCCAACAAACAGATCTAATATTCTTGTTGCTCCTTCAAGTTCTTCCAGCCCAACACAGAAAGCATTTTACAAGAATCTCACCTTTTTGTTATGAACATTTCAGCCTGACTCATGGCTTTTCTTTTATTCTTTCTTATTTTTTTTCCTTTAAACACAGTTTGGAGGACAATCTGCCATGTGTGTTATCACACTCTGTGTTCTTTATTCCTTTGGAATTTCTGAATTAGCAAAAAACTGAACACTAAATTAAGCAGCTGTAATCCTCTATATGACTAGCTAGACAGTACCCTGTTTTATAAGGCATCTTTGGAAGTTATTTGAGCAATAACAAAATAAGTGAGATGCTGCAAGTGGTTGCAGAGTTTGCAAGTGAGGTTAATGCAAAACAACCCTATAATATTTGCCTACGACTAATGCTCAAACATCCTAAAAATCCTTGAAGAACTAAAGTGAACACAAGATTGCTGTAGTTTTCTAAGGGAATGCTAATTATACTAAAAAGTGTATACTTGTTTTAATACTCTAATGAGTCATAACTGTAATTGACCTCAACTACGATTAGGTACTTTGGAAAATATATTCTGCCCTCATACTCCACTGTTTACATATGTAAGAGGCTGAATGCAGATTGTTGGCTTTTATTTATTTATTTTCAACAACAGGATTATAAAATGCCTGCTTAGACTTTTAGGAAGATATGATAATTATGTTTATGTGGGAATATCTAATCATCGTATTTACACATGTGCATCTAATTATAAGTAACCTCATGCTGATGTCAAGAGGATACTCAGAATAAACAAGGTACCACTTCTCAGCTGGCTTATTATTTTCTGCAAGTAGTTAAGTTGGTTGTTTGCTTTTTTTATTTACTCTTGGTGAACAATTATCTTGC
This sequence comes from Melopsittacus undulatus, assembly GCF_012275295.1. NCBI lineage: Eukaryota > Metazoa > Chordata > Aves > Psittaciformes > Psittaculidae > Melopsittacus > Melopsittacus undulatus. The sequence goes on along the minus strand of NC_047535.1, from coordinate 34,043,054 downwards.
TCCTCCAGAAGCATCCAGCAATAGGCAAATAAACACCATGGCCCTGCAATGCACAGAGGCATTTAAATTTGAGTGAATCTTCACACAACAAGTTTCCACCAAAGCCCCCTGAGCTCTGCAACAGAACACCATTGTGTGTTGATTGTGGGATGGTGAATTGACTACATGTTCCTCAACAAAACCCATGGAACTGGGAGGGTCTTTTGGATCAACAATTCCTGTCCCTCCCTATCCTTCCCTAGGAAGTTACATAACTCTATTCATAAATATACCTGAGAAGCAGCAAGGTTTTGGCTCCTGCTTTTCTGTTGTAAGTTGGTATTACTCGAATTGCTAAGAACCCTCTAATTTTCAGGTTAAATGTTTCCATTACTAGTCTAAAGCTATGTGCTTCTGGGCTAATGATGCCTTTAGCTTAAAGAGTTCCTGCCTCTTTGCTGGTGAGAGCCATCAAGAGCCCTTCTGCCTTCATTTTCAAGACAAGCTTTCTAATCTTGTAATTGTTGTAGTAGCTTTTCCTAGCCACTGCCTTAGTTAAAAGGTTTAAATATTTGTGTCATTTGAGCTGAGTGCCAGGTGGAAACCCTGGGTAAGCAGGTCACAGGAGAGCAGAAGGGAAATGTAAAGTTATGCATATAGGAAAGAGGTCTGATCAAAGCAAGCAGCAAATAGTGATGATCTGGGATTCCTCTACACAGATGAACCCAATGCATGGGAAAGTAAAGGATACTTATTCCCAGAGTGCAAAACATCAGTATCTCCTCAAAAGCCATCTTCAAACTCTATTAATTTGACTACATAGAACTGAGGGACATAATAAACATCTGATGCCACAGCTCTGCCTTCCTTTTATTACAACAAATCATTGTCCAGAAAAATACAACTACCCAAAATTACACAGAATTCGATATTAGCAATAGTCCATTATCGCTATATAATATTTTAAATAATTCTCTGCGTAATTCTCTCTCTCAAATAACATGGGACTAATGGAATATAGAGCACAGGGAATAACATAGACTGGAACATCTATAAGTGCCTTTGCTTGTGTAGCAACATGTAAATAAACACTATACCAAACTGACTTTGATTTCCTCAGAGATCCTAGTGCAATATTTATGGCTTTTCAAACTTGACAGATTTCTTTTGATAAGGCTTCTCATACTAATTGCTATGAAAGTGATAGACAGTTCACATCCCATAGGCAATTTGTAACAACTGTGTAAACAGACACTTAAAATGCAGCCTGAGATGGCTCCTGGTGACCGCATGCAATTGAAACGTTTACTGAAGTTACAGAGAGAGTCTTTCAGTACAAAGAATGAACAGGAACAGTCAATTCGTGGTTCTCTAATTGCACATTAGACTCTACATCCTCAAAGAATTTATTACAAACTTCTTTCTAATTTGGGGCCCTTTTCATGTAATTTTGCTTAATTTATAATGCTTTTAATTTCCCCTTTAAAGCATATTCAAGTAAGTCTCTCAGTATTATCCAAAGATTTCTGACCCATATTTGCTGGTTTTAATGTCAAGCAGAAACAAGCTGCCATCCCACTGCCAGCAGTGGTTTTCCGCTGCAAAGACCTCTGTCATACTTTGGTACTGCACTTCTCTTCGTTATCCTGATGGACTGGATTTCCATGATAGACCAGAACAAGACTGAGAGTTTTGGGTGGCAAATCTTCACTTCTCAAACAATTATCAGCAAGGATAGATGAAGAAGTTACCCGTACAGTTTTGGTACAGATGGTCTATGCACCCTGACTTAAGCCATCACCAGACTGAAGACATGCAACCCTGAAACTTTTCTTACTCTGCTCACTATGTGAAGAGCCTTTTCCATCTATGCAAATCCATACTGACGGGTTACACACACTTGAGTACTTGGAATACCCACACAACCAGCATAGGCACAAACTAGAAGAAGGAAAGTGGATTGTGGGTTTCTGTGCACAAGCCTACAGATTGCTAGGTATTTGTTCTTTTGATCCAGACAAATGACAACAAAGAAGGTGAAGAGCATCCTAAATTAGTTAACATTATTCACCTACTGAAAAGGAACCAACAGAAAATCTAGGCTCATGAAGAAGAGTGGAGGTAACAGGCATGTTAGCAGAAGCTTGATTTGACTTTGAAGGACAGTGGAAGTGATCATCACAACAAGCATGTAGAACTGCAAATCATTCCCAGACCAGATATGCAGCAGGAAAGCCCACTGCATACCAGCAAAACATCAACCTCTTCTCCATGCTGCATCCCCTGCCACTACAGTAAGGTTTTCAGGAGAAGCTCAGTTGCACAGAGGTATCACAGCACATTTATCATTATTATTTATGTCTCTCTCCTAGTGACAGGCAGAACATGCTAGGCAGTACATGGCAGCAGGTTATACCCCTCTAACATCCATCTACGCAACACCAAGCAGGAACACCCTTGATTCAAAGCTCCATAGGCAGCCTTTTACTCGAGTTCCTGTTTGCAAAGTTGTCTTAAACATGTGGCAGCAATACCAAAGAAGAAGCTAAAAGCCTTTTTTTGTTCACTCCTTTCACTCTTTTCAGAGACTCTCTTACACCAGTTGCTCCCTGCATGCTCTACAATGAACAATGCTCAAGTTACCTCTGGGTTTCAGGAACAAACATACTAACCACAAGCATGTACCCTGTATCGTGTATAAGCATCAATGAATATTTCAAAATAGAACCCAAGGCTTCTGCCACTGTTTCATGGCTAATTACCATGGTTTAACAAAATTTAGAGCAGTCAGCAATTGCTGTCAACTTCAGTAATTAAAAAGGAAATAAATTATTCAAACCACTTGAATGTAGATTTAGGACGTTTAAGATATGACTTTTCAATTTTATTTTCAGACAGCAGACACACTTTTTTTACCCCCCCAAAAGAGAGATGTCCTGAGCCGCTTCCCAGGGCACCAGCAGGAAGACCTGGCAGCCCCATGCCACACCATGGCTGCCTTTCTGGAGAAGCTGAGCCTGCTGGGGTGCTGAGCCCAGCAACTTCGCTCACCCTAGGGAAAATGAGACATGCAAAGTAGTAGAAGTTGCATCACTTTGGCTTGCTGCACGGGTTTTTTGTCTGGAGTTTTCTTGTTTGGTTTTGTTTGTTCTGCTCGGCAAAGCACGCAGTCCTCCTGGGTCTGCCTTTCCTGATCACGTTCAGATCTCATAATTTTTCTAACGCATTCAATGATGAACTATTAAAGCACAAATCCCTCCTGTGCTGCCCACACAACACTCTGCTTGAGACAAGAAACAAAGCTAAAGACACTGTAGACTGTAAACTTTCTCTAAATGATAGCAAGTGCAAAATTAAAAGGGCTACTTAAAGCTGAACAGAAATACTGCTATGGGTAATTACAATTAGACTGTATGGTTTACCAAAATAATGTCCTCTGCTCTTCTGTCATGCTATTTTGGCTTTGCCTCGCTTTTGCCTTTTAGTACAAAAAGCTCTTTTCTTGATTTTTTTAAAGTCCATAAAGTCAGTGCTGCCACTTGAAAAGGTCTCTGCAGCTATTATAGGAAAAGCTATTAAAATATCAGGATTATGGTAACCATAAAGCTGCATAGAAGAATGAAATTTTGAAATTAGTATTAGCCAAAAAAATGGGGATCATTTATCACTTTTAATAAGAACAGTGTGGTACAATACACTATTATTTTTTTAATAGGCTTTACTGAAAGTTACAGAGATTAATCCAATCTTTAATGATTCCTATAATTTCGATGTTATCACCTACTATGTCATTCTCAAGTTGGACAGGCAGGAACTTTTTCAGTGTGAGATGAAAGATTTGCAGCATTTCCTGTAAATCTTGAAGCACAAAAACTAAGCTTCCTTACCCATAGCAAGAATGAAATATGAAATCAAGGAAACGAAGAAAATCTTCCCTTCATAAGTCTCAAGCAACCCAGATTGTAACTGCAGTAGGACAGTATTTTGAACTAATCTCGAGACTTTCTGTAACAAAAGGTGAGACTCATACGAGTCTTTTAAAGGACCAGTTTAAATCCAGGTATGGTGAATGCAGCTCCATGAGCTAGGTTTGCACTTTCCTTGACCACACAGTTCCATAAAACTATTATTGCTTTTCTACGTTTTCAAATGCAATTTATTCTCAGGTATGGGAAGTGCTGAAGTTCTCCACTCTGTTTTACTACATATCTCTGCTTTCCCTGTCACAGGGCCGTTCTAAATACAGCTAGCAGCAGCAGCAGCAAAGTCACGCAAAGATTTTCCTGAAGAGAAACTGTTCCCTCAGCTATTGCACTGCAACTGATGGCAGTGAGCAACTGGATCTAGCATTTTGCTTTTGCATGATTTACTACAGACACATATTTCTTGGCTCTGTGTGCATTACTATCTGAGCCTGCCATAATCTCAGTTTCCATTAGAGAAGCTGATGCACACACAAGCTCAGCCCTTCTTCACCTTCCAGCATTTGCTGCAGTCCAGGTTAGGAACTGCTAAACCTTCACACCTGCTGTTTATTTTACGTATTCAGATACTATAACATTACTTTGCCATAGCAAATCCCACTACTTTCCTCTCCCTCCCCCATCCAATTCATAAAAGCCATTCACATCACAAACCATTAAGTCATATCCAAGTCTGGCCAAGATATAATTTTCTTTTATACAGCAACAGGATAATGTTGCCCTGAATGAAGTGAGGGAAGAACCTGTAGCTTCATCCACGTGCAAGGCTCTACCCCAGCAGAACACGACTGTGGCCCAGACCCTGGCATGCACAAGCTAACACCCCATTATACCATCTTTGCACACCTCTGTGACTACCCCCTGATGGGCTTGAGTGGATAATGCCTCTGTCAACAGCAGTGTTGTATAAGCTTCATAAAGACCAATTTTTGGTGAATAATTTGTAGACTTCTCTCCTTTTTTTTTTTTTTTTGGCTCTGATTGCTTTCATTCCCTGGTGTTCCAATCTCTCTTAAGTGGCACTAACAGGGTGTTTTGATGGTTATGGTAAATTTGGGCAATGATAAAGCATAACTGGTTATCTGATAAGTGTCCTTTGAATTATTTCTGTATTCTCATCTTGCTTACTAAATTTTGCTGACTGCTTATAGGGGATATTAGTAATTTCAAATTTCACTATGATTTGATTAAGCAATCAACATTTGTAGCCCCATGAATAACATAACATGAGCTGGAAAGGCATCTTGATGCATCGCAACACACTAGCTATGAGTGTGCTGGGGAAGACGAAAGAGGATTTTACCAGCAAAGGCAAATACCTGGCACTATGTACTATGCATGTGGCCCTACCCAACCCCCAAGGGCTCTTCTCCACCCATACCAGTAGTTTGCTGGAAACTGCATTGCAGTTTCTGACCATTTTTCTCTTTCGCAGTTTTATTTTAATAGTAAATCTACATTAATTATGTGCCATAAACATTTTTTGTGTGCCTACAGACCATTTCGTTGCCCTGACAGCACACTGGATCAACTATTATCTTCTCCTCTTAAATACATGCAGAATAATTTAATGGAATCCACCAGGATGCAAAAATCACTTGGTAATTCTCCCTTTAATTCCATGCTCTGCCCTCTCCATCACATAGGGCCTCCAGCTCCATCACACCACAGCTCCTGTGCCTCCAGTGCAGATTTTCATAAAAAGAATAATGAATAATGAACAAGATTAATCTAAAGTTAATAACACATTTTGGGGTGAATCCTCATCTATGCTAAACCTGATGATACAGCTATGATGTAGTCTGCCAGTCAGTAATTTCCATACAAAGAATATATGCTGTCCTTGGCAGATGTGACAGAAAAAAGTACATGCCCTTTATTTTAGCTAATATTAGTGAACTGGTTTGCACAATTTGACCTGGAACAGTGTAAAAGAGCCACAAGTCACTGTTGTCAGTGGTAATATAGTGGTATGGGAGTCATAAAGACATGATATCATCGAAGGCCATGAACAGGCTCAGAGGTCATCTCTCCAACCCAAGGCATAACTATTACATCTCTGAAGTTCTTCCATATTTTTCTTCCAAACCCCCAGTGATAACAATGTATAACTTTTGATATGGTCTAACAGGGCACAACACACACCAGTGGGGAAACAGGGCTGTACCACGGGCTGCAGTGCTAGCATCTCCTGACCACACACTAATGGTTAACAGCAAGCAGCCCCTTTCTACTGGGGAGAGATAATTGCCTTTGTGAACATAACTGTGTCCATGTGTTTGTTAGTGCTGTATACACATGTACATGGCATGTCCATTAGCAAGTCACAAGTGTGTAAGAATGAGGAAAATACACAATTAAGCCAAATTCTGTGTCTGACTCATCCTCACAGTAATTTGCACTGAGTGCAGGGCTGTGGTTGTTTCCCAGCCACTCAACTCCATGCTTGCACAGCATGTAGAGCTTCACATATGGGTAATTATAAAGGTGAGAGGCCTTCATTACCTGAAGTCTAATCAATAATCACCTTTATCTGCTGCATCCCCATTTTTCCTGTATCTCTAAAATAGTTAAATACCTGATGGCTGTACACAGCTGACCTGGCTTATCTCTTGGAAACAGCTTCCAGCCTCAGTTGATTGCTGGCTATGCTGGCTGCTGTGGCACCAGGAATACTGACTCCTGCACTGTACCGCTGAGGGTTTTGACAAAATTTAAACTTAAAGTTCCCTCAGGGACAAAAATCAACAGAAGCTTTTATCTACAACTGAATGGAGAATGTTCTGAGATGGAGTTCCATGCTGTTGTATTTACTACAGTCAAATACACAAACCTATTTCAAAAATGTCTGATGGGCAGCAGACATCTTCCCGCAGCCCCACTGATCTAGCATGCAGGCTGGGAGGTTTTGGAAGAAACTGTATGTTTTTTCATCTGACAAATCTCATAAAAGGTCTTGTAGAAATTTACAGCTTAGCCTGCTGTTGCCTGAAAAGAAAAACCACAAACCAACCCATCCTGTGTTTGTTATAAGAGCTTATGATACCTTTGGGGAACCGGATTCAGTGTTTACTGAAACTGGTAAAACCTTGTCCAAGGTTAGATTTATTGGCACTTATTTCATGCACCTCTAGTTTAAACTTAAAGTTTTTGAGCTAGGTTCATCCCAGCATTGACCCACATGGCTCTGTGGGAAGGGATGGTCCCCTCAGCCGTGCTCCTTCTCAACAGAGATGCAACCTCAAACTGCACCAACGAACGATGATGATCCAGATAACTGGAAAAGTTGGGAGACAATGATCCACTGAAGAAGGGAATTACAAAATTAAATCTTATTTCTGCTAAGAAAAATTCCTTGGGAGTTATCAGATGGTAAATCCTGGAATGAAACATTACCACACCTTGCATAAAGGAGCACTCATGGGTTGTCATGGCAGTTGATTAGTGGTGAAATCAAGATTTCAGGAAAATATTATACAATGTAATGTGCCATTAATGTAACTACAACGTAACTTCAGCAAACCAACCTTAAAAAAGAGCAGCAATGCAGAAAGGACTCATAAGTGGTGAATAGCAGTATATTTGCTACAACCTTTATCCCTGCTAATCATGCAACATCATCTTTCTGGAAGCCAGAAGACATATGCTTGGCCTCCTGTGACACTGATCCAAGCCTAGATGATTTCACAGCTTTTCCCACTGAGAAATGTATAGATCTGTATGATGCTCTGTTTGTAAGTTGATTTCAGTGAGGAAATGCTGGCAAAAAAAAGACTAATAGCTTGATATGGTCCACAGAGTGGCCTCAACATCCTTCCAAAGCAATACACATCTTCACCTGACAGCCGGAGATAAAGTACCTCTGTGGCAGATACTGTCAGCAGCAAATGGAAAGGAGAGAGAGGAGAGATTGGCAAGAAAAAAAAAAGGTAAAGGGGGCTGGACTGAAGCCGCTCATTACTTAGAGGCAAATATCAAATGAGAATAGATAAGCTGTAAGCTGGGCACATGCATAAATGATGCTTACACTGTTTTTTAATCCTGCATTGTATTCCTGCTGTGTGAGGTTCAATCATCTCTTGTATTTTCCAGACTTGTCCTCCATAAAGTGCTACACACATCACCTTAAGGAATGACTCACAGATTTAAGCCATCAGTTTGTTTTCTGCTTAAAGTCAGAGAGAGTTAGCTTAAAAATCTTTTTTTTTGGGCACTTACTTCAGTAAACCTAAAGGTCCCTGGGCTTGTTTTAACACATATTTCAATGTGACCTAACTAATCCTTTAATACCAGCTTTCACTACCTTTGATCAGCCTCTTACTGTAGCTATAAGAGATTAGATCAAACCTTTAAAAAAAAAGAAAGTTGGTTGCAGAGAATTTTCTTACTGCAGTGAATTAATATGACTATCAACTCCAAGGTTGAAATATCTGGGCAAGCAGTGCAGGTGGTATGTCCTTTAGAGGAGATATATACACAGACAGGCACTGCTACATGATGCTGTGGCACATTCTTCTAGTATACAGGAAAAAAACATTCTCTTCACATATTTGATAGTTTTGATATCTATCAGCTGAAAACAACATCACTGTGGCACATTTAGACATTCTATATGTATCAGGGAACAGAAAATGCCAAAAGCAATATCACCTTTTGTTTTCCAACAACAAAGTATCACCCTTACAGAAAGGAGTGCTCACACAAGCAGGACTATTGACTTAAATGAAGCAGTATACGCATTCAGGGATCTGGAAACCCGTACTTGATTGTGAAAGTTGAGATACATCATTGCTGTGATTGTGTTAGTAACCCACTTTCTGCTATGCCCATCTCACAGGAACTTGAAGGATCAGCAGCCCTGGATGCTTTGTTTAGTTTAGTGTGAGGTGTCCCTGCCCATGGCAGGGGGGGTTGGAACTGGATGATCTTAATGTTCTTTCCAACCCTAACTATTCTATGATTCTATGACTCCATGTTTCTGAGAGCTTTGGCTGTAGACACTGGCTAAGACTGGGTTTGGAGGGTAAGGGTGGTTGCAGCATGCTTAGTGAAGCCTGGGAGCTAGACTCAGATCTCTAATTTATTTTATAAAGAGATCACATATGTTACAACTTTTGATAAATGCCTATTGACTGAATTCTGTCAGACAGCAGATTTCACTCATCTTTAGCCAGCCCCTGCCAGCTCTACCTCCTTTCAATACCATTTCAATCTTCATTTAGTAGTGACTGCAACTGAACAGGGGAATAAACCACATGACTAGCTCGCAGATGATTTCTTTTTAAAGATGTCACAAGCTGTCACTGATAAATAAAAAAAAAATCCATTAGTGTCATGTTCCTTATTATTTCGGTATTTCCAAGGTCTTAACTGGAGAGCTGAGCCTCCTCCTCTAGTTCTCTGGAAGGGCAGCAAGCGTTACAAACCTCAGACATCCTACCTCACTGTCTGTCCATGACAGCCTACTTGAGACACGAACATGTAGGTGGCTGGTAGGGATCTTGCAGCAGTGTTGACACTGAAGGTGATAAATGACACATGCCAGCTGAAAATTTGGGTCTCAGTGCCCATCCCAAAGTCTGTTCTTGACTGCAACCCTATTTTGCAACTTCTGTTCACAAAACTGATCCCTGTTTGAAATGAGGCAGATCACCTATACCAACTTAGGTGCTTAAATTAGTGTAAATCTAAGATGAGTTTGGCATTTGCTTTATTGGAAAGATTTACAATTTCATAGATTTTGCAATTAAAACAGCACTGCATGTTCTCTGTCCTGTCAGAAATATCAAGCTGAAGCATTCCCAAATTAGGGAAGAAATTATCCTTATCCCTTATCCTCAAATACACTGATAAACTTGAGCACAAACTGAATCAGCAGTTTTAGAGAAAGGATTATGCTAGATTAATTTTAATCTAATCCATTTCTATCTCCTGATAAGCTTTTTACTTCTTGCTTTTAATAATTTAAACAGTGACTGTGGCATAGTATAAAAAATAAATGATGGGAGATGTACTTCAAGGGGAAGTTACAACTCTCAATCACTTCTTACTTAAATAAGAGTTTCATATGCCTGATTTTATGTTTCATGAAACCCATTTTTTGCTGAACTGTAACAATCTTCAATACCAGATGCAGAAGAATTATGCTTTCCCAGAGCCAGTGAGGAAGCCCCATGTAGCCTGCTCTTTGTAATGTTGCTATGGGAAGAAGATACCTCAAGTGAATTTTGGGTGGTTGAGAAGATGATTTAAGCTTCCAGGCAGCTTAGATCTGGCTGCAGCTTTCAGGAGCATCACTAAACTTCTCACGAGCAGGAACCTCGCCTTGCAGTTATGATGCAAGGCGCTAGGAATTGGCAGGTTTGGGGAAGTTGTTTTCTGGGTTTTGGCCTGAGATAAGTCACTCAGAGGCTCACTGAGTTTGAGAGCTTATGATCTGGAAACCACTTTGAAAATGTTGACAGTTCTTTGGACATGGGAATTTGATGACTGCATGGGGATGTATGAGTGGTAGTCACTATTAGGAGAAAAAAATCTGTAACAGATTGAGATATTTTTCATGCTACACTGTTTTCTGTCCTCATGCTGCACCCTCCTCCAGTGAACAGTACCTAGACTAATTCTGATTGAATTTCATTTTTCCTACTCCAGGAAAGATCTGTAGGCTGCTGAGCCCCTGCTCATGGGGAACATCAACCTACTGTGGCATTTTCCTGTTTGCTTAGACATCAAAGCCTTCACTCTACCATTCCCTGCATCCTGAAAGGAGAACCCTTCATGCACAACACAGTTGAACTCCTGACCTGCAAACCAGAGAGGTCTGCAACTCCTGCTGTTGCTGTAGGTACCATGACTGCCAACAGCAACCCCACTGCCATTGCCACATTCAAATATGTTGCAAACATCACTGACTACTGCTAATGCAAAATATTTCACCTACTCTTTCTTCTTTCTCTTTCCCAGCCCCAAGGGACAGTTTACCTGCTCGTATTTTCACTCCAGCCTTTGGAGTGATCCATGAAAGGCTGCTCAATGACCTTGCAGTATTTTGACAAATAGTTGAACCAACCTGCAATCGGCTTAGGAGATTTTTTGCTTGGTTTCCTAGAGAAATGGAACTTTCAAAATCATGTTGCCTGCCCATCTGTGAGATACTCCTCAATAAATCAGCTTCTCATTAATTGGAACCCAATCTGACCAAGCAGCAAAGGTTTATAAAGACATTAAGATAGGAGAGAAGGAGGAGAAAGTATTTATGTCTTGGTAAAAAGGGAGGGGTGGGTGGTACTCTGGCAAATCTGCTTAGCAAGAAGCAAATGCCCAGTTCTGGGTATAAGGGTTGTGCAAGAGGTACATGTTTAGAAAGCTCTTGGGCAAACCACACTGGAAGGAAATGCAGGAAAATTAAGGTTGAATATTAAGGAGTGGGGACACCAGATGTTCCAGGTTATCTGCTATGGAAGAAATGTGGCTGGAGGAGCGCTGTCACCCTAACAAATACAGAAAATTAACAGAATTTGTAGGATTCAACTTTCCATTCCTCTGAAGATTTCATATTAATGGGGATGTGCCACAAGAACAAGATCTGGTACCAAGAAGCTGATTTAACACATAAGGGAACATGTGTTTCAAGGCTTTTGCCTAAAGCCATTCTGAATTGGCCATCCAGCAGAAATGTTAGATGCATTCACTCAGCAGCATAAATGTTGCAGTGTAGGCAGAATAGGCTGATGCTGCCTGGGCAGAATGAAATAATCCCCTGCTTTTAAGTAGATGTAAGGTGGCAATGTCCTTGGCCTCTCTGGCTATGAGCTGTTTCTAGTGAAATTTCTTCCCCTTCCATTACCTCTTTCAAAACTGACTGTTTTCCAAAGTTTTAACACAAACTTTGATTAATGGAGAATATTACAAACATTTGTTCCCATTGTTAAAATGACAACTGTAAACATTTATTAATAACGTATAAATTCTTCGTAAGTGTCAAATGAAAAGGTAGTGTGGCAGTTTCCAAAGAAGAAACAACTGTAAGGTTGCAGTACAGAATGAGGAGTAAATAGGCACAAATACTTGACAGAGAAACAACTACAACAGAGAAAACTCTGTTCCAAAACACTCCCTGCTGAGCAGTGCTGCTCAGGGGGTTGAACCCCCCCCCCCCCCCCCGATCCTCTTGATGGTATGAAATTACCTGATAATTGCCTTTTCCCCTCTACACTGTTCTGATTAGTTTTTCCAGTTTTCCTCCCCTTCCTCCTTACACTATGTGGGGGGGGGGGGGGGGCTGCATGAGCACAAGAGAATACAAGATGTGATTTGTGCAATAGACTATTTACAAGACAAACCTATTAAACCCTTCATCACATAACAGAGGCCATCAGCCATAGTTACAGCCAAAATGTTTTCAATGTTTCCAGTCCACAAAGCGCCAATCACTGCTTTTTTTTTGTTAAAAAAGAGTGAAAACCTGACCAGATGAGCAAGCACACACTAATCATTTTTCTGCAGAGCACAGAAGTGGTCTCAGCACCACTGTAATCAGTAAAGTGCTTTCTGAAAACATGTCTGGTGTCTACACTTCACTACCTACCATACAGCATGAAAGGCTGAGATTGAGATGAAATCAGAATTGCCATCTCTTCTGTCAAATGCTAAAATTTAGTTAGTTCTACTTGATTAAGCTGTGCAACAGAACTAAAAGTTCTCCTAGCTACTGGGGAAAAAAAAAAGGCAGGATAGAATGAGAAAACCTGAACACATCCATTATGTGAAAAGATGTGAGAATAATTCTCTGTCAACATTTCAGCTCACAGACACAGACTCCATGGCTAGGTTTCCAATAGGAGTAATGGCATCAGATGGGAAAGAGTTATTTGAACAACTGAGATTTAATGAATCTCCTCCTCTTTGGGAAGATGGAATTTTACAAGTGCATTGAGAACATGGGCTCTGCAGAGGGACAGAAAGCTTATTTTTCTTTAACTGTTCTCTTTGTTCAGTCACAGAGACAGTCCCCAGATGCTCAGGAAGGTTGTCCAACTCCACAGCAAGGAGCAGAGGAACATGGGGAATTGAGGGTCAGGACTAGAAATTATGTTGGGAAGGTTCAGTTACTGGGACATCAGGAACTTTATTACAGGCCCTATACAAGTGGGAAGTCATGTACTATAGAAACATCAGCAGGTTTCCATCCGTATATCTAAGCACTTTGCCATGTACAAAAGCTATCTGCTAATTTATCCCTTGCACAGATTACTGAGATAAATTACGAGGTGTGAAAATAAACATGTTACAGGTGTAGTAGGGGTGGTATGGGCTATGGGCAGAGATATCTCAGAATAAGACATACCTCTAACCTCTAGGGAACACAAAATTTAAATAATCAATTGAGAGATCACTTTCACCAGCTCTCTGTGTACATTCATTTCTCACAGCAATTGGAAATCTCTAACTCTATAAGGTTTTCCCACAAGGGCAAGAAGGCAAATGTCATGAGAACACTGTGTATATAGCTCTTTCTAAAGATGAACCAAGGGAAAATCAGGGAGGGGGCAATAAAGGAAATCCTAAACGACAAGTTCATTTATCTTCCCAAAGAAGGGAGGGGAAGTATTTACACACTTCTTTGTTCACATGCTTATGGGTGTGCTACTAGGCTGTCAAGTGAAACATGTACACCTTTCTAGGATTCTGGGTTTTTTAAACTCTAGACTCACAACAAAATGATGGGGATGTTAGAAGGTATTTGAAGACTGTAGTTGTTAAAATATTAACTAACCTTGCCCTGACTATCAAATAAATCTAGTAAAAGTGGCTGCTAAATCACTCAGTTCCCACAAACTTCAATTAAAAGAACTATTTGGCACAAGGAAATATTTTGGTTTTAAAACTTTGAGATAAAGTTAAAAGACAGTGACCTCCAAATACTTCCCAAGCATATTCCCTATGGAGCACAACTTATATTCAGGGCCCTGAGAAACACAAGCGAGTGCGTGCTTTGGTTTTGTGGGCTTTTTTGTTTGTTTAAATTAAGCTTAACAACTAAATGTATCTTGCCAATTTTGATTAACAATACTGGAAAAAAAAGCAAACAAGTAAAGCTACTCTGTTTGCTCCTACAAAGCACTTCTTGAAAGGAAAGCATTTCACCAACAGCTTTACTGTTTTATGTTTTGAAATGCTCCATGATTTCTAAATATATCTAAATGCAGTAAGAAGGCTTCAAAATACAACAGAACGAAACACTTCAAACAAAATGAAGGTTAGGGTTGGGTTTTTTTTTTGCTGTTCTTGCTTTTTTTTTCCCCCCTTTTTTCTCCCCATTTTGGCTAGCAATGCCTTCCCCAAATTGATTACTCCTATAGCTCTACTGGAGAAAGACAGCAAATGGTATTGATCTAGTGCGGCTTTGAAAATGGAAAACAATAGAGAATTATTTTATGGCATCCAAATTATAGAGCTCATACTAAGACATGCTGAGATACCTCAACTAGTCTCATCAAAAAGGTCATGAATACTTTTTGATGCTCTCTCCATTTCCAACTTGTTAATGTGATTCAGATACTGGGGACTGCCTAGTTAATGTTGTGGTATGGGCCAGCAGCTGTGATGGGGACCCTCATGTTCTGCAACAAAACTAAAGCCAAATTTTAGCTATGTAAATATGTTTAGGACCTTTGATTGTTGTCTCTTGTCCATTTTGACATCTACAGCCACTCATCATGCTGTTACATGGCCCCTGACTGACATGTTCCCAGAGCAATGTTCACTCTTACATTGTTTTTTCCATAGAGCTTCGCAGGCAGAATTGTGCACACACAGCCATTATTAGGCTTTTGTCTAAAAAAGCAGAGGAAATAACAAGGAAAAACCCTTTATGTGCAGGGTAATTATGCTAACAGCCCAGGTAGGTATCTACTAGTTCTTATGCTGATTTAGTGCATGTAAGTGAACAAATGGGGAAGGCAAACAAAAGGGAAAAGAAAACTTAGCAGACAGGGCACCATAAATACAGCAGGACAGGCTTCGGGGGCTCAGGCATCTACTGCTCCAAGAGCAGAAAACACAACTGAAGGAAATGTTTGATTTGCATTTATTCTCATTTTCAGTCCAGCAACTTCTCAAGCTCCAGATGAACATTTATTTTCCAAATTTCCAGGACTCAGCATGCATTTCATCATAGGAGGCAATCACATCATTATGCTGCTTAACAAAATGTAACACCAGAGCGCACTGACCTGACAAAATAGCGACTCCCTGCTGGAACCATGCTGCAAGAAATACACATTTCATTTTCATCTCAGGGGACCAGGGCGGAAGCCTAGATTCATATGTTGAATTTCCAACTCATATTAAACTAAAAATTGGGATAATACATGGCAATGCCCAAACTGTTCTGTGCAAGCTGTACAAGGCCTATTTTATGAAGCTAAAAATACTTGTTAATCATTTGGTTTCATTTTCAGGATTAATTTCTTGCAACATTTGAACAGTAGGAAGCTCTTTATTTTGCATCATTAAAAACAAGATTAAAAAAAGCAACCTTCAACAATTAATGTATGTAGGGCAACATCATTTCACTTTTAGCTGCCAGATCTTTAAATATGGATGTTTCCAACTAGCAAAGTATTAGAGTGAACTACAGTTGAAAGGATAAAGGTCTGGATGCAGATGGACATTTTTTTAGTAAAATCCACAATTATCAAGATCAACACAACCAATGACACAACAGTGGAGAGAAGATAATTCCCTTCTAATTTTCTATTTTTCTTTTATCAAATCTATTCAGTTAAGGGGGTGTCTAAGAGTTACCACTTGAGTCACCTGGAAATGGAGGAGATGCTGGCATTGAGCCCTCCTCAGACACCTGGGAAGCCTTCCTATCAAGCAAAACTTCTCAACCCTCTGTCTCTGACACCAGGTCCTAAGATCTGTGCTCAGGAACTGGCCAGGATGTTTTTTTCCCTAGGCTTCTACAAGTCTAGTGAATATTTTCATCATTAAAGCAACAGCTATTCTCAGATAAAAGAGTTTTTCTTTTTAAAAATTATTATTTTTTAAATATTTCATTTTCAATGCACATCAGAAACTAAACAATCACAACAACAACGATGATGATGATGATAATAATAACAATAAAAATAACAGTAATAATAAATTATCCTCCCCCCCAGCCTCGACAGTCCTATACCTCAGCATTGGTCAATAATGTGACCAGGCACTTTTTGCAAGGATGATGAAATTCACTTTCTTGTCCTAATGAAATTCCAAAATAATTGCATTTTCTCTATCTTAACGTCCCTCATACTTTCAATGAGATGTATTATTTTCACTTTTAACCTGAATGTTTTTTACTGTTACACTACAAAATTAAATACTTGCAATGTAATATCCCAGCCGTGGCATACTGGGGTATTGGAAGGAACTGATCTCTACAACTTTGCTTTGCAAACACTGCCTTGGGCCTTGGGGATGGCAGCTGCCCATGAACACGGCGGTTTCCTGACGTGCGGCTACTTCCCAGTGATATCTGATATTCTCTTATGAACCTCCATCTGCCCAGAGCTGGAACAGGAGATAGCTGTGGTAATTGTGCAGTGACTGCTAGGGACCAAATAGCTTCAATTACACTGGGAGACATGCAGTTTGCTAACGGAAACGTGATGCGCAAAACTGAAAAACGTTAACTTTGCAGTTGCTTTTGAAACTTGCCCTTATTTCTAAGCATAGGAGAAAGGAAAAGTAAAAGAAAATACTGCCACAGAGAAGATTAATTCCTGCAGAATGAGGGTTCCAGTCTGAATTAACTGGATCTATTTTGCTTTTCCATTCAACACTTTCAATCCAAACCAGAAAACAACCAGCACAACTCCCCCCCAGCTTAATTACAAAATTGCACTAGTATCAATTTAAAATAATTGTGGATCTGGCTACAATTAAAATAATTTTCTAGCTGGAATAAGAGCGGGTCATAGATAGTGGACACACAGGAAAGTCATCCCTCATCCATTGAGGGAAATAATTATCCTTGAGTTTTGTGCCTTTCTGGGAACAGAAACGCAATTACCTCCTGGTCACTGTAAGATGCTCTTTCCTGCATACTGAACCCAAACAGGAAATAACACCAGCACTTTTCTGGAATGCTTTGTGATCATCAATACATACACCAAAGCTTTCCCCTGAACAAATGTACCACAGTTTCCTTTTTCCTGCTTGCATGAACCACTACCAGCCACCACATCTCCAGACAAAGATTTCTTACAGCAGAACAGAAAACTCTCCATAACCACAGAGCAAAGCTTTGCTAAGGAGACTAAGACAAATGTGCACAATTCCACCTTGTCTCTGCATTGTCTGTGCGGTTCCTATGTCCCTCTTAGGAGACAGTAGCCTACTTGACTGGGGAGAAATGGGACGAAGCACTGCATGGCCCCTGGTGCCCGCAGGAGTGGGCTGTGCAGACAAGGTTAACTCTAATTGGAAAAGGGCACAAAAACTCCTGAGTTCTTCAGAGCAGTGCAGCTCAGTACCCAGCCCTCCCTGAGTTTGGCCCGTTGATATTATGCACCTTTGTGCAGCACAGTCAGTTTGGGATAAGATGAGGGCACGTGCCTCTCTTCAGTCTCATATTCAAGGCATTCAGATTTAAGAATCACGAAGCATTTCTGTTCCAAATCTCCTCACCTTTCTTCACTATGGAAATGAAGCTAAAAATGATGCTTCACCCACAGCGCTGCAGACTGCAAATGAATTCGTGGCTAACCCACAAGCAGTCTTCAGTGGTTTTTAATACCCAGCTTTGGCAGCTACCTCATCAGATATGGCAATGAGATCCACCTGCAGGGGTTGAGGGGCAAGCTCCATCCACCCAAACCAGAAGGCACATAATTTTAGGGATTGTTTAACTCTATATGAGCCACTCTCATATAAGTTAGATACTGTGGTAACAACTAGTTCTGTGATGTCACAGGTTCAAGAACAACTTTCATGTAATGAAATCAGCTGAGACACAGAATTTCTCATTATAATTGCCAGACTAAAAGGTGAGAGGAGGCGCAGCTGAATAAATCTACCAGCTGGTCAGATGCAAGCAAAGAAGCTCCTCAAATACTTGTGTCCTGTTTGACCCATAAACACTCAACACTGTTGTTACCATCATTAAGTTCTAGACAGTCAAAACACTCCCTAACATACAGGGCTACCCCACTGTCTCTTTCTATTACTTATTATAACTGGCTATGTGCAAATTCTACTTTTAGTCTCTTTGTTCCCTACCAAATTTTGCCTTTGCCACTGAGACAACACTAGTTTCCTTAGTGCCATTAATTATTTATATTTTGCCTGTCTGCTACTATAGCTTTTCTATTTCTCCACCCAAGTCAGAAATCTATCTCTTTCAGAGGGAGAGATGCCAGTAACTGTCAAGACAGGTTATGTCCTTTTCTCCACAGTCTGTATTTCTGGACACTCAATGAGCTCTGAGTTACAGTTAGTACCTGTTTCTGTAATAATAATGGATTTAAATATATTGCTGCCATAAAAAAAAAAGTAGGAAGAATATGTATTGCCATTCCAGAAATAAATCATATGAGACCTGGACAACTGCTAATGGATCCCAAGTACCCAGAAGTCAAAAAGAGTGACAATGAGTGTTTGAAAAAAAAAAACACAAATTATAATGAAAAGATGATGCATAAGAGTGGCTCTGTCAGAAATCTTCAACCTTTTTGCAGAAGACACACCCAGGCCACATACAGAAAAGCTTCTGAAAATTGCACGAGATCTTGGCCTTATCTTCTGCATATGCACACACTGCTTTATATTCTGTTTCAATCAGTTCATCTCCTAAGTACATACCCATAATGCTGTAAAATTTGTCTATTTCTCTGTATCTACACCAACTGGAGATCTCCCAGTGCATTTAGTCAATACAACCCATTGCATGGGTTCAGCATGATCCATTCAGTTAGGCTGGCACTGCCATAGCCTTCTTTTTTTAAGGTTTGCCCTTTTAAACTTCCCAGAATGTATCCTGAGAATGAAAACCTTGCTTAAAGTGCTGGAAACAAGAGAAGGAACCCACTTTACCTCCAGAATGCGGTGGTGGCCCGCACAGCAGCACCATACCCTGGCCCTGGCGAACAGAGACAGTGCTTCTTGTTCTGGTTTTGAAGTTCTCAAGATCTGTGAAGAGAGAAAAAACTTAGTTAGAGGGAGTTTAATGTTTCTTCTCATGAGAAGTACAGAGGGTTAGTTAGAGTTTGCTGCACGACATAGAAACAAGGTGAACATCAGTTTGGGGGGTGGTTAGTGGGACCTGGGTGGAATGCAGGGCAGTGGGAAGGTGATATGCACCAGAAGCAGAAACAGGATGAGTAAATGTGCCTACAGGCTGCACAGCTGGTAAGCGGAAAAAAGTGCTGATTTACCTAGGGCAGAAGACACATCTAGAGAAAACTCCAGCAACCTGTAACACTAGTAAGAGTTTTGTTTTACGAATCTATGAAGAATTGCTGCCTTAAACAATTATGTTATAACCCAGTCTGTTTCCCTTTAGGAGACTTGTTAGTGATGCCCTTGCAACCCATGTGTAGAAACCCTTCCTTTCCCATAAGGAAGTCTCTTGTAACAGCTCTATGTTAGCCACACAGTGTTTTAATTAAAGTCCTCCTTACACCTTTCTCTTTTTCCTCGCCTTCAGAGGCCGTGCACTCCAAAAATGTAACTCCTTCTTTTCTCTCCTTGCACACCGAATTTAAAGAACTTGCTATTAAGTGATGAGGTGACTGTGAACTGAGCAGTGGCACCCGGCATTGATCACCAGTGGTTGCTGCTCAGGAGCCCTAATACACCGAATCACTTTGGTAGCCTTTTATCTTTAACAGCCCCTTGTATTTCAATTTTCTTTACTTTTTTTTTATGCTTTCAGTGCAGCTGAGCCATGGTTTAGTGATTACAAACCTGTTGTCAGTGCAATTGGGAACCAGGGAAAACACACAGGTGATAAATATTTAACAGCAGGAAGAGTAGGGACATCATTATAAGGTTACAAGGATGAAAAGCCTTGATTTTTATCCTCTCTTGAAAATGTTTTCTGAAAACACAGGCATGCATACTTAAAAAAAAAAGTTAAAATTAGAAAATCAGAAGTAACTGCTTTATTTTAGAAATCTTTTTCATGGACTTTTCCTGCTAAAGCCAAATTCAGGACAAAATCCAAGCAAAAAGGGAATGACAGTGGAAGTAGTGGTAACAATTTGTTACAGTGCTAGTATCACTGTGAGATTTCCAGCACTGTTCTTCCATACCCTTATGCTACCTGCTACATCATTCCCAGGATCTTATTTCAGCTTTTTCATTTGCATTTTAGTGGATAAATGTTGTGGGGACTGAAACAACCTGCTGCACCACAGTGCATTATTTGTGAAGACAAAACTAGTCCAAACCTGCCTCACTCCTACCCATCTTCTGCCCAACCCGTGGACAGACATTGACTTCTGACCCTGTGAAGTGATGCTGTCTGCACTGGATGCTAAGGATGATGCATTATCAAACCCTTTGGGCAAAATGGGTTCACACAGGAGGTTCAAAGTTACAGTTGTGATTAAAAGCAGTCCAAATTTAACCTGGCTAGTAATTTAACAGAAGGTTGACTATTGTGAGCCGTTTGTTCAGACTCTGTGTAGGTACAAGGAGATAATAAAGCGTGGAGTTTCCCTGCCTCAAGTCATAGTCTGGGTTTGCAACTTTGAGCAGGGTAATTTTCTCTGTCCTTCCGTATGCTTTGGCCTAGATAAAAACACAGAAGGAAAACATAAGAAAACCCATTATCAGTGAAAACAGAGATATAATTTTTCTGTCCTAAGCTCCATAAAAATGGTGGAATGTATTTTTCAGGAACCACTATTACATTCCTCTGGCCACCTGTCAGTCCCATACACTTGAATATCTTTTGAATGCACACAGGCACAAGACTGGATTCCATCCTTACTGAGAACAGTTGCACAAAGAATAATAGCGTGAAATCAAAATGATGCTTGAAGGAATAAATATGGTATTAGGAAATGTTTTTTTACAAAAATAAAAGTAAAACAAGTCTCAATGAACAAAGCAGATGTTTTCTAGACATGTATATACATATATATGCACGCAAAGAAAACTGCCCAAGTATTGGTACGTATAAAATAATATCCAATGGAAGATTCTTCATATATAGGTTTAGATATTTATATTTCATCCACTTCATCCTTTAGTTGACAAAACTAGTAAATTATGCCATATGCAGATACATACATAAAACATTTTAGAGATTATAAAGAATCCACTTTTCAGGCCTGAATCCTAAAAAAATGAGACACAGGTCTGCCATGGAACAGATCAAAGAAAAACTGCTTGAACTTTGAGCCTGTGTGTTTAAGCTTACTTACACAGTGCTCTGGGGAATTCTGTTAATTGCAGGGGAGAGAACGGGAAAGGGCTTTCATTACTAATAGTAAGAAACAGCCACCTGCTTGGTGAGCCAGTAAGTCTTGATTACAATAGTATGGAGAGGAAGCGCATAACTCAATACTATAAACACAAATCTAGTCCTCTGTTTAGTTTTGGTTATTTTTTGAAGGAAGAAATAACATTATTTGTTGACAAAACAGCTATATATTTATGACAAGAAAAGGAAAGAAGTGTCTGCTCAGGTGAACAAGTAGGAAATGATGAAGGAATGGTCAAAACCAATTGGAGGCAGCAAACAAAGCAGAACATTCATCACTGTCACTTGTAATGCAAACTATCAAGCTTTGGAAGTCAGCTGTCAGTTCTGAAAAGCCTCATGCATGTACTTAAAATCTGGCTCCAAGTAAAATAAGGAGATTAAGATAATTATAAGAAAGGTGAATATCTCAAACTGATTGGGCTGATTACGCTCACGCATTCTGAAATCCACACTTTAGCTTTATTTTTGCAACACCTGAATACTAACTTGAATTAACAGTATCATTAAGATTGTATTAGCAAGAAACTTCATTTAAACAGCACCTTGCAATTGCCCAAGAAATTAGGGACAATATTAGTGTTGCTGAACGGTTACAAACATACAGATTAGTGATGTGTGGGTTCTACGGGTTCCCCTCTGCTTTCACATGCTGTGCAAAATGGACAAAACCCTTTCCTACAGAATTCTGCTTTAATGGGTGCAGAATATTGCACTGAAATCTCCTACCGCTGAATTCCCCATACATAGAAGTGAAACCACTTGCTGAGCAGAAGTTATAACACACTTGCTGAAAATCACCCCACAGGATGCTTTAACACAGAAGCAGCACTCTAACATTTCTTTCCACATGTTTATTATCTTCCTCCCAGGGAAACACAGCTTTCTAGTGCCTCTCTACCTTCTCCAGAGAGTACCTAAGAAATTATTCGTTTGACATTAAAAAAATCAATAGGACAGCAAAAGAAGAAGAAAAAAATAACCTTCAACACTGCAGAATGATTCTGAAATACAGCAGAAATGGTTCGGCTGCATCTCTCCTCTGATTAGAACATTAAGATTCACACTGCTTTGCTCCCATGCCTAAAGACTCTTGGTTACACATGAATCATAGAATAGTTAGGGCTGGAAAGGACCTTAAGATCATCCAGTTCCAACCCCCTGCCATGGGCAGGGACACCTCACACTATATCATGTCACCCAAGGCTCTATACAACCTGGCCTTGAACACCACCAGTGATGGAGCATTCACAACCTCCCTGGGCAACCCATTCCAGTGCCTCATCACCTTCACAGTAAAGAACTTCTTCCTTATAACCAATCTAAACTTCCGCTGTTTAAGTTTTAACCTGTTAACCCTTGTCCTACTCACTACAGTCACTAACTAATAGACCCTCTCCAGCACCCCTATAGCTCCCCTTCAGATACTGGAAGGCTGCTATGAGGTCTCCATGCAGCCTTCTCTTCTCCAGGCTGAGCAGCCCCCACTTTCTCAGCCTGTCCTCATATGGGAGGTGCTCCAGTCCCCTGATCATCCTCGTGGCCTCCTCTGGACTTGTTCCAACAGTTCCATGTCATTTTTATGTTGAGGACACCAGAACTGCACACAATACTCCAAGTGAGGTCTCACAAGAGCAGAGTAGAGGGGCAGGATCACCTCCTTCGACCTGCTGGTCACGGTCCTTTTGATGCAGCCCAGGATATGGTTGACTTTCTGGGCTGTGAGCACACACTCATGCTCATTTTCCTATTGACCAACACCCCCAAGTCCTTCTCCATAGGGCTGCTCTGAATCTCTTCTCTGCCCAACCTGTAGCTGTGCCTGGGATTGCTCCGAC
Organism: Melopsittacus undulatus; assembly: GCF_012275295.1. Taxonomy (NCBI): domain Eukaryota; kingdom Metazoa; phylum Chordata; class Aves; order Psittaciformes; family Psittaculidae; genus Melopsittacus; species Melopsittacus undulatus. Next base: position 34,019,772 of record NC_047535.1, on the reverse strand, counting down.
CCAGGTGTAGGACCTTGCACTTGGCATAGTATATATGAGAATTTTTGTTCTTATTTTCCAGTAAGAAAAAAACCCAACAAACCCACAAGAATGCCAAATAACTTATTAAGTCAGGAAGCTCAATTATTTCTTGGCATACTTACTGTTTCGGAAGAAGGTGTGAAGCTGAACTATCATATCTCCCCATTTTCCTTGATACTAGATCTCTTTCCACTGAAAATTACAACTGACCAGAACTAGATGACCTCAGAAATGTGAGGCGTGCAGGTATCCAGCTGCTGGACCTGCCACTGTGCCCAAGCAGAGGATTCCCATGACACAGCATGGTTATTCACCATGTGCTGCTACAGGGCTGGCCTCTACCCATGTTTTTCTCACTGTGATGTATTTTTCCTACTCCTTCTTGTTACATTTCAGATTTGTGAGCGAGGCAGTGACAGCCTTGAACAGGTCACTTCCTTCTCAAACAGGGTGAGAAATCTCTGGTTTACATGCAGAAGCACTGTCACAAGGAGACAGTGCCATCCTTTGAAGTGTTTGTTAATCCAGAGGACAATATAGCAAAACCAGTGGTATAAAGCTGAAGTCATGGAAATGGAGATGAGAAATTCTACTTACTATGAATAATGATGATCAGCTGCTGGAATAAACTACCACAGAGAGCAGTAGGTTCAGTATCCTTCATGGTTGGAGATCAAGACCGCCATTCTAGAACACGTACAAACACTAACTAGGCTTGAATCACACTGAAGCAGCCAGGTTCAGTTAGCGATAAACTGGTTGCAAATATGGCTAGTGACAGGGGGTACTGCACCTACCTGGCCTTCAGATGCATTAAATACTGGTAAGGAGGAAGGGGTCTGGAAGACAGTGTGAACGCATGGGGGCCTGATGCCTATTAACAGGCCTGAAAGCCCCAGAGGTTTGCTCCTTGGGACCTGGCAATATAGTGTATATCAAATCTGAAAATAATCACATAATAATTAATAATTAAAGCACCCTATGGTGTACTAAATACCTCATAACAGAAATAAAAGACCTGGTCATTATAGTGAAATGTAACGAGCACTGGTAAATAGAAGGCAGAGAACAAGACAGCAAAACAATGCCTGAAAGTGATAAATACGTCAAGTTTTAGCATGCAGGCATCTTTGTGACTTAATTAAAGTTTTTAGGTTGTGAATTGCTTTAATTACAATGATCTATCATTACACAGATCAAAAAAGAAAGGAGCTTTGATTTCAATAAAAATATTTATACCTCAAATAAACCAAACATGACCATAACTGAGGACTGCTTGTCAGAGTCAGGATCCCGGCCTGGCTTTTGGTGAAAGTATATCTGTTCAACAACTCAGGGGTTTGTGGCACTGGGCAGTACATGACCATGAAAAGATAATGTTAATCAAAAAGGAAACAACACAGCATAGCACACACAAGAAGGATGTAAATTTAACCTAGCTAGTCAAAGCATCATACATCTGCATGTGAAATCCTAGGTCACTGGCACCAATAACTTGTAGATGAAGCTTTTATGTGTGATTTCAAGCAATCGAGATCAGATATTTGTAAGGCTGTTGGGAAAATAATACACGTGTACAATAAGTTTTGTCCTATTTAACTTGGACATTCTCTACTTAGAAAGGGTTTGTAAAAACTGATTAAGAGAAGCCATTGAGGAAGAAAATATTAACACTTTCCCATTCTGGAGGTCCTGCCAAAGCCTATTGGGAGCATACAACACTAAATCAATGACTCCACTGAAAACAGAAACATATTGTACAAGCTCCAGTAACTCCAGCATCACATGAGGACACAATTAG